>NW_027361737.1:15965000-17165000 GCF_039654945.1 Dendrobates tinctorius
ACCTACTCACCATATCTCCACCTTAAGGGTGTGGCTGGGGAAATAATTGTCCAGCCAGTTTTTTTTTTTTCTCTGTGTTGTTCAGAGGTAGGAAGACTACTGACTGCTAGCTCATGTGAGAGCTGCCATATGTGTTGTCCCAGAGGACCTGGGCAGGATTGTGTATGAACTTTATATTTTCACCTGAACCGGACAGGCTGTTTTCTGTTACCATTTCGGGGGTTTTGTGTTTATGATGCAATAAACCACCCAGAGACTTTAACCACACGTGTGCCTGTGTCTACCTCGAGGAGAAGCTAGCTGAGCCGACCTTCCACAATATAGTTGGATCCATATTGTGCATAAGCACTAAAATAAATAAGAATTCTAAAGACAAAATGTAGACTTTCTCAGAATGTCTTATTCTTACAATTGATTATTCTTTAAAATTGTTCAAGTTTTGTAATTGTGTTGGATACTGTATTGTATTTGACTGCAGGACAAGTTGGAGATAAATGTGCTGAGATATTGAGCACAGGGTAAAGTAACGGAACAATGGAAGTTTTCTAAAGATTTAAGCGATAGGCATCTTCTAGCTACAAAATGTTATGAAGCAAGTGAAGAGTATTACAGCCCCATTGTGCATTTGAGAGGTACTTACGGTGTGACTGCACAGCAATGTTTAAATTACTTCCATAATGTTCATGCAAGAAATGCTCTCTGTGCAGTAATGCGAACATAAGAGGCCAGGAAGATAAAGGATGCAGATAAAGATGTTGCGCTATTACACTTCACACTGGCTAATTAACTTCCAAATGTAATTGAACAAAGAAGTGCAATATTGCTGTAAGAGCTGGGTCCCATACAGGTTACATGAAAACGGCTGTCTTACTTGATAGATAGATGATAATCCCACTGGTACTAAGTGCTCTGTGTATGACATGGGAAAATCTCTTCCATTTATTGCTAATACAAAGAGGTATTATTTCTGGATTTCAGTTTAATAGAAAGTATTCAATTCAGTGAACGTAATAAAACACGATTTACCTATAGGTTTTCATATAATTTGTATAAGTGCTCACACAATAAAACACATTGCAAATTATTCATTACATTACCTTTAAAGTACCGTAGGATTCATCACCATGAATGTCCATAGCACCTCATTGACCCCTTTTTTCAGAACTGGGAGAGCTGCTTGAGAAAGGCGCTAGTAGGCAACATCCTCACTATGTTGGCTACGAGCAGGAAAGACTCATCAGTAAACGCTACAGTAATTAAGACAAGAATGAATCAGAGCAACAATAACAGTTTTTGTTGCTTTCACAGCAAAAAATGGCTGGATTCTGGAAATAAAGGTGCAAATGGAAGTGAAGCCAATATTGAAGTGCACCATCGGAGAAAAACTGGTTACGGTACCAGGGGAAGAGTTACATATACATCACTCACACATTAGATTGATAGCACACACATTATAAACATTCTACATACTGTACATAATATGTAAAAATACTTGGCACTAGAGAGAGAAAATGTATGCACACTATAGCTTCACGTGAAGTCATTATTTCCCTCTACTCCTCTTTGGTCAGACCTCATCTGGAATATTGTGTCCAGTTTTGGGCACCACATTTTAAAAAAGACATCAACAAACTGGAGCAAGTTCAGAAAAAAGCGACCAGAATGGTGACCGGTCTGCAAACCCTGTCTTATGAGGAAAGGTTGCAGGATTTGGGATTGTTTAGTTTGCAAAAGAGAAGACTGAGAGGAAACTTAATAGCTGTCTACAAATATATAAAAGGCTGTCACATTGTAGAAGGATCAACTTTATTCTCATTTGCACAAGGAAAGACTAGAAGCAATGGAATGAAACTGAATGGGAGGAGATACAGATTAGATATTAGAAAATTTTTTTTGACAGAGTGATCAATGAGTGGAACAAGCTGCCATGAGAAGTGGTGAGTTCTCCTTCAATGGAAGTCTTCAAACAGAGGCTGGACAGACATCTGACTGGGATGATATAGCGAAT
Source organism: Dendrobates tinctorius (assembly GCF_039654945.1). Classification (NCBI taxonomy): domain Eukaryota; kingdom Metazoa; phylum Chordata; class Amphibia; order Anura; family Dendrobatidae; genus Dendrobates; species Dendrobates tinctorius. Next base: position 15,967,009 of record NW_027361737.1, read on the forward strand.
CCTGTTTTGAGCAGGGGGTTGGACCAGATGGCCCAGGAGGTCCCTTCCATCTCTACGATTCTATGATTCTATGATTCTATGATTATAGGCAATACAGAAATGATAACGTTTTGGTCCTCAGGACAGAAGTGCTTTTCTCCTGGAGAATGTGATTGCATTCTTCTATGCACTTACCTTCTATGCTGCAGTTCCTTTGTATACCTCATGACTATCCATATCTGAGGAAGGTCCGACTTTAGTGCTGAAACGTTATTTCTGGATTGCCTGAAATGAAGTCATAAGTAAGCTGCATAGATTTTTCTCTCTGGAGTGCCAAGTAGTGTTGACGCAGGTCGCCGCACAGTCAAAAGGACGCATGTGGCGCCAAAACCATACCTGCGCACGGCCTGCATACCTAATGCTAAAGATAAGGTACGCAAGTCGCATGCAGCGGCATGCACCCATAGGGAGAGCTGAGCGGAGGAGGCGCAGCAAGGGGCGGAGCTTCACAGCGAGCATCTGCTGCGCCTCCAAACGCAAATGTGAAACCAGCCTTAGAGATTTCTGTCAGTGTAAAAAAAGTTTTTTAAAAAAGTAAAATATTGAATATTTAAAAAAAAGAACAAAAAAATTAAAACAATTATACCAGTAAATATGCTTATTTATGTAAAAGAAAAAAAAAACAAAAAAATCACACATCTGGTCTTTCCACAACAGGAACAACTTGATCTATAAAATCGTCACACTAGATAACCTGTTCAGTGAACAGAGTAAAAAAGAGATGAGGCAAAAACCATAGGTATTTCATCAAACCGCCAAAGAAAGTGGAATAAAACGCAATAAAAAAAAATAAATGTAAATAAAAATGGTGCAGCTGAAAACATCATCTAATTATCCTGCAAAAAAACAAGCTTTCATATAGCTTAATCCGTGAAAAAAAAATCTATAACTGCCTCCAAACAATCAGAATAGAAAGCGATCTAATAATGGTATGCGCCCAAAAATGATACCAATAAAAAAGTCAACTCGTCCCAACAAAAGCCCTAAAATTTCTCTGCCTCAGAAATACAGAACAATTATAGCTCCAAAAATATGCCAAAAAATAATTTTTCAGTGTGTGATAGCAGTCAAATTTTAAAAAAATCAATATAAATCTGTCATCTCTGTAATTGCAGTGACCCAAAGACTAAAACTGTCTAATCACTTATATCGCACAAGTTTTTTAAAAAAATCAATTCTTCGCCTGTTGTTAATGTACTTCTTGTGCATTTTAAAGATCGCAGTAAGGCTTGGCTCACATTTATCCTGTGCTCTATGCTGAGCACTTACACCGGGATTTCAGTGTAAATCTCTGAAATACATAAATCAGTCGGAATCCCTGATGGGAAATTCTCTATAATGAGGCATATGGATACTCCGTGGACTCTGTCTGGCCTACGATCCGGTGGTGTCCGACTCTTTAAACATGCATAAACACGTGGACAGCCACAGTTTTGTGCACCTCTGAAAAGCTGGACACTGCTAAACAGAGGCTTAACTGCGTGCAGAGCAACTCCACTGCCTCATTATAGTGAAAGGATTTGTTGTGGGGTTTCATCTGAATCACGTATTTCAGAGATTTATATTGAAACCCTGAAGTAAGCGTTCAGCGTAGAGCACAGGATAAATGTGAAATGATACCCAAAATAAATGTTCTGTACCCCCAAAAAAGGGTGATGTGAGGGAATTTCCACTGATTAGGCAGATCAGGGGCTCTGCAAATGGAGTCATAGTAACATAGTAACAAAGTTTTTAAGGTTGAAGGAAGACTTTAAGTCCATCTAGTTCAACCTATAGCGTAACATGTTGATCCAGAGGAAGGCAAAATAACCCATGTGGCAAACACTAAACACCACATTGGGGAAAAAAATCCTTCCCGACTCTAAATGCGGCAATCAGACTAGGTCCATGGATCAATGTCCTACCAAGGAATCTAGTACAAATAACCTGTAATATTAAACTTTTCAAGAAAGGCATCCGTGCCCTTAATTTTTAGCAGTGAATCACTCATTACAACCTCATATGGCAGATAGTTCCATAGGCTCACTGCTCTTACAGTAGAATCCGCATCTGTGATTATGATTAAACATTCTTTCCTCCAAACATAGAGGATGCCCCCTTGTCCCCATCTCAGGTTTAAAAGTAAAAAGATCATTAGAAAGGTCCACAAACTATTCTAGAAAAATCAGTGTTACAAAGGTCAAATGGCGCTCCTCCCCTCCCGAGCCCTACTGTGTGGCCAAACAGTACTATACAGCCTTATATGGGGTATCCCTACATTCAGGAGAAATTGAAATTGTGTAACTAATTATGTGGCCTTTTATACCCATTTCCCCTTATGAAATGAAATTGGGGGTTAAAACAGTATTTTATTAATAAAAATGTAATTACTAGTTCTTCACCACCCAATCGTATAAAATTGTGTGACAATCAGTGTTAGAACTTTTCATTTAATGAGATGCTCCTGCTCCATGGTGGGACTGAAGGCAGAGTCTTATCTTCCTGTTCTAAGCCAGAGAAGCCAAGGAAAAACCTGCCCACAGTCTCGCCCCAAAGCACAAACATATTGCTAATACTGGTTTAGAGCAGGAACATAAGACTGCCCACAGTCCCGCCCCGGAGCACGGGCATATAATTAGCTGAAAACTTCTAACACTGATAACACGAAAACTACAAGACGGATTTCTTATCATTTTAATCATTATAATGCTGCCAACCTGACAATGCCTGTAGTTTACTTAGCAAAATCCTGCTGACAGGTTCAATTTAAGCAAGTTGATGACACATTACCTTTGCATTTTAGGCAAAAATATATTTATATAGTTTCAACTTTTACATTTTAAAAATTACAAAAAGGAAAATTGGCCAATGCCAAAGTTTTTGCACCCTTGGAGATGTGTGTGCTCAGATAACTTTGACTAGGATTTCAGGTCTTAATTAGACTGTTAGGGTTATGGCTTGTTCACCATCATCATTAGGGAATGCTAGGTGATGCAAATTTCCCAGCTTTATAAAAGCCCAGCCTCCACTAATTTTGTGCCAAAAAACAGCAGCTTCTACTTAGCAGCTGCCTAGGACTCTGAAAATGAAAATAATGGAGGCCCATAAAGCAGGAGAATGACATAAGAAGATAACAAAGTGTTTTTAAGTTGCCGTTTCCTCAGTTTGAAATGTAATTAAGAAATAGCAGTTAACAGGAACAGTGAAGGTCCAGATAAGGTCTGGAAGACCAAGAAAAATTTCAGTAAGCTGCTCATAGGATTGCTAAGGAGGTAAATCAGAACCACGACTTGACTGCAAAATAGCTTCAGAAATATTCAGCAGACTCTGGAGTTGTGGTACATTATACTATTGTTCAGAGACACCTGCACAAATATGGAAGAATCATATGAAGAAAATCTCTCCTGCATCCTCACCACAAAATTGAGCATCATAAGTACGCAAAGGAACATCTAAAAAAGCCTGATACATTTGGAAAAGAGTCCTGTGGCCCGATGAGTACAGATGGGACAACTAGAAAGGTAAAGTTCGGGATCCATACCGGACACCTATTGCATTGACCCGAAACACGGACTTCTCTCGGAAGTCAGTGTTACTCTTTCAGTTCAGCAGACCGAATAAAGCTTGTTAAAAGGCTGTATGGATGCTGTTAATCTCCACTAGTGGCATTTAACATGGCCGCATCGGGAGTGCGTCACTAATCATACCCATTGACATCCGTGTCACATTACCGCGGGTCGTTGATGGGTTGGCATGACAACTCGGGGTCTGCAGGAGACCCCTTTTGTTGTCATTGCCAGAATGCTATGAGCATCGCCCTGTGTGTAGCACAAACAATTTGATGATCACAGCTTCTAATCTCCCATGGAGACTATTAAAGCATGTGTAAAGTAAAAAAAAAAGTTTAAAAATTTTTTAAAAATATAAAAGTTCAAATCACCCCCCTTCACCCTTTTCAAAATAAAACAATAATAAAAAATACACATATTTGGTATCGCCGCGTTCATAAACGCCCGATCTATCAATATATAAAAATAATTAATCCAACCGGTGAATGGCGTAGAGAGAAAAAAAAACAAAACACCAGAATTATGATTTTTTTTGGTCGCCGCAACATTGCAATAATATTCAATAACGGCCGATAAAAAGATAGAATCTACCCCAAAATGGTGTTTATAAAAGCAAACTTTGCGTGCAAAAAATAAGACGTCACCCAACCCCAGATCCCGAAAAATGGAGATTTCTTAAATAAAAATGAACCTATACATTTTTGGAATCTGCAAATTCATAATAACATGGGAAATCATGTAAGCAGGTCACTTTCAGTATTTATTCCAAATAGACGGAGAAAATTAAATATTTACCCTAAATTCTTAGGCTGGTTTCACATTTGCGTTTTTTTTTCGCGGTATTTTAGCGCTAAATAGCGCATGCGTTTTTTTTTCCTATACTTTGCATGGGATGCGCTTATGTGCGCATACACATGCGTTTGTACGCGTTTTTCCGCGCATGCGTTTTTTTGCGGTATGCGCTCGGGCGCACAAAATGCAACCTGTTGCATTTTTTGTGCGTCCGACTTGCCTCAAAAAAACGCATGCGCGCGCAATGCGTTTTTTTACAGCAAGAAACCCATTATAAGTCTATGGTGAGCATATGTGCGCATTGGCATGCTTATGTATGCGTTTTTTTGCACATGCGTTTTTTTTTTACCATTAGTTTAGAAAATGGAATTTAGGGGTTTGGGTTAGAGTTAGGGTTAGTTAAGGGGTTTAGGGTTAGGGTTAGGGTTAGGGTCAGGGTCAGGGTTAGGGTTAGGATCAGGGTATGGTTTGGTTAAGGGTTAGGGTTAGGGTCAGGGTCAGGGTTAGGGTTAGGATCAGGGTATGGTTTGGTTAAGGGTTAGGGTCAGGGTTAGGGTTAGGGTTAGGGTATGGTTTGGTTAAGGGTTAGGGTTAGGGTCAGGGTTAGGGTTAGGGTTAGGGTTAGGGTATGGTTTGGTTAAGGGTTAGGGTTAGGGTCAGGGTTAGGGTTAGGGTTAGGGTATGGTTTGGTTAAGGGTTAGGGTTAGGGTCAGGGTTAGGGTTAGGGTCAGGGTTAGGGTTAGGGTTAGGGTTAGGGTCAGGGTTAGGGTTAGGGTTAGGGTCAGGGTTAGGGTTAGGGTTAGGGTCAGGGTTAGGGTTAGGGTTAGGGTTAGGGTCAGGGTTAGGGTTAGGGTATGGTTAGGGTATGGTTTGGTTAAGGGTTAGGGTTAGGGTCAGGGTTAGGGTTAGGGTTAGGGTCAGGGTTAGGGTTAGGGTTAGGGTTAGGGTTAGGGTATGGTTAGGGTATGGTTTGGTTAAGGGTTAGGGTCAGGGTTAGGGTTAGGGTCAGGGTTAGGGTTAGGGTTAGGGTCAGGGTTAGGGTTAGGGTCAGGGTTAGGGTTAGGGTTAGGGTCAGGGTCAGGGTTAGGGTTAGGGTCAGGGTCAGGGTTAGGGTTAGGGTTAGGGTCAAGGTTAGGGTTAGGGTTAGGGTTAGTAAAGTCATGGTTTGGGTTAGTGTGAGGGCCACCTAATGTTTGGAAAAAACGCAAACACGGTAAAAACGCACTAAAAACGCATACAAACGCATAAAAACGCTGCGTTTTTTTCATGCATGCTCATAAAAATGCTTGAAAAAAACGCAGCAGTTGTATGCTTTTGTATGCGTTTTTTCAATGCTTTTTTTGCGGGAAAAACGCGCTGCAAAAAAAAGCAAGTGTGAAACTAGCCTTATGCATTTATTTAAGTAGACACATTAGATACAAAACCAAAAGAAGACTACTTAAGAAGAAAGAACTCTGTAAAATTGATAATTACTGTATTGATTACAATTTTATTAAATTATATTGACACCAACATGATTTGGATAAAAATGGCAATAAAAATTCCTATAGAGGGAGCAGGTCAGCATACACTGCAGACAATATACAGGATTATCATCCCAAATATATAAAATTACAAAAATGTGGGAAAGCAGAAAAAAATAATTATCTTATTCAATATAAAGTGCAGTGCATATGTGCATATTATTAATTATGAGTCAGCTTTCACCATAGTACCAGGATTTCACATTATTATTAGTTATTATCCATCAAAACTATCATAATTAGTACCAAAACTATAAAGTGCATAGTGCAATTTTGTTAATCAAGTTAACTAAGCCATCAAAATAAAGGGTTAACCATACTACCCACCTGGATTCATGCTGTGTATGCAAACGCTGCCACCTCACACTTTTAGTATTTAGTAAACATGGTAAAAAACAATCCCAAAAAACAACTATGGAATTACCTTTTTTTGCAATTTCATCCCACTTTGAATTTTTCTTCCAATTTTCCAGTACACGATATGGTAAAACCAATGGAGTCGTTCAAAAGTACATCTCGTCCCACAAAAAATAAACTCTTACACGGCCAATTTAATCTAAAAATAAAACTTGTTATGACTCTAGTAAGACAGGTAGAAAAAAAGTCACACAAAAACATAAAAACCCAAGTCATGAATGGGTTAAGCGAAAATTTAAGGATACTGCCGTTTCTAGCTTCTGGAACACCTGAAGACTTTGAACTTAGGTTACCTTTGTGTGCATTTTTCTGTAATTGTTATTAAATGAATAAATAGAAAAAAATGACATGGTTTCCCTCTATTTTAATAACTAGCTGAGGGAAAGCAGACAGCTGGGGGCTGGAGTTATTATTCTGGGAAGGGGCCAATATCCATAAAGTTTTCCATCCCTTAATAACAGCTCACAGCTGTCTGTGTAGCCTTTACTGATTTTCAAATTGTGGGAACCACATAAAAATATCGTGGGGTCCTTCCCTACATTTAATAACTTTCAAAGGGTAAACAGACAACCAAGATAAAGCTGACAGCTGAGGGCATACCTGCACTGGTTGTCAAGAATAGAGAGGACCTAACACCATTTTTTTCTTTTATTTATTTAGAAGCTAAATGGACAGATGCTTGTGAATACTCTCATCAGCATACGCCTGCTCTTGCTGTTATCAGTGAGACCAGGCATACGATGATGAGAGTAGTGCTTTCATCAGCCGACACCTGTAACTGGCTGTCACCTTGTCATCTGAGTGACAGTGTTGGAACCATAGCGCAGTGACTGACGGTAATGTGTAACGTGGAACGTTACCGCCGATCAGAGACAATATTTCTTGTGCTATCATAAAAATGACAGTGTGTGAAACTCTGGATGTTCGGGCCCCCATTCATTTGAATGGGGTTCAGGTTTGGGTTAGAGTTTTGCTGCAGTTTTGGTGCTTAAACCAAATTTTTTTAAAAAGTTTGACCGGACCCCACCATCCACAGGTCCCACCCATCACTAGTGATGAGGTTAAAATAAAACACATCAAAGGTATGTGTGGAGAAAAAAGGGGCAAAGAATTTCAGGAAAAGAACATCTCGCTAGCCATTAAGCATGGGGGTGGATCAATCATGCTTTGGGGTTGTTTTGCAGCCAATGGGATCATTTGACAGAGGAAAGAATTAATTCAATGAAATTTAAACAAATTCATGCAAACATAACACCATCTGTAAAAAGAAGAAGCTGAAAAGAGGATGGCTTCTACAAATGGATAATAATTCTAAATACACATAAAAATACACAATAGACTACCTCAAAAAGTGCAAGCTGGAGGTTTTACAATGGCCCTCACAGTCCCCTGATGTAACATAGTAACATAGTTATTAAGGTTGAAGGGAGACTTTAAGTCCATCTAGTTCAACCCATATCCTATCCTAACTTGCCCTAACATGTTGATCCAGAGGAAGGCAAAAAAAACCCATGTGGCAAACAGTAAGCTTCACATTGGGGAAAAAAATTCCTTCCCGACTCCAGATACGGCAATCAGACTAGCTCCCTGGATCAACGCAATATTAAGGAAGCTAGTGTATATACCCTCTAATATTATACTTGTCAAGAAAGGCATCCAGTCCCTTCTTAAATTTTAGTAGGGAATCACTCATTACAACATCATATGAACACAATTGAAAATTTGTGGCTAAACCTCATATTAGCAGTGCATGCAATATGACCCAGGAATCTTACAGAACTGGAAACTGGAAGAATTTTCAAAGGAATAATGGATGAAAATCCCTCAAACAAAAATTGAAATATTCTTGTCTGGCTACAAAAAGCATTATACTTTCAAAATGTGGTGCTACTAGGTGCTAACCATGCAGTGTGCAGAAACTTTTGAACTGCCCCACATTCCTTTTTGCAATTATTAAAATGTAAAAAATGAAAATATATTTTATTTACTTCAGGCCTCTTAGAGATAATTTCATCTTCAATTTTCTCAACTGTTCACAATAACAGTAATTTTGACCAGGGGTGCCCAAACTTTTACATGCCACTGTATGAGGCATTGAGGTATTGGAGTACTTGGCAGAAATTGCACATCAAATGTCTCCTGTTACATTTGCAAAAATGCTAAATTTGGGGCAAAATGAACATTTTGGTGGGAAATTAAATCGTTCATTTTTCCTTTCCACGTTGCTTTACTTCCTGTGAAGTATCTAAAGAGTTAATAATAGTGATGAGCACAAGTGCTCATTACTCGAGTTTGCCTAGGATATTCGGGTATGCATTAAGTATCGCTGCTGCTTGAGTGAGATGTTCTCGTCCCCGCAGCCGCATGTTTCGCTGCTGATAGACTACCACAAAACATATGTTTATTGCTCATGCTTGTCAAGCTATCTCAGAATGCTTGGTGGCTGTCTAACAGACGCGAAACATGAAGCCGCATGGACTCGAGTATGTTGAGCACCCGTGACACTCAGTGTATACCCGAGCACCCTAAGCAAACTCGAGTAATGAGCATTTGTTTGCACTCAACAATATCAATAATCCTCTTTAATGTGGCTGTCAGGACACAGCTGTCAGGTGACCCGAGACCAGGGGCTCCTAGGGGGCGCCCTTGCTTGCCCTGTTCCCCGGGATACTTCAGATGGCTAAGATACTGGGGACTCCGCACTTGCCTTATCTCCTGAGTTAGCCCTCCATTTGTTCTCTTCTGTGCACCATACTACACCAACCCGACAAACAAGACAACACAAACAAGAGTTAACAGACAACTCCAGGCATACAAAATATTCACTCACATATAACAGAGGAATGCACCGGGGTGTGAAGGTAAGGGAATAAACCAAAACAGAGAAGAATAAGGAATTACCATGCATACAAACCAAGCAACAGTCACTAATAACTCCTTCAACTCTGCTTCTCATACAGACTCCTCTCCATGAGGCAATAAAGCTAGCTCTGAAAAGGATTAGTATCAGAACCCAGATTATAAAAGGGAAAGGAGTGGCTAACTGAGCACAGCTGTGAGCACAGGGATTTGCAACATGGCCGATTAACCCCTGTTCTGCCAGAAGGAAGAAACATATTTAAAATGAAGGAGACGTGCTTCTTCTCAGTTCCGAAGTAGGAGCAATCAGACGCTGCTGTCTTCTGGCTCTACACTGTTGCAGTAACCCCGTGACAGTAGCTTTGGGCACTTTGAGGGGTGCAGTTTTTAAAATGATGTCACTTTTGGTTATTTTCTGTCACCTTATATGTGGGGGAAAACCACTGTTTGGGCGCAAGGTAGAGCTCAGAAGGGAAGGAGCGCCATTTCAGAAACTAGACCCCTCTGGGAACTGATCTAGATGTGTTGGGAGCACATTAAACCCTCAGGTGCTTCACACAGAAGTTTATATCGTTGAACCGTGAAAATAAAAAAAAAATCACATTTTCCCCACAAAAATATTTTTTAGCAACAAATTTAAAATTTTCTTAAGAGTAGCAGGAGAAATTGTTCTCTACAATTTATAGGGCAATTTCTCCTGAGTATGCCAATACCACATATGAGGGAGAAAACTACTGCTTGTGCACATGGCAGGGCTCGAAAGGGAAGGAGCATAATTTGACTTTTTGAATGTAAAAATTGCTGGAATCAAGCTCCGTTTGGAGGACCCTTAATGTGCCTAAACAGTGTAAACCCCCCACAAGTGACCACTTTGAACCCCCAGGTGCTTCACAGAAGTCTATAACGTTGAGCCATGGAAATTTAAAAAAATCGCATTTTCAACTCAAAAAGTGTAATTTTAGCCCCAATTTTTTCATTTTCCCAAAGGTAACAAAAGAAATTGCACCATACAATTTGTTGTGTAATTTCTCCTGAGTACGCCGATACCTCATAAGTGGGGGAGTACTACTTTTTAGGCACTGTGCAAAACTGAGAAGAGAAGAGGAGCCATATTGGAGTTCAGATTTTGCTGGAATGATTTGAAGGTGCCATGTCACATTGGCAGAGCCCCTGAGGTGTCAGAACAACAGAAACCCCCATACTTGAACACATTTTACAAACTAAACCCCCTAATGAATTTATCTAGGTGTGCAATGATCATATTAACACCATATGTGCCTCACAGAATTTTATACCATTGAGCGGTGAAGTAATAATAATTTACATTTTTACTACTAAAATGTTATTTTAGCCCAGTTTTTAATTTTTCTAAGGGATAATAGGAATTTTTTTACAACACACTGAGGTCCATTTTTCCTGGGTGTGCCAATACCCTAAATGTAATCAGGGAATATTTTTCAGGCACAGTATAAAGCTCAGAAGGGAAGGAGTGCCACACTATAGTGCAGATTTTACTGTTAAGGTTTGCGGGTGCCATGACCCACTGGAAGAGCCCCTGAGTTGCCAGGACAGCAGAAGCCCCCATAAGTAACTCAATTTTGCAAACTACACCTCAATGAATTCATCTAGGGGTGCAGTGATTATATTGACACCACGGGTGTGTCATAGAATCTTATACCATTGGGCATGAAGAAAAAATAATTAAATTTTTACCACAAAAATTTTATTTTAGTGACCGATTTTATATTTTCATACAAGTGGGTAAAAATGACACCATGATTTGTCACACAATTTCTACTTAATGTAGTAATACCCCATATGTGGCTGTAAAGTACTAATTTGCCTTTCGGAGAGACTCGAGAGGGACGGAGCACTATGTGCCTCCTGGAGCGCTTATTTTCCTAGAATAGTTTACGTACTACTATTACAGAGCCCCTAATTGCAAGAAGAGCAGAACCCCTCCTCCATTTTGGAAATTATACCCCTTTAGGATCTTATCTACAGGTCAAGTTACAATTTTGACTTCATGGGTGTTTTCCAGAAGCAAGCAGCAATGAATGCTACCCAGTGAAAATTGCAAACTGCCATTGTAGTGACCAGTATGCTGTAGTGACCAGTACCTTATAGTGATCAGTACGTTGTGTCCAGCTCATGCTTTTGGCTGAAATAGCACAAAAAGAGGACTTAAAAATCCTCCAATAATAGAAAACAGCAAAAGAGCATAAAGGTTTACCCATCCAGGCCTCCAGACAAATGCAGGATGCAGTGGACCCATATAACACAGGTGCAAGAATACCGATGAAACAACCGCTCACAGCCTACCAATACATGGAGGGGGCGGTTGCCTGGTATGTTAATGCACGATAAAAAACTTGTATGCGGTGCTGTTCACACTATGGCCATGCAGAGCATCCAGGCAAGCCTAATAGTGACACCCTTCTATTGGCTCAGGCGGGCTGCCCAGCGCTATCAAAATGCATGCTATGTGAACAGACACCGCAGTTTACAAGACCAAATGGGCCCAACTGCACCCTGGAAAAAAGTGCAAAAAACAGATTAAAAAATGTGGAGTATTAGCTGATATTTTGGCCAAAATACGTGAGCCCGTAACCTGTGCCAAAGGTCTCCACGTTTACGGGTCCCTAACACTAAATCCTAACACTGAAATAGCACAAAAAGAGGACTTCAAAATCATCCAATAATAGCATGTGTCCATGCTTTTGGACACATGCACCAGTAAGTTAGACGAGCTCTAATTGCTTCAAAAATGCCAAACAAGTGGACGCACTTTGTGGTCTAGGTACACTGTGGGGCTCAGAAGGGAGGGGGTATTTGGATATGGGAGCACAGAATTTGCTGATTTTCTTTTGAGTGGCAAGGAGCCATTTCACTTTTCCATAGTTTTTATACTACCAGCAATGTGGAAGCCTCCTATATTTCCAATAACAGATGACCGACCTGATTTGGGATCCAATTTTTTGTGAGTTGAAGCTATTATTTGGAACATTTTGCATAACATTTAGCATCACATTAATCCTTTATTCTTTGGGGGGTTGGTGCGATTACAGTGATACCAGATTAGCAGTGGGTATGGAAAGTATTCAGACCCCCTTTAAATTTTTCACTCTTTGTTTCATTGCAGCCATTTGGTAAATTCAAAAAAGTTCACTTTTTCTCATTAATGTACATTCTGCACCCCATCTTGACTGAAACAAAACAGAAATGTAGAAATTTTTGCAAATTTATTAAAAAAAAGATAAACTGAAATATCACATGGTCATAAGTATTCAGACCCTTTTCTCAGACACTCATATTTAAATCACATGCTGTATGCGGTATGTGTGGAGAAAACCAGGCACTGCTCATGACCTGCCCAATACAATCCCAACAGTGAACCATGGTGGTGCCAGCATCATGCTATGGGGGTGTTTTTCAGCTGCAGGGACAGGATGACTTTTTGCAATAGAAGGAAATATTAATGTGGCCAAGTACAGAGATATCCTGGAAGAAAACCTCTTCCAAAGTGCTCTGGACCTCAGACTTGGCCAAAGGTTCACCATCCAACAAGACAATGACCCTAAGCACACAGCTAAAATAACAAATGAGTGGCTTCAGAACAATTCTGTGACCATTCTTGACTGGCCCAGCCAGAGCCCTGACCTAAACTCAAATGAGCATCTCTGGAGAGACCTGAAAATGGCTGTCTACCAACGTTCACCATCCAAACTGACTGAACTGGAAAAGATCTGCAAGGAAGAATGGCAGAGGATACACAAATCCAGTTGTGAAAAACTTTTTGCATCCTTTCCAAGAAGACTCATGGCTGTACTAGCTCAAAAGGGTGCTTCTACTCAATACTGAGCAAAGGGTCTGAATACTTTTGACTATGTGATATTTCAGTTTTTCTTTTTTAATAAATTTGCAAAAATTTTGACCTTTCACTTTTTTCAGTCAAGATTGGGTGCAGAGTGTACATTAACGAGAAAAAAATGAACTTTTTTGAATTTATCAAATGGCTGCAATGAAACAAAGAGTGAAAAATTTAAAGGGGTCTGTCTGAATCCTTTCTGCACCCATTTTTTATCGGGTTATATGTTTGGCAGCTTTCACACACTAAAAGACGCTTTTTGTCGCAAAACTAGTCTTTGCATCACCATGTTTTGAGAGCTATGACTTTTTTATTTTTCCGCTGATGAAGCTGTATGATGGCTTGCTTTTTGCCGGAAAAGATTTTGGCAGTACCATGTTCGGTTTATATTCGTCTTATTTATTGCGTTTTATTCCACTTTTTGCTCGGCGCTCCTCCTGAGTGCTGGGTATCGGGTGTCAGAATCAGCTGACACATGGCAGCGATTGCGCACGCACAGCCTCTGTGCTCACATAATCGCCGGGACATCACAGGGACATATGGATACGTCTCAGGTGGGAAAGGAGTTAAGGATATAAAAATTGAAAGTTTGAAAATTGTAACGTTTTCCAAATTTTCACCAAAATTCTGATATTTTCACAAAAACGCAAAAATTTCTGCCTAATTTTAATATTAACATAAATTACAACATATCATGATAAAACTGTCTCAGAATCATTGAGATATGTTGAAGCATTCTGGAGGTATTACCACATAAGTGACATTGGTTACAATCGTAAAATTTGGCCTAGTCAGGAAGGAGAAAAAAGGATTGGGGCTGAAGGGAGTAAAGGTACCCAGCCACCATGAGAATGATGTGCAATCTATGGGCATCATGGTATAAAGCAAATGAAGCTGAATAGATTGATGTATGGTTTTGCTGGAAAAGAGTCAGTAGAACATGTATATTATTTAGCTAAATGCCTGCTGGCTTTCAGCTTAGGAGTCCAGAATCAGTTTTGGACAGCTATTTGTGTATTCATACTCATACAGGGAACCTGTCAATCATTGATTAGGTCTGCCCACTGGACATGTAAGCCAAGAGTCACCAGTGATTTAGCTAAATAATATATACACTCACTGGCCACTTTATTATGTACACCTGTCCAACTGTGTGTTAAGACTTAATTTCTAATCAGCCAATCACATGGCGGCAACTCAGTGCATTTAGGCATGTAGACATGGTCAAGACAATCTCCTGCAGTTCAAACCGAGCATCAGTATGGGGAAGAAAGGTGATTTGAGTGCCTTTGAACACGTGGCATGATTGTTGGTGCCAGAAGGGCTGGTCTGAGAATTTCAGAAACTGCTGATCTACTGGGATTTTCACGCACAACCATCTCTAGGGTTTACAGAGAATGGTCCGAAAAAGAAAAAAAATCCAGTGAGCGGCAGTTCTGTGGCCGGAAATGCCATGTTGATGCCAGAGGTCAGAGGAGAATGGGCAGACTGGTTCGAGCTGATAGAAAGGCAACAGTGACTCAAATTGCCACCCGTTACAACCAAGGTAGGCAGAAGAGCATCTCTGAACGCACAGTGCGTCGAACTTTGAGGCAGATGGGCTACAGCAGCAGAAGACCACACTGGGTACCACTCCTCTCAGCTAAGAACAGGAAACTGAGGCTACAATTTGCACAAGCTCATCGAAATTGGACAGTAGAAGATTGGAAAAACGTTGCCTGGTCTGATGAGTCTCGATTTCTGCTGCGACATTCGGATGGTAGGGTCAGAATTTGGCGTAAACAACATGAAAGCATGGATCCATCCTGCCTTGTATCAACGGTTCAGGCTGGTGGTGGTGGTGTCATGGTGTGGGGAATTTTTTCTTGGCACTCTTTGGGCCCCTTGGTACCAATTGAGCATCGTTGCAACGCCACAGCCTACCTGAGTATTGTTGCTGACCATGTCCATCCCTTTATGACCACAATGTACCCAACATCTGATGGCTACTTTCAGCAGGATAATGCGCCATGTCATAAAGCTCGAATCATCTCAGATTGGTTTCTTGAACATGACAATGAGTTCACTGTACTCAAATGGCCTCCTCAGTCACCAGATCTCAATCCAATAGAGCATCTTTGGGATGTGGTGGAACGGGAGATTCGCATCAGGGATGTGCAGCCGACAAATCTGCGCCAACTGTGTGATGCCATCATGTCAATATGGTCCAAAATCTCTGAGGAATGCTTCCAGCACCTTGTTGAATCTCTGCCACGAAGAATTGAGGCAGTTCTGAAGGCAAAAGGGGGTCCAACCCCTTACTAGCATGGTGTACCTAATAAAGTGGCCAGTGAGTGTATATATGTTATACTGAATCTTTTCCCACAAAACTATATATCAATCTTTGCAGCTTCTTCTGCGCTATAAATTGATGCAGCAGATCAGACTGTATGTTCAATTTTGACAGGTTATCTTTATATGCAACAAGAAAAAATGCCAAAATCACACCCTCCTCTGACATCATTTCCTGCTCTACAGCTATTGGATGAAGTTGAACCTCACAGACTTCCACTATTGCCCATCTCCTGCTGCCTTTAGAAAATAAACATCAGCTTTCTGACTAAAATGCTGGAAGAAGCAGCTTCAATGGAGGGAATCTCTCATTTTGATCAGAATGACTTTGAATAAGAATGATGAGAGTGGGCAGAGAAAGGGTCTTATGTCCATCTTCCTGCAGAGAGGATTATCAGGGAATGGAGTGTTAATGTGGCATCTACTTGTTGCCTATGGTGTTCAGGACCTGTAGACTAAAGAGAAAATTAGAAACCTGCATTTGAGGAATGCCTAATTAGCCATTAATTGTGCTATTACAATGTGAAATGATGTATAAAGCTTTTTATTTGCTTTCACCATAAGGTTTAGAGTCATAATTGTAAAGTAGATTGGCTTTTCAATATGTCTTTTCCTTGACTTGAGTGCCACAAAGCAGTAGTGCCCACAAGTCCATATTTTTATGTGGTATATTGTGAATTTCTTCTTCAAATCATTGTATGTGCTATTGTTTTTTGGTTCTATAGTAGGTTTTCTCCACTTATTTCAATGGATAAAACTGCACTGTTAGAGAAAATCAGTCATTAGATTCATGCTGCCCAAACCAGCATGAATCAAATCATGGCTGACCCATTAGAACCAGATAGATTTTTATATGAAATGCTGTGATAACTAGTCTGGTGCCATCACTGGCTGGCTTCTGTTATTGCAGATGATTGACAGGTCTGTTCTATAGTGAGAGTAGCCCTGGGAGGAGTCGGGCCAGGGGTGGCAGCAGATTAGTCATGTCTTCTCGGCTTTGATCCCCAGCTAGATCTTTAAAGTGGAACTGTCATTTTAATTTATATTTTATAAATCTTAAAAATAAACAACTTTGTATTATATCTTATCAGTAAAATCTTGTCTTTCTTTCCCTGGACAGATTAATACATTATTCAATTCAGGGGTAAAATCTGTCTTCAGTGAAGACAGATTTTTATATTCCTGAGATACTGAGATAGTTACTACTGATAATATTTTATGTAGGTGGGAGGGTTAGGAAAAGGGAGTAACTTTTAGGGCTTTTCCCTCTTCTTCTCCCTTCTACATATAGTTTTATAAAAAACTAACCACCATCTCCTTCGAGTATAGAAATATATCTTCACTGTGTAAGGGGGTGAAGAGGAAGAAGAGCATAATAAAAGGGGTTACCTCTCCTGTTCCGTATCCGGAACCACCTAGCCAGGCAGCAGGGTTGCCAGGGAAATACATTCTGGCCCGGACCGACTGAACCATGTGACCGTGGGGGGCTGTGACAGGAAAAAAGGGGTGCTGGACAGGAAGCTGTGCAAGAGAAGGGCGTGAAAGCAGAGCTCGCCAGACGGCGAGCAGAGCACAGCAGACAGAGCAGGCTGCAGCACTGTGCTCCTAAAGAGAGAGAACTCGCTGTCAAAGGACTGGAACTAAAAGGCAAGGCGTTGAGAGAGCTGTATGTGAGTATGTAGACTCGGCAGACTCCTTGACTAGAGGAGATTTTCCCCCTGACAGTGCAGAGACAGTGACCCGAGTGCACAGTCCCAGTGATCGCAGTGACAAGTCGGAGACCCTAAGTGTGGTAGAGACTTCCTACTGTGCTCAGCATCGTTCATGCGGAGAGACAGATGGGGTGTCATACAGAGATTCCCAGCAGGGAAGATTCAGGTTCGCATCGTCTCCCTGCACCTTGTCTTAACCCCTGGAGGCCCCAACTTCATTCAGAGGAGAGACTGTAGAGACTGCAAGCTCCGCTGTTGTTGGTGCCAACGTGGGAGGAGACCCTTCAATCAAGCTTCCCCGGACTCATAAGTTATAATAATCCTAGTTTAACTGTTTCAACACTGCATAACTGTTATATAGCTTTCTTTAGTACCATTTTTCAGATTTACTATTTACTCTGTCACATTTAATCCCCACTGCTCATCCCTGCATGGAGAGAAAAGTACGTCACAAAAAATAGTTAATAACATAAATAATAACATAAATAAATAACATTTCCCACGTTTTTCATGCATCATGTTTTTAAACTTTTTTTTATTAGGAAGTTACAAGAATTAAGCGTTGATCAGAAATCTCTCATTTTTCAAACTAAATTACCAAAAATATTTATATATATGAAAAAATACCTAAAAGTGACACCAATCTAAAAACTTCACTCTTCAAAGTCCTCAAAACCACATTCAAGAGGTTTATTAACCATTCTGGCACTTGACAGGAATTAAAGCAATGTGGAATGAAAAAATTAACATTTCACTTTTTTTCACAAAAATTTTACTTTAGCTCCAAATTTGTTATTTTCACAAGTGTAAAAGGAGAAAATAGACCCTAAAATTTGTTGTACATTTTCTATGGAGTACACCTCTACACCATATGTGGGGGAATTCTACTATTTGGGCACATGGCAGGGAAGGAGCACCGTTGGACTTTTTGAAAGCAAAACAGGCTGGAATCGAGAGCGGACGCCATATTGCGATTGGAGAGCCCCTCATGAGCCTAAACAGTGGAAACCCCCCACAAGTGACCCCATTTTGGAAACTAGACTTATCTAGGTCTGTCATTCATCCTCAGGTGCTTCACAGAAGTTTATAACGTAAAGCTGTGAAAATCATATTTTACCTCCAAAAAATGTACTTTTAGCCCAAATTTTTTTATTTCCTCAAGGGTAACAAGAGAAAATGGTCCACAAAATCTGTTGTGCAATTTCTCCTGAGTACAAGGGTACTCCATACGTGGAGGGAAACCACTGTTTGGGTACTCGGCAGGGCATGGAAAAAAAGGAGTGATGTTTTGAAAGCAGACTTTGATGGAATGGTCTGCGGGCATCATATCACCTTTTGAGAGCTACTAATGTTGCCTAAACAGTAAAAAATCCCCACAAGTGACCACATTTTGGAAACTACACCCCTCAAGGATTTCATCCAGGGGTATCATGAGCATTTTCAACCAGCAGGTACTACAGAGAATTTGATATCATTAGGTCGTCATTCGTCATAGTGGAAATTTTGATTTTTTTTCACAAAAATGTTGTTTTAGCCCCAAATTTGTAACTTTCACAATGAATAATAGGAGAAAATGGAGCTTATAATGTGTTTTGCAATTTGTCCCGAACGCAACCATACCTAATATGTGGTAAAAATTTTCAGCTTGGGCACATGGTAAGGCTAGGAAGGGAAAAAGCGCTATTTGCCTGGGATAGATTGTGATAGATGTTGCATTTGAAGAGCCCCCAACATTCGAAAACAGCATAAACTCCCCCATAAGTGACACCATTTTGGAAACTAGACCCCTCAAAGAATTCATCTATAGGAGGAGTGAGTATTTTGAACCTATAGGTGCCTCACAGAATTTTATAAAATTGAGATGTGGAAATATGACATTTTAGTGGTAAAAATGCAAATTTGTCAGGTTCACAAGGGTTAATAGGTGAAATTTGTTCCCACAATATATTTTGAAATTTCTTCAAAATGCGGTGCAGGGCTGAGAAGGAAGCAGCGTTATTTGGCTTTTGGAGCACAGATTTTGTTAGAATAGTTTATGGGTGACATTTGCATAGCCCCGAAGGTGCAAGAAACAACAGAAAATCCCCAAAAGTGACCCCACTGTAGAAACTGCACCTCTAAATGAATTCATCTATGGCTGCAATGACTATTTTGTATCATCCACGCCAGGCTTTTTTCCTGGAGAATTGCAAATCTGCAAATCTAGCATCCCTACATTGTGTCACCATACAGTGTAGAGCCCCCATATATTGTAGCACACCCTTACATTGTGCCCAGCTTGTGCTTATGGTGATAGACACCCATAAATTAAATACCTTTTCTCCATTACAATATTGCCAAACATGTGGCCGCTTACTGTGGTTTAATCACAGTGGGGTACAGAAGGAGGGGTCATTTGGACTTAGGAGCACATAATTCACAGGATTATATTTGATGGGATGGGAGCCATGTCGCTTTTCCAGAGTCTTTGTTCTAGTAGTCTCGTCCAATTGAAATACTTACATGTGAAATGTGATTTTTCTATTGGAGGAGACTGATGGACAGGTCTGGTCTCATAGTGTTGGCAGCGGATTATTCAGAATACTCTCCAAACCTGTGGCAACAGAGCTTCTTTATTCAGAAACAATCAGGAACAATTTATGATAAGCTTAATAAGATCAGGAATAAATCATTTGTGTGTCTCTATCTGTGCAACATATACAGCAGGCTGCTTCTCTCATACACAGACAAAGAAAAACAGGAAATACAGCCACATGCTTTCCCTGTGTGAGCCTCTGGGAGTTTTTTTTTGTTTTAACTTTATGAACAGCATACAAATTTAGCAACTAAACACTCAGATAGGGATGGAGTTGTTGCACCAAACATATTCCAACACCCCCACTCAACAACTACTTATCCTGTTAGTCCCATTGCAGTCCACAAACTTGGCTCTTGATAATGGCTTTGTCATACCATTGGCTATCATCTTGTCAGACTGGCAATAAACAAACTCGAGTTCACCACGTTCCACTAAGTCACATAAGTGGTGATGTTTTACATCAATGTGCTTAGTCCTTGTACTAAACTTCTCACTGCTGGCAAGTTTAATGCATCCTTGGTTGTCCTCATAGATAACAGTTGTTTGAGCTAATGGCTTGCCGAAATTTTCCAAAAGTTGTTTCAACCAAATTACTTCTTGACTTGCATAAGCAGCAGACATATATTCTGCTTCTGTAGAAGATAATGTGACTGACACTTGTTTTCTGCTGGACCAAGGAATTGAATTTCTTCCTAACTTGAACAAGTAACCACTTGTTGATTTCCGATCACTTGAATCTCCAGCCCATTCTGCATCCAAATAACCTCTGAGAACTCCTGATGCAGATATCTTAAGATTTAGCCTTTGAGTTTCTTTACGATATTGAAGAAATCTCTTAATTGCATTCCAGTCTCTTTGGCGTGGCTTGCATACATGTCGGCAGAGAAATCCGACTGTGGCTGTGATATCCAGAAGAGTTGTGGTTGCTATGTACAGAAGCGCCCCCACTGCTTGTCTGTAACGCTCATTGCTGGGTAGCAGATCTTCTCCTTCCAACTTTGTTTGAGAAGAAAACTCCCATCTCCCTCTCTCTCTGATTTGGATTCCCAAATAATATGTCATATTTCCAAGGTCCTTAGTCTCAAAGTGCTGGTTGAGAATTTCACCTAACTTTGCAATTTCTTTTTCATCTTGATGAGACATGATTACATCATCTACATGTAGGAAAACATACATCCACTCCTTCGCCTCATTCTTCATATACAAACATGGATCAGCTTGAGATCTTTTAAATCCTTCATCCATCAAAACTTTGTTCATTTTCAAGTTCCATGCTATTGCCGACTGCTTAAGTCCATAGAGAGATTTTTGCATTTTACAAACAAAGTACTCGTCACCTTTTTAATATATCTCTCGGGTTGGCACATGTGCAACTCTTCATCAATGTCACCATATATAAAGGCTGTTTTGATGTCAAAATGTCTCACTGTCATCTGTTGAACTGCAGCTATGGACAATACATTTCTAAATGTGATTTGCTTCACAACTGTAGAAAATGTAGCATCATAATCTTCACCATACTTTTGCGAGTACCCTTTGCCACCAATCTTGCCTTAGAATCATAGAATCATAGAATCGTAGAGTTGGAAGGGACTTCCTGGGCCATCTGGTCCAACCCCCTGCTCAAAGCAGGATTCGCTAAATCATCCCAGTCAGATGTCTGTCCAGCCTCTGTTTGAAGACTTCCATTGAAGGAGAACTTACAACTTCTCGTGGCAGCTTGTTCCACTCATTGATCACTAACTGTCAAAAAGTTTTTTCTAATATCTAATCTGTGTCTCCTCCCATTCAGTTTCATCCCATTGCTTCTAGTCTTTCCTTGTGCAAATGAGAATAAAGTTGATCCTTCTACAATGTGACAGCCCTTTAGATATTTGTAGACAGCTATTAAGTCTCCTCTCAGTCTTCTCTTTTGCAAACTAAACAATCCCAAATCCTGCAACCTTTCCTCATAAGACAGGGTTTGCAGACCGGTCACCATTCTGGTTGCTCTTTTCTGAACTTGCTCCAGTTTGTTGATGTCTTTTTTAAAATGTGGTGCCCAAAACTGGACACAATATTCCAGATGAGGTCTGACCAAAGAGGAGTAGAGGGTAATAATGACTTCACGTGATCTAGACTGTATGCTTCTGTTAATACATCCTAGAATTGCATTTGCCTTTTTTGCTGCTGCATCACACTGTTGACTCATATTCAGTCTGTGATCTATTAGTATACCCAAGTCTTTTTCACATGTGCTGTTGCTTAGCCCTATTCCTCCCATTCTGTATATGCTTTTTTCCTTTTTTATTGCCCAGATGTAGTATTTTGCATTTTTCCCTGTTAAAAACCATGAACTGTTAAAAACAAGAACCCTACCTTCTGACTCACATTTGTTTTTGAAGACCCATTTACATCCGATAGCTCTTTTCCTTGTGGTAGCTCAGTAAGCTACCATGTCTGGAGTTGGTGAAGGGACTTCATTGCTTCATTAGCACCATTTATCCACCTCTGCACCTCTGACCATATAAGAAAGGCATCTAGCTGGGATACCTTTGTTTGAAGTTTCTGATCTCCTGACGGGAGGTTGACTTAGTTCTTCTGTGTCTTCCTTGGTGGCTTCAGAGCTTATCCACACTTCAGTGTTTTCCTGTTCGGCTTCTGGGTTTGGTGATTGAGATTCTTGTTCTTGCTTCTTAGGGTGAATAACTGGAGTAACTTCATGGAATTTGAGCAATACAGAGTTTTTATCAATCTCCACATCTCTGTTGATTGTTACTGTATTGGTCTCTGGGTGCAGGATTCTATATCCCTTTTGGGTTTTGCTTTAGCCACCAGGACTTCTTGCTTTGTGTGTGATTCCCACTTGGAACGTTTTTCTATGGGAACATACATAAATGTTTTGCTTCCAAATAACCTGAGGTGCTTCAGGTTAGTCTTCTTGCAGTTCCATAGCTCATATGGAGTTTTATTTGTGGCTTTACCTGGCAGTCAGTTTCAAAGATAGCAAGATGTCATGATGGTTTCTCCCCAATATGTTGTAGGTAGATTCGCATCAAACAACATACTTCTTCCACTTTCACAGAGAGTACACTTCTTTCTCTCTGCAATGCCATTTTGTTCTGGGTTGTATGGAATGGTAGCCTGGAACACAATTCCATCCTTTTTCAAAATGGTTTGTACCTTACCACTTGTATGTTCAGTTCCATTATTTGCACACATGGCTTTTGGCATTCTTCCAATTTTGTTAAACACTACAACAAGATATTCTTCAAGTCACTTTTTAACTTTAACCTTACTGTGAAGCAGATAGGCGACAGTATATCTGGAGTAGCCATCAATAAATGTGAGAAAATATCTCTTCTTGCTAGGAGTTTGAACACTCATTGGACCACATACATCTGTATGTATCAGATCCAGAGGCTGTGCAGATCTAGTGGTGCTTATTTTATTAAATGATTTTCTGGACATTTTCCCTTTAAGACAGCTAGTGCAATTCATCTTTTGACTACACTGGTTGATTTCAATACCATTTGCAAGTTGAGCTAGCTTCCTTACTGCTTCTGGGTCTCTGTGCCCAAGGTGTCTGTGCCATAGATGGATACAATTCTTATGCAAATTATGTCTAGCACTGTACATTCTTTCTTTGCATTTTAGCTGATAAAGTTCATCTTAGATTTTTCCTTCTGCAAGAGTGTGACCCTTCTTTGAGATGATGCAACTGTTATCTCTAAAAGTAACTACATTCCCCTTTTGCGCAAGCTTCTTTACTGACAGAAGATTGCTTTCAAGGTTGGGAACATAGAGAACATCCTTTATTGGGATCTTTCTGCTTTGTGCTGAGGAAACTGGACAGTGGAGGTAGCTGTCTCCTACTCCTTCTGTTCTGAAGTCATATAGTGACCATTAGCTACGATGACCTTTTCTGACTTGCTTTCATTAAGGTCCGTGAAGAAATCTTTGTTATTTGTCATATAACTGTTTGCACCAGAATCTATACACCATATACGCTTTGCAGATGGGCCTTTTCTGGCATTAAAAGCAGCTTCAACACATGCAGAATCTTCCTTTACAGCTGTTTTAATCCTTTGATGACTGTTCTGCTTTTTAAGCTGACTCATTCTTGCTTTCCAAATTCTGCAGTCTGTGTTTAGGTGGCCGAGATTTTTACAAGCAAAACATTCACAAGTTTCTCTTAGATTGCTCTTATATTTAGGGAAATCCTGTGTCTCTAATGCTGTTTCTGTTCTGGATTCATCACTGCTGCTTACATGCTGTGTTTTTCACTTGAATTCATTCACAAGTTTGCCTTTAACATACTCTAGTGTCAGGTCATCATCTTGTGCAGTCACGAATGTGTCATAACTTTCTGGAAGACCACTTAATAGAAGTGCAGCAACATGGAAATCTTTAATTTCCTCTCCAATACCCCTGAGAAGCTCAGCAATCTCTAGGGTATTTCTTATATAGTCCTGCGTATTCTGTCCATCATTTAGCTTAGACTGATATAGCTTTCTCATGTGATAAAGCTTACTGCTGAGATTTGATCTTTCATGCACTTTCTGTAGCTCATCCCATATCTCCTTTGCAGTTGCACACTTGCATATATGCACAATATGAATGTTGACTTGACAGAGGGAGATTGTGCTTTATGCTTTCTGATCTTTCTCTAGCCATTCATCTGGTAATGAATGGATGAGGCATTTGTTCCTGAGTATATTTCCACGTACCTTCTCTTATGAGCAGCATCTTCACCTTGAATTTCTAGGACTGGTAGTTCTGGTTAGTGATGCTCGGCACTGAGAACTTGACAGGATTGCTGCTAGTGGATATCTTCTCTGTTGCTCTGTGCCGCTTTTGCCTTGGGCTTCTGTTGCTGTGTTACTCTGGGGTTCTGTGTCACTCTGGGCCCATAACCTGTTGGAAGCAAATTATTCAGGATACTCTCCAAGCCTGTGACAACAGAGCTTCTTTATTCATCAACAATCAGGAACAATATATCATAAGCTTAATAGATCAGGAATAAATCATTTGTTTGTCTCTATTGGTGCAGCATCTACAGCAGGCTGCTTCTCTCATACACAGACACGGAAAAACAGGAAATACAGTCACATGCTCTCCCTGTGTGAGCCTCTGGGAGTTTTTTTTCAACATTATAAACAGAATACAAATCTAGCTACTAAACACTCATAGACAGGAATGGGGTTGTTGCACCAAACATTTTCCAACACATACTCTTCCACCCGCAGCCATTATATGGATCGGAAAGCTGTGCAGTCTCAGAGGAAGGGTGCCCCAAGAAGAGCAGAAGGAGAACCAGCCATCTATATAATAGTAAGTGTCACCAAATTATGTCCTCAACATGTCTGATAAACTAAACATAATGTGACTGATCCCATTAAGTAATTCTGCTCCAGCAAGAGATGGTGTAATACAGAGACTATAGGAGGGCCAAAATTTTTAATAAACACAATTTCATGTTTGACTATGGAACTCTGCCACAGAAATAACATACTTCAAAAAAAGCCACCTGGACCAAACCACAAAAGAGGCTGTCACATAGGATGGTACTTAACACCTTCTTCCTGCTCGCTTCCTTTCAGTCACTGGTGTATTTTAGCGTGAGTGTATAGCAAAAATGACGTGGAAGTGCAATAAGGACTGCGCTTGCTTCTGGTAGAGTAAAGGGTTCTTTATTCAGCCAACGCGTTTCCTGAGCCTGCTGGCTCACTTCATCAGGGCATGAAGATCTGCCCTGATGAAGTGAGCCAGCAGGCTCAGGAAACGCGTTGGCTGAATAAAGAACCCTTTACTCTACCAGAAGCAAGCGCAGTCCTTATTGCACTTCCACGTCATTTCTGCAATTCTGTCCTAGGACCCTGTGCAGACTTGCTGCTGCTTCTTTAGCGTTCATGGGTGTTGTGACTTCCTCACAACCTCAATAGGTGAGCACCTTCCTTACTGTTCCACAATTTTAATTGTTTTATACGGATTTCACACAGTGGATGCGTCCTGTATCTCTCCTTTTAGCGTGAGTGTATAGAGAGACATCTGAGGCACTGTGAGAATCTGGGGAGAACTTACCAAAGACCCATCTTCCCGACGAGTCTCCGGTTCGGTCCCTAGTGGTTTTTAAAGTATGTTTATTTTCTGAAACATCAAAGATTTCCAGAGTCAAACATATATGGCTGAAATTATACAGCTAGTGTCTAATAATACATGTTGCCACTAGATGGGACAGCATGTATCTGTTGTCAGGTTCACTTTCAATTTAAATATATAAACCAATTGTGTGATTAAGATTTTAGAAATATCATACTTAAAAACTAGAATATTCCTTCAAATTTAAACATTAGTCTGTATAATAATTCATGCTGATCCTTAAAAATTATGTTTCTTTCCACTTGTTGCTTGACTATAAAATAGGCTGTTTTTTGTGAATATGTCACATGGACCCGTCCTGTGTGATGCGACCAGCAGGCCGGTAACAAGACGCGGCACGTGATACTGTCCTGTGTGACACGACTCGCAGGCCGGTAACTAAAACGACAAGACAAGGGGTAGGGAAACAGTTACAACGGTGGGCCCAGCGATAGGGAAAGGGGACACGGAGACCTTCTGCACTCCTCTGAGTCAGTGTCCCTAACGCTCCTAATGTTCCCTATGCCGGTTCCGCACCGGGCGCCGATCAGGAACCTGTCGCCCTAGCACACCCTACACCTATCCCTTGCTAGGGAGCTGGGTGGCGCAGGCACTGGCCCCACCGCTGTACTAATACACACTAAGGAAAAACACAAACAGGGAAACACCACTTAGCTTTACTCTGTTGCACTTGCTCCTGGCAACAGAGTCCACCACCAGCATGCAGCTCTCCTCCTGAATCGCTGCCACCAAGCTCTGTCAGAGCTACAAGGAAATCCCCTATGATTCCTTCCACACCAGGGCTAAGACAGTGCTGCAAGGAACGCTCTCCAGCTCCTTCCTCCACCATGGATGTTTGAAATGAACACTATCACCAACACTGATTGCAACACCTGTGACTCTTTTATAGCAGAGCCAGCAATCACACCTGCATTATAATCATGTGCACTTAACTAAAGAAACTAGAGTGCCATGACGCTCACCACCACCGGGGGCAAACTTAGAACAAACGACACCACAGTGCAAAAAATCTAATGGCCACCGGGGGCAAAAAACAACATTAAGCACAGCTTAGGAAAAAAAAAAGGTTACCTGTGCTTTTTATATGTCCTGATTAAGCATGGATCATGACAGTACCCTCCCCTTAATGAGGGGCCTCTGGACCCTCAAGACCGCTCCCCATCAGGGAACCACCTACAGCAGGGACGCCCAGACCCAGAGTTCACCTCAGCAACTACCTGCATGTCAGGGTGATGAGAAACGAGCCCACTGGTATTGGCAACGTATGTTCTGGAGGCAACACACATCTCCGAAGCTCTGACCTGGGGAACGGGTTGTGTATGTGTATGTTTGGTATGAGCTGGTAACACTCCACAACACACTTCCACTGGATGTTTTTTGGTAGCCACCCATACACGCTCGTTCACACACAGGTCCGGACCTGAATGTTTATTGCCACTCATTCGTTTGTCGCCACTTGGAGAACTCTTTCTTTCTGGGATTGACAACAGAGGCGTCCCCCTGTGTCACCACACTTTCATCCCCGCACCTCACCAAGGGGTACACCACCCTCCAACCCCTTCCACCACGAGGTCTGTGCCTCCCAGGGTTGGCAAGGGTTGAGATTTGCCCCTAATCTCCTGCAGCACATCTGCTGCCCTCACTGGAGAGGAAGGGGTCTGTTGAAGAGAGATGGCAGAGATAGTAGTTCCTAGGCAGCAGCCCTCACACGAGTGCCCCCAGCTGACCACTTCCCTCACCCGCCAATCTATTACCGGTTGTGTCTCTTCAGCCAAGGGAGGCCTAAAACAATAGGTACTGGTATTCCCTCCAAGACGTAGCATGACAAGGACTCCTCATGATGTCCTATACGCAGATGAATATTCTCTATGACCTTGGTCAAGCTCCCCTGGCTCAGTGGAACAGAGTTTATGGCCCGGACGCTTATAGGCTGGGCTAGCGTCCTACACCTCAGACCATGAGTCTGGACAAAGCGAGCATCCACCAGACTGACTCCTGCTCTGCTGTCCACAAACACCGGTATCACCTCTGGTACCCTGTCAGCCAAGACCTCTGCTGACATAGTACTTTGGGAGGGCAAAATTGAGGAAATGTATACTCCCTGGTCGCCTCCCTCCAAGTGACCAGGGGAATGCGGCTTCTCAGATGGCACAGATAATTTGGCATGCAATGGGCAAGCCTTCAGGACATGACCAGTCTGCCCACAGTACAAACATGCCGACACCACTCCCCGAACCGTAGGCAGCTCCGAAAACAAACTAGCCCCTCCTACTTGCATGGGTTCATCAGGAGACTTGGCAAGAACTGGGCAGGCTCTCATAAAATGGCCAGGCTTCCCACAGGAAAAGCATACCCCCCCACCACGACAAGCCGCAGACACCCTCTTTTTTGTATCAACAACACCGGGCTGTCTGGGTTCCTCTGTCTGCACTGGTGGGTCCTCCTCCCTAGCAAGGACATCAGGGGGCACTTTTTGTATATGTCTTTCCCTAAGGCGTCTATCCACCTGGATGGCAAGGGACATGGCGGCCTCCAGCGACCTGGGGGCGGCGTACTGCACCAGAGTATCCTGCAACTTTGGAGACAAACCCTGCACAAATTGACTCCTAAGTGCAGGGTCATTATACTGAGCATTAGTGGCCCATCTCCTAAACTCTGAGCAGTACTCCTCAGCGACCCGGGCTCCCTGTTTACACCTACGGATTCGAGATTCTGCCAGGGCGACGCCATCAGGATCCCCATACACAAGCGCCAAAGCCGCAAAGAACTCGTCCACGGACTCTAAAGATGGAGAATCATCTGGTAGGGAGAAGGCCCAGGATTGGGGATCCCCTTTAAGAAGGGACATAATGATTCAAACCCATTGCTCTTTACTCCCTGATGAATGAGGGCGCAGCCTGAAATACAATTTACAGGCTTGTTGAAACACCAAGAATTGATCTCCCCCTCCAGAAAATCTGTCAGTGAAGGATATCTTGGGTTCTGGCTGAGCCTGTTCCTGGACCACGCCCCCAGAGCCCACCAACAGCCGCAGCTGCTGCACCAACCCTCTGCGCAGCCCCCTAATCTTATTAGTAAGGGTCTGCAGGAATTGGGCAAAGGGCTGAACTGGGTCCATGGCTCTGCAGAAAAAAAGTTGCAGTTGGTGATAATGTCAGGTGGACCCGTCCAGTGTGACGCGACCAGCAGGCCGATAACAAGACGCGGCACGTGATACTGTCCTGTGTGACATGGCTCGCAGGCCGGTAACTAAAACAACAAGACAAGGGGTAGGGAAACAGTTACAATGGTGGGCCCTGCGATAGGAAAAACACAAACAGGGAAACACCACTTAGCTTTACTCTTTTGCACTTCCTCCTGGCAACGGAGTCCACCACCAGCATGCAGCTCTCCTCCTGAATCGCTGCCACCAAGCTCTGTCAGAGCTACAAGGAAATCCCCTATGATTCCTTCCACACCAGGGCTAAGACAGTGCTGCAAGGAACGCTCTCCAGCTCCTTCCTCCACCAAGGATGGTTGAAATGAACACTTTCACCAACACTGATTGCAACACCTGTGACTCTTTTATAGCAGAGCCAGCAATCACACCTGCATTATAATCATGTGCACTTAACTAAAGAAACTAGAGTGCAATGACGCTCACCACCACCGGGGGCAAACTTAGAACAAATGACACCACAGTGCAATAAATCTAATGGCCACCGGGGGCAAAAAACAACCTTAAGCACTGCTTAGAAAAGAAAAAAAGGTTACCTGTGCTTTTTATATGTCCTGATCCAGCATGGATCATGACAGAATATTACAAAATATACAGAACTTTCATAAATATATGCAATTATCAGCTATGACTTTTCACTAGTAACATTTCTCAAATAATCTATTTACAATTCAGTCATACATGTGAATAGAGTATCATGTAAACATTTGTGAAATCATAGAGACCAAAAGCTGATTAAATGTCCTGCTAGGAAAGGAGGTTAGAAGGTCTATATCACAAGCTGATTTTGGAAACAGAGTATGTAATTATATCCTTGCATGGTGGAAAATCAGCGTCCGCATTTGTTAAGCCATTTTTACATATCAGAAATACTTGGTAAAAGCCACTATCTTGATGCAGCTACCTCCACTGATCAGAAGACTGTTTAATCAACATTAGCAGAGCAAACGAAAATAAAAAAGAAACCAGAGCAAAATGTGAGGTCTGAAAATAGTTACATCATCTTGTAAAATGATGACGTGATGTGACATGAAAAGAAGAAAGCGGCTGGAGAAGCTATGAAAATATTATTTTTGTTTCATCTTCAAATAATTTTAGAAAAAAAAAGTTTCAGGTTACTTTGCCTGTAGAAAAACAGTCATCATCAACGTGTTTTTTACTTACCGGTAATTCTTTCTTTTTTTTTCTTAAAGATCAGGTCAAGTGTCACCTCTGAGCCTCAATTTTTGGAGTAATATCCTTACAGTATATGTAAAAAACCCTTTATTTTCACATAGGACACAGTCATGCAGAGTCCTTCTCCAAACTGCTGCCACAAAATTGAAGCATACAATTGTGTAAAATGACTATGAAGGAGAGTATTTTTTTAATGGCCTTAGGGTATGTTTCCACTTGCCGCATTACATCCGGATTAGCTGCGGGTTGAACGCTGCTTACAGCCACAGAGTTTAATCCGCAGTGTCCAGATGTTATAGCAAAGTGGAGGGGATTTTATGAAATCCTGTCTCCACTATGCATCCTAATATGCGGGTGACACACCCACGAAACTAGACATGCGGCATGTCTTTTTAGAACGCAGCATGTCTGTATACCTTGTGGAGATGCTCAGTCTCCACAAGGTAAATAGCCTACTCTATGTATACGATGCGGCGATTCAGTGTGTGTTCAATGAGCACATTCGGAATCACTGCACGTGCAACAGGGGGCGGGGCATTGGGCGGAGCCGGATTTCTGCTCCGTCCAAAGTGCAAAGAATGCACATAGTGGAAACTCACCCTAAGTGTTTGGCGCCTGGATTCTTCCCTTACACAGGAGGGATCCCAAGCCTTATCTTCTCCAGCAGTCTCTCCTGCAGGAGGGATCCCAAGCCTTATCTTCTCCTGCGGTCTCCCATTATGTCTCAACCACAGTGGATGCTGCTCAGAAGAGACATAGGTCTCAGCGTCTTGCTCAGGCTGTGCGCTTTGTTACCGCCGACTCTCCAGGTCCAGCTATGATAACTTGCAATAGACAGTGGTGAGCAGTCGTTCCTGAGGCTAAGTCCATAATGTGCTCTACTGAGCATGCTCTTGAGGTGGCGATCTCACATTGGTGGTCGGCCATCAGCTGCTCAGCTTCTGTGCCGGCTCCGGATTTGTCCGCTGGCAAGGTCCTGTCTGATTGGCAATGTCTATAAGAGGATCTTTGGCGCACCCGTCAGTGCGCTAAGATCATTTATATTTGCTGTCTGTGTGTTGGTGGGTCAGTTACCACTCTGTATGCACATGTGCCACTTATAGCACTACAAGTGTGTCTCTATACAGGCAGTGTAGGGTGGGAACTCCCGCTTGAATTTAGCGTCTACACCAGGCGTCCTCAGGCATGGCTCAAAAGCCACCATATAGCAGAGCAGGTCCACTCACCAGCATAATGGGGGGTGTTATAGGGACCCCACTAGCATCATTTGCACTATGCTCCTGTGACGTCTAGCAGGGCATAGGTTAGAATGCTCTCAGGTTTCGCACTGCTCTGTGGAATAACAGAGTCAGGCGCTTTGCACTCTGTTTACACTGAGTGACATTTAACTCGGTGTGTTTATGGTGCTTACTCACGGCTATGCTCCACCATTGTTCTCTAGCTGTGGATTTTCCATCACCATACAGGGGGCCCCAGGTTGCTATCGCACTTTCTCATAATTTATATTTGGTGTGATTCGAAAACCCTAACACTTAGGCTCGATTGATCTTGAGCCACGGAGACTTGATGGATGAACGATTTGTATGAAGAGCAAGCTTGTGCAAGCCTACATAGGTCCACCAGAATCTCCTCCACCATTATCTTGATAGTATCAAGCTATCGGGTTTTGGGTCCTCTTCTAACAAAAAGCATGAAAAATAGCCCCATACCATTAAAGAAGGACTACTTTTAAAGTTTTTTTTATCCTCTTACTATATTGCAATCATCATATTTCATAGAATTGTGTACTTACAATTGCTCATTTTGCTTTTCTACCCAGATTTCTGTTTTCAATTTGTTCTATGAGATCATATGATTAAAAACTGACCACTTGAATCCTTTTAAGCTCCATATAAAAACAGGAGATCAGTTTTCCTTGCATGACTCATAAGTGACTGCAAAAGTCCCTGGCATGGGGAGGAGATGCAGCTGGGTCAGGAGTTAAAGAGGTGAATGACTCATGAAGGGAAAAGAAACTTCCTGTTTCTACGCAGAGCAGATAAAACAGAAAAAGTATTTGGGTAGAAAGACAAAATGAGCAATTGTAAGTACATATTGGCATTTAATATGATGATTGTAATATAATAAGAGAATAAAAACTTTGATGGCAGGAGGAGTGCTTCTTTAAATTGCCTTCACGAAATTGGATAGAAGGCACTGTTGTTTTTGATTGGTAGTGTTTTCCAAATCCAGAAATGTCACACTGTCAGTTAAATGTGATTTATCTCTCTGGAGAAGAGGTGGGGTACGTAGTGAAAAAGAAGTCAATGAGTAAAATACTAGTATTCTGGTAACCAAGATGTTTCCTAATTGGCCTCCTCAATTCTATATGATGAAAACTGCAGGATTTAATGCTATTCAATATCTCACCCTTCTTTTTATGGTTTAGGCTAATTTCCAAGAAATGCACAGAAGAAAAGGATATCAAACCGAGAGTTTAAATTGCACCAACAGAGAGCACAAAGGCGTCAGGAGGCAACTACTTATAGTTGTCCACTCATATCTCATAGCTAATGGAGACATAATATGCATTGAAAAATGTACAGCAGATAAAAAAGTAAAATATTATATTATGTAGCGTCTACAAGAGAAAAATAAAGAGATATAACTTTTTTATACTTTATAATATTAGATTTTTTAGGTTTTGGAATAAGGTTGACAAGATGAAACAGCCTGAGTATAGATTTCTTGCACACATACCTAGTATGTAATCAGAATTTGTTACATATGGTATATATATATCATCTTTTTCCTGGCTGTTCTAATTAACTCTGAGTTCATAGGTTCAACCAATAGAATACAATTGCAGTTACCTAACAAACCTCTGCGAATAGTTAGAGCTGTATAAACTCCAACTGTCTTTAGAAAGAGATTTATTATATAAAGGGATTATATATGACAAAAAAAACTTTCCCATAAATACGTAGTGCCCAATTTATCAAAAAGGTCAGAGGAGAAAGGCTGCTATAATGTCCTAATGTCCAATCAGTGTCCATGGCTTATATTTTACTTCTAACTTTTATTTTTTAACTGCTTAATTTTATTAACGAATTTACTTTTTTCAGGCCCACTGAATTTTAACTATCCAAAAAATCCCAAATTTGTAGACTATCTAGTTCTAAGTAGAGCTGAGCGAATTTGTTCGTATTCGGTTCCGAATACGATCGGCAGCGAATATTGTTTTTGCAATATTCGTCAAACACAGTCGAATGTCATTAGAGTCAAAGGGAGTAGAAATTGCCGAATATGTTCAGAATCGATCATCAAATGTACATTTGGCACAAATAGGGTACCAATATGGCGTGAACATGACAACATCAGATTTGGCGACCGAATCCGAACAAATTTGCTCAACTCTAGTTCTAAGCATGCAAAATGAGCCACTGTTCTAGACAACCAGGGAACTCGACTACTTTAAAAGGATTGTCCACTACTCATACAACCCCTTTCTCAATCCCTATATTTATCCCTTGTAAAATAATAACATCTACTCTCACCTCCGGTTCCGGCACCATTCCAGCGTAGTCAGCACTGGTTCTCTAGCACAAATCACATGCATCAGGAGGAAGTGATAGCTACTGCACTCTCACCTACTCCAGATGTATGTGACTAATCTGAAGATGGGGAGAGTGAAGTGACCGCTGATTGGTCGCAGGGATTGTGTGTGTCATGATCCAGGACGGGATTTCGCTTTGACCCGTCCTGGTTAGACTATGGGTTAATTGTGCTGCCTCTCTCTGGCAGCAGGAGGCTATTTAGTGCTCACTGGACCTGGGTCCGGTGTCAGTTATACTCCTGCCCTCGGCTGAGTTAAGTGACCTCTTGTATACGTGTGCCTTGTGCCTGAAATCTTGCTTGCTTGTTTGGTTGTGATCTGGTTCTGTCCCTGTTACGAGTTCTGCCTGACCCTCTTGTACTGCGCTACCTCTCGTGTATGACTCTCTGCTTGTGACCCGACTTCTCTCTGCTTGTCCCCTTGGTACCACGTCGCCCTCTTGTGTATGACCTTTGGCTTTGTCTGACCTCCTGTCTGTTTGTCCCTCCTATACCTCGTTTGCCCGTACTGCTGTGACCTCTGTTTTGCCTGACTCTGAGTTGTTGTATGGTGTCCTGTCCTATCTGAATACAGGACGCTAAGCCCCGCCCCCTTGCTGTCACATGACCATAGGTCCCATGTCAGATTATTCAGTTTCAGTGTCCGCAGGTCCCGTGCCTCTTTACCTTCCAGCGCTGACTGGACCCTGACACTATTAGCTTGAAGCACGCATGGTCACCTCTGCTGCCCGTCTCTACAGGTATCTTTTAGCACTGCTTCTGTACTCAGGACACGCGCACTAGCTCTATGAGCAAGTGCAGTGCGGTGTCTCTGACATTATAACTGACCCATACCATTTTTTTCTCTCTGCTCCCATTCACCTGTGTGTGTGATGGATCCTATGCACACTCTTTCTGAACAGGTTAAGCATCTAACGCAGATGTCTCAGAAACTCTTTGGAGAACAAAGAGTCCTGGCTCAGTCTCAGCAGCTGATCGCCGACACTGTGCAGGGGGTTCCTTCATTGGGGGCTCGGGATGTTACATTAATTTCCCCTGAGTCTCCAGTGAAGTTACCAGATACCTTTTCAGGAGATAAAAATGACTTCAGAGTTTTCAAGGAGGGCTGTAAGCTTTTTTTTTCCTTAAGACCACACTCTTCTGGGGATGAAAGTCAGAGAGTAGGGGTCATTATGTCTCTGTTAAGGGGAGCCCCCCAAGCTTGGGCTTTCTCCCTTCCTACCACGGCCCCTGAGCGTATGGCTGAGGACAGGCTGATGAATGTTTGCCAGGGGAAACATTCAGCCGAGTGGTTTTGCTCAGAGTTCAGACGATGGGCTGCTGAGGTCTGCTGGAACGACGCCGCTCTCCGGGGGTTGTTCCATAGAGGCCTGTCTGAGTATCTGAAAGACGCCTTGGCTCTCCACCCCCCACCTGATGCCCTGGAGGAAGCTATGATACAGGCCGTCCGAATGGATCGCAGGTTACGGGCAAGGGGAGTGATACAAACCGAGACATCATTATTCTCCCAAGGAAGGGGAGCCAGTTCTTCATTGAAAATCACGGAGATGGGAACCATCAACCTTAAGGAGGAAGAAAGGAGTCAACGGCATATGAGAAAATGCTGTGTTCACAGTGGCGAGTCTGGACATGGGAAAAAGGATTGCCCCTCCCGGCCACTAACCAACAAGCGACTGAGCCCGGGTGATTATCGTGGAGGTCACCCAGGCTCTCAGGTACCCTTTTCTGCATTTTCTAAAATGTAATTTCAAGTGGAACTTTGTTGTGGGGGTGTCTCCACATTCACTTCTGCCTTCGTGGATTGCGGTTCATCATTGAACTTTATTGACTCTGACTTGGTGGCCAGGTGTAAGTTAGGGACAGTTAGGTTGGAGACTCCGATTCACTTTGTTGCTATTGACAAAACACCACTGGTTAAGAATGACATTGTGTTTTGTACTGAAGAGTTTCTACTTAAAGTGAGTTCCTTACACCAGGAACGTATTTCATGTTTTGTAATGAACAACCTGCCTGCGGGACTGGTGTGGGGGTTCCCCTGGTTACAGCTGCATAATCCTGATTAATTGGGAATCTCGGGATATTGTTAAATGGGGTCCCTATTGCTCTGAGAAATGTCTTGTTTCTGTGTCTGTGTCATCCGTGGGTCTAGAAGGCATTCCGGAGTGCCTGATAGATTATACTGACGTTTTCTCCGAAAAAAAGGCTGAGGTTTTACCACCACACCGCTCATTTGATTGTGCCATTGACCTGGTTCCAGGTGCCAAATTGCCCAAAGCCCGCCTGTATGACCTCTCGGGTCCGGAACGGGCTGCGATGAAGGAATATATTTCCGAGAGCCTCCGTAAAGGACATATTCGTCCTTCTGTTTCTCCTGTGGCGGCAGGGTTCTTTTTTGTAAAAAAAAAAAGACGGTGGTTTGCGCCCATGCCTTGATTTTCGTGAGTTAAATAAAATAACTGTGAGGAATACTTATCCCCTTCCACTTATTCCTGATTTATACAATCAGTTGTCCGGAGCTAAGTGGTTTTCGAAATTAGATCTACGGGGAGCGTATAACCTTATCCGAGTCCGGGACGGAGATGAATGGAAGACCGCTTTTCTCACTACTGAAGGGTTGTTTGAAAATTTGGTCATGCCCTTTGGCCTGACCAACACTCCAGCGGTCTTCCAAAATTTCATAAATCATGTGTTCTCCGATTTGATTGGACGTTTTATGGTGGTGTATTTGGATGACATTTTAATCTACTCGCCTGATAAACAGACTCACATTGGTCATGTTTGGGCAGTTCTCCAAAGGCTCAGGGAGAACTGTCTGTTTGCTAAACTTGAAAAATGTTTATTTTTTGTTCAGGAACTGTCCTTTCTGGGGTTCATCGTGTCTGCTGAAGGGTATCGCATGGATCCTAATAAGGTGCAGGCCATTCTCGAGTGGGTTCAACCGTGTGATTTGAAGGGTCTGCAACGTTTCCTAGGGTTCGCTAATTATTATCGGAAATTTATAAGGGGGTTCTCACAGGTGGTTAAACCCCTCACAGACATGACTCAAAAGGGGGCCGATATCAAGAATTGGTCAACCGCAGCGGTAGCGGCATTTCAGTTTTTGAAAAAATGTTTCATGTTGGCCCCGGTTCTTATCCAACCGGACCCCTCTGAACCATTTATTGTTGAGGTAGACGCCTCAGAGGTGGGGGTGGGGGCGGTATTGTCCCAGGGACCCGCCACTTTGACCAATTTAAGACCTTGCGCCTTTTTCTCAAAGAAGTTCTCCCCTGCGGAGAGAAACTATGATGTGGGGAATCGGGAACTTCTGGCCATAAAATTGGCTTTTGCAGAATGGAGGCATTTTTTGGAGGGGGCTGTTCATCCTATAACGGTAATCACGGACCACAAAAACCTAGCTTACATTGAATCAGCTAAAAGGTTGACTCCCAGACAGGCTAGATGGTCACTTTTTTTTCGCGATTCAACTTCTCGATCACTTTTCGACCAGGATCCAAGAATATCAGAGCGGATGCGTTGTCACGCAGTCTTGATCCGGTGTCCCCCCCGGAACCTCCATCCTCCATTCTTCAGCCTGAGGTGGTGGTGGCAGAGGTTTCTAATGTGTTGGAACGGGAGATTCGAGAAGCCCAGGCTCTTGCACCTCCAGCTAAGCCGGTGGATAAACTTTTTGTGCCAGCTCAGTTTCGTCTCAAGGTCCTCCAGGAGTTCCATGACTCAGTTCTGGGTGGACATCCAGGGATCTCAGCGACCCGGAAGGTCATTGCTAGAATATTCTGGTGGTCTTCTTTAGCCTCTGATGTTGGGGAGTATGTGTCTGCGTGTGAGGTTTGTGCCCGTGCGAAAACTCCCCATAACCGGCCGGCCGGGGAATTGGTACCACTGCCAATTCCTGAGAGACCATGGACTCATCTGTCCATGGATTTCATCACCAACCTTCCCCCTTCCAAGGGTAATACCGTGGTCTGGGTCGTAGTGGACAGGTTTAGTAAGCAGGCACATTTTGTACCTTTGGCAGCTCTACCTAATGCGGAAACATTGTCCAGATTGTTTGTGGAGCATGTGGTGCGGTTGCATGGGGTACCCCTGAATGTGGTGTCTGATAGGGGAGTGCAATTTGTGTCCAGATTTTGGAGAGCTTTTTGTAGGAGGTTGGGTATTGGTCTGTCCTTTTCATCCGCCTACCATCCAGAGACTAATGAGCAGACTGAGCGGACCAATCAGTCTCTGGAGCAAATTCTGCGTTGTTTGACCTCAGCCCGACAGGATGATTGGTGTTCTGTGTTACCATTGGCTGAGTTTGCATTTAACAACCGCACTAACCAGTCCACGGGTACAGCTCCTTTTTTTTGCAATTATGGGTTTCATCCTCATTTTGGAGAATTTTCCCGCTTGAATTCTGGGTGCCCTGGGGCGGATGAGACGATCCAGCGGTTGGGGGAGGTATGGCGGGAGGTCCAGAATAACATTACGAAGGCCCAGGACAAATTTAAATTTTTTGCGGACAAAAAACGATCCGTGGGTCCAGTGTTTCAGGTCGGAGATAAGGTATGGTTATCCACCAAAAATATAAGGCTCAAGGTCCCCTCTGCGAAGCTTGGACCCAAGTTTATAGGTCCCTATGTAATTACCGAAGCAGTTAACCCGGTGGCTTTTCGGTTGAGTCTTCCACCATCTCTAAGGATCCCTAATGTTTTCCATAAGGCCCTTTTGAAACCTGTGAGGTCCGGTGGGGAGGGATCATCATCTTCCCCGACACCGGTTCTGGTAGATGGGCAGGCTGAGTACGAGGTGGAACGAATTGTTGACTCCAGGTTGGTCCGTCGCGCCCTTCAGTATCTGATACATTGGAAGGGTTACGGTCCTGAGGAACATGCGGATTGGTTGATCCGAGCCTTTCACGCCAAGTACCCTGAGAGACCTGGGGGTCCGGTGGCCCCCCATTGAGAGGAGGGTACTGTCATGATCCAGGACGGGATTTCGCTTTGACCCGTCCTGGTTAGACTATGGGTTAATTGTGCTGCCTCTCTCTGGCAGCAGGAGGCTATTTAGTGCTCACTGGACCTGGGTCCGGTGTCAGTTATACTCCTGCCCTCGGCTGAGTTAAGTGACCTCTTGTATACGTGTGCTTTGTGCCTGAAATCTTGCTTGCTTGTTTGGTTGTGATCTGGTTCTGTCCCTGTTACGAGTTCTGCCTGACCCTCTTGTACTGCGCTACCTCTCGTGTATGACTCTCTGCTTGTGACCCGACTTCTCTCTGCTTGTCCCCTTGGTACCACGTCGCCCTCTTGTCTATGACCTTTGGCTTTGTCTGACCTCCCGTCTGTTTGTCCCTCCTGTACCTCATTTGCCCGTACTGCTGTGACCTCTGTTTTGCCTGACTCTGAGTTGTTGTATGGTGTCCTATCCTATCTGAATACAGGATGCTAAGCCCCGCCCCCTTGCTGTCACATGACCATAGGTCCCGTGTCAGATTATTCAGTTTCAGTGTCCGCAGGTCCCGTGCCTCTTTACCTTCCAGCGCTGACTGGACCCTGACAATATTAGCTTGAAGCACGCATGGTCACCTCTGCTGCCCGTCTCTACAGGTATCTTTTAGCACTGCTTCTGTACTCAGGACACGCGCACTGGCTCTATGAGCAAGTGCAGTGCGGTGTCTCTGACAGTGTGACAATGTTGGGAGAGACAGTGCCGACAATGCTGGAATGGTGCCAACACAGGTGGTGAGTGTAGATGGTATTATTTTACCTAGGTATTGAGAAGAGGTTGTCCAAATGGTGGACAACCTCTTTAAAGAGCATGAAATAATTTCTCTATCTTCCTTTTAAAATGTAGTCTACTTCAGCAGCTTCATGGAAGCTTATGATATGCCAATTTTCTTTAGTAATATCAAAATTAATTTGTGATAAAGGGTTGGAATTAGAAATTAGTGGATTGCTTTGCACAATCTTGATCTGTGGCCCAGGACAGTGATCTCTGAACATGGACTTGAGCAGCACAAATTTCCTTACCCTCTGGGATCCAATGTTCGGGTTTTGACTAACCTGATGGTGTTGCGCAAAGTGATCCATTCATCGACAGTTGTTAGTTTTGGTGAACTTTTATTCCGATCCATAAAGCAATCCAAAGAACCATGTCTCAAGAGCTCCAACACTCACAATCTAGTTATGGAGTTAGAATTAGCATTTTATTAAAATGTTTATAAAAGTAACTTTAGATTTGACCATGTAGCAATGCCAATATATTATCTTGCATATTATATCATACGTTCTGCTTCCATGTGACCTATAACTTAGAATGTTTGGGAAGATTCAAAGAGAATCTGTCAACATGTTTCTGCTATCCCATCTGAGAGAAGCATAATGTAGTAGTAGATAACTTGATTGCAGCGTTGGGTCACTAACTGGGCTGCTTGCTGCAGTTTTGATAAAATCACAGTTTTGTCTGTTGCAAATGAATGAGTTCTCTGAATGCTCTGCTCTCTATAACTACTCCCACACCACTGATTGCCAGTATGTGAAATATTGCTAGAATCAAGATCTCTGTCCTTACAAAATTATGCTTTCAGATCAGGTGGCAAGTAGTGATGAGCGAGTACACTCATTGCTTGGGTTTTCCTGAGCATGCTCGGGTGTCCTTCGAGTATTTTGGCTTGCTCAGAGATTTAGTTTTCGTCGTCTTATCTGCATGATTTGCGACTTGTAGACAGGCTGAATACGTGTGGGAATTCCCCAACAAACAGGCATTCCTCACATGTATTCAAGCTGTTTAGCAGTCGCAAATCATGCAGATGAGACGACAAAAACTAAATCTCCGAGCACGCCAAAATACTTGGAGGACACCCGAGCATGCTCGGAAAATCCCGAGAAACGAGTATACTCGCTCATCACTAGTGGCAAACATTTGTTAACAGATTCCATTTTATATGACGGAAATAAAAATATGCGTGGAGCTCCCTCATCACTTTTTCAATCACATTTGGATGTATTGATAAAAGCAGTGAGGTTTCTTTGATGGTGGAACTTTTCTACATAAGCCAACATCAGGTCTATATACATTAGAAGCACCAACTATATTACTCATCCATATTATTACATTTCCTAGCTTGTTCAGCTATCAATATTTAGATATAATTTTAAAAAAAATGAAGCAAAACATATGTCTGTTGCTGAAGCCCTAGAAACAAGTCAATAAGCTTTAGTGGTATGTTCTCACAGTGTCTTCAAGATGCCAAGCAAGGCAACTTCAGGAAAATGTGTTTTTCCTGAAGTAGCTTTGTTTGCTATTTTGCAATCACTTTTGATGTGCCATCGTCATCTTTTTTTCTATAATTTGAGCTATACCTACTGAGATGCTTCCTAGAGGAATCTGCACAAAGAATCAAAACTTCTTTTGATCGCTTCGCGGTTTCCATAACCTGAGGTGGTTAAAAAAGGAGCAAGAGTGTGAACAAGTGCACAGCGATGTAGTTTTCACATTAATGTGCATAATGCTAATTTCTGCAGCACATTTTCATGCAGATTCCTTATTGGAAAGATTTTTTTTGTACAAATGCTTTGAGATCCTACATGATACTGGAAAGATGTATATCTTTGTACCGTGTTAGCCAGTAGATCAATATTCAGAATTGAGAGTCCTCAGTGGTTGATACCTTTTAATGGCTAACTGAAAAGATGGTAACACATTGCAAGTTTTCGAGGCTACTCAGGTCTCTTCATCAGGCTAGACTAATACAAAATCTGAAGTCACATATTTATGCACAACATAGCACAGAAAAAATGCAATAGATGAGACAAGTGATGTGAAGCAGAACTATCATTGTGGGAGAGGGAGAAACATAAATATTGCTCCAGTTCATAGATAAGGAGTCCGGATGTTTTATTGTCCTCTGATTGGGGTCTCCTAATGTGTTGTGATGCCCCCACAAGGTCTTAGGAGCAAATTCCTTAATTGATGTAAAAAGACATAAAAAACATAAAAGACATTGAGATGCTACAGTACTTCAAAATCAAATGATGTTACAGATAAGCATTTCTAGCAGATTTTTTTTTCAAATACACAATGGTATGAGACACAGCGGGATACCGGCCTGAAATAACTTTTGCACCAAACCCATTTCCATAAAGATGATGGACTTTTCATATTCTCTGTTCCTGATATCTAAATGGTTGCGTTCTTGTGAAATCATATGCTCTGAGTGATGAAACTCTCAAATTCCCATCATCTATGTAAGAACCTCAAGGACTCCAATAATGTGCTCCTGCTTCTCTAAATTGTTATCACCTTAATCTCTTGTCCTCTCTTACTTATTCCTCACCACTTATCAGTCTGCCGAGAGAAAGACATTGAAAAAAAACTTAGGTGATGTGACAATCCTAAAGTAACCTCTCGGCACGCTATCACAGTTGTTCTGGCAACTCATTGGTTAAACTAAAAAAATTTAAAAAATGACCAAGCATCAAATTAATTGAAAAAGCAGCATGTGAAGCTGGAAGTATTTTACATGCTTTTGTCTGATTATTCCCCAAGGTTATAAAAATAACCATATGAAACCTTAGATATGTCTCAGCTAATAATTGTCATTGGCATGGTCGATGTACAACTGTTCTAATCAAATGACCGTAGTAATAATAGGAAAACAAGGAAAAACATGACCGAAGAATACTATGGCATATGTCTCTCATGGTCGTGGGTGTTGAGATAATACAAGAAGGAAAATAAAGACACAAGAGAGGTGCAGGGGGGGATATTATTTCTTTTTCGCTCAGGACAAGTTGTTCTCTCTTCACCCCTCGAAGTTATTTTCTCACACAGTTGCTGTTATTATGCCTATAATTTTCTGGCTGCCCACTGCTCCCTTTGAATGCCGGATTATATTACTACCTAATTTTGCTCTACAGGAGAGGAGATGAATAGGAATCTTTTATGTATTTCAACCATACTACACTCGTAGCATTGAATGGGGAGAAACATGACATACTCACTACTGATGACTGGTTACTTACATATGGATTTTACTTGGAATACATGGTTAATATAGATGTTCAGTGTGGTGCGTATGACACTTCCATCCCAGTTTTGATGCCTGAGGGGTTCTGAAGACCCCACTTCCACATAATGAGCTAACAGGATAATAATTTATGGGAATCTTGAATTTCCAATAAATATATTTGGGTAAAGTAATAATGTTAATATTTAAAAATATATCAAACTTTATCACATTGAAGTAAAAAGTGTTTTCCTGATCTCAACATCACAGAAAATACAGCTGACATGACAATTATCATTATTACAGGGGTTGTCCAACATGTGAATAATCGTTTCCTCTTAAATGGTTGTGAAATGATGAACATCGCCATAAAAATACCTACAACACCTCCCGCAGATCCAGCGCAGGTGGTCCAGGAGGTCTGTGCCGCTCCCAGGAAGAGGGTCTGCTCTTTTTGAAATTTACATGATCGGCTCCAGCAGTCTGATGATTAGGGGAGTGCATCATTGGATGGTTCTATTCTGGTCATCTGACTGGTGCAGCTACTGATGAGCTCCTCTAGTCACCT
The DNA here is from genome assembly GCF_039654945.1 of Dendrobates tinctorius. NCBI lineage: Eukaryota > Metazoa > Chordata > Amphibia > Anura > Dendrobatidae > Dendrobates > Dendrobates tinctorius. Next base: position 16,010,361 of record NW_027361737.1, read on the forward strand.
GACCACTGCAGTCAATCACAGGCTGTGCTGTCCTGGTACCTTACGAATGGAACAGACATTGCTTCTGGAGACATTCATAGCCGTCTGCACTAAATCCGTGGGAATGGTGACGGGTGGGTACTCGTACCTTCTTTTATCATTGTAAAAACATTCATGTCTAGAAAAAAATATTCATGTTATGGCTAATACCTTTAACTCTGAGCTATAATGAGCAGCCTGTTATATTGGAAGTACATATGTCTACCTATCTACATGTATGAACATGGGTTTAGACAGTGTTTTTTTTATGTACTGCACCTTCAATCAATTTGCAGAGGTTCAGTGGTTAGCACTGACGTCAATTAACATTGACCAAGAATAAGACCTTTACAAACCTTCTGCTTCCTTGTGCTGTTCTAAGTTACCGTCTGGTCTCTGACTTTCTCCCAAACACAACATGCTGATACTGTAGATTAAATTTCTATGGTCTGTCTGAGACAGAGAGATTAGATTATGAGCCCTATTGAGTGGTGTAATACAAGCAATAAGAATCAAATTGCTTACATACTACTAATGAAAGGTCTTTATGCATGATGGGCTCAACAGGTGTGTCCTACCTTAGCTTTGTTCTTGGCTCAAATTTCCAAAGGTCTTTGGTTCAAAATTTTGTAAAAAAAAAAATCTATTGTGATGTTCTGACAAGAGATGACTATCATATATATGTCTATATGTGTCTATATCTAATGACTAAAGTTGAGCGAAACGGGTCGATCAATTTAAAAAATCGCCGACTTTCGCCAAAGTCGGGTTTCATGAAACTAAACCCGACCATAGCGTGAGATCGGCCATGATGTCGGCGATACGAGCGCCAAAGTGGCATTTCAAATTATGCTTCCAGCGCCTTTTTTCAGCCAATGATGGAGGACGCACACTGTGGGCAACGCGATGACATAGGCAGCGGCCACCACCATCTTAGAGAAGGGCATTGAAGTGATTGGCTGGCTTTGTGTGGTGTCACATTGGGTATAAAAGGCTGTCACCGCCAAATGCCATCTTACTTCTGCCGATCTTAGCATAGGGAGAGGTGCTGCTGCTGATTCTGAATAGGGAGAGCGTTAGGCAGGGAAGAAGAAAAAAAACTGCTTCTGCTGATAGTGCTTTTCACTGTACAGTTAGTGTGTAGTAAAACGGGAGGATTTTTGTTTTTGTGCAGCAGCACTGGTGGTGATTAGGCTGCATTGTAAGGCTACCTGCTAGCTGCATTGCTGTGTGCACACTGCTGTTCAAACTGCTTTTTTCAAAGCACTGCAACTTTTATTATTTTGTCCTGGTGAGTTACTGAGTGTTCATGTTTTCACAGACCGTATAGCGGTGTACGCTCCTCACACACTACCGTGTACCGGCTGGTATCACAGACAAATAGAAGCTATCTGGGTGTGACTCTGGAAGAAAAAGCCGAGGAGTTTGTCCGTTTTTCCAGACCTACACCTTAGAGTGCTGTCCGCTTTTCAAACAGTTTCGTATATCTGCTGTTTGACTATGGTGAAAATTAGACAGAGACAGCATGTGTCAGTCCCTATACAAATAGACGGAGATTGACAATTTTCCATACAGACACCATATAGCAGTGTACGATCCTCACACACTACCATGTACCGGCTGGTATCACGGACAAATAGAAGCTGTGTGTTACTCTGGAAAAAAAAGCCGAGGAGTTTGTCTGTTTTTCCAGACCTACACCTTAGATTGCTGTCCGCTTTTCAAACAGTTTCGTATATCTGCTGTTTGATTACAGTGAAAACTAGACAGAGACAGCTTGTGTCAGTCCCTATAGAAATAGGTGGAGATTGACAATTTTCCATACAGACACCGTATAGAGCTGTCTCATTCTCAAACAGTATTGTATATCTGCCGTTCGCATTACAGTAACATTTATACAGAGTAAGGGTGTGTGTTTGACACTCCATAAATACATATACAGAGATTGTTAGTTACACAAAAAATGTATACAGCTGTACACTTCTGATACAGTTCCGTATATCTGCTTGTTGGATTATGGTCCAATACATATTGTGAGAACGTCTGTGACTAACAAAATATATATGTAGATTTAATTTTTTTCATACACCTTACACAGCTGGACGCTCCTCATACAGTACCATCTCTCTGCTGGTATTTTTGGTACATTTTCCCAAACATTAGGAAGTATGGTGGAAGAGTCCGTGAACGTGGGCAGGGGGGGAGCAGCTGGTACTGATGGTGGTGGTGCATCGGCTGGTTCTGGCAAAAGCACAATAGCAGCTAAGGCAGGAAGTGTTGAGCCTGCGTCATCATCTTGCCCAAGAAGGCCTGTAAGGTTGCCTTTTCTTGGAGTAGGAAAACCGCTTTTGAAGCCGGAGCATCAGGAACAGGTTTTGGCGTACATTGCCGAAACAGCCACCAGCTCTATTGCCTCCTCTTCTGAACGTTCGAAACCTGCAAGCACGGAGTCGTCAGCGCAGGGTTCTGGTCAGCAAAAATACCTTTCTTTGTGTCCTTCACCCCCACCAAAAGTTAAGGATGCAGAAGCCCACAGTTCAGATTACTCTATGAAGCTCTTTTCACATACCATGCCTGGGTTATCCAGTCAAATCCTGAATTCCCCAGTCCAAGATGAATCTGACATGGAGTGCACTGATACACAGCCACTGCTAGATGATTCTGCTGGTACATCGACCCAGAGCACTACATTGCCCTCGCAGTCTATTGAGCCAGAATCTGACCCTGATGAAACTCAGGTGCCCCTTCCTGCATACTATACCTCCTTACACGGTGACACAGAGGAAGGTAAAGAGGAAGGTGCAGATGACTTTGAAGAGGAGGTAATGGATGACCCAGTTCTTGAACCGGATTGGCATCCATTGGGGGAGGAGGATGGTGCTGGCAATAGTTCAGAAAAGGAGAAGGATCAGCAGCAGACATTGACATCGCAGCAGCGGTTATCTGGCAGGCCCGTAGCTGTCCAAAAACGTGGACCAAAAACTAAAAGAGTTGCAGGACAGCTTGGCTAAACGGTCAACTTAGCACAGCGTGCAAGGCCAGAAAATGTATACCATAGTAGGAAGAGTGCAGTGTGGCACTTCTTTGTCCAAAATCCTACTGATGAGGCAAAGGTTACCTGTAAGAAGTGCAGAAGGACCTTTAGCCGAGGTAAACAACTCAGAAATTTGAATACCAGTTGCATGCTTAGACATGTAATCAACATGCACTTGCAAGCGTGGACGGACTACAAAACCTCAGGTAGCACATGTGCACCTGCTCCGACTGAAGGTAGCCAGCAATGCTCCATCGCTTCCCCCACTGTAAGACCACCTCCACCGTTAAGCACACCACCAGCACTAAATGTGGAGGTGTCGACGCAAGGCCAAAGCACTCAGGGAATCACAATGGTTTTGCAACACAACACTGAATCTAGGCCATCACCACAAATACCATCACCAACCCCCTCTCACTCCGTCCGGTTCACCGCTACTTCCCCCATATGCAGCTCTCCAGTCCAGCTCACCCTACCAGACACTCTGAGTAGGACAAGAAAGTACTCATCGTCTCATCTGCGTACACTTTGCTTGAACGCCTACATTGCCAAACTAATCTCATTAGAGATGATGCCCTACCGTTTGGTTGAAAGCAAAGCTTTCCGCAACCTCAAGGCCTACGCTGTCCCAAGCTATGACCTACCCAGTTGGCACTTCTTTTCTCAAAAAGCCATCCCTGCCCTCCACCGGCATGTGAAAGACTGCATTGTCCATGCACTAAAACAGTCAGTGAGTGGAAAGGTGCACCTCACAACAGATGCATGGACCAGTAGGCATGGCCTGGGCCATTACATGTCCATCAGTGCGCACTGGGTTAATGTGGTGGATGCAGGCTCCACTGGGGACAGCAGTGGTGGAACAGTGCTGCCTAGCCCATGGTATAGGAAACAGTAGGCTGTAGGTTTTCGCTCCTCCTCCTCCATCAGCAAAAGTTTGTCCACAGAGCACAGTCGCACGAGCACTTCATCCGCAGCTGGCAATGTTGCACACGAGGTGTCCCACTATCGAACAGCTAGTGGTAAGCGTCAGCAGGCTGTGTTAAAGATGACGTCTTTTGGCGACAACAGACACACCGCGGAGGTACTTGCCAACTACTTGCAGCGACAAACTGAGTCATGGCTGGGCAGTCTACATCTTGAGGCAGGCAAGGAAGTCAGTGATAATGGCCATAATTTTGTGGCAGCCATAGCCCATGCAAAACTCACACGCATACCTTGCCTGGCTCACACTTTGAACCTGGTGGTGCATTGCTTCCTTAATAATTATCCGTAGTTAACATCCCTGCTCCATAAGGTGCGAAGACTGTGCTCGCACATCTGTCTCTCGGCAGTACACTCCAGTCGTGTGCAGAAGCTGCAGCAATTCCTCCACCTCCCCAAGCACCGCCTAATCATAGACGTTGCAACAAGGTGGAACTCCACCCTGCACATGGTTGAGAGGCTGTGCGAACAGAGGCAGGCTGTAATGCATTTGTGGGAGGATACATGGGCAGGCAGTTTGAGGGAAGACATGGAATAGTCGGGTTTGCAGTGGTCAAAGCTGAAAGACCTCTGTAAAGTCCTTCAGTGTTTTGAGGAATGCACATGGCTAGTAAGCGCAGATGATGCCATCATAAGCATGAGCATCCCACTTATGCGTCTGCTCATGCAAAGTTTGACGCACATTAAGGATCAGGCATCTGCAGAGGAGGAGGAGGGAAGCCTTGATGACAATCAGCCTTTGACTGGTCAGGGAGCTGTCCTGGACGAGATGGAGGAAGAAGAGGAAGAGGAGGAGGAGGAGGAGGATGAGGGGGATGATTATTTTGGGCAGGAGGATGCATCTCAGGGGACAAGAGAAAATGTTGGCGTTCCAAGGTCAGGTACAGTGTTTGTGCGTGACTATAGGGATGTGAATTTGCCAGAAAGTGCTCCTCCACCCACCACTGGCAGTGCATCATTAACACCCGGAACATTGGCCCACATGTGCGATTTTGCCTTGCGGATCCTAAAAAGGGACCCCCGCATTTCCAAAATGATGAGAGATGACGACTACTGGCTGGCCAGCATCCTCGATCCACGCTACAAAGGCAATTAACACAACATCATGCCACAGGAGAACCTAGAGATAATATTGGATAACAAGCAAGGAACTCAGGTAAACAGATTGTTTGAGGCTTTTCCAGCACACAGCAGCGGTGCTGTTTCTCCCACGAGCCGCAGTGGGCACAATGGAAGAAGTGTTCGTGGTGCCCACAGCCGAAGTGGCGTTGGAGACAGGGGTTTAATGACCATGTTGTGGAATGATTTCACAAGTACCGCTCACACTACTGCTACTACTGCATTGATTAAAAGTGACAGGAGACAGCAGTTGTCAACTATGGTTACAAATTACTTCTCCCATGTCGATGTTCTCCCTCACAAGTCATTCCCCTTTGACTATTGGGCCTCTAAACTGGACGCCTGGCCTGAATTGGCACAATATGCCTTACATGAGCTCGCTTGCCCTGCTGCTAGTGTGTTATCTGAAAGTCTTCAGTGCTGCTGGATCATTCCTGACAGAAAAAAAGGACCAATCTGTCTACCCAAAATGTTGATGATATAACCTTCATTAAAATGAACCATGCATGGGTTGCAAAGGATTTTGTCCCACCTTCCCCTGATGACACATTGGTTCCCAGAAAACTGCCTCGCTTTTGTCCTCCTCTTCCTCAGACTTGCCCAATTCCGCCCTTTGCAGCAGCTGAATGTCCAGCCAACACATCAACATATGCCATTTTTTAAACCTCGCTAAGTTGGCTGCCCACTCTCCCCAATGGATGGGGTCAACACCTGGCGCACCCGGGCAAGTGCCGTTGCTCTGAACAGGTGGATGGGCCCATTGATGGCCGACGGCACTGGCACAGGGCCCCTCATAGTACAATACAGTGTCTCTGATGGTGGGGGGACCCACTCACCATCAGACACACCAGCGTACTATGAGGGGCCCTGTACCAGTACCGTTGACCAAGAGTGTGCCCCCCAGCTTGGTCATGGCCACAGCACTTGCAATACTTACCTCTCCCTGCTCCACCTCTGTGTAGTCTGGGCAGTTAAATCTTTCACAGGGACGGCCACTAGAAATTTGGTTTATTGATCAATGATGGGTAAGATGTAGCTATGGCCTTTCCTGCTGGCCTCTACCTTCAGATGATCAATGGCTACCATTTGTAATGGACGTCAACTTACAAGCGGATGCAGTTGTGCCTTATGATCACATTTCACAGTCGTGATAGTCACAGATGTGTGACATTTCTGCCACCATTATTCAATGTCTCCTCTCATGCCAATCCAATAGAATCGCCTACGGCCTGTGGCTTCTGTCTTTGGCACTCCAAAATGACCAGACACATCATGATAGGCAGTGAGGACCATGTGTACACCTCTCCCTGTGATCACAGTTTGATGGAGACGAGTAATGGTGATGTGATCCACGCTACTGCGATAAAGCAATCTTTTCTTCACAAAGAACCGTTTTCGCTGTCTCCACAGACACAGTAATTGAGGGTCTGCATCGCCTCTGCAACATCTACTGGGAGGTTTTCCTGCGATGAGTAATTCCCAAATTCCTGATAACACTCGAATTTCCGTCTGTACTTGTTTCCATGTAGTTTCCAGTTGCTGAGAGGCTGGACTGGCTTACTGAGATTGAAATATAACGAAGACTTAAAAGTTCCACAACACTGTATACTGTTGTACGCTTCGACTACCTTTCCCTTTTTCTACTTGTTAAATTCTGGTGTAATACATACTGAACCTGTGAGTGTCTGTGTCTGACTCCGGAAGTATAGACGAAAATTCACAATTAGCCCTAGACTGGATACACCTGGTATGTGCTGATACAGTACCTTTGTTCCAAATTTTGTATTACTTTATCATACATAGTGAGTGAGCGTGTGTGAGCATCTGTGGTTTACACCTTCTATATATACGGTGAATCGGAGATACCAATTTTTAAGCTATACTCGATACAGCTTGTATCTTGTTATACAGTACCTTTGTTCGACATTTAGTATTACGGTCCAATCCATACTGTGTAAGCATCTGAGAGTGACTGCGGGACTATTTATACGGAGATTTCAATTGTCCCCTAAAAAATATATACTTGCTATCTTGTTATCCAGTACCTTTTTTACAACATTTTTTATTATGGTCAAACCCAGACTGAGTGAGCATCTGAGGGTGACTCTGGAAATATATACCAAGATTTCAAATTTGCCCAACACTGTATACAGGTGTACGCTTGTGCTACATTACCCATTTACAGCTTTTCATATTCTTGTGTACTCTATACTGGGCCTGAGAGCGTTTGTGTCTGCCTCCTGAAATGTATACGGAGATTCAGAATGTTTACACTATACTATATATACCTTGTATCTGGGGATACTGTACCCTTTTTCACCTTTTAATTTTATTGGGTAATCCATACTGAGCCTGTGAGCGTCTGTGTATGACTCATGAAATATATACGGAGATTTACTGTTATCCCTAGACTGTATAGAGCTGTACGCTTCCGATACAGTACCATATATCTGCTGGTATTTTGGGTCAATTTTCTAATACAGGAGGAAGTATGGTGGAAGAGGATGCGGACATGGGCGTGGGGGGCCACCTGGTACTGATGGTGGCGGTGATGCATCTGATGTTAGTGCCAAAAACACAATAGCAACTAAGGCAGGAGGTGTTGAGCCTGCGTCATGGTGTAGCACTGAAAGGCCTGTAAGGCTCTGATTTCTGGGAATAGGTAGACTGCTTTTAAAGCCGGAGCATCAGGAACTGTTTTTCGCTTACATTGCTGAAACAGCCTCCAGCTCTATCGCCTCCTCTTCTGAAGTTTAAAAAAATGCAAGCACTGAGTCGTAAGTGCAGGCTTCTGGTCAGGAGCAACCCCTTTCCTTGTGTCCTTCACCCACACCAAAAGTGAAGGATGCGGCAGCTCACACTTCAGATTACTCCATGGAGCTCTTTTCACATACCATGCCTGGGTTAATTAGAAATGGGGCCTATCATATACTGGAGCATTCAAAATGGGGGACATCTGACACTGGAGCATCATCCATGAGGTTCATCATATACTGGAGCATTCTAAATGGGGCAGATCAGACACTGGAGCAGCATCTATCGGGCCCATCATATACTGGAGCATTTTAAATGGGGACACTGGAGCAGCATCTATGAGGCACATTATACACTGGAGCATTAGAAATGGGGCCCAGTATATATGGAGCATTATTTGGGCCCATAACACACTGGTGCATCGTCCATGGGGACCATCATATACTGTACAGAACATTATATGTGACCAGTTATTCTGTATGGAGAAATATATGGGGCTCATTATTCAGTATGGTGCACAATGTGGTGGCAATAATACTGTATGGAGTAATATACTGTCCTTTTTTTGAGCTATTGTAGAATTTAAAATACTGTAGATCAGTCATGTCATGTAAGCAGTAAGGTATTTGTCATTGTACTATACCTATATTTCTGTGCCGTATCTTTGGCCCAGGGCACATGAAAACCTGGAGCCAGCCCTATCCCTCACAACTTTATCCAAATAACCCCCAGTTTTCAGTGCGCAACCATTATTTTAAAGTAAATTAAGGTTGACAAGCTTCAGTAATCAGAATTGATGTTTTTGGCATTGAAATGGGCACTGTAGGTGTGTTTACTGTCCTCCACTCCCTGCCGACTATGCTTCCTCATTGACTTGCATTGGGTTTCGTGTTTTAGTCGGCCTACGACTTTTCCCTTTTGCGAAAGTCGGGTTTCATGAAACCCGACTCGACCCTAAAAATGGCAAAGTCGCTCATCTCTACTAATGACGCTGTGGTTGTAAAAACACATAAGTAGTGTTGAGCATTCCGATACCGCAAGTATCGGGTATCGGCCGATATTCACGGTATCGGAATTCCGATACTGAGTTCCGATACTTTTAGCATATCGAATACCGGAATCGGAAGTTCCCATAATGCTAGGAGCCAGTTTGATTTGATTCAGCCAATGACAATCCTGAGAAGTGTGGACACATCCTGTTAGGCATGTAGGCATGTTAACTAATGGCATGGCTGTGATTGGCTGCTGAAATGATGTCATGATGCACTATAAAAGCCGCCGCTGCCATTTTGGGTTCACTCTGCTGTGAATTCAGTTAGGGACAGGCTGCTGTTCAAGACTGTGAGGGACAGTTAGAGATAGCGATTTTCAAAATCATATTGTGCTTTACCCAGGCTACATAATCAACCACTGTAGCTTTCTTTTGCCTTGCAGCAGTGTTCACAGCTGTCTGCAAGGTCTGTGTGAGTGCAGCTCACGCTGTGTAGTGTGTCCTGCAGCCACGTCTGGTTGTAGGCCGCTCAGCGTGTGTCACTGCCTCATACATATTTTTCTTTTTTTGCTGCTCATTTTTCATTCTCCTATTAGTGTGCATCCATCCGTATCCATCTACATTGGTTGGTTGCAAACACTATAGGAGTAGACAGCGGAGCCTCTCTGCAGCCTTTCAGTGCTAGTGCCCAGTTTCTGCACTGTTCATGGCTGTCTGAGAGGTCTCTGTGTGTGAGTGCAGCTCACGCTGTTGTGTGTCCTGCAGCTACGTCTGGTTGTAGGCCGCTCAGCGTGCGTCACTGCCTCATAAATATTTTTTTTTTTTTATTGCAGCTAATTTTTCATTCTCCTATTAGTGTGCATCCATACGTATCAATATACGTTGGTTGCAAACACTATAGGAGTAGACAGCGGAGCCTTTCTGCAGCCTTTCAATGCTAGTGCCCACTTATCTGCACTGTTCACGGCTGTCTGAGAGGTCTCTGTGTGTAAGGACAGCTCACGCTGTAGTGTGTCCTACAGGTACGTCTGGTTGTAGGCCGCTCAGCATGCGTCACTGCCTCATACATATTTTTCTTTTATTGCAGCTCATTTTTCATTCTCCTATTAGTGTGCATCCATACGTATCCATATACGTTGGTTGCAAACACTATAGGAGTAGACAGCGGAGCCTTTCTGCAGCCTTTCAGTGCTAGTGCCCACTTATTTGCACTGTTCACGGCTGTCTGAGAGGTCTCTGTGTGTGAGTGCAGCTCACGCTGTAGTGTGTCCTACAGCTACAACTGGTTGTAGGCCGCTCAGCATGCGTCACTGCCTCATACATATTTTTCTTTTATTGCAGCTCATTTTTCATTCTCCTATTAGTGTGCATCCATCCGTATCCATCTACATTGGTTGGTTGAAAACACTATATAGGAGTAGATAGAGGAGCCTTTTTTCTGGCTTGTGCCCTTCAGCTGCAGCCAGATTAGTATTACCTTACTTTTTGGAGCCTCATTTTTTGCATTGTAGGTTACCTTCCTGCATTGTAATAGCTCCAAAAAGTTTGTGATACTATCGCTTTCAAATCTTTGGTCACATCCTTTTTGTTTTTTTGAATAAAAAAGCAAAATAAAGTTCACCAAACACTACATTTGACAGTTGTGTAGGCCACATTAGCTCATATTAAAGTGTAGTCCACACACTTTATAAAATTAGTGCTTCTTATACCTGTTAGCAGCTGCTCAGGAATAAGCACACTAAGCCCCCCCTTTGTACTTTTCTGCCTATCTGTATCAGTCTGCCAAGATGAAGAAGGCAGGGAGTAAGGCACATGGGCGTGGGCGTGGAGTTTCAGCAGGGAGCGGACGTGGGGATTCTGCAGGGAGAGGACGTGGGGATTCTGTGCCTGCTGCGGGCACCAGTGAGTCAGCATCCCCCAGTTTTTGCAGGCAACAGTCCTTTATGCGCAGCTTTGCAGGACCTCGCCATACCCCACTGCTGCGGGAGGAACAAATTGAAGCCGTTATCGGATGGATGGCCGCTAACGCATCGATATCAATGACTTCCACTTCCTCTCAGGGCCAGAGCACTGAAGAGCAACCATCTGTCTCTTCACCACCTGCCAAAGTGCCCAGGCAGTAAGAGAGCCCTGGACAGGAGCCATCACAGTCTCTACTTCTGTTCTCTGAATCTGTTGGCTTGGAAAGAGGGGGCCAGCCAAGCAGCATTCAAGAATGTGAAGAAGAGGGAGTATGCAGTGATGCGCAACTGTTTTGTCCCTCTGAATCTGAAGAGGCGGGTGGGCCAGTGCCTATAGTCAGCACACCTCAGTACGCATCAGATGATGACGAGACTCAGGTGCCACTTTCTGGTGCATACGGTGCTGGCGAGACTACCCAGGAGAAGCAGGTGTTTGAAGAGGGGAGTGTAGATGATGAGGTCCTTGACCCATCATGGCGTGAGGAACAGGAAGGTGGTGGGAGCAGCTCTGAGGAAGAGATTCCCCGAATGGCCAAAACAGGAGGGAGAGGGAGGGGGCAGACTTGGTTGCCTGTAGCTTCCACTTCGGCACCCGTTAGGAGCATTCCTCTTTCAAAAGGCAAAACGGGCGCTCCCAAGACTTGCAGTGCGTGGTCCTTTTTTGACACAGTTGCAGATGACATTTGCTTTGTCAAATGCAAGCTGTGTCATCAGAAAGTCAAAAGAGGGAAAAATGTCAGCAACCTCAATACCACAAATATGTGGAAACATGTGCGGACCAAGCACGTGGTGGAGTTACAGAGACACACTGAAGACTTAGGCCAACCTACAGCACCACCTACCACCTCTTCAGCTCATGTTGTAGCTTCTTCTTCCAGCTCACACACAGCTGGTTCGGCTTCCTCACAGGATCGCCATGGAAGAACCTCTGGCACTATTGTCCAGAGACCCAGTGACATTCCACCCACAGCACCACGTTCCCGTTCATCCTCACACTCCCAGGCCACTCTACAGCCATCGGTAGCACAGGCATGGGAGAAAAGGCGGCCATACTCGGCAAACCATCCCCGAGCACAGGCTCTGAATGCTGGCATTGCCAAATTACTGGCCCTTGAAATGCTCTCATTCAGGCTGGTGGAGACTGACACCTTCCAGAACTTCATGGCATTGGCAGTCCCATAATACAACGTTCCCAGCCGCTTTTATTTCAGCAGGCAAGCCGTCCCTGCCCTGCAAAAGCATGTGGAGGGAAAAATTAAACATGCGCTACTAAGCGACGTCAGTAGCAAGGTCCACCTGACCACCGATGCATGGACCAGTAACCATAGACAGGGACGATACCTTTTCCTCACTGCCCATTGGGTCAATGTTGAGGAGCCGGGTACAGATCTTGAGAGTGGCGCTGTATGTGTTCTGCCAACTCCAAGGATTGCAGGAATCCAGTCTGTACACATTGACTCCTCCTCATACTACAGTTCCTCAGAATCAGCGCTGCAGGAGCCTGTTACGACCGATATGAGCACAGCCATGGCCAAACGTCAACAGGCCGTACTGAAATTAACTACTTTGGGGAAACGAAGCCACACAGCGCAGGAGCTCTGGAATGCCATCAAGCAGGAGAGCGACATGTGGTTTCTGCCAGCGAATCTCCAGCCAGGCTTGGTAGTGTGTGACAATGGCCGAAATCTGGTGGCAGCTCTGGGCCTAGGCAACCTCACTCACATCCCATGTCTGGCACATGTGCTGAACTTGGTCATGCAGAGCTTTCTGAGGGACTATCCGGATCTTGATGCACTGCTGCACAAGGTCCGCATAGAGTGCACTCACTTGCGGCGTTCCAGCATGGCAAGATCGCGTATTGCAGCTCAGCAGCGCCGATTACGCCTTCCGGAACATCGCATCATATGTGACCTACCCACCAGGTGGAATTCAACGTTACATATGTTGGAGCGGTTGTGTGAGCAGCAGGCAGCAGTAATGGAGTACCAGCTGCATCAGGCGCAAACAAGTCGCACTGTGCGCCGGTCACACTTCAGCACCACTGAGTGGGCCTCTATGAAGGACATCTGCCTCGTTTTGCCTGCTTCAAAAAACACTGCAAGCACTAAGGGAGGAGGTTTTGGAAGAGGTGGAGGATGAGGAGTCACAAATGCCATCTGCTTCTGGACAGTCTGCGCTACGTGGTTCCTCACAAGGGCCTAGGCAGGGGACACTTTGTGAGGAGGATGAGGAGGAGTCAATGGAGGAGGAAGACATCTCTCCAGAGGAGGGAGGTACACAATGCTCTAGTAGTCAGTATGTACAGGGAGGGTGGGGTGATGCAGAGCAGGCAGAGATGACGCATCAAGCAAGGGACAGCGTTTCTTGGGCAGTTGGGAGTCTGCAGCACATGGTTGATTTCATGCTGCAGTGCCTGAGAAACGACCGCCGCATCGCCCACATTCTCTACACGGCTGATTATTGGGTGTACACCCTCCTAGATCCTCATTATCGGGACAACTTACAAAGCCTCATAACACCGTTGAACCGGGACCGTAAAATGCGGGAGTGCCAAGAGACACTGGTGCAGTCCATCATGTTCTCCATTCCACCCGAGAGCAGTGCTGCTAGTGCTTTACAAAGCAGCTCTGTGCGTCGAGGCAGTGGAGGAAGCTCAGCACAAAGAGGGAGCAGAGGCAGCGCCTCAGCACAAGGCAAGACCAGTATGGCCCAAATGTGGCAAAGTTTTGTGTGCCCGCCACAAATGTCTACACCATCACAGATGGCTCCAGTCAGCAGGAGGCAACGTTTCCATCAGATGGTGACAGACTACATGTCTTGCCCAGTCAGTGTACTCCCAGACGGCTCTTCCCCCTTCAAGTTTTGGGTCTCTACGCTGGATACATGGCCAGAGCTTAGCCAGTATGCATTGGAGGTGCTGGCTTGCCCTGCTGCCAGTGTATTATCAGAACGCGTCTTTAGTGACGCAGGTGGTGTACTAACAGACCGTCGCACGCGACTATCCTCCGATAACTTTGACCGGCTTACTTTTCTGAAAATGAACAAGGCCTGGATCTCGCCAGAATTTGCCAGTCCTCTTCCAGAATAAATAATTGGTTGGCAACAGTATCCAGGTCTCCTGTTGTGTTCATGTTTCTACCACCTGAACTGTAATCCCTGGGCTTCAATACAGCCAGTTGTTGCTCAGAAGTGCCATCTGCACAGAGAAATACACTAGCTCCTGTGTTAGTAGGGTTCAGTAATGCCAGCTGCTCCCCTGCTGTGTGGACGGCAAAGTCTCCTGCTGCCTCCACATTCAAACTCCTATAGATTTTTAACCATGCTCCACTTAGGCCTCTGGCTCCACTGTCTCTAGTATTTCCCCTGGCCTCCAACCCCGCCAGTTGCTGCTCAGAAGTGGCGTCTGCACAATCCACACTTGCTCCTGTGTTACTGGGGCTCAGTCACATCAGTTGATCCCCTGATGTGTGTCCAGCAATGTCTCCTGCTCTGTCCACATTCCCATTACTAGTAGTGGGAATGTGGACAGGACAGGAGACATTGCCGGACACATCTGGGGATCAGCAGATGTTACTGAACCCCAGTAACACAGGAACAAGTGTTGATTGTGCAGATGCCACTTCTGAGCAGCAATTTGCGGTGTTGGAGGCCAGGGTAAATACTAGAGACAGTGGAGCCAGAGGCCTAGTTGGAGCACGTTTAAAATCTGTAGTAGTCTAGAACAGATATTAAACTTGATGAAATTAGGCCTCAGCCTATACCCTGATTGACCCTGGGCTCCAACATTGCCAGTTGCTGCTAAGAAGTGTCTTTGGCATGGGTACTCCCTCCTGCCCAGCCTGGTTCCAGCACGCCTGCTGTTTCCGGGTAGTGTCAACGTCACATTGCCACCAATACGTTGTCCTGTCGTGTTGCGGTCGGGTTAGCTGAGTCTATGGTGCCTGCAGTTTTGGTGCTTCCTATGTGGGCTGCGGGTTCTGGTAATAAAGGCTGGTTCCGTGGTGCCAATAGGACAAGCACCCCCTGTAGGACTGTGGGTTTCAGTAACTGCGGCTGGTTCGTGGCCTTACAACTTTGTTTTTCATGGGTACCTTCTGCTACCCATCCAGGTTTCAGCACTGTCAGCTGGTTCTCGGCAGTGCCTTTGGCCTAGGTGCCTCCTTCTCGCTATCCGAGTTCCAGCAACGTCTGCTGGTCCTTGGTAGTGCTTTGTAGCACAGGTACCTCCTGCTTAGTAACCAGGTTCCAGCACCGTCAGCTGGTCCACGGTTGTGCCATTACCTCTTGTTCCTTCTGCTGCCACTCTAGGTTCCAGCACCGTCAGTTGGTTCTCGGTAGTTCCATTGACTCTTGTAGCTTCTGCTACCCATCTGGGTTCCAGCACTGTCAGCTGGTTCTCGGCAGTGTCTTTGGCACGGGTACTCCCTCCTGCCCAGCCTGGTTCCAGCACGCCTGCTGTTTCCGGGTAGTGTCAACGTCACTTCGCCACCAGTACGTTGTCCTGTCGTGTTGCGGTTGGGTTAGCCGAGTCTATGGTGCCTGCAGTTTTGGTGCTTCCTATGTGGGCTGTGGGTTCTGGTAATAAAGGCTGGTTCTGTAGTGCCAATAGGACAAGCACCCCCTGTAGGACTGTGGGTTTCGGTAACTGCGGCTGGCTCGCAGCCTTGCAACTTTGTTTTTCATGGGTACCTTCTGCTACCTATCCGGGTTCCAGCACCGTCAGCTGGTTCTTGGCAGTGCCTTTGGCCTAGGTGCCTCCTTCTCGGTATCCGAGTTCCAGCAATGTCTGCTGGTCCTTGGTAGTGCTTTGTAGCACAGGTACCTCCTGCTTAGTAAACGTGTTCCAGCACCATCAGCTGGTCCATGGTTGTTCCATTAGCTCTTGTTCCTTATGCTGCTCCTCTGGGTTCCAGCACCGTCAACTGGTCCACGCTAGTTCCATTTGCTCTTGCAGCTTCTGCTACCCATCCGGGTTCCAGCACCATCAGCTGGTTCTCGGCAGTGCCTTTGGCCTAGGTGCCTCCTTCTCGGTATCCGAGTTCCAGCAACGTCTGCTGGTCCTTGGTAGTGCTTTGTAGCACAGGTACATCCTGCTTAGTAACCGTGTTCCAGCACCGTCAGCTGGTCCATGGTTGTTCCATTAGCTCTTGTTCCTTATGCTGCTCCTCTGGGTTCCAGCACTGTCAGCTGGTCCTCGCTAGTTCCATTTGCTCTTGTTCCTTCTGCTAGCCATCCGGGTTCCAGTACCGTCAGCTGGTTCTCAGCAGTTCCTCAGCCTTCTTGTACCTTCTGCTACTTTTCCAAGTTCGAGCTTAAGGAAATGGTTTTTGGATGTCACTCTGGATCTCCCTGATGACGACCCTGAAGACGATGACCCTGAAGACCACACCGAAGAAGACCGAAAAGATGACCCTGAAGAAGATGACCAAGAGGACAAAGAACATGAAGACAACCACCAAGATGCAGAACAACAAGAGACAGAAGACCAAGAAGCAGAAAAACCAAAAGCAGAAGAACATTAAGCATAAGACTGAAAATCAGAGTAAATGATATTATCTAAATTATAAGCAGAAGAAGACTAAGCAGTGTATGGGGGTGAGTCCGTTCCTCTTCGTGGTGCCCCTGGAAAATGCCTGCTGCTGCAGGCCAAACTGAACGCGGACAAATCCTGTTGTAAATCTTTTGTGACAGGCAGAATGGAAGGTGTAATCTTCAAACTTTTATAGATAACAACCACAGGAATGACTGTCACAAATAAGAATATGATGAAGAAGAAGAATAGGAAGAAGATGAAGAAGTAGATTATGAATAATAATAATAATAATAATAATAATAGTTGAATAAGAAGAATATGAAGAATGTAAAAAAAAGAAAAAAGAATAATAGGAAGAAGGTGAAGAAGCAGAAGATGAATAAGGTAAAGAAGAAGTTGATGAAAAAGATTCTGCTGCTGCTGCTGCTGAGGATCATGAAGGAGAAAGTGTGGGAGAAGTAAAAAAGAAGGTGAGGAGCATAGAAGTAGTGAAACATACATATCTGACAAAATATAAAAGAGGTTAACATAGTCAATATCTTTGTAACTCCGAACGTCTTAAAAAAAAAATGTATTCCTGCTATTCCATTTGAATGGGCTAAACCGATATGCCTTTAATGTCTCCTCCTCCCCCAATACATTCTACATTATTCTTAGTTGTTTTTCTTCATGTAGAATTAACCTACAAGGAAAGAAAGGTTTTTTTTAATTCCGATATTTCGGTCCCATTGACTTAAATGGGACTTCCTGGATCGGAATAGGCGATATCCGATACTTTTTGGATATTGGCCGATCCAATCCTATCCGATATTTCTCAATATTGGACGGTATCGCTCAACACTACACATAAAACTGGCATTTGCTAACATTCTTTTCACAAAGAACATTGGTCCATATAGAAAAACGTTCAGGGAAACTAATAATGATTAACATTGGTTCATATGCTAGCTGTTTGTGTGTGGATTGTTTATCACAGTTGTAGCAGAGCTCGGAATGCTGAGCCCTACATGACACCGCCCTCAACATTGTATATTGTGTATTGACAGAAAGCTGCAAATTATTGGTGGGGGTGTGGTAGGACTATGAGGTACAAGATACCTAATCCTCCAGTGATAATCTCCAGCAGATAAAAAATGATTTTATTAAAACAACAAAACACATGACATCCTCTTTGTGCCACGTTTTAAAGTAAGATGTTATGATGTGCATCACCAGAAGAGCTGACTAGGTCTCAGGCAATGCAATTCATAATATCGAGATGCCACATCTTCCAATCTTTGTTAGAGATTTTCTTTTGTGCTGAATAATGAATGGAGAATTTTGCTCAATTGGGAGGGTAAAAAAAGGAGGCTAGATGGCTGCTGCATCAGGGCCAGAGGAGCAGCAAGCCATTATTATTAATAATATTTTACCCTTCCAACATTTTTTATGCTCTGGGATCTGGAGACGGCCCCCAATATAAAAAGGACCATTCAATTTGAATACAATAAAAATTTGATGCAAATTGTATTTTTTTGCCAAATTTGAAAGATCTGGCGAATTTGAATCTTGGTTGACATGCTCATCTCTAAAATTAACTCATTATTATTCAAGCATGCCAAAAAGGCACATTTTTGGTATACATTTGCTCCATAGAAGTCATCTATAAATTGTATGTACTGTATAGTGAAGACATACCTTTTTAGTTCAAATATACAGGTGTACCATCTGCCAACTAGTCTGCAGCCAAAGGTTGCATTTCCACAATGAGCTTTCGATGTTGAAGATTTTCTGCACCTATTAAGTAAACAAGGTTACTTTTTTTATTGTGTTTTTAAGTGCATTTTTACCGCATTTTTTGAAGCTCCGTTTTTGCCTCTTTTGTCAAATCTATATATATAAAGCTGAGTGTATGTATGTGTGTATGTATCAAGCCACACCCTCTCCACATAGCCCCACCCACTCTGCATAGCCACACTCACTCTGCACACAAAGCCCCATCCACACGGCCCACGTTGTTAGTGCAGAATGCTCCTTGCAGCCTTTCTGGGATAGATGCTGTGTGGGGATGGATCCCTGCAGCCAATGATCTGAAATCAAGCATCAGATGACATAGGTTGAGGGGAGGACGATGCCTGGAGGCGGCTATGGCATGAGCAGTGTGCCAGTAACCTGGGTCATGGTGATGCAAAGCGGAGCTGTCCACTGACTGTGGTGCTGCAAGTGTAGTACCAGCTCTGCCCACTCCAGCCTCGCTATGTACAAGAAGAGCAGCACTGCACACTCCTGAGAGTCTCCCCTATTGTTAGCATTACACAAGCCGTCCTGGGAAATAGTGCTGTAGCATTTAGTCACCCGGAGCACATGGCAAAATGGCCTGGATTCCTCACTGCAAGAGAGGATTGTAGCAGGCAGATGTAGTCTGTGTGTGTAGGTGCAGGCAGCCCAGCACTGATGTCCTCCTTACCTGGGCAGCAAGCTGGGTATGTCCCCCTGACTAAAATTGGCAGAAGAGTTAAAGAGTATTTGGTCAGTATTTACCTCAGTATTTATTCAGTATTTTACCTCAGTGTTTTAGGGTATGTTTCCATGTGACGTATTTGCTGCGGATTGGATGCTGCGTACAGCCGCATTGTCCAGATGCTACAGCATAGTAGATGGGATTTTATGAAATGCCATATCCACTATGTGTACAAAGACGCAGGTGGCAAACCTGCGTATACACACATGCGGCGCATCTTTACAGATCGCAGCATGTCTATTTATCTTGCTAATGTTGAAAAATATATTTCATTCTCCATTTTGGAGAACAGCGTGACAAAGGGGACAATCTCGGAGGTGTATAGAGACTTATTATTCACTTTTCTAGTCAAACATCCCATCAAGTCTAGAATAAAATGGGAAGCTGAATTGGGAGAGATAAATGACGATAGATGGGAATCTATTTTAGAATATGTGCCTAAGATCTCTATGAGCGAACCTGGGAGGATGTCTCAGCTATACGTAATTCATAGAGCTTACAGAACTCCCGACAGACTGTTCAAGATGGGTTTGAGGTCCGATTCCGAGTGTCCACGATGTTCGCAGGAACGGGCAGACATCCTGCACATGCTGTGGAAATGCCCTAGATTGTCTACATACTGGACAGTTGTTTTGAGTCGGATTGAATTGATATATAGGTGTGCAATCCCCAGAGACCCTTTGGTCTGTATATTAGGTTATGTGGAAGAATTAGTAGCGGTATCCATGGTCAAACTGGCGATTGCTAAACTGTTGTTCATTGCAAGGAAGTTGATCGCTCGGTTCTGGATCAGAGAGGAGCCTCCGACTAGATGAGACTTTCTTACGCAGGTGGAGCATATAATTTCATTGGAAAAAAGTATTTATACTAAGAGAAATAAACTTGATGTATTTCATAAGATATGGCAGCCATGGGTAGAATGGAGTTAGATTTGTGGGGAGGATGTATTATGATATAGATGATGTGCATAATAAACAATTATGTATGGATGTGGGAAAGAGTACCAGAATAGTAATGAGGAAGACACTGAAAGGGTCTCGGAGGGGAGGGATGGGGGGGTTTGTTCATATAAAAAATATGATTATATGTGAACAACTGCTTGATGTCATATATTATATAATTGTTATCATTTAATAAAAATTTATCTGATTAAAAAAAAAATGTTGAAAAATATACAATTCATGAAGATGAAACAAATATTCAAAAACCATATCATAGTCTATTAAGGCCAGGAACTAACTCACATACAGTATGGTTCCCCCATAATCAAATAAAGTTTCTAAAAATGTGGAGTACTCTCAATAATATGGAAACAAAAGAAAAATAGAGTAGCCATAAACCACAAAGAAAAAGTGTAAAAAAGACCATAGACAAATTTGATTTATACAAATTCAATGAAACATCATACATTTATATTGAAAAAATCAAACAGGTAGCAAGGAGGAACATCCAAAGACAGACAGCAAGGCAGCCCATTAATTTTAGACAGAGTAATGAGAACCCGATATAGAAATGTGAAAAAGCCCAATGGCTAAATATGCATAAATGCTAGATACAAAGAAAGTGCTTGTGCAAAACTAAATAAGGTGCCATAAATAAGTACATGTCCAAGTGAGTCCTGCATATATCTACATAAGTAATGCAACACGACCCCTAATGAATCACTGAAATGTAAACTGCCACTTACCAATGTCAAATATAAGATGGAGTGCCCTGCTGATCCGCGATGCGCGTTTAGCCAAGGCTTTTTCAAGGGGAGGTGCCTGCATTGTATGTACCATAGGGTTTTTAAATGCGGTGTATCAGGTGAAGCCATCAAGTCGACACTGCACACCTGACCATCGCCATCATAGAGTTGCATGCATGCGGGGTGAGAACATCACCCATTGACGTCAGTACTATGCGTGCGACCTGTCATTAGATGTCTGAAACTGAGCATAATGGCATACGGCACACTGCGCATGCGCACATAGCGGCAGTCATGTTCCCAAAGCTCCGCTGGAGGTGAACATGTTTGGTGAGTCAAATCGAATACAAAGTAACATAGAAAGAAAAAGAATAGGGGAAAAGAAATAAAAAACACTAAGCAACATATATATAAAGTGGTATGGGGGAAATAGTCAAATAAATAAAAATTAAAAAAACAAAAGAAAAGGAAAGAAGAAAAAAAATAAGCAAAACGTTAGAGAAAAAAATAAAGAATAAAAAATAAAATAAAAAATATAAGGTGATCAAGTCAAGTGATACAGCAATAAAATAAAAAAAATAAGCATATCACAAAAAGTGTAAGTAGCATATTATTAAGTAAAAGCATCCAACAACATCCATAGCATATATAGGCATAGTGCAATGTGCATATAAGTAAATAGTGTTCAAAATACTATTATAAGGGCAAAGAAATTTTTACATATGCCAATGAAGTCTAAAGTGAAATAATAGTGTACTAGTGCAAGAAAATACAATAAAAAATAAAAAATATTATACATATAAAATAAATCAATAAAACCCCCGATCTGGAACATTTGTGCTTGTTAGAAAAATAAGATCATCCGAGGTGGATGTCCAGATATACGACGTATAGTCCATATGATTATCCAGTGTTCCGTACCAACATGGTCTGTAACGGAGACGATACATGGGTCCCGCCATTGTTACCAATAGGAGCAATCTGCATTGTGTCAGATATTCAAAATATAAACATGTGATGGCTAAAAACAACAACAAACAGACATATAAAACACAAACACAAGGAAAAACTTATAAATACCAAATATTGATAAAGGAAGAGGGAAGGGAAAGGATAAAGGCAGACAAGGAATCGAGAAATGATAGCAGGAATGAAACAAAAAAGGCTCAAAACTAATTTTTTCGTTGAGGCCGATAGGTGATAAAGTGTCCAATGTCACAATCCATTTGCACTCATGTTGTGCTTAAATTTGTTTGTAATTACCACCTCGAATGCCACAATCAATTTTATCAACAATTTGCACAAAAGTTTTCATCGGTCTCGACGTTTGTGACAATTCTTGCCAGCATAAAGTAATATTTTGCTATCTAAGAAAACTCCCTGCTCATTATACAACTGCAATCATAAATTGTTAATGTTTAGCAAGCTGTAGCTCGTCAAAGGGCTTTATTTTATTATTTTTCTTTTTTGACTTCTAGCCTTTGAGAAGATTTGCACATGTTTCCAATAAAACTAGCTGCTAGCTGCATACACCCAAATTTCTCCATTGTGACTGTTGATATTTATGTGATTGCTGCTATGGCTCCTTATATACACTATTTATTTTTGACATGAAAAGCATTAAGTGTTATCACCGACAGCACATAAAAATACTAATGTGGAAAAATATACAATTCAAGAAGAGTTGTTCTAATGAGGGGAAAATCTTTGACATAGACAGTGTATGACATATTCTGTGTCAGTTAAAATAAAATAAGAAAAAGGAAAAAGGACAATGATTAAATATCTATTGCATCAACCTATATATGAATTTGACTTAATATGCATTCAGTTTTTTCTTATAAATATATAATTTTTTTTTTTTTTTCAAATATACCATTAATTTATATATGAACTTGATTAAACATGTATTAATATTTATTTGTCTCATTAATTATAATTTTAATTTTTAATTTTTATTATTATTTTTTCAAATATGTATTTACATGAAAGATGAGTATATAATTGTATATTACTATTTATTATTAATCATTTATTATTTTCATCATTACTTATTTTATTATTTATTTTTTCTTCATTTGCCATTATTATTATTTTTTATTTTAGTATTTTCATATTTACTATTATTATTTATCATTCTTACACTTATTATTTGTTATTTTTACATTCATTATCATCCTTATTTTATTTTTATTTATATTTACTTTTTTTATTTATATTTATACTTATTTTATTTTTATTTATTTTTTCCTTATATTTTTCCTTATATTTATTTATCTATTTATTTATTTATTATTACTCATCATTATTTTATTTTTATTCATATATTGGTGTGTATTATATGTCGTCATATGCCATATATTATATATTATATATGTTAGCATTGTATTTGTATTATTAATTTTTTATTTTAGTTCTTTTCCTTTTTTGAATCAAATGGGACCTATGTACCATGTGATCTCTCTGTTTATGTTATGTGCGCTCAGGACCTACGTGTCATGTGTCCAATCCATCCAATCACAGAGCGCCTTATATCTCTATGTACCATGTGGTACTTGTAGCCCAATGACAGCGGTCAGTGTTGTACGCACGCTGGCATCGGGTTCCGGGAGTCCCGCCCGCCGTGCCTGCGTCCCTGTTCGCCGCATCATTGCATTGCGACGATCGGGGATACACGTGGACCGACGGCGTGGGGCTGCCTGGTTACCGACGATGCTTGCGTGCGTCATTATACACTTCCTCCGCTCTCATTGGTTATTTTGCCCTATTTAAACTTCTTCCTGTCTGGATGTCGCCACCCCCTGACGAAGGTACGCCGAAACGCGCGTCGGGGCTGGCACATCCTGGGGACAGAAACAGCTGAAAGGTATTTACACTGTCCACAATTATTTTTATTGTATATTTTTTATTGTATATTATAAGTTCTGATTTATTACACTATTGCGGCACATTGCACTTCAATTGTGGCAGCTCATTTATTATAAATTATTTGAGCACTCGTTTTGTGCTTTCACATATATTTTAAATAATTTTTCCTTTTGCACACGGTTCCTGTTTACAATTGTGGCACATTGCACTTTATTGTGTGGTAATACATATTTAGTTATCATATATTTTTTAGCGTTTTTATATACTTTTTCACAGTTTTTTCTTGCCTGCACATATTATATGTTTGCACATAAATTTATTACACTCGCACTAGCAATTTTTATATATGTGCTTTTATATATACATATATATTATATTCATATATATTTTTGGCTTTTATTTTATACTGTGTGATATTATTGTGGGTGCTTCTTATTGAGTGATTATTGCTGTCCCCAGGCTGTGCCCTTATTTGGCATTGGCCTCCCCTTACCATTAATTTTAAATATACATATATATATATATATATATATATATATATATATATAATATTGTTGGATATCTAATAAAATAAAAATCTTTATTATTGACATTGTTCTCGGTTTCTTCGCTTTCTTCATCTTATTTTCCCGAGTTGTCTTTTTTATTTTTTCCATGGTGCACAATTCTGATTATTAGGAGATTTTATATTGCACTTTCCTTGAGTCATTTTATTTTATTTTAATTGTTCATACTGTGTTTTGCACAGGTCTTTCTCTTCGGACATGGATTTTAAGGCCAAGGAACAGTCCTGGCTTAACCGAATTAATCAATTATTCGGTAATGGTGGGTCTAATGCTAATAGCTCTGGTGGTCAAGGACTAACTGATTTCTCTTCCACTATAAAAAATCTGTCACATAAGCGGACACGCCTATGGTGGAATAGGGCTTTTCTTCAAAACTACATTAATAAGGATTTGATTCCTAGGGGTCTACGTATAAGAGTGATTCCTTCTTTTCCTATTGAAGATGTTGAATTTATACAAAACTGGGAAGAGGTTTGTAATAATACCTCAAAAAAATTTATGGAATTATTGGTTAATCTTAATACAAAAAACTTGGCTAATATCGATTCACAATTAGAAAACACTTATACATTAGCTAAGAACCAATTGACGGCGGAAAATTTTCAATCTATCAATACATCCATGGAGAAGGAAGTTGAATTATGGGTTAAAGAAATTCAAGATAATCATGCTAAGAAATTAATGAGAGATATGAAGGATCGACAAATGAATAAGATATATAATTGGAAGAGATCCCATATGTCTACTGATACTCGCACTCGTCTTACATCTACATCTTCGGTGCTTTCGACGAGTGAATATTCTGATGCTTCAGCTTCTTCCTCTTTATCATATAAGAATACTATCAAATGTAAACGGAATTTACGCAACTCTCCTTATGGAAGAAGGAATGGTCGATCACCTGATAGTAATTGTCTCCAGGTAATTAATTTGAGCGAACATTGTCTTTCTGAAACAGATTTAAGTGTCCTTGGCAAGGGTCTTACCTTTTGTCCAGATGCACGTTTTGATACCTTTTCTGCTACTAAAGACTTACATATGTTTGCGAGAACTTTAATGTTCAAAAAATATTTCCATGATGAAACATTACATAATCTATTTCCAACAGACACGGAGCAGGAAGCATTACAGACCTTGAATGAGCTTTTTCATGAACATTCATCTTCCGAGGGGGGTAAGATTCCTTCATGTATTTTACCACATTCTAAAAAATTCCCTTCTTTTTCTTCGTGTCCAAATATTGATCTATTTGTTAAAATAGTCAGCGAGGAGTTTAAAAAGATTCCTCAGAACATCTCAAAAGGAAATTTGAATTTTGAAGAGCGGAAAAGTTTAGAAAAATTAAAAAATGTATCTGATGTGGTCATGAAACCCGCCGATAAAGGCAGGAATATAGTCATTTGGCCCTCTTCTATGTATGAGACAGAGGTTTTCAGACAATTGAAGAATAAAGTCTGTTATAAGAAGCTTACATTTAATCCTTCATTAGCCTTTACATCAGAATTAAATGTAATTTTGAGTGAAGCTATTGATGCGGGCACTATAACAAAGGAACTGAGTCAGGCATTACAGATAAGGGAACCATGTATACCCACATTTTATCTTCTACCGAAGATCCATAAAAGTCTAACATTGACACCTGGTAGACCTATTGTGTCGGGAAACTCCAATTTTTTAGAGAATGTGGGTAAATACATTGATTCAAAGCTCCAACCTTTGGTTGAATGTCTTCCGTCCTTTATACGTGATACCAACGACTTTTTGAGGAAGATTGATGGTTTATATATAGATGATGATGCATTGTTAGTCACTTGTGACGTTGAATCATTATATACCAATATTAAACACTCAGATGGTATACAAGCTACTAGATATTTTTTATCTATGTCGGATTATTCCCTTTCAATGATGAATTTTATTACAGAGATCCTGGAATTTAGTTTATCACATAATTTCTTTATTTTTAAGGGGTCCTTCTACCTGCAGCTCCAGGGTACAGCAATGGGAGCGTCATATGCACCTTCATATGCAAATCTGTTCCTGGGGCTGTGGGAGAGGGACCTCTTTGCATCTGATGACTGTCATTCAATGTGCCGTGTCCTCTTGTGGACACGGTACATTGATGACATTTTCTTTATTTGGCAAGGCTCTGTTGAGTCCTTAGAATTATTCATTTCTCATTTAAACAACAATTCTTTAAATATCAGACTAACACATCACTATGACAAAAGTAATATTGAATTTCTTGATGTATTGGTAAAACGGGATTCCAATAATATTCTCCAAACTGACATTTTTAGAAAACAATCAGCAACAAACTCTCTTTTACATGCATCTTCCTCTCACCCGGCATCCCTTGTTCGCTCAATTCCCATAGGTCAATTTTTGAGACTAAGAAGAATATGTTCTAGTGATATTGACTTTGAAAAGAGGTCTGAAGAACTCAAATTACGGTTTTTAAATCGTGGTTATAGTAATCGATGTATCAAGAAAGCATTCAATAGAGCCAAATATTCAACTAGAAACGATTTATTATATTCTAGAATTAAGCCCGCATCCTCATCATCAGTACGTTTTATTACAAACTATAATACTGCTAATCAAAGACTAAGAGAAGTTTTAAGCCAATCATGGCATATTTTATTGGCCGATCAGACCCTATCCAATTATTTAACGAAACAACCGAGTATTACCTTCCGTCGCTCCTGAAATTTGCGAGACTCGTTGTAAGAAGCCATTATCAGAATGAACGGAAATCCTTTATGACACAGATTTCAAAAAAGAATGGCTCTTTTCCATGTGGTCATTGTATCGCTTGTCAAAATATGGACAGAAGTGACACGTTTACTGATTCCTCAGGCTCAAGAAATTATTCCATTAAACATCATATTAATTGTGAGACAACGGCAGTAATTTATTATGCTACATGTCCCTGCTCAAAGATCTATGTTGGCCTCACCACAAGACAATTGAAAGTAAGAGTGAGAGAGCATGTAATTGGAATCAATGGAGCAAAAACTGAGAGTGACATTTCTGCCTTGAAAACAATTCCGAGACATTTTAAACAATTCCATAATTGTGATTCAAGCAAGTTTCGGATAAGAGGTATAGATACAATTCCGGTTTCTATACGTGGTGGCCAAATTAGTCAGAAATTAGCACAGATGGAAACAAGATGGATATGGACGCTTAAAACTACATCTCCTTCAGGTTTAAATGAGAATATCAGTTATGTCCCTTTTTTATGACCACCTAGTCATCCAGCTTTTTATCTTTTTTAATATATAAATTTTAATATATATATTATATTCTTTATTTTATATTATTAATTAGTTTTATTTGTTGGGTATGTGATATATTTATTTATTATTTGATTATCTATTCACATGGTTTTATTATTGTGTACTGATTATATATAATGCTTATACATCTTTATTTGTCACCTTTTAGTTCCTAATTCTATCAGCAATTACCTTGTGTTATTCATCTATTACGAGGAATCTTGGAGTTGACTGATGCTGATGCCATTTTCTTCTTCTGATATACCTATACAAGAAAAAGGAAAGGAAAAAGAAAAAGAAAAAAGAAAAAGGAAAAAGGACAATGATTAAATATCTATTGCATCAACCTATATATGAATTTGACTTAATATGCATTCAGTTTTTTCTTATAAATATATAATTTTTTTTTTTTTTTCAAATATACCATTAATTTATATATGAACTTGATTAAACATGTATTAATATTTATTTGTCTCATTAATTATAATTTTAATTTTTAATTTTTATTATTATTTTTTCAAATATGTATTTACATGAAAGATGAGTATATAATTGTATATTACTATTTATTATTAATCATTTATTATTTTCATCATTACTTATTTTATTATTTATTTTTTCTTCATTTGCCATTATTATTATTTTTTATTTTAGTATTTTCATATTTACTATTATTATTTATCATTCTTACACTTATTATTTATTATTTTTACATTCATTATCATCCTTATTTTATTTTTATTTATATTTACTTTTTTTATTTATATTTATACTTATTTTATTTTTATTTATTTTTTCCTTATATTTTTCCTTATATTTATTTATCTATTTATTTATTAATTATTACTCATCATTATTTTATTTTTATTCATATATTGGTGTGTATTATATGTCGTCATATGCCATATATTATATATTATATATGTTAGCATTGTATTTGTATTATTAATTTTTTATTTTAGTTCTTTTCCTTTTTTGAATCAAATGGGACCTATGTACCATGTGATCTCTCTGTTTATGTTATGTGCGCTCAGGACCTACGTGTCATGTGTCCAATCCATCCAATCACAGAGCGCCTTATATCTCTATGTACCATGTGGTACTTGTAGCCCAATGACAGCGGTCAGTGTTGTACGCACGCTGGCATCGGGTTCCGGGAGTCCCGCCCGCCGTGCCTGCGTCCCTGTTCGCCGCATCATTGCATTGCGACGATCGGGGATACACGTGGGCCAACGGCGTGGGGCTGCCTGGTTACCGACGATGCTTGCGTGCGTCATTATACACTTCCTCCGCTCTCATTGGTTATTTTGCCCTATTTAAACTTCTTCCTGTCTGGATGTCGCCACCCCCTGACGAAGGTACGCCGAAACGCGCGTCGGGGCTGGCACATCCTGGGGACAGAAACAGCTGAAAGGTATTTACACTGTCCACAATTATTTTTATTGTATATTTTTTATTGTATATTATAAGTTCTGATTTATTACACTATTGCGGCACATTGCACTTCAATTGTGGCAGCTCATTTATTATAAATTATTTGAGCACTCGTTTTGTGCTTTCACATATATTTTAAATAATTTTTCCTTTTGCACACGGTTCCTGTTTACAATTGTGGCACATTGCACTTTATTGTGTGGTAATACATATTTAGTTATCATATATTTTTTAGCGTTTTTATATACTTTTTCACAGTTTTTTCTTGCCTGCACATATTATATGTTTGCACATAAATTTATTACACTCGCACTAGCAATTTTTATATATGTGCTTTTATATATACATATATATTATATTCATATATATTTTTGGCTTTTATTTTATACTGTGTGATATTATTGTGGGTGCTTCTTATTGAGTGATTATTGCTGTCCCCAGGCTGTGCCCTTATTTGGCATTGGCCTCCCCTTACCATTAATTTTAAATATACATATATATATATATATATATATATATATAAATAATATTGTTGGATATCTAATAAAATAAAAATCTTTATTATTGACATTGTTCTCGGTTTCCTCGCTTTCTTCATCTTATTTTCCCGAGTTGTTTTTTTTATTTTTTCCATGGTGCACAATTCTGATTATTAGGAGATTTTATATTGCACTTTCCTTGAGTCATTTTATTTTATTTTAATTGTTCATACTGTGTTTTGCACAGGTCTTTCTCTTCGGACATGGATTTTAAGGCCAAGGAACAGTCCTGGCTTAACCGAATTAATCAATTATTCGGTAATGGTGGGTCTAATGCTAATAGCTCTGGTGGTCAAGGACTAACTGATTTCTCTTCCACTATAAAAAATCTGTCACATAAGCGGACACGCCTATGGTGGAATAGGGCTTTTCTTCAAAACTACATTAATAAGGATTTGATTCCTAGGGGTCTACGTATAAGAGTGATTCCTTCTTTTCCTATTGAAGATGTTGAATTTATACAAAACTGGGAAGAGGTTTGTAATAATACCTCAAAAAAATTTATGGAATTATTGGTTAATCTTAATACAAAAAACTTGGCTAATATCGATTCACAATTAGAAAACACTTATACATTAGCTAAGAACCAATTGACGGCGGAAAATTTTCAATCTATCAATACATCCATGGAGAAGGAAGTTGAATTATGGGTTAAAGAAATTCAAGATAATCATGCTAAGAAATTAATGAGAGATATGAAGGATCGACAAATGAATAAGATATATAATTGGAAGAGATCCCATATGTCTACTGATACTCGCACTCGTCTTACATCTACATCTTCGGTGCTTTCGACGAGTGAATATTCTGATGCTTCAGCTTCTTCCTCTTTATCATATAAGAATACTATCAAACGTAAACGGAATTTATGCAACTCTCCTTATGGAAGAAGGAATGGTCGATCACCTGATAGTAATTGTCTCCAGGTAATTAATTTGAGCGAACATTGTCTTTCTGAAACAGATTTAAGTGTCCTTGGCAAGGGTCTTACCTTTTGTCCAGATGCACGTTTTGATACCTTTTCTGCTACTAAAGACTTACATATGTTTGCGAGAACTTTAATGTTCAAAAAATATTTCCATGATGAAACATTACATAATCTATTTCCAACAGACACGGAGCAGGAAGCATTAGAGACCTTGAATGAGCTTTTTCATGAACATTCATCTTCCGAGGGGGGTAAGATTCCTTCATGTATTTTACCACATTCTAAAAAATTCCCTTCTTTTTCTTCGTGTCCAAATATTGATCTATTTGTTAAAATAGTCAGCGAGGAGTTTAAAAAGATTCCTCAGAACATCTCAAAAGGAAATTTGAATTTTGAAGAGCGGAAAAGTTTAGAAAAATTAAAAAATGTATCTGATGTGGTCATGAAACCCGCCGATAAAGGCAGGAATATAGTCATTTGGCCCTCTTCTATGTATGAGACAGAGGTTTTCAGACAATTGAAGAATAAAGTCTGTTATAAGAAGCTTACATTTAATCCTTCATTAGCCTTTACATCAGAATTAAATGTAATTTTGAGTGAAGCTATTGATGCGGGCACTATAACAAAGGAACTGAGTCAGGCATTACAGATAAGGGAACCATGTATACCCACATTTTATCTTCTACCGAAGATCCATAAAAGTCTAACATTGACACCTGGTAGACCTATTGTGTCGGGAAACTCCAATTTTTTAGAGAATGTGGGTAAATACATTGATTCAAAGCTCCAACCTTTGGTTGAATGTCTTCCGTCCTTTATACGTGATACCAACGACTTTTTGAGGAAGATTGATGGTTTATATATAGATGATGATGCATTGTTAGTCACTTGTGACGTTGAATCATTATATACCAATATTAAACACTCAGATGGTATACAAGCTACTAGATATTTTTTATCTATGTCGGATTATTCTCTTTCAATGATGAATTTTATTACAGAGATCCTGGAATTTAGTTTATCACATAATTTCTTTATTTTTAAGGGGTCCTTCTACCTGCAGCTCCAGGGTACAGCAATGGGAGCGTCATATGCACATGCATATGCAAATCTGTTCCTGGGGCTGTGGGAGAGGGACCTCTTTGCATCTGATGACTGTCATTCAATGTGCCGTGTCCTCTTGTGGACACGGTACATTGATGACATTTTCTTTATTTGGCAAGGCTCTGTTGAGTCCTTAGAATTATTCATTTCTCATTTAAACAACAATTCTTTAAATATCAGACTAACACATCACTATGACAAAAGTAATATCGAATTTCTTGATGTATTGGTAAAATGGGATTCCAATAATATTCTCCAAACTGACATTTTTAGAAAACAATCAGCAACAAACTCTCTTTTACATGCATCTTCCTCTCACCCGGCATCCCTTGTTCGCTCAATTCCCATAGGTCAATTTTTGAGACTAAGAAGAATATGTTCTAGTGATATTGACTTTGAAAAGAGGTCTGAAGAACTCAAATTACGGTTTTTAAATCGTGGTTATAGTAATCGATGTATCAAGAAAGCATTCAATAGAGCCAAATATTCAACTAGAAACGATTTATTATATTCTAGAATTAAGCCCGCATCCTCATCATCAGTACGTTTTATTACGAACTATAATACTGCTAATCAAAGACTAAGAGAAGTTTTAAGCCAATCATGGCATATTTTATTGGCCGATCAGACCCTATCCAATTATTTAACGAAACAACCGAGTATTACCTTCCATTGCTCCAGAAATTTGCGAGACTCGTTGGTAAGAAGCCATTATCAGAATGAACGGAAATCCTTTATGACACAGATTTCAAAAAAGAATGGCTCTTTTCCATGTGGTCATTGTATCGCTTGTCAAAATATGGACAGAAGTGACACGTTTACTGATTCCTCAGGCTCAAGAAATTATTCCATTAAACATCATATTAATTGTGAGACAAAGGCAGTAATTTATTATGCTACATGTCCCTGCTCAAAGATCTATGTTGGCCTCACCACAAGACAAATGAAAGTAAGAGTGAGAGAGCATGTAATTGGAATCAATGGAGCAAAAACTGAGAGTGACATTTCTGCCTTGAAAACAATTCCGAGACATTTTAAACAATTCCATAATTGTGATTCAAGCAAGTTTCGGATAAGAGGTATAGATAGAATTCCGGTTTCTATACGTGGTGGCCAAATTAGTCAGAAATTAGCACAGATGGAAACAAGATGGATATGGACTCTTAAAACTACATCTCCTTCAGGTTTAAATGAGAATATCAGTTATGTCCCTTTTTTATGACCACCTAGTCATCCAGCTTTTTATCTTTTTTAATATATAAATTTTAATATATATATTATATTCTTTATTTTATATTATTAATTAGTTTTATTTGTTGGGTATGTGATATATTTATTTATTATTTGATATCTATTCACATGGATTTATTATTGTGTACTGATTATATATAATGCTTATACATCTTTATTTGTCACCTTTTAGTTCCTAATTCTATCAGCAATTACCTTGTGTTATTCATCTATTACGAGGAATCTTGGAGTTGACTGATGCTGATGCCATTTTCTTCTTCTGATATACCTATACAAGAAAAAGGAAAGGAAAAAGAAAAAGAAAAAAGAAAAAGGAAAAAGGACAATGATTAAATATCTATTGCATCAACCTATATATGAATTTGACTTAATATGCATTCAGTTTTTTCTTATAAATATATAATTTTTTTTTTTTTTTCAAATATACCATTAATTTATATATGAACTTGATTAAACATGTATTAATATTTATTTGTCTCATTAATTATAATTTTAATTTTTAATTTTTATTATTATTTTTTCAAATATGTATTTACATGAAAGATGAGTATATAATTGTATATTACTATTTATTATTAATCATTTATTATTTTCATCATTACTTATTTTATTATTTATTTTTTCTTCATTTGCCATTATTATTATTTTTTATTTTAGTATTTTCATATTTACTATTATTATTTATCATTCTTACACTTATTATTTATTATTTTTACACTCATTATCATCCTTATTTTATTTTTATTTATATTTACTTTTTTTATTTATATTTATACTTATTTTATTTTTATTTATTTTTTCCTTATATTTTTCCTTATATTTATTTATCTATTTATTTATTTATTATTACTCATCATTATTTTATTTTTATTCATATATTGGTGTGTATTATATGTCGTCATATGCCATATATTATATATTATATATGTTAGCATTGTATTTGTATTATTAATTTTTTATTTTAGTTCTTTTCCTTTTTTGAATCAAATGGGACCTATGTACCATGTGATCTCTCTGTTTATGTTATGTGCGCTCAGGACCTACGTGTCATGTGTCCAATCCATCCAATCACAGAGCGCCTTATATCTCTATGTACCATGTGGTACTTGTAGCCCAATGACAGCGGTCAGTGTTGTACGCACGCTGGCATCGGGTTCCGGGAGTCCCGCCCGCCGTGCCTGCGTCCCTGTTCACCGCATCATTGCATTGCGATGATCGGGGATACACGTGGGCCGACGGCGTGGGGCTGCCTGGTTACCGACGATGCTTGCGTGCGTCATTATACACTTCCTCCGCTCTCATTGGTTATTTTACCCTATTTAAACTTCTTCCTGTCTGGATGTCGCCACCCCCTGACGAAGGTACGCCGAAACGCGCGTCGGGGCTGGCACATCCTGGGGACAGAAACAGCTGAAAGGTATTTACACTGTCCACAATTATTTTTATTGTATATTTTTTATTGTATATTATAAGTTCTGATTTATTACACTATTGCGGCACATTGCACTTCAATTGTGGCAGCTCATTTATTATAAATTATTTGAGCACTCGTTTTGTGCTTTCACATATATTTTAAATAATTTTTCCTTTTGCACACGGTTCCTGTTTACAATTGTGGCACATTGCACTTTATTGTGTGGTAATACATATTTAGTTATCATATATTTTTTAGCGTTTTTATATACTTTTTCACAGTTTTTTCTTGCCTGCACATATTA
The DNA here is from genome assembly GCF_039654945.1 of Dendrobates tinctorius. Lineage (NCBI taxonomy): Eukaryota > Metazoa > Chordata > Amphibia > Anura > Dendrobatidae > Dendrobates > Dendrobates tinctorius. Next base: position 16,044,628 of record NW_027361737.1, read on the forward strand.
TATGTTTGCACATAAATTTATTACACTCGCACTAGCAATTTTTATATATGTGCTTTTATATATACATATATATTATATTCATATATATTTTTGGCTTTTATTTTATACTGTGTGATATTATTGTGGGTGCTTCTTATTGAGTGATTATTGCTGTCCCCAGGCTGTGCCCTTATTTGGCATTGGCCTCCCCTTACCATTAATTTTAAATATACATATATATATAATATTGTTGGATATCTAATAAAATAAAAATCTTTATTATTGACATTGTTCTCGGTTTCTTCGCTTTCTTCATATTCTGTGTCAGGTCTGATCCCCTTTGTACACCCTCTGGTCAGGCTCAGTGTCATCACTACAGTGCTAGGACCCCAATGCAAAATTTGGTACCGAGCCTCCAATAGTATGTTAGTCAGATTTACGGATCATTATAATAATGGCCTCCATCCTGGCCACCATCATGTAAAAATTTCCCACTTCCTGTAAAAAAAATTCCTCCATAGTGGCTCATATCCTGTAATCATTTTTCCAATTCTGCCACTATCATGTAACAATGTCCCATATCTTGGCTTCCTTTATGCAATAATGGACCTCATTCTGATATAATATCCTCCTTGCTATCCCCATACTGTAATACTGTCCCTCATCTCTGCAAAGTGAATGTTTATTATTATGCAGTCAAAAATAGACATGTATCGGAATTTTTTTGCAGTCAGTGAAAAACAGACAAACAAGAGAACACCATCTACTAAAATGGGTACATGAAAAACACGAAAAAATATATGTCCAGTGTCAGATGTCCATTTTAATTTTAAGATATGAAAAATGAACTTTTATTTTCAGTGTGCTGGATCCGTGTGGCAACTGTTCTTATAGAATAAAAAATAGTGTTTTTTCAAAGATTCTTCCACCAAATGCTCAGTGAAAAATGAACAGCACTTGAATGAGACACATAGGAAGCACCGAATTGCTATCCATTTTTCATGGATTTATTTACTTGAATGGACGAGTTTGATCCACAAATTGCAAAAATGGACATGTCAGGGTGTTTTTAAGAGAATTGTTCTGAAAAAAAACAAAAAACAGACATGTGAGCATGACTGTAAACTGTAATAGTTATGTGTTATAACCCTGAAAGATACAGATAGTGAGACCATTACCAGTACCAGGCTAACCATAGTCTTTAAATATCCAGGTGATCCTTACTTTAATTTGCTGTGACATTCTAAAATGTCAATGCAGAGTAAGATGCGTGCATTTGATTGTGCAGCTCTAGATGCAGGGAGTCAGTTATCAGGCACTGCCGTATTCCACACATATAGAAATACTAGCTGAAGAGCCCGGCGCTGCCCGGGCATAGTAACTAACTACGGTTAGTTATAACAAATTATAATGATTATATCTATATATATAAAGCTGAGTATAGAGTCCCGCCCATTCCGCATAGCCACATTTACTATAATATCTTACATCATCCCGTCAGCCAGAGCTACCGGACAACTACCCATAATATCCCACATCATCCTGTCAGCCAGAGGCACTGGACTACTACCCCTAATATCCCACATCATCCCATCAACCAGAGTCACCGGACAACTACCACTAATAACCCACATCATCCCGTCAGCCAGAGCTATCGGACTACTACCCATAATACCCCACATCGTCCAATCAGCCAGAGCCACCGGACTACTCCCACTAATATCCCACATCATCCCATCAGCCAGAGCTACTGGACTACTATCCATAATATCCCACATCATCCCATCAGTCAGAGCCACTGAACTACTACTCCTAATATCCCACATCATCCCGTCAGCCTGGAGTCAGAACCAGAGCGCTGAGTGGAACGGTCAAAACTTCCATACTGGGGATCCCTTTAAGAGAGGCCTGGCATCAGAACCAGAGCACTGAGTGGATTTGCCCTGACTTCCATACCAATGATCCCTTTAATAGAAGCCTGGGGTGAGAATCAGAGCACTGAGGGATTTACTCTAACTTCCATAATGGAGATCCCTTTAAGAGAGGCCTGGGGTCAGTACCAAAGCGCAAAGTGGATTTTCCCTCACTTCCGTACCAAGGATCCCTTTAAGAGGGGACTTGGATCAGAACCAGAGCGCTGAGTGGATTTGCCCTAACTTCCATACCGGAGATACCTTTAAGAGAGCCTGGGATCAGAACCAGAGTGCTAAGTGGATTTGCCCTGACTTGCATACCAATGAACCCTTTAATAGAAACCTGGGGTCAGAATCAGAGCGATGAGGGATTTGCCCTATCTTCCATATAGGAGATCCCTTTAGGAGAACCTGGGGTCAGTACCAGAGCATTTGAAGGCAATTGCCCTAACTTCCATACCAAGGATCCCTTTAAGAGAGGCCTGGGGTCAAAACCAAAGCGCTGGATGGATTTGCCCTGACTTCCATACCAATGATCCCTTTAAGAGGGAAGATGTGCCTACGGGATGGAGGATGAGTGATGGGTATATGGGCACGGGAGGGGGGATTCATTTCTGTCATGTACTCTCTGCTCCTTTCTGGGGGACAGACAATGGCTGGGAGCTTATGTTCCCGGGGATGCTAGATTTCTCCCACAATGTCAGTGTCTGCTGAGGTGTTGTCAAGTGGGAAAACTTGCTCATAGCAACCAATCTCAGCTCAGCTTCTTTTAACCAGCTCTGGTGAAATGAGAGATGCTTAGTGATTGGTTGCAAGGAAAACTGTTGCTCACAGCAACCTATCACAGCTCAGCTTCTTTTCAACAGCTCTGGTGAAATGAAAGATGCTTCGTGATTGGTTGGTGATACACACACACACACATTCAGTTTTATATATATATATATATATATATATATAGATAGATAATTTATTACCATCTCTGCCTTCCTAATTATTATATAAGGTACATATTTTATAAAAAAATATGTTTTATACAGAATAGGAAGCCCTAACAGTGCTTCTTTCTCTGGACCTAGCAGCCATATGATTGTTGAGTATAAGGAGACCACAGGAGATACTGAGTCCCAGGAGAACCAGTCCGCTCTGATACGCAAGCAGGAGGATGAATTTCCCTTGTATTTGGAACTTATATACATGCCCAAGTTACAGGCGAAATCAGCAATGAAAAGAATGTATTCATACGGTAAAATGCTATTAATTTTCTTTTGTGGTAGAATAGACAAATATCATTTTTTCTTCACTTTTACCACATAATCAAAAAAGAAAAATTATGCAACAATTAATCCCAATGTGTTGCAAGAAAAGAAGAAAAAAATATTTGAACAGCTGAATGAGTACATTTTTTTTCCCACCTTTAAAAGTGCATGCAAAATAAAACCCAGTTTCATAGGTTTATAAATGTATTCGTAAAAATCGGATGCCATCTAATGCTCCATGTCAGATTTGTTTTTTTTACTCACCCGTAGATAAAACATCTTATCCGAGACTGGGAATAAATTTCAGAAATAAAAACAAGACACTGTAACTGGTTCACCTATTTATTATAAAAAAGAGTTCACAAGAAAGTTCAACCCTGATGACTGTGAATAGCAGTAACATTACTGACATCACTGCTCTTCACAGTTGCTGGGGACTGCCTTTACCATTCATCAGAGTCACTGGCTTATGCTGCACTGAGTAAGACCCGGCGACTGTGAATAGCAGTAGCATGGGAACATTTTTTCTACAATAAATTGGTAAGCAAAGATGAATCGCCAGAATGGGCTTATCTAATGTGATAATATAAGCGCACAGATGTCTGCTTTACCTTTGCTGGTTAGCAAAAAATGGAATGGGGAAGGCACGTTATTTTTTCCATTTATTTAACTATTTATCCCATACCTATCTATCTATCTATAAAAGAAAATTGAAAAGCAGCACTAGAAAACAGTATGTGAAAGATGGATGCCAGACCTTCCAGACATAGACTGATCCTCAATACAGTACGAAAAAGATGTAGAGAGCACTTAGAAAAAATATAGTGGTTTATTAGTCTATATGGGCTCCTGCGACGTTTACCATGTTTGGTACTATCAGGACGTGTAAAGGGGCATAACACAGCATTCTACAAATAGATGTCCAAATACGTTATTTTATGAGGCATATACATATGAATTAAAATAGCCATGACGTAAGAGCAGGCAGGTCTTCATTAATGTGTCACCTTGGACATATAACAGCTTCATAATAATATTACAGTAAAAAGAGAAAATGTTTGCTCTACAAAGCATGATTTTCACTTGTTTATGGACTCACCTCATGGGAAATTTACAAATTAATCCTTAGCAAAATCTGATTTTATACTTTTTGCAAACCTAGGACCAAGATAAAGGTGGGAATCGGCACGCTGACTGTAGTTCCATGCTGGAGACAGTTATATTGCTCCATAGCTTATGGATATATTCATTAAATGTTTTTGGCTTTTGACTCTACATCAAATTAGATTTTCATTTAAAGATGATCTAATTTTCCGTGATTGAGCTGAAATGAAAACACAATAACATTTTATAGTGTGTTGTGATCTATGCTAGATTCCCTTAGACAAGTGATTTCCTTTTCTCGGCTGCAGAGAGCAGCGCCATGTGAAAGTCATCAATGCTGCAATATCCAGACGTAATTAACATTTATTCTATACAGTTATTTTGTATTTTTACTAGCAAAATCATGAGTGTCGAAATAAAATATTACATTTAAAAGCTACAGTATTGTTGATTACACAAAATAAAGCCTTCCCGTAAAAATACTCCCCGCATTAAATGGTGGAGTTTTTATTCCCCATTCAAACACTACTTGCATTGCTAAAATGCATGATGATGAATTAGAGACTTCATTAGGTAAATGTTCTCGCTCTATGGGTAACACTATGAGCTCTGTTTTTGTGTCGCCTTAGGCAAAGACATATTCTGGAGATTTATCAGGAGTTCAGTGTCATTGCCATTCTGTGCTTGTAGGCTATAGTCATGTATTCATTTCTCTTATGTTCATATCACCTCAGAAAAATTCCCTAAAAAATGTTAAACTCCTCTCCGTGGTCAGCATGTATTAGCCACTGGCTATATGATCACAGCCATGTATGTTGGTCTCTGAAAACATACTTTTAATAGCCGTGCTATTAACTAGTCATGTAGGCGGTTCCCTGGTGGCTTCTCCCGCGTCTTGACATTGACAAGTAAGCATCTGCCTGCGTACGCATATAGGCATATGCTTGCCGGTCACTGTCGATGGTTGAGGATAAGTCACCGGGGACCTGCCTGTACAACGAGTTAATCTCTGCAGCATTTCAGAGACATACATGGCTCTGATCTTATAGCCAGTGGCCAATGCATGCCGCCTACGGTTTGGCAGCATGTATCAGCTGACAGGTTCCTTTTTACCATTATGATCAGTCATACATGATCCTGGCGCTATTGTAAGACACCTACATGCAGTGCCTCGATAAATTATGAGAAGGAAAAGTCATCGTCTTGACAAAGCCTTGAATTTACAGTATAAAAACCTAGACTGTGTTTGCTCAGGAGGGATCACTAGGTAGTATTGCTAAAAAAATGAAGGTAGCAATGCATAAAAAGATATTTTCTTTCTAATAATAAGATTGTTAGCACTTTAGTCGTACAATCATTATTTTTATGAGATACTAGCTGAAGAGCCTGGCTCTGCCTGGGCATAGTAACTAACTACGTTTAGTTATAGCAAATTATAATGATTATCTAATATATAAAGCTGAATGTGTGTGTGTGTGTATGCTTGTATGTATGTATGTGTGTATGTCCGGGATTGACATCTGCACCGTCGCAGCTACAGCCACAAAATTTTGCACAGTCACACGTCTGGACCCCGAGAGCATTATAGGCTATGTTGTGAGGCAAAATTTTAACTCCGCGCATTCCAGTTCACCAAACAATTTGGCCTATTATTCTTATCATTTCTATGGTGTTATCGTCCTTCTGTAAAGCTGGAAATAACACAATTTATTACCGTACCAATATAGACCACCCTCTGACACAGACTGCAGGGAGAGCCCAGTATCACACAGGATTGGATTAGATACACAGCACAGCAGTCAGTATCACACAGGATAGGATTAGATACACAGCTCAGCTGTCAGTATCACACAGGAGAGGATTAGACACATGGCTCAGCAGTCAGTATCACACAGGATAGGATTAGATACACAGCTCAGCTGTCAGTATCACACAGGATACAATTAGATGCACGGCTCAGCAGTCAGTATCACACAGGATAGGATTAGATACATGGCTGAGTAGTCAGTAACACACATGATAGGATTAGGTACACTTTTGTTGAGGGACTGGTATCTGTTTGCCTTGTTCTCGCCTTATAGTAACAATTGACAGGTGCTCTTTTACCGGCTCATCATTTCAAATTGGCGCCAGTGAGGGAGTGCACTGTCTCTGTGCATTGAAAGTAATATCACACAGCAATATCACACAGTGACAAGGAAGCTCATCTTGGGCATACATCAAAATTGACAACCAATGCATGGTCAGAAGAGTAGCCTCAGCCACCTGAGTCAGGGTGGGGATGGAGACTGTTGCAGTGACCGCATCCTTTGGTCCCTCCTGAGTTATTCCACAAATTGGATAACACCAACCCATGCAAATCTATGGGTGTGTTTAAAACATTGGCCTGCACGCGGATGTCATCCAGTTTCCATAGATTCAGACAATGGAGAAGATGAAGAAATTAAGTTTTCCCATCATCTCTATACCTTGCTCTGATTTTCTCATGCAGGAAAATCGGATCACAATACGCTGACACTTGGATCAAGCTCAGAGTAGAGTTTGTGCAAAGTGTTATTAACATAATTGATCCAATTATCTCAGACAGAATATACAACCGTGTGACCTCAGCCTTAGCCATAAGATACACAACACAAAGAGTGAGCAATGCCCTGAAATACTGATGGTGATGGGAGCACCAACAGGCCACTTTGTCTTTTGCCAGAATCTTTAGACACAGAGTTTAGGTAAAGTTCAACTTTCCTCCAGGTAAAGGAAAGCTTAGCTATGCCTCTGTCATGTGCAATTGCTGTAAGAGACAACATTCAGACATGCATAATATTGGTGCTAATGTAAGGGGTTGAGAGCCTTACCCCCTTTAAGCCCCCATGTTGTTAATGTATATGTATGTATATATATATATGTATATTTATATTTCTGTTGCGTGGTTTCGTGTAGGATATGTATGACCACTAGATGGGGGCATAGAGGCCGTTACTCTGTATATAGCACTGTAGGAGTTAATTGTAGGAGGGGTTAACTGGGAATAAGTCATGAAGATCTTCCAGTATTAGTCATTCGGGGGTCAGACCCCTTAATGTTCGGGTGTGCTACATGCCCGAGGTGCCAGATAACCCTATAACATTCAAGCGAATGCCCAGCCATCCAGGATACACAGAGAAGAGAAAAGTGCAGCAGATCCGACAGTAGAGAAAAGAAGGAAGCAGAGGAAGACAAAGATGTCACTGTAAAAGTGCACAGGCAGGTCGCTCCAGAATGTGGCAGATAGCTTTGTGGGCTGAATCTCTGATGTCTGGGGTGAAACGGGCAGAGGAGTGCTTCACCGTAGTGAGGCTTTACAGAGAGGACACTGAGGGGCCGTCTGAGATGCCCTGACCCACTGAAACACTTAGTGATGCAGGAAACAGAGAAGGGAATGATGAAGTGATGTACTGTATCAACTGTAATGGAAATGCAGGAAACTACTTGGATGTGCTGTGTCCTGAAGTAAATAAATTTGTTCAGTTAAGAGTTGCCCTGGACTGTGTCTCTATCCATTGGGATCTAGAAGCAGTCATTTGCCAGCACAGCAAAGGGAACACTGAAAGCACAGTGAGTACTGAGCACAAGATGCAATATAAGAAACACTTTTTTTCCTATAGAGGGAGACCAGGGTACCTATAGAGGGAGCAAAAAAAATTTGATCCTAAAAATTAACTTTTATTCCAATATTTAAAACCTGGATGATACCAGTATAGGGAACAGGGTACAGGGTATTTTTAACATACAAAATATGCAATGTATCAGGGCACTACACTCACCCTAATAGGCCCTAGTGCGTCCCTTCCTTGCCGCGGAGGTTGGCACCCTAATATATGCGATGTGGCGCCCCCGCTCAACGTCGGTGACCCTAATAACACCCTAAAAAACCCTAATCCACGACGAGGATGGATTAGGGTTTTTTAGGGTGTTATTAGGGTCACCGACGTTGAGCGGGGGCGCCACATCGCATATATTAGGGTACCAAACTCCGCGGCAAGGAAGGGACGCACTAGGGCCTATTAGGGCAAGTGTAGTGCCCTGATACATTGCATATTTTGTATGTTAAAAATACCCTGTACCCTGTTCCCTATACTGGTATCATCCAGGTTTTAAATATTGGAATAAAAGTTAATTTTTAGGATAAAATTTTTTTTGCTGCTATCTTGGTGTTTTTTAGAGTATTTGATCCATTATATTTTTTGAGGTTTTTACCTATAGAGGGAGGCCAGATTGCCACTGTTCATTATAACCAAACATGATAGGTGCAAAAAAGCACCACATAACACCCATCCATGTTAAGCGCTGAGCTTGCATGTTCTCCACTTGATTGTGTGTTTCCTATAGATACATTATGTCTCTCCAACTTCCTATGAGATATCAGTCACCAACATGACAGCTGCCATTCTACGTTAACAGAGTGGAGCACCATGGCACTCTATGCTATTTGCACAGTATGTCCATTCTCATTCCTTTTTAATGAGCAGTGTACTATGCAAATAGCATTGGCATGCTACACTATAGCTTTGGCATGCCACAGGCATCATATTGACTGCTGCTGCTAATTTTGTATACGTAAAATCCGACTGAAACGAAAGAGATACAGTAGATTTTATTGTAAAATGTCTACGGGTTCATTCTTCTCATATACAGTTCCTGAGTATGCCTGTAGGTGAAAAAATAAAATAATAATGTGTCGAAAAACTGGCACATACGTCTGGCGTCTGGAAAATCTTCCGCTGATTGAGACTTGTAAAGTGAAATGCAAGAAAGCAAGATGACGTCTAATTACAGCTTCATATAAAGGTAACATTGCCAGCATCTCTTTAGCTCAAAGGTTTATAAACACTTCCATGGGGATTGAGCATCTCGATAGAATTTATACACGAGGGCATGTGGTTTTATAATAATGAGAAGACGTGTATGATGAGGACAATGTGGAGTCGACCACGGTACTCACAAGAATCCAGGGTAGACAAAGAGAGGAAAAATGTACAAGGCCAAATAAAGGTTTCTGAAAAAGTATCAAGTAATCAGAAAGGAGCAGTGGTTTAAGTAAATCCTTTTGTAAGCAGGGAACTTTTCCAGAGCATCTCTAACACGTGGAAACATCATTAACGCCTCTGTCATTGAAGGCATCTGCAACACATTGGAGAGCAGCAATAAAGAGAGATTAAAAGACATTTTACAGTTCCCGTTATATGTTAAGAGGAATATTGGCTACAGGTACTCAACTATACCAAAGCACTTCAGGCTCAAGCTGACCACAATACTCAGCGTATCAGGAAATTTTTAGTATACGACCGAGGAGAAAAGGGAATTTCTGCCTTGTATTTCCTTGTAACTTGATGTATTATTTGTGGCAGCGAGGCAGAGAGTTTTGGTTCACATGGGTAAAATACTATTGAATATCAATTTCGAAATCCTGATTTACACCCAACTCTTTTGGAATGAATCGTCTCTCTGTATCCCTGTTTGATCAGTAACACTGAATTTCTTGCCAAATATATTATTGATGAACAAATCACAATGTTGCTGTAGAAACTTGATGTATCTAAAACAAAAATTGGAAAATCAACATACAAATTGTGTGGCTTGACTGAATGAAAAATGGTACAGGGAACTTATCTGCAGAATTGGTGAATTCTTGTGCCGTGAAAATAATGCTATTAAATCTAAATAACAATTACAAAAAGTTTGGGTTCGGGTACAAAAACAGTACCCAGACCTGAACCCAGACCCCATTCTTTGGAATGGGGAGCCCGAACATCCAGTGTTTGCCATGCTGTCATGTGCATGACAGCACAGCAAACACCGCTTCTGATCGACAGTGAAATCATCCCCGCCGGTCAGAGAGCCGCCGTTGCCATGCTGTCAAAAGACAGCATGAGCGCTCAGTTGTGATCGGAGGTATAAGGTTTACCTCTGGTCACTGGTGTCAGCTGATGGGACTACTGATCCCATCATCCAACACCGGCAGCCGCTAATAACAGTGAGAACAAGAGCGGCTGATGGGAGTATTCATAAGCCGCTCGTTCGCTGTAAATAAATAATTAAAAAACAAAGCAGCATGGGTCCCCCTGTATTTTTGATAATCAGCCAGGCAAAACAGTCAGCTTCAACAAGGCTGGTTATCAAGAATAGAGGGGTCCCCACGCTGTTTTTGTAAAATATTTAAATAATTTTAAAAAACGGCGTGGGGTCCCCCGATTTTTGACAATACAACTATAGGATTAGTAATGAATAGGTTGTTAGGAACGGAGGAACGCACTAAATAAAAATAATAATAAAGTGCGTTTGCCGCTTGGGGTCCACCGTGCAGTAGATGATATGACTGCTGCTAAGTGGTGGCAGGCAAGCAATATGGCGGAAATGCGCACGTGGGTTAAATGTCACCCAGATGCACAGAGCAATCTCTGTTAAGTCACAGAAGTGCCAACAAAGACAAATACAATAAGGCTGAGCCTGTTGGAGTCACAGTACTCAGAGTAAATGCACACACGGTATCTGGTCACAGGAGCAGAGCCAAAGACAGCGGAACTGCGTCCGTCTAGACCTACCGTGCGTGCGACGTCGCAACTGCAGACGCCAAGGAGGGCTGCAACTGCAGCTCGGCGTAGGACACTGCCGCTAGACGACAAAGCTAGTACGCAAGCGCAATGTCGGACACTAGCAACTGTGGATGATGTAGTAGTGGCGCTCTGGCGCTGACTCTAAGCTTAGTCCCTGTTCACATACATAATATCAGAGGGAAGGGGTTTCAAATAGTCATTCACCAGAATCATACATCCATCATCATTCACACAGAAGCAACTAGAGACTATAGTAGCGCATGGCGGAATGGCCATGCGCGCTTTTTATAGCAGCCGTGACCTTCTGGAAGCTTCCAGATCTCCGAGATGGACCAATGAGATCTGGATCTGGAGCAGGACCTGAGCACATGACTCCCGATCTCCAATGGGAAATCGTCTCATGAGCATGCTCAGTAGGAGGACAGAGGGACTTAGCCCCTGGAGAGATTTGCTGCAAGGCAATCTCCTCTGCGGTAGATAAACAGCAAGAGACCACAGAATGTAAGGGTCTGGATTCCTGCAGAGCAGATGCAGAAACCTGACACCTAACATAGGTGTCTTACAGGTGCCTCTCCATTACTAAGCCGTGGGCTTGATGTTACCTGACAATACAAAGGTGACATCAACCCCACAAATATTAACCCCTCTTGCCACCATTACAGGGCAAGTGGGAAGAGCCAGGCAAAGCCACAGATGTGTCTTTTCTGGGCAGCTGCAGGCTGCTATTTTTAGGCTGTGGGGGGGCAACATCCATGGCCCCTTACCAGCCTGAGAATGCTAGCCCCCAGCTGTCTGCTTTATTTATTTAAATAACTAAAAAAACAGTGCAGGGACCCCTCTATTCTTGATAACCAGCCTTGTTAAAGCTGACAGCTGAGGTTTGCAGCCCCCAGCTGTGAGTTTTGCCTGGCTTGTTATCAAAAATACAGGGGACTCACTACTTTTTTTTACATTTTTTTATTTACAGCACAGGAGTGGCTGATAGATACCCCATCAGCTGCTCCTGCTGTCATTGTTATTAACGACTGCAGGTGTTAGGTGATGGGATCAGTAGTCCCATCAGCTGACACCAGTGACTGAAGGTAAACTTTATGCCTTCGATCACAGCTGCGCACTCACACTGTCTTTTGACAGCATGGGAATGGCGGCTCTCTGGCCGGTGGGGATGATTTCACCACCGATTAAAAGTGGTGTTTGCGCATTGCCATGCACATGACAGCACAACAAACGACAAACGCCCGGTTTTCAGACAGTCATACCCAAACAGTAACACAGACTTCCTGGTGAAGTCCGTGTTCGGTGTCCCTACTTGGACAGTAGGTGTTTGGTATGGACACCGAATTTTACTGTTCGGGGTCGCCCATCTCTATTTATAAGGGCTCATTCACATGTTTGATTTTCTTATGAATGAAAAGAATGGACCAATTATTTTGATCAGATTTTGATTAGCGTTTGATCAGAGTGTGGTCCAAATGTCACCATTTTTTAATCATAGAATCATAGAATCGTAGTGTTGGAAGGGACCTCCTGGGCCATCTGGTCCAACTCCCTGCTCAAAAGCAGGATTCGCTAAATCATCCCAGACAGATGTCTGTCCAGCTTCTGTTTGAAGACTTCTATTGAAGGAGAACTCACCACCTCTCGTGGCAGCCTGTTCCACTCATTGATCACTCTAACTGTCAAAAAGTTTTTCCTAATATCTAATCTGTGTCTCCTCCCATTCAGTTTCATCCCATTGCTTCTAGTCTTTCCTTGTGCAAATGAGAATGAAGATGATCCTTCTACAATGTGACAGCCCTTAAGATATTTGTAGACAGCTATTAAGTCTCCTCTAAGTCTTCTCTTCTGCAAGCTAAACATTCCCAAATACTGCAACCTTTCCTCATAAGACAGGGTTTGCAGACCGGTCACCATTCTGGTCACTCTTTTCTGAACTTGCTCCAGTTTGGTGATGTCTTTTTTAAAATGTGGTGCCCAAAACTGGACACAGTATTCCAGATGAGGTCTGACCAAAGAGAAGTAGAGGGCAATAATGACTTCACGTGATCTAGACTATATGCTTCTGTTAATACATCCGAGAACTGCATTTGCCTTTTTTGCTGCTGCATCACACTGTTGACTCATATTCAGTCTGTGATCTATTAGTATACCCAAGTCTTTTTCAGATATGCAGTTGCTTAGCCCTATTCCTCCCATTCTGTATATGCTTTTTTCATTTTTATTGCCCAGATGTAGTACTTTGCATTTTTCCCTGTTAAAAAACATTCTGTTAGTTGCTGCCCACTGCTCCAGTTTATTTATATCTTTTTGAATCCTCTCTCTTTCTTCTCTAGTATTATCTATCCCTCCTAGCTTTATGCCATCAGCAAATTTAATCAGTTTACCCTCAATTCCTTCATCTAAATCATTGATAAAGATGTTGAACAATACAGGGCCCAGGACAGAGCCCTTTGGTACCCCACTTGAGACATTCTTCCAACTGGATGTGCAGCAAGTTACGACCACTCTTTGGGTTCGATCACTAAGCCAGTTATGAATCCACCAAACAGTTGCCTTGTCCATGCCATACTTAGCCATTTTTTTCAAAAAGGATTGTGTGAGATACTTTGTCAAATGCTTTGCTGAAGTCAAGATATACTATATCCACACCATTTCCCTGATCCACCCAATCAGTGATTCTGTCATAGAAGGAAATTAAGTTAGTCTGACATGACTTATTACTTAGAAACCCATGTGGATGAAGAGAAAAAAAGAGACGTTTCTCCACTTTCTCCTTTCTGAAAATTCATGAAAATCGGACCTTACTCAGATGTCATTCGAGTTCAGTCTGACTTTTTCATAAACCTATAGACTTACATTGCCATTTTGATCCTCCTCAATTTTATGAATAGTCTATGCGGTGATCAGAGGTTTCAGTGGTAACCACGGAAAAAAGTATTTAGTCAGTCACCAATTGTGCAAGTTCTCCCACTTAAAAAGATGAGAGAGGCCTGAAATTGACATCGTAGGTAGACCACATCTATGAGAGTCAAAATGAGAGAACAAATCCAGAAAATCACCTTGTCTGATTTGGCAAGATTTTTTTTGCAAATTATGGTGGAAAATAAGTATTTGGTCATTAACATAAGTGCATCTCAATATTTTGCTATATATCCTTTGCTGGCAATGACAGAGGTCAAACGATTTATTTAAGTGTTCACAAGGCTAACACACACTCTTGGTGGTTTGTTGGCCCATTTCTCCATGCAGATCCCCTCTAGAGCAGTGATGTTTTGTGCCTGTCGCAGGGCAACACTGACTTTCAAATCCCTTCAAAGGTTTTCTATTTAGTTGAGATCTGGAGACTGGCTAGGCCACTCCAGGACCTTCATATGCTTTTTACGAAGCCACTCCTTCATTGCCCTGGTGGTGTGCCCAAGATCATTATTGTTGTAGCTGCTTTTTGTTCTGACCAACAGTCAGGTATGCCAGATCACCAGTGAGGCCGGAATAGGAAGTTTTCACCCTTCTGATGACAAGCGCTTAGAGACAAAGAGACTCAACCCTCACGAGCCGTGGTCAAATCACTTTATCTGACGTAATGAAATATAAGGCAAACTTTTATACCATTTACAACAATATACAATTCTATGGAGCTCATGTAGCCCCCACCATCACCTTCAGAGTTATACCATGTTTACAATGTACCCAGAACATGTTGTTGAGAACAAATATGATAACAAGTATAGTTTTCTTGAAAACAGATACTAATAGTCTACATAAGAATAATACTAGCAATATTAGGCAAAAGGCAATTGAAGTCTTAAAGGCATTTAAAGGGATATAAAAGCAAACCATTAACTCTTCTATATCAATTTCCCCCTTTTGTAAATGGTATAACCTTTGCCACAGGGTCAGCTGAGGTCCACATAGGAGCTACTGTCTCATGGGTCTAATACCAATAAGGGGGCTTCCTACCTGCTTCGCCCATCCACCCTCAGTGTGGACACTCACTTTCCCCATCAGCAATGGCCACCTGGGGTCTATGATACACTACATAAGGTTCAGCCTTAGATTCTTTTTTTATGCATACATTAGTCAGTAGCTTAAGTAATACATATATTAGCGCTTTTACGGCTACATAAAACAATAAGCAAAACAACAAAATTTGCATACAAGTCTGTACAATGCCAAAAATCCATCCTGCAAGGCCATTAAACCAATTTGCTGGATTTAGAAAAGAGAATGTGTTACCCCACCTGGAAACTCTGTTTGCACTGTGTTGTTTTAACCATTGGTCTCTAAGTTCACCTATTTTGTCTATACTGGCCTTGATCTGGAGATTGCCAGCAGGGTCGACATAATTACAACAGGTGGGACCAATTATTTGACACATTCCTCCTTCTTTTGCTGTCAGGTAATCTAGTACTATAGGATGTTGGTTACTAACTATGATTAATTGTCTCTGTATTGTATTAGTTTCATTAAGAACTTCAAGAATCTGGAAAATCTGATCATCCAGGTAATCGGTAGCTTCCACTAATTTATCTCACAGTTGTGTTATGAAGGGGTATATTAGCATACTACTGAATATTTTATTTGTTATCCCCACTTCTACTAGATGCGGCCTACCATTTGGCCGGGGCTTATTGTCTGCAGCCCTTCTATACAAAGTATGAATTGGAGCTGCGGCTGTGTCTATTTTACTATGAGGAACTATAAAAGTGGCTGGTGTTAGTTTGGCAAGAGTGCAAACCGCTCTTATGTCTGGGCTCACCCACCTGTAGGCACGATGTCCTCAATCCAAGAATACTCCTTCAGGGAGAACACACACGTGACCAGGGGTCTGTATACATTGGTATAAACTCAAAAGTCTTGACATAGGCTTATGGGCACACCAAGTATTATTCATTTGTTTTCCACTTATACCAGATGTACATTTACCCCTTTTTTTCCTTATTATTTTACCCGTAGATGCTATACAGCCTTCAACACCATCCAGGTACACTGTCTCATTAACCTGTGTTTGATCATGAGTGTTTATGCGGAAGCAATTATTGTCCTCATCACAGGTATTTGCTCCAGTGTGTTGAAGACTGAACCACAGTCCATCATTGGGAATGGGGTCTGAGTGAGGGATTTCAGTCCTCCTCCTGGCGACCATATTTCCGACGTCTGAATCATATTTCCGCCACCACATTTGTACCTTAGGCCGCGTTATATTAAACTGAAACCAGGGATTAGCGGCCCATCCGATTATAGCCAATGAGGCAGATATATCACGGGGCACATCTTTTCCCCAAAACGTAGATTGAGTCCAAGTCTTATTATGTATGCAGTGTGGGGTTAATGCCTCCCATGGCTCCAGAGGTAAGGCTAAGTATGGCATAGTCCTCGCAGATACTGGGCTGTGTGTAAAGATCCAACAGTCTTTCGGTTTCTGACCTACATGTCCTTTATAAGTAGAGCATGATGCCAAATAAGTTTGTTGTCCGAGTCAGCATTTAAGAGTTTATCCTGTGTCTCTGCAGTGCGCAGTAATCCTGTCACTGCCAGCAAGGTGATGTGTAGAACAGTCATTCTGCTGTTGAAAAGACCTTCTTGCAGTGACTGGCGTGGATACAGGTGGGCTTTCCCTCAAGTTTTACTGAGGTGGATGTGGTCAGCTGGACTTGGAAGGGGCCGTCAACTCGTGGGTCCAGGCTCCTTCTCACGTGTCTGTGTATAACCACCCAATCACCTGGATTCAGCCGATGCACATCTGCATTTACATTAGGATCTGGAATGTATGAGAACACATGTTTATGCACCACATTAAGTCTTTTCTGCAAGGCCTAGATGTAGGTTGTCATAGAACCGTGTTGCATTTGTAGCACCTGTGGGAAGTACAGACCAGTCTTTGGTGCACTACCAAACAGGACTTCAAAGGGAGACAAGCCTGTCTTTCTATTTGGAGTGTATCTGGAAAGAGTGCAAGAGGCAAGCACTCTACCCTGCTCTTTCCTGTCTCTGCCATGGCCTTTTGAATTTTCAGTTTAAGTGTCCCATTTAGTCTTTCCACCTTCCCACTACTTTGTGGCCTATATGGTGTATGAAATGCTTGCTGCACACCGAGGGCCTGCATGACTTCCCTCATTATTTCTCCCGTGAAGTGTGTACCCCTATCGCTTTCTATGGTTTCTAGGGACACCATACCTGCAGATCAGTTCTTTCATCAGTTTGTCTGCAGTTGTTTTAGCATTTGCACATTTTACCGGATAGGCTTCCGGCCAACCAGAGAAGAGATCTACACATACTAGGATATTTGCATACACTCCTACCTTGGTAGCTGTATGTCGTCAATCTGCAGTCTCTGAAATGGGTAGAGAGGCCTAGGTGTCGCTTTCTTAGGGACTTTTACTGTTTTACCTGGGTTGTGCTGTGCACAGATGAGGCATGATTGTACAAGTTTCGCGGCTGCGTAACTGAAACCAGGAGCGATCCAGAAGGCATCCACCATGGCACACATGTGAATTTTTGAGGTGTGAGTGGGGTCATGTGTTGCTTGCGCCAAAATCGGGAACAGGGACTTTGGTAGGCACAACTTATCCTTATTCTCCCATACTCCGTTCGAGTTCAGCTCAGCTCCCAGTCTCCCCCGGTGTACCTTCTCTGTTTGGGCAGCCTGTTGCTGGAGAGATTTCAGGACATCTAGGCTCAGTGTGGCTGGAATATGCTGACTCCCCGCCATCGTCCACTGCTCTCTAGGCCACCTTGCTGCTACTTTAGCAGCCTCGTCCGCCCTTCTGTTGCCCTCTACCTCTACGGAGTCACCTTTTGTGTGTGCTTTTACCTTGACAATGCCAACCTGGACTGGTAACATCAATGCCTCCATTAATTGTTTCACCAGCTCTGCATTTTTAATGGGCTTTGAATCTGTGAAAATATTAGCGACTTTACCTGCAGCGGCTCTACATACCTCAGTGAGTGCCTTCAACTCTGCCTCCTGTGCCGACATTTGAGGAGGTAGTGGTTCAGCTCAGATTACCTTATGTGAGGATACTACTGCATATCCAGTGTAGAATCGTCCATTCTGGTGGTATCTGGAGCCATCTACAAAAAAAACTCAAAATCTGCATTAGGAACAGTTCTATGCAGTCATGTTCATGCATCATGTCAAAGTATTCTTCCTCACTTGCTAATACGGTCACCAATTCCCCCTTTTCTGAATCCACAGGCAGGAGGGTGGCTGGATTCAGAACGTTAAATCTTTTGAGGGTGACATACTCAGAAATTAGTAGAGCACATGCAAGTCGGAGCTGTCTGGCCATAGACAAATGTTTTGGTTGAACTTGTACGAGTATGGAATGGATGTCATGTGGGGAATAAATTGTCAAAGGAGTGAGATCATAGGGGTCTGGTGACAAACAGTCATAAAGTGGTTGCAACATTTGTGAAGCAGGCCTTATCCAAGGCCTACAGTAAGTCACTAAGCCTAGGAAAGTGCGTAGATGCTGACATGACCTGTGTAGAGTGAGATTTTGAATTGCCTGTTTCCTGTCTTCAGTCAGGTGTCTGGTACCTTCGGCAATATAATGTCCCAAAAATGTCACTTTTGTTTGTAATACTGTAATTTGTCACGTGAGACCTTGCAACCCTTTTCTGATAAAAAAAAAAAACATAGCATGGAAACTGTGGCTTCCCTGCAGGACCTCTGGTTCAGGCAGAGCAGCAAAAGGTCATCCACGTATTGTAATAGTACAAGCAGTGGATGAGGTGATTGCCACTACTCAAGGATCCCTGCCATTACTGCTGAATAGATGGCAGGGGATTTCTTTCCTCCTTTGTGGGAGGACTGTCCAACAATGTTGTTTACCTTTATGAGTAAAGGAAAAAGATACTGACAGTCAGGGTGCAGGAGTACTGAGAAAAATGCACCTGCTATATCACTGACTGTAAAACATTTTGACATCACTGGGATCTGTAACAATATTGTGTGTGGATCAGGGACGATTGAGGTCACACTCTCTGTAACATCATTAATAGTCCTTAAGTCATGAACCTTTCTGTAAGTGTCAGCAAACCCTTGAGTTCTTTTTCCCTAATGGGATACAAAGGGGTGTTGCAGGAGGAAGATCTTTGCACTAGAACCCCTGCCTTAACATACTCTCTAATATCTCTGCTCGGGGCCATTGATTTGGCTAGGCTCAAGGGGTATTGCTTTAAACAAGGAGGAGTGGTTCCTTTCTTCAATTTAATCATGACAGGGGGAATGGGCAGCCGACCCACATCAGTTTTTCCCCTTGCTCAAACAGTGTCGGGCACCTGTCCCATTTCCTCATCCTCAGGCATTTTGGTGTCAGGTGTTAATTTCACCACTTTTGTCATATACACCATTGCCGCAATCTTACACAAATGTTTATATGAGAGAGGACTTGTGACTGTAATACCCTCAGGAGAGTACTGTATGGTGGCCTGGATGGCACTCAGCACATCTGCTCCCAGTAAATTCATAGGAGTATTGTCACTAACAATAAGTTTTGTAAGCACCTCTTGGCTATCTCTTAATTTTAGTCTTATTTGTTTAGTCATAAGGGCTTCTGTCACTTGCCCCTCTACCCCCACACATTCCCATTCCACTATCTCATTAGTAATCAAGTCTGGCACTATCAAATCTCTGTGTACCACAGTCCCGGCTGCCCCAGTGTCAATCAAAAATTCTGCCTCTTTCCCTCCTGGCATTGTTATGGTGGTCATCAAGGCAGGACCAGGTCCGAAGGGGACAAGAACAGGGCACACATTTGTCACTGGGTTGCCAGTTTCCTAGTCTGTATGTGGAGGAGGTGGAAGATTGGTCTGCTTACTCGCCTTTATAGGGTTTTTGCAATGGCTGGCGTAGTGCCCATTCTCACCACAATTCCAGCACCTCACTGTTTCTATGTCCCTAGGTCCCTTGCTACGTCTCCACTGTTTTCCTTGTGTTCCAGCATACATGACAGGTCATCTTATTGTCCTTGTTTGCTCAATTTCTTTTGCTACCTTAAGGAGGTCTTTCGGATCTACATATCTCCATTCAGGTCTTGCTGTCTGTACTGCGTCTTGTAAGTCTTTGTTCATACTGTCAATGAATGCATTCAGCAGTATTCTAACATCAAGTGGGTTTATGCAAAAGTACCCCATGTCTGCCCATTTCAGCTGTAACCGTCCAAAGTACATCTTTACACTCTCTCCTCTTTGCTGTGTCACGTTAGTCAGGAGTACAGACTGCTCTGATTGTTCCATTGTAGCCCACTGTTTTAGTGACTCATAGTACGTCTCCCCAGACTGTGCAGATTTATCATCCATGCCCCAAGCCTGATTCTTTGCCACATCTGTGTGTGTCTTAATTATATGTCCTAGTACGTCACCTGCCTTTAAACTCACCAACCTCTCTAGGTCTGCCCAGGTACACTTATATGTCTGCTGTACTTCCTTTATGTGTCTGTAAAACGGGAATGGTTGGTCTTCAGGGTCAGGCAACTGCTTCAACAAAGCTAGCTGGTCAGAGGGGCTCCAGGGATAATACACCTGCAACTTTCTTATTCTAGTCACCCTTCTAGGTCCTGATGCGGCTGGTCGTCTGATGTCTACTGTCAGCTTACTCCTCAATGGTCAATGTCCCCACTACCCACTAACCATACTATTATGTCACTACATATGATCTTCTCTGGACTGGATTTAGTGCAATTTGCTTAGGTCTGTAGAACAGGTCACACAAGTAGCTATTCAGTCTGGGTTTGTCTGAGTCTGATCACAGTGTTTCCAACTCCATCTGTTTTGTCTGGGTCTCTGGTTAAATTTTGTCAATCAAAACATTCATAATACACCTTCCATACTGCTTCACATTCTCAGACACCATTTATTCACTTACTATTTTCTTCCCTTGTCTGTGCCTTTTTGTACATCCAAACATTCACACTCTGGTATTTTTGCCTTTTTCAACATTGGTCCCACTTGTTTTACTGCTTCCTTCTCTGTCTTTTACAATCTGCATAGCTGTCTTGGATACCATTGGGGGCACTGACCGTATACAGAAAAAGTTGCCCATGGCTTCAACCTTTTTCTCCCGACAGCTCACCTCTATTCTTAAATGCCCTTCTAGTGTGCCTAACCTTATCTACGGGCGGCCACACGTAGCAAGTCAGAGCGAGCCTGCCAAGGTGTAGCGGGAAGGCTCCTTGCCTCTCACCCGGTAGAGCTACAGGATGTAACGAGAAGGCTCTCTGCCTCTCACCCATTAGATCAGCTGGCTAGAATAGGAATAGGCCTTTTTCCTTCCAGCCCAGTTCCATGGATTGTGGGAAGGCTGCTTCAACTTAGACAGCTCATCTCTCTTCTGAAATGCCCTTCTGTGTGTCTGGACCTCTGTCTTACAGTCCACACATAGCAAGTCAGAGTGAGCGTGCCAAGGTGTATCCAGAAGGCTCCTTGCCTTCGCCTCTCACCCACAACAAAAAAACCCACTGACTAAAGTAAGAAGGCCCAGGTGTGATAGGCCTCTAACCTACTTTATCAGCCATACAGTCGGCTATCTCCTTTGTTGATCCACAATTTGCTGTACAAATCAATCACACAGCTAGAAGGCAGGGAGGAGTGTGAGCAAAGGACTTGACATCAGCTTAGGGCTTATGAAACCCTTGGTCATGGGGGGCGGAGTTACAGGGAACCGGGAATGTTATAAATACTGAGAGAGGGTTCCAGAAAGTTCCAGTCCCCAGAGGGAGCTCCAGTGACAGGAGGACTACGACAGTTTGTGCACTGTGAGGAAAACCGAATCGGGGGACTGAGGAGAGAGAAAGTCATGGGTGTGGTCTTGACACCAGAGTACCGCAGTATAGACAAGGCACTGAGGTAAAGCATACTGCATTGAGAGACGACTGACCAATAAAAGTACTGTTGGTTTACGGGCCTAAGGCGGCCACAGTGACGGATCTGACAGGAGCGTCGAAGAGTGAAGAGGGGACGGTGCGTAAATGTACGTCCCTTGTGTAAAGTACAGTGTGCGGGAAGCGGCCCTGGAAACGAGGGACCGATAAGTGAAGTGAAGCAAAGTGAATTGAAGTGCGGTGTACTTCGGAGGCCGTCAGGTGGACGGCAAGAGAATAAACTTGGACCTGTTGTACCCGAAACTTGCCTCATCGTGTGTCTGTACGTCACTGCGCAGTATATCGAGGGACCACCCCCAGCTCGGCCCACCGACCCTACACAAGGATTCACACAGCCCGCCTATCTTGCGCTTTGGATTTGACACCTTAACCTACAGCTGTGTCCACTGATACTCTGAGAACTCTGAGAACACCAAAGCCAACTTCTTAAACAACAAGAATCAATGAAAACCAAACCAACCAAAAACCACAGCCCTATACAAAATACAGCCTCATATGATTTACTGCCAATCCAAAATCACACTGCACAGAGTCTATCCCAGGCTCTGTGCTACACAGTGCACCAGTACACAACCAGTTAGTATATTAGTATATTGCCAGAACAAATTAACAGATAATACAGATGACAATTATTATCTTATTACTCTATTATTCAACTCTCATACGGACATACTCACCACTCACTGGTGATGTGGGTTCTTTTGAACCGTGTTGTACAGTCTTACCCAGATATATGTAGGCATCCTTAGAGAGACTGCAGATGCCGAAACAATGTAAGAATAAATGTTCTCACCTGCTGCAGCCTGGATTCTGCATATTAAACCTCCCAGGAAGCTCCCACATACGGATTCCGAATAGGCTGGTTTCCACGGTCCATGTTGGGCGTCAAAACTGTTGTAGCTGCTTTTTGTTCTGACCAACTGTCAGGTATGCCAGATCACCAGTGAGGTCAGATTAGGAGGTTTTCGCCCTTCTGATGACAAGCGCTTGGAGACAAAGAGACTCAACCCACACGAGCCGTGGTCAAATCACTTTATCTGACGTAATGAAATACAAGGCAAACTTTTATACCATTTACAACAATATGTAATTCTATGGAGCTCATGTAGCCCCCACCATCACCTTCAGAGTTATACCATGTTTACAATGTACCCAGAACATGTTGTTGAGAACAAATATGATAGCAAGTATACTTTCCTTGAAAACAGAGACTAATAGTCTGCATAAGAATAATTCTATCAATATTAGGCAAAAGGCAATTGAAGTCTTAAAGGCATTTAAAGGGATATAAAAGCAAACCCTTAACTCTTCTACATCATTATCATGCTGAAAGACCCATCCACATTTCATCTTCAATACCCTTGCTGATCGAAGGAGGTTTGCACTCAAAATCTCACAATACATGGCCCCATTCATTCTTTCATGTACACGGATCAGTCATCCTGGTCCCTTTGCAGAGAAACAGCCCCAAACCATGATGTTGCCACCCCCATGCTTCATAGAGGTATGGTGTTTTTTGGATGCAACTCAGCATTCGGTCTCCTCCAAACACGACGAGTTTTGTTTCTACGAAACAGTTCCACTTTGGTTTCATCAGACCATATGACATTCTCCCAATGCTCTTCTGGATAATCCAAATGCTCTCTAGCAAACTTCAGATGGGCCCGGACATGTACGGCCCGGACATGTACTGGCTTAAGCAGGGAGACACGTCTGGTACTTCAGGATCTGAGTCCCTGGCGGTGTAGTGTGTTACTGATGATAGCTTTTGTTACGGTGGTCTCAGCTCTATGCAGGTCATTCACTATGTCCGCCCGTGTGATTCTGGGATTTTTGCGCACCGTTCTTGTGATCATTTTGACCCCACGGGGTGAGATCTTGTGTGGAGCCCCAGATGAAGGGAGATTATCAGTGGTCTTGCATGTCTTCCATTTTCTTATTATTGCTCATCCAGTTGATTTCATCATACCAAGCTGCTTGCCTATTGCAGATTCAGTCTTTCCTGCCTGGTGCAGGGCTATAATTTTGTTTCTGGTGTCCTTCGTCAGATCTTTGGTCTTCACTTATCGTGGAGTATGGAGTGTGACTGTTTGAGGTTGTGGACAGGTGTGTTTTATACTTATAACAAGTCTAAACAGGTGCCATTACTACAGGTAATGAGTGGAGGACAGAGGAGCCTCTTAAAGAAGAAGTTACAGGTCTGTGAGAGCCAGAAATCTTGCATGTTTTTAGGTGACCAAATACTTCTTTTCCACCATAATTTGCAAAAAAAAATCTTGCCCGATCAGACAAGGTGATTTTCTGGATTTGTTGTCTCATTTTGACTCTCATAGTTGTGGTCTACCTATGATGTCAATTGCAGGCCTCTCTCATCTTTTTAAGTGGGAGAACTTGCACAATTGGTGGGTGACTAAATACTTTTTTTCCCCATTGCACATGAAAAACGGACGTCTGATTGAAGCCTAAATGAGACTCTGATTCTATCCCAAGAGGGAGTCGAGCACGTTAAAATAAAATATGTAAATAAGTGCTGCAAAGTCTGAATATAATTTTTTCACAACTTTTCATATACTGTACATTAAAATGCAGTTGGTTGAGTGATCATTTGGCCAACACCAATTTCCTTTAGAATACCCACATACATGGATATTAGGCTTTGTCCTGCAAGCTTGTCTATTTAAATAAGGAAGGAGAATAATCTGCTGCCAGCAACCTTGACAAATGTTTTTTATTGCCAAATTTTTATCTATCGTGCACAGCCAACTTTAGATGTAAATGATCTTGCTGGGTAAACAATATGAGTATCCAAGGAAATGAATGTAGGCATTGGGGTAAGTATGATGTGTATAATGTGTTTTAAATTTAGCTTGGCAAAATTGCCGATTTTGATCCTCCCCAATTTTGTGAATAGTCTATATGACAATAGAAATGCCACGTTAAATTTGCTCAGCCCACTTTTGCTATAGTTATTTGCTACAGTTTGCAGATTGATGCATCCATAATTTAACACATAATACAATAAATACAATGCAAACTTTAATCAAATGGTAAGTATACAAACAGATATTGTGATACTCAACAAGCTGCAAAAGCCCAAGGCTGTCATCACCGCGGATTGAGCAAAGCATGCTCAACAGGTCTCTTAGGGGTGAAGAGGTTAATATTATCTGTCTACTGCCCTTTAGGCAAGGCATGCTTTTACAGGGAAGGATGCTTATTACAGTGGGATCTGACACTGTCTGCATGGCTGACCATCACCAAGCACTGATTTATTGAGACATGTGGCAGACCTGCAGAGCATAGGAATGGCTTCAGTCCCTGCTACAGCAATCCTGTCTTTATTTTCTTTCTAGTGTGTGTGACAGCTTATCCCACAGAGTCACCATGTCCTGCATGGTCTGCTTCCCTCAGCTGCCTGTCATTTTCAGGATTTCCTCTATTGTATCTTATTTGGATGTACCACGCCATCTTTTGTATTAACATTTAAAGGGAAACTCAGTTTGGCATGGCAGCACATTATACACACATATTTGATCATATAAGTATTGGGACACTATTCATACACTGCGACCTAGACAAACCTTTAAAGTGAACTTGACAGCTGATACATGCTGCCCAAACTGTGGGCAGTATGTATTAGCCACTCGGTGCACGATCCATACTTTAATATCTGCCGGGGACTGATCCACATGAGAGACTTCTCCCACCCACTGCCCTAGATTGACAGGTCTCTCCCTACCTGCAGGTATTTGGAGAGAGCTGTTCCTCCAGGGCAGCAGACAGGGAGATCGTGATCCTAACCAACTCTTCTGACTAGTCTCAGCGCATCCCCTGCTGCTATTGACCCTTTCGCCCCGAAGCCTGTTTTCACCTTTCTGATCAGGCCAATTTTTACAATTCTGACCACTGTCATTTTATGAGATCATATCTCTGGAACACTAACACCGATAGTGGGTGTTGCTGCGTCTCACACAGAGCTGTCACCCATACCTGTACTACTGTACATGGGGTTTTTTTGCCTTCCTCTGGATCAACATGTTAGGGCAAGTTAGGATAGGATATGGGTTGAACTAGATGGACTTAAAGTCTCCCTTCAACCTTAATAAGTATGTTACTATGTTACTATGTTACTGTTTGAGGGAATGTAGCTCCCGCAGAGCAGTACAAGTACAGCGCATGTCAGAAAGGGGTTAGAATATGTTTTTCCCATCAAGTCCACAGTGTTTCAAAGTTAAACATATCTGACTAGGATCATATAGCCAGTATCTGAGATTTGCTGATGCCCATAGATATGGCAGCTTTTATTAGCTTGCCTGTAGTTTTAGATGAACTTTCAGGGTATGATATCATTTGTATGAATATAAAAAATGCATTATTTCTTACAGTCATATTACTTTTAGTCTGCACGTTTCACTAGTCTTCCTTTTGGTAGACTAAATCAAATTTTCCACTATCTCCAGACTGGAACGTGGAAATTGATGGCTGTAATGTCTTACATAAGCTATACACAAATGCATGAATAATTCCTATTCTCTTGTCTTTAGAAGCACATGTTCAAAAGCATCAGCGGGATATTTTATATTAACACTGACCAGTGTACCTGTGAATCCAGCACTGGGGTGACATAAAACACTTACTGGGAAACAACAGAGTCAGAGTATTTTTTTGTTTTCTGTTTTCACTTTTCTGCTCTTCCTTCAACTGAATATACATCAATATGTAGGCATATTGTGATCTTGTAATGACCTGACAGTCAGTCCTTTTCTTGAGCAAGAGAAATTTTAGCAATTTTCAGAGTGAATGATGAGTTCAGAATGCAGAGGGCATGAAAAAAGTGACTTATTTGTGGAGAAAAATGATATGTCTCTGATAATGTATATAACAAAATTTCTGATATTTACCTGTTTTACGCTAAGTTTTTTAATCCCTTCACTACTTTGCAATTTTCCATTTTTCCTTTTTTGCTTTTTCCTCCCCTGCTTCCAAGATCCATAGCTTTTTATTTTTGTAAACATATAGCCTTACGAGTGCTTGTTTTTTGAGAGACAAGTTGTACTGTTGAATGACACTCTTCATTTTACTATCTAGTGTACTGGAGAAAGGAAAAAAAAATCTAAGAACGTTGAAATTTAAAAAAAAAAAAGTAGATTTCCACAATTGTTTTTTGGGTAGTTTATTTACCACATTCACTATATGTTAAAACTGTTCTAACAATATGATTCTTCAAGTTAGTGTGAGTACACAGATACGAAATAAGTATAGTTTTTTTTATTATTTAGACAGTGAGAAAAATTCTGAAATAAAAATATAAAATAAAATTTAGCTTTTGTCACTAGTTTCTGAGACCTGTAACAGTTTTATTTTTTGGGATCTGTGACTATGTGATGGTATTTTTTTGAACTCTGAGCTGAATTTTTTAATAATACAATTTGTGGTGTGACTTGTGGTCACGTGGTTAATGGGAGGTATGTATCACAGGGTTGGCAGCTCCCTGTGATGTAGCCCAGAGTGTTTTCTTAAGTGTAAGTAAATTTTGAAGTAGTTGTTCACATTTGGGTCCGGGCTACGAGTAGCTATGAGAGTTGACAGGGTCTGGCTACCCATGTGCCTCGCTCCATGGTGAGGGGGCTTACTGTACCCCATTTTGCCTGAAAAGGTGTGTGCGGTTGTGAATTTGGAGGACCTGTGATGAGGTCATGAACATGTGACTAGCCATGTGATAGGTAACTGGGAGTGGTTACAGGCTATCTAAGGAAGGTGTGTTGCACATGTGAGGGAGTGTGTTGGAGTCTGTCAGCCCAGACAGAGCTCCCGTGTTCCAGACTCTGACGTCGCATAGCCTGGGGAAGCCGAGCCAGCGAGACTGAGCCAAAAGGAGTGAACGGTCTTGAAAACCATGTGATACTGACTGGGGTCAGTTAGAAGGATTTACAGGATACCTCTGCGTATAAGAGGATCCGAGAACCTGCGTGGCCAACAGGTAACAGTCTTGAAAACCATGTAATACTGACCGGGGTCAGAAAGAGACTATGTGTGAACTGATATTTATCAGATACCTCTGAGAATAAGAGGGATCCGAGAACCTGTGTCGCGATCCAACAGGTAACGGTCTTGACAACCATGTGTTATACTGACCGGGGTCAGTGAGAAGTAATTTTCAGTGAGGGACTGTATTCATGTGTTAAAGCTGAATGTTTAAAAGCCAGTGTAATGGTTGCTGGAACTGTCTAAATAATAAATTAAATGGATTCGTTTTAACCCTGAGCATGCCAGTGTTTACCTCAAAGACCTGCAAAGTGAGTAATCCCCGTCCACTCACATGGTGGAACCTTACACATTTTAAAGTAAATATGATGTTTAATGTAGCAGCTCTGGCATTGCTGTGTTACAGAGAGTTCATTTTCTTTTGTGAGCCATGCTTTCAGTATAACAACCAGGCACCTTTAGTAATGCTATTTACCTTGCAGATTAACCCTATATTTGCAGGTAGCGTTATCCAATGAATCAGGTTCTTTTTAAGTTATAGTGATTTTGAATAAAGGATTACAAAGTGAAAAAACGAGAAAAAAATCAAAAGGATCCGGCTTCCAAAATATACACAAAATTTATTGCAAATTGTAAAAACAGAGATCAGCGGACAGACCGCACATGGTCCCACAGAAAACGCGTTTCGAACAAACAAGTGTTCTTTTTTGAAGGCCTTTTGAGAAAGAACACTTGTTTGTTCGAAATGCGTTGCCTGTGGGAACATGTGCGGTCTGTCCACTTATCTCTGTTTTTATATTTTGCAATAAAATTTGTATGTATTTTGGAAGCTGGATCCATTTGATTTTTTTCTGGTATTGGCACGTGACAACTACATGGGACCCGTGCTTCCACGCACCACAAGCCAACATAGGTGAGCTGGTTTCCTCTTTTTTCTATGCAAAAATGAGAACCTGGAACTTTTGGAATGCTAAATTCAGTTTTTTACACCAGGATCAGATACTGATAAATAGGGACACTGAATATAATTGAGGAGTCTTTAAAATATGTTACTAGAATCATGTAAGTTCATAACCATCTACTCTACTCATTTTCTCTCATAACAGGGTTAGTGCCACAGGATTGGATGATGGCTGATGTGGTACCAATATTTAACCCCTTTAAGACTTTGGACGTATAGGTACATCCAAGGTCATCTCCCCCTGTTTGATGCAGGCTCTGTCAGTTTCATCAACTGATATGTGACCCTAACAGCCATAGGTGAAATCGCAATCCACTCATGGCTGTTAACATTTTAAATGCTGCTGTCAATCTCTGACACAGCATTTATCATGATCTTGCCAAAAGTGCGTCACAAACTCCGCCCATTAGAACCTGTGTCAAATGACCATGGGTCGCCGATGAGTTGCCATGACATGCCAGAGTCTGCAGGAGACCCCTGTGGTTCTGATTGACAAACTGCTATTAGCGCCACTGGACTGAAACCCTGCTATGTGCAGCAAAAGCGATCAGAAGATCATAGTTTTAGTCTCTCATGGAGACTATTGAAGCTAGTAAAAAGGAAAAAGATTTTTTAAATATTAAAAAAATAAAAAAATATAAAAAGTTCAAATCACCCCCCATTCACACCATTCAAAATAAAACAATTAAAAAAAATAATACACATATTTGGTATCACCGCATTCAGGATTGCCCTATCTAATAATATATAAAACGAATTAAACCGATCGGAAAAAGCAAAAAAAAAAAAAAAATCAAAATTCCAGAATTAAGTTTCTTTGGTTGCCACAACATTGCATTAAAATACAATAAAAGGCAATCGAAAGATCGAATCTACATGAAGATGGCATGAATAAAAACATCAGCTCAGCACACAAAAATATAAGTCCTCGCCAGCTCCAGAACACGCAAAATGGCGACTTTTTTTTACTTTGGATTTTCTTCACCACTTAATTAAAAAAGAAACTATACAAGTTTGGTATTTACAAATTCGTAATGACCTAAAGAATCAAAATAGCAGGACATTTTAAGCGTTTAGTGAACATAGTAAAATCAAAACCCAAAAAATTTAATGTGGAATTGCACTTTTTTTGCAATTCCAAACTACTTTGAATTTTTTTTACCATTTTCCAGTACACTAAATGGTAAAACCAATGCTAACAAAAATGTAAAATTCGTCCCACAACAAACAAGCCCTCACATGGCCATATTGATGGAAAAATAAAAAAATTATGGCTTTGGGAAAAAGTTGAGCAAAAAATGAAAACTCAAATACTGAAAAACCCACGGTGGTGAAGGGGTTAAGAAAGGCAAGAAGGTGGATCCAGGCAACTATCATTCTTTAAGTCTGACATTAGTAGTGTGCAAAATTTTTGAGGGCATTATAAGAAATGACTGGCAGAAATAAGTACATTGCAGAGAATAATAAAATAACTGACCTGAAAGATAAGTCATGTCTAACTAACATGTTGGGTTTCTAAGAGTAGTTAAATCTGAATGTTGGTAATGCAGCTGATGTGATTTATCTGGACTTTGCATAGGCATTTGATTCTGTACCACATAACAGCCTTAGGCCTCTTTTAGACTTCAGTGAAGATAGTTTTCACACGTACCAGAGACACTTACACACGTAGATCGGTCTGTGCATGTCAGGGTGTTTCCAAGGACTGTGTGTCCAACGTCAAAATGAGCTGACATTTCTGTTTTTCTAACAGCAGCATGGGCCTCAAAATGTCCCGCACACGTGCACACTGATAACACACGAGCAACATCTGTGTGTCATCAGTGTGACACGTAACGGTGCCTTGAAAGCAGCGGTACTGTTAGCACTGTTGTCCAGCGCCGTTTCTGAAGACCTCTCATCATTCTCTCCTGCTCACACTGCAATCAGCGCTATCAGGGGAGAATATTGAGAGTTGTAATCAATTGATAACAGTGAGCAGGCACCGGCTGATGGGAGTATTCATCAGCCGCCATCGCCTGTCCTAAAAATAAATAAATAAATAAATGAACAAAAATGGCATGAGTTCCCCTGTAACTTTGATAACCAGCCATGCAAACTGACACATTCGGGCTGCAACCCTCAGCTGTCAGCTTATGCAAGGCTGGTTATCAAGAATAGAGGGTTCACCATGCATTTTTTTCAATATTTAAATAAATAATTATAAAAACGGCATGGGGTCCCACCAATTTTTGACAACCAGCCTTGCTTCAATGGAATGGGCATTAGGTGAGTATAACTGAGTTTGTTATTTTTAAATAAAAATAGAAAAGTGTGTTTTTTTATCTCAAATAAAAGACGTTATACTTGCGGTGTGTTTATTTACAACTATGGGATTAGCAATGGATAGGTGTTTTATAGTCACCTCTTCATTACTAACCCGTAAGCTTGATGTCACCGGACAATACAAAGTTGACATCAACCCCACAAATATGAACCTCACTTGCCACCGCCACTGGGCAAATGGGAAGAGCCGGGCAAAGCACCAGAATTGGTGCATCTTATAGATGAGACTTTTCTGGATGGCTACGGGCTGCTATTTTTAGGATTGGAGGGCCAATATTCATGCCCCCCTTACCACCCTGAGAATATAAGCCCCCATCTGTCAGATTTAGCTATTATCAATTGAATACAACACTCAGCATGGTCCCCTACTAGCGCTGATCGCAGCACAAACATTACTGCTGCTTCCCAAGTTCAGCACTTGTGGTACTGATGCGGCACACGGTTCCCACATGTATGCTTCAAGTATTACACACACGTACACACGGACACTGATTTCTCCTGTATTGGTTTTTCCAGTACCAGACATATCAGGGACATGTAAAAGAGGCCTTATACTGAAGCTCCAGAAGCAGGGACTGACTAGGGTAAACTATGTACAGATGGGCACAAACTGGTTCAGAAAAAGGAAACATTGAAAATGACAGGTAGGTGTTGGAGTATGGAAGATGTGTTACACTTTGGAGTTAATATGCATTTTATAGTACCTTATCTCACACTTTTTCAAAACTACTGTTTTTATATATACAACAAAATGAAAAAATCATCTTGGATCATCTACAGTTTGATCCTTGGTCAAAGAAGGAAGTGCAGAAAGCATGGGTTGATTAAAACCTGTCACACTGATGTACAACTAGTACTTTAAATACAGTCAAAAACACTTCTGCGCTCCGGCCCACCAGCTGAATATTGAAATTCAATTTCTGGGAACATGAGTGGGACCAGATTGCTGACATTTCTGATGTATATTTTGAAGTTAAATTGCTTTTACAGTGATGTATAAAAGCCAATATTCAATGAAACAATTAGTAAGAAAAATCCACAGATTGGTGGGAAAACACACTGGATCTTCTATAAATGCAAGGAAATGATAGGAAATAATAGGAAGGATATTGGCAATCTATGTTTTAAAAACACTGTTTTAAAAACACATTCAAATCACCTAACACAAAAATGATTAAAGATCATCTGTAGTTAAACTGCATGATTATAAAAGGAAGCTACATAGACACAGTATGAAACAGATACAGTCATATGTTAAAGTTTGGGCACCCCTATTAATGTTAACCTTTTTTCTTTATAACAATTTTGGTTTTTGCAACAGATATTTCAGTTTCATATATCTAATAACTGATTGACTCAGTTATATTTCTGGATTCAAATGAGGTTTATTGTACTAACAGAAAATGTGCAACCTGCATTTAAACAAAATTTGACCGGTGCAAAAGTATGGGCACCTCAACATAAAAGTGACATTAATTATTCGTAGATCCTCCTTTTGCAAAAATAACAGCCTCTAGTCACTTCCTGTAGCTATTAATGAGTTCCTGGATCCTGGATGAAGGTATTTGTGACCATTCCTGTTTACAAAACAATTCCAGTTCAGTTAAGTTTGATGGTTGCCGAGCATGGACAGCCCGCTTCATATCATCCCACAGATGTTCAATGATATTCAGGTCTGGGGACTGGGATGGCCATTCCAGAAAATTGTAATTGTTCCTCTGCATGAATGCCTGAGTAGATTTGGAGCGGTGTTTTGGATCATTGTCTTGCTGAAATATCCATCCCCTGCGTAACTTCAACTTCGTCACTGATTCTTGCACATTATTGTCAAGAATCTGCTTATACTGAGTTGAATCCATGTGACCCTCAACTTTAACAAGATTCCCGGTGCCGGCATTGGCCACACAGCCCCAAAGCATGATGGAACCTCCACCAAATTTTACTGTGGGTAGCAAGTGTTTTTCTTGGAATGCTGTGTTTTTTAGCCTCCAAGCATAGCGCCTTTTTGTATGACCAAACAACTCAATCTTTGTTTCATCAGTCCACAGGACCTTCTTCCAAAATGTAACTGGCTTGTCCAAATGTGCTTTTGCATACCTCAGGCGACTCTGTTTGCGGCGTGCTTGCAGAAACGGCTTCTTTTGCATCACTCTCCCATACAGCTTTTCCTTGTGCAAAGTGCGCTGTATTGTTGACCGATGCACAGTGACACCATCTGCAGCAAGATGATGCTGCAGGTTTTCGGAGGCGGTCTGTGGATTGTCCATGACTGTTCTCACCATTCTTCTTCTCTGCCTTTGTGATATTTTTCTTGGCCTGTCGCTTCTGGGCTTAACAAGAACTGTACCTGTGTTCTTCCATTTCCTTACTATGTTCCTCACAGTGGAAACTGACAGGTTAAATCTCTGAGACAACTTTTTGCATCCTTCCCCTGAAAAGCTATGTTGAATAATCTTTGTTTTCAGATCATTTGAGAGTTGTTTTGAGGAGCCCATGATGTCACTCTTCATAGGAGAATCAGATAGGAGAACTACTTGCAAGTGGCCACCTTAAATACCTTTTCTCATGATTTGATACACCTGGCTATGAAGTTCAAAGCTCAATGAGGTTACAAAACCAATTTAGTGCTTCAGGAAGTCAGTAAAAAGTAGTTAGGAGTGTTCAAATCAAGAAAATGATAAGGATGCCCATACTTTTGCACCAGTCAAATTTTGTTTAAATGCAGATTGCACATTTTCTGTTAGTACAATAAACCTCATTTGAATCCAGAAATATAACTGAGTCCATCAGTTATTAGATATATTAAACTGAAATCGCTGTTGCAAAAACCAAAATTGTTATAAAGAAAAAAGGTTAACATTAATAGGGGTGCCCAAACTTTAACATATGACTGTATATAGGACCCAATTTATCAAGACTAGTGTTGTTCACACCAATCCTGACAATGAGATGTACTGGAGTCAGAAGCTCCCGATTCATGAAAAGGTCTATGCTTCTTCAGAAATAAGGAGCGATGGGCGAGTGGCATGCACCTCCGTGTGCACCTCACCACAAATCCTACTTCTGTATCTGCTGGAGTAAGATTTGTGACTTAGGCAACTCCACTGCTTGTCCTAAATTTGACAAGTGGTAGATGACGTTGCCAAAGCCCTAGCATCGCCCACTTTGCCAGAGCTTGATAAGAATTATATGAAAACACCAAAAGTCACAAAATGTTAGCACCGCCATGAGTTGCACCAAAATTCTACAACTTTTGAAAGTTTCTTATATAAAGCTTCTTATGTAAAGATTTTATAAATGGGGCTAATGACTATAGCTAATATATTTGCTTTTTTTTCATTTGACTGGGAGGTAAAGATCAGTACTCTCAATATGACTCACAGCACCAATTAGCTAAAATCTGCTCGGGCAGATGTAAATAATGCATAGGGTGCAACAACGCAAAACCAATGTCACGGGGCAGTAGTGGGAAAGCAGGGAGCACCTGAACTGCCCATCAGGCTAAGGGGATGCCCTGACTTTCCTTAACTTGGGGGTACACTTGATAGTAGTGAGGCCCAAGTCACCGA
Organism: Dendrobates tinctorius; assembly: GCF_039654945.1. Classification (NCBI taxonomy): domain Eukaryota; kingdom Metazoa; phylum Chordata; class Amphibia; order Anura; family Dendrobatidae; genus Dendrobates; species Dendrobates tinctorius. The sequence continues at coordinate 16,079,193 of NW_027361737.1, forward strand.
CCTGTCCCTATCTCCTGTTCAGCCCTGATCTAAACCCCCTCCCCAGGAGGTGAGACAGGGAAAAAAGTGAACTGCACCAAAAACCAAAGAAAAGATTAGACAGACACCTCGGGGTTAAATCAGCTAAAAAACAAAACCTTAGCTTTATCTGCTGCAATGCACCATACAGCAGAGTTAGGCACCAGAACAAGGCAATAGCTGAAGCTCCACTGCACTCAGCCAGCTTCTGACTCCAGTTTGGTTGGTCTCCAAAGAGGAAGTGCATCACCAACACCAGCTGATGCCTCAGGTGACCTTTTAAAGGAAGATCGGAGTGGTCCCAACTTGCGTCAGCAAACTCGCCTAACAATGCAATTACACCAGCGGCCACCGGGGGAAAAACTGATATTAACCCCCAATGGCCTGAAAGGAAAAAAAATTGTATAAGAGAATCCAGAATCTGACACATATCCAAAAATGGATCGTGACACCCAAACATTGCTAACAATGCTACCAAAACAGATTTAAACTCATTGGTGGGAGGAGTCCAAGGTTGGTTCCCTACCAATCTCATATTGATGACCTAACCTATGATTAAGTAATCAATTGCTTAGTCCAAACAACCCCTTTAAGTGGACAGAGTAAGCAGTCCAGGTGAACTACATGACAGTAGTGATGTCAACTAAATAATATAAAAATGATGAAAAGGAAAATACGAACATCAGCAAAACACAAGAGCTTTTTCTACGTTATTTGACAATGAGAGGAGGTTTTGACTTAAATACAGCATTCTGCTATGTGATGAAATAGGCATCAATGTTCTCAGCGCTTGCTCTGCTCTGTCCCACTACGGGACCGATTGCACACATTGCAAAAACAAAGAGAGGTAGATTTATTAGTATCCTTGTGTGGTTTCAAAAGAGAGCTACCTGTAGGTGGCACTAGAGAACAGTAATCTTTCTTCTGTAGGGAGCTCATCCGCATATTTTTTTCCCAGTGAGACTGTTCACGTCAGCAATAGAATGAACATAAACAAGTCTTCTATCTGAATTATCATTCTGACATTTCTGAAACTTCCCTCAGTCAAGAGACAAATAGCAGCTAATTTCTAATAGCAGGATAAGGCTTACTTAGCAAGTGAATATTCATTTGAACTTGGTTATCATAGGGTAAATAGCAGCAGAGAGAAGAAATGATTTTTTGGACAGGTAATTGTGAGAGGGTTACTGGGAGACACTGAAAAAAGAAAGCATGAGCAGAGTTTTATATCTATATGTCCAGGGCATTTATAAACTTGTCAAAAAGCATTACAAAAGGCTAGCAGCTTCATTGTGTTCTAGTAAAACCTTCCATACAAAATGTATTAGTATTCCAACCATTCTTTTCATGCTAGCTATACACCAATTAGCCATAATATTAAAACAACTTGTCCCATCTTGCGTAGGGTCACTTTATACCAATAAAAAACAGCTTGTGCCCATTCCAGTCCACAAGTCCTTGGAATGTGTCCTGTGGTATCTGACACTGAAATGTTAGCAGCAGATCGTATTCATCAAATAAGCTTTCATTGGCCTTGGTCCAATAGTTAGGTAGGTGTGTGAGGTAAGTTTAAAAATACAATTCATATGTATGCTACACTTTAGGGTTTTCCAGCAAAACATTTCCCAGAGCATCACGCTATTTGTAGGGTCACACAACCGTTTTCTCCACATCCGAGAAAAACGGTCTGATCATCTTGATCAGACGCTGATTAGGCCTCTTTCACACTTCCGTTTTTTACAATCAGTCACAATCCGCCAGGTTTTGAAAAAAACGGATCCTCAATTTTCTTTTGAGGATCCGTTTTTTTCCCAATTGACTTGCATTAATGGCGGATTGTGACGGATTGCTGTCCGTTGCATCCGTTTTTTGTGAGGATCCGCCAAAAGTTCCTGTCCGTCACCATCCTCAAAGATTTCAAAATGGAGAGAGAGAGAGAGCTCTCTCTCTCTCTCTCTCTCTCTCTCTCCCCCCTTCCCGGCCAGCAGTTCCTTTATATTTCCTCATTTTCAGGATCCGTCTGAAAACGTATCCTGTGCCATCCGTTCGCATCAGTTCAGAACGGATCCACTTCTCTGACTTTTTGGCGGATTTGAACTGATGCTAAAAAACTGAAGTGTGAAAGAGGCCTTAGGGTATGATTAGAGTTTGGTCAGAGTGGCATCAGTTTTTCTTGAATGTGGAAAGAAAAAAAATAGGGTTTCTCCACCTACTGCATTCTAATAGTCCGTGAAAATCCGACTTCTCTCGGATGTCGTCTGAGGGCAGTACAATTTTTTTCCACGGACCGATTTTGATCCAACACTCTGATCGAAATCAGATACATCACCGATTTTTTTCTTACAGGCCACTCTGATGGAGGAAAAAAATCACACATGTGCACTACCCCATAGAACATCATACAGTCATATGTTAAAGTTTGGGCACCCCTATTAATGTTAACCTTTTTTCTTTATAACAATTTTGTTTTTGCAACAGCTATTTCAGTTTCATATATCTAATAACTGATGGACTCAGTTATATTTCTGGATTCAAATAAGGTTTATTGTACTAACAGAAAATGCGCAATCTGCATTTAAACAAAATTTGACTGCTGCAAAAGTATGGGCACCCTTATCATTTTCTTGATTTGAACACTCCTAACTACTTTTTACTGACTTCCTGAAGCACTAAATTGGTTTTGTAACCTCATTGAGCTTTGAACTTCATAGCCAGGTGTATTAAATCATGAGAAAAGGTATTTAAGGTGGCCACTTGCAAGTAGTTCTCCTATTTGATTCTCCTATGAAGAGTGGCATCATGGGCTCCTCAAAACATCTCTCAAATGATCTGAAAACAAAGATTATTCAACATAGCTTTTCAGGGGAAGGATACAAAAAGTTGTCTCAGAGATTTAACCTGTCAGTTTCCATTGTGAAGAACATAGTAAGGAAATGGAAGAACACAGGTACAGTTCTTGTTAAGCCCAGAAGTGGCAGGCCAAGAAAAATATTAGAAAGGCAGAAAAGAAGAACGGTGAGAACAGTCAAAGACAATCCACAGACCACCTCCAAAGACCTGCAGCATCATCTTGCTGCAGATGGTGTCATCGGTGCATCGGTCAACAATACAGCGCACTTTGCACAAGGAGAAGCTGTATGGGAGAGTGATGCGAAAGAAGCCGTTTCTGCAAGCACGCCACAAACAGAGTCGCCTGAGGTATGCAAAAGCACATTTGGACAAGCCAGTTACATTTTGGAAGAAGGTCCTGTGAACTGATGAAACAAAGATTGAGTTGTTTGGTCATACAAAAAGGCGTTATGCATGGAGGCTAAAAAACACCGCATTCCAAGAAAAACACTTGCTACCCACAGTAAAATTTGGTGGAGGTTCCATCATGCTTTGGGGCTGTGTGGCCAATGCCGGCACCGGAAATCTCGTTAAAGTTGAGGGTCGCATGGATTCAACTCAGAATCAGCAGATTCTTGACAATAATGTGCAAGAATCAGTGACGAAGTTGAAGTTACGCAGGGGATGGATATTTCAGCAAGACAATGATCCAAAACATCGCTCCAAATCTACTCAGACATTCATGCAGAGGAACAATTACAATGTTCTGCAATGGCCATCCCAGTCCCCAGACCTGAATATCATTGAACATCTGTGGGATGATTTGAAGCTGGCTGTCCATGCTCGGCGACCATCAAACTTAACTGAACTGGAATTGTTTTGTAAACAGGAATGGTCACAAATACCTTCATCCTGGATCCAGGAACTCATTAATACCTACAGGAAGCGACTAGAGGCTGTTATTTTTGCAAAAGGAGGATCTACGAAATATTAATGTCACTTTTATGTTGAGGTGCCCATACTTTTGCACCGGTCAAATTTTGTTTAAATGCAGATTGCACATTTTCTGTTAGTACAATAAACCTCATTTGAATCCAGAAATATAACTGAGTCCATCAGTTATTAGATATATGAAACTGAAATAGCTGTTGCAAAAAACAAAATTGTTATAAAGAAAAAGGGTTAACATTAATAGGGGTGCCCAAACTTTAACATATGACTGTAGGTACAAGTGATATCCTCGCAAACCATGGATAGCACTCATCTGGGTAAAAACTAGATCGGTAGGAAAATTATATAAAAAAATGGTTTAATTTCATCCAGTTAAAATACGCACGAGTGATATCAGTGAAAACAACGGTATAATCGGTCATGTGCACGAGCCCTACCTCTTAGGGCAGAGACAGACTGACACATTTCACGGGCTAGAATAACATCGTATACCTTGTAATGGCCGTCAGTTTTCCTGATCTGAGCCTGATGGCTGCATAGTAATCCATCATGCTGTCTTGCTCAGGTTGGGAGTGGTGCCTGGCCAGTCCGTGCAGTGCGATGTGATTCTCGCACGAGAAATACGGCAGTTTCACTCTGCCCTTATAGTTTGCCCTCTTCCCATCGTGAAATTTGGTGCCATCTCTTGCCCAGGTAAGCATCACACATGTACCTAGCTATCTACATTGTGACCCTAGTTACAGTTAGGTCCATATATATTTGGACAGAGACAACATTTTTCTAATTTTGGTTCTAGACATTACCACAATGAATTTTAAACAAAACAATTCAGATGCAGTTGAAGTTCAGACTTTCAGCTTTCATTTGAGGGTATCCACATTAAAATTGGATGAAGGGTTTAGGAGTTTTAGCTCCTTTACATGTGCCACCCTGTTTTTAAAGGGAACAAAAGTAATTAGATAATTGACTCCAAGGCTATTTCATGGACAGGTGTGGGCAATCCCTTTGTTATGTCATTCTCAATTAAGCAGATAAAAGGCCTGGAGTTGATTTGAGGTGTGGTGCTTGCATTTGGAAGGTTTTGCTGTGAAGGAAACATGTGGTCAAGGGAGCTCTCCATGCAGGTGACACAAGCCATCCTTAAGCTGCAAAAACAGAAAAAACCCATCCGAGAAATTGCTGCAACATTAGGAGAGGCAAAATCTACAGTTTGGTGCATCCTGAGAAAGAAAGAAAGCACTGGTGAACTCATCAATGCAAAAATACCTGGGTGCCCACAGAAGACAACAGTGGTGGATGATCGCAGAATAATCTCCATGGTGAAGAGAAACCCCTTCACAACAGCCAACCAAGTGAACAACACTCTCCAGGAGGTAGGCGTATCAATATCCAAATCTACCATAAAGAGAAGACTGCATGAAAGTAAATACAGAGGGTTCACTGCATGGTGAAAGCCACTCATAAGCATCAAGAATCAAAAGGCTAGACTGGACTTTGCTAAAAAACATCTAAAAAAGCCAGCACAGTTCTGGAAGAACATTCTTTGGACAGATGAAACCAAGATCAACCTCTACGAGAATGATGGAAAGAGAAAAGTATGGCAAAGGCGTGGTACAGCTCATGATCCAAAGCATACCACATCATCTGTAAAACACGGCGGAGGCAGTGTGATGGCTTGGGCATGCATGGCTGCCAGTGGCACTGGGTCACTAGTGTTTATTGATGATGTGACACAGGACAGAAACAGCCAAATGAATTCTGAGGTATTCAGAGCCATACTGTGTGCTCAGATCCAGCCAAATGCAGCCAAACTGATTGGTTGTCGTTTCATACTACAGATGGACAATGACCCAAAACATAAAGCCAAAGCAACCCAGGAGTTTATTAAAGCAAAGAAGTGAAATATTCTTGAATGGCCAATTCAGTCACCTGATCTCAACCCAATTGAGCATGCATTTCACTTGTTAAAGACTGAACTTCAGACAGAAAGGCCCACAAATCGCAGTGAAGGCCTGGCAGAGCATCAAAATGAAACACATCATCTGGTGATGTCCATGAGTTCAAGACTTCAGGCAGCCATTGCCAACAAAGGATTTTCAACCAAGTACTAGAAATGAACATTTTATTTACAATTATTTAATCTGTCCAATTACTTTTGGTCCCTTTAAAAACAGGGTGGCACATATTAAAGAGCTGAAACTCCTAAACCCTTCATCCAATTTTAATATGGATACCCTCAAATGAAAGCTGAAAGTCTGAACTTCAACTGCATCTGAATTGTTTTGTTTAAAATTCATTGTGGTAATGTTTAGAACCAAAATTAGAAAAATGTTGTCTCTGTCCAAATATATATGGACCTAACTGTAATTCTTACGGCTAAGTCGTGAGTCAGAGTGGTCAGGAAGTCCAAAGTCAGAAGCCAGGAGGGTACGTCATAAACAGAAGGAAGGGACAAAAGCGTAGTCAGTTAACGTTCAGAGTACTGGGAGAATAATGGATCAGAGATGAAGGGGTTAAACAGGTGGATGGTCAGAATGAAGTCCAAAGTCAGGCAACAGATCAAGCATATAGAACTCAAGGCACAGGGAGCATGGAGCACAAACCTCGCAAGATGAAAGTACATCTGGCAGTGGTCTGGGAGAAGCTGCTCAGTTAAGTAGGCATGGCCATTACCCAGGATAGTGAACACCTGAGACAGCCGATGCCTCTCAGTCACAGATTGGCTAGTCGAACTGTCAATAAACACACTGACAGCTTAGCACACCCCTGTACCAGACGGGATGGTCATGCTGCCAATCAAAGTACTGACAGCTTCAGCACGCGCCTGTACCAGATTTTTTGGCCGAACTGTCAGTAACTGTATCCCAGACACCATGAGGGGTGGAACCGTGACATACATGTTGCAAAAGAAAACTTGTTTCATCATTATAGGACACCTTCTTCTAATTCTTCATGGTCAAATTATGATGCTCCTGTGTCCATTGTATTCACAATTGTTTAGTGGACAAGCATTTCTACAACTCAGTGGCGAATAAGTCCATAGAGATAATTAATATTACTATACACCATAAGCTGCAAAACTCTACGTATTCTTACACCTTTCAATCTTATAAAGTTAAAATTACTTGGTTTGCTGAAGTTTTCACCAATTTCCTCATTAAATCACTAGTACTCCAACTGCTCTGAAAACATGTGTGAAACACTCTAAGACCTCCTAGGTTTGGATCTAACTAATTTCAATTTCTTTATCATAAACACTGCCTTACTAATATCAAAGTGACTTCAAACTATATAGCTATGGGTAAGTGGATAGAAACTGTGCTGCTTTGGTGCAATGCTTGTTCAGTTATTTATGTCTTTCATTTCTATCTCTATTTATCTTACTAACAAAATTCATCACAAAATTACTGCTGAATTCCCTGCCTCTGCTTTTATACAAGCTATTAGAGACGAGTGAATTCAATGAAGTTTGGCTCTAAAATTATAAAAAAAATTGAATTCTCCAGAATTATTTTTTGTGATTTGCTTCACACAAATGCAGAAAATTGGCAGCCAATTAGTTCTGACATCACATAATCCAGAAAATATAGATAGATTTGTTCACAACACCACTTGAGAAAGTTGAGTGTGAACAGTCCATGAACAAAGTAAAAGACCAAAAAAGAGTAAAATATACATATTTTTTTTCTTACAAGGACCAGTTATACACTTTGTTTCAAACCTTCATTGACTTTTTATATGAATATGAATATATACACAATATTCTTGGTCTAGAGCATAGCATTATGTTAAATGGTAGATGGTAGATGTGTCTTCCTTCCCTATTTCCTTGGCTCAACAATATCCCAAGTTGTGTGGAAACAGCTTTGAAAAAACCTGATTTAATGATACTCTGCCAGGAAATGTCTATAAGGCCAGGGTCAGACTTGCGAGAAACTCGGACGAGTCTCGCACGTCAATACCTGGCGCTGCTGACGGCACTCGGATCGGAGAGTTCAGCTGCATGTATTTCTATGCAGTTGAACGCTCTGATCCGAGTGCCGGGTATTGACGTGCGAGACTCGTCCGAGTTTCTCGCAAATCTGACCCCAGCCTACTACAGATGACCATGTGTAGACACAGTGGTTGTGATGTGCATTGCAGTATGTTTAGGTTTTGTTACCATGTTGCAATGTTGCTTAGGACTCTTGCTAATTTCAGTTATTTAAGTAAAGGGTGAACTGATCTACAAAAAACAAACCCAAGGCATTACAACCAATGAAGCCCAGAAAGATTAAACCTATAGCTGAGTTTTTCATACCTCCTAATTAATTTAATTTACACTAGGTCTCATGCATGAATGTGTTTGGAATTTTTCCTCAAATATATCAAAAATATAATGTTATATTACAAAAAAAACTTAATTTATACCTAAATAGGCGCAATACTGCGCACAGTATCGCTTATTTCACATTACCAGCTTGTGTGTATGAAGCCTTAGTATGATAAGAATTTTTTTCTTCAAGTTACAGTTTGCTGGTAGCAGGAATGAATTTCACAAAAAAAAGAATAGTCTGAGAATAAGAGCATGGGACACCCAGCAGAATTATAGGATTAAATGTAAGTTTGTAAAGCAATCATGAAGCCCCCTGGGTGCCCATCTCATGTGGGTATTATTAGTACATCATCACAGTAGTCACATACAAACGTGTCATTATTCCAGTAAAGTCGTTTGCATTTTATGAACTATATTTGCAAACAGAATATGTGATTAAAACTAAAGTCGTTGTCTGTCTCTATCATGCTGTGATTTTTCTTAACATAGCATATTTTTAGGTGTCATCTGTAACTTCATGTACTTCTTAATTAGTTCATTAACAGAGACATCAGGAGGCAGATTTGGACTGCTGGGAAGATAATACTGTACTTTACATAAGGTTTTAGAACAGTGATTGTTCTTCAACTACAGTTCATGCTGATTCATTTATTTCTTAGTGGTATCTCAGAAGCGACATGAGGCAGATACAGAAATGATAAAGGGTCAGTGTCTCTTCTGGAACACTTGGCTGCTACTCCGAAGATCCTTTGAACAACTTTATTGGGCATCGGCACCTGCACATCTTTTTCTGCCCTTGACTTTATTTCCAAAGTTTCTTCACCTAATTAAAGGGAATCTGTAATCAATTTTTTTGCCTATGAGCTGCAACCACTGGCATCAGGGGCTTATCTACAGTATTCGGTAATGCTGTAGATAAGCCCCCGATGTTACCTGAAAGATAAGAAAAAGGAGTTAAGCTGGAGTCACACATAGCGACTTACCAGCGATCCCGACAACGATATCAACGTGTCAGGATCGCTGGTAAGTCGCTATGTGATCGCTGGTGATCTGTCAAACAGATAGCTTCACCAGCGATTAGCACAGCGATGCCGAGAGCGCGGCTTCGCTGTGTTCGTTAGCGCTGATGCCATGGATCCCTGTAAAAAATAGAATTAAAATAAAAAATATTGTTATTCTCACCTTCCGACGTCCCGCGCAGCATTCCCGCCTCTTTCCACGCTCCGGTCCCAGTAATGCTTTGCGAGAATGACCGCGATGACGTCCGTTCTCACGGGATCGCAAAGTCTCGCGGTCATTCTTGCAAAGGATTACTGGGACCGGAGCATGGAGAGAGGCGGGAATGCTGCGCGGGACGTCGGAAGGTGAGAATAACAATATTTTTTATTTTTTTATTATTTTTTACATCCTAATACAGCTGATCGCTGGTCTCCCGCCTGTCACACGCAGTGATGCATGCTGGCCAGAGGGAGATCAGCGACCAAAAAAATGTCCAGAGGTTTCTTGCAGTGATCAGCGATACCGGCAGGGTGGCCGGTCGCTGATCGCTGTTGTGTCACAAAAGTTGTGACTCAGCAGCGATCTCGCTAGCGAGATTGCTATATGTGACGGGGCCTTTAGATTACTGTATACTCACCCAGGGGCAGTCCGGGTCCTGTTCGGGTCCAGTGGGAGTCGTGGTCCGGTCCAGCACCTCCCATCTTGCAGCGATGACGTCCTCTTCATTCCTTGCCATTGCAGCCCAGGCGCAGGCGCCCTGTTGAGGGCAGAGCAAATTACCGCAGTGCGCAGGCTCCGGAAGAGGTCCTGCGCCAGCGTAGTGCAGGACTCTGCTTTGCCCTCAACAGGGCAGAGCAATGCACCTGCGCCGGAGCCACAATGGCCAGGAATGAAGAGGACATCATTGCTGCAAGATGGGAGGTGCCGGACCGGACCATGACTACCACCGGACCTGAACCAGACCCGGACTGCCCCTGGGTGAGTATAATATAACTCCTTTTTCTTATCTTTCAGGTAACATCGGGGGTTTATCTACAGCATTACAGAATGCTGTAGATAAGCCCCTGATGCCAGTGGCCGCAGCTCATAGGCAAAAAAAATTGATGACAGATTCCCTTTAAGTAGGGCATTGGATAAAATAAACACAAAGAGTTGCATGTCTCATCACTTCGTTGGCCAACCGCAATATTGACTCTCGTATGAAAAAGTGACTTTTCTTTCCTGTAAGGGAAAACAAATTGCTAAAGTGATTTGGCGGTGATACTATCAGGGATACCTGCTCTTTTATGCAAAGAAGCATTTGTGGCAGAATAAATATTCACTTGCTGATATAACATCTGTATAAGCAATATAAAGATCAAACATTCTTTTGTACTAGGACACAGATCAATATAATATTACTGAACATCCAGCATAAGTCCTTACATATTCACTCCCCAAACTATACCCTTGTAGTCAGGGTTAGACTTCTCTTTCGTCAGTTGGCAAAAATTTAGTTGCTTTGCTTGCCTTATGGAGTTGTCTAAATACCCCTAGTTAAGTTTATAGTAAAATTTTGGCAGCAGATGATATCCCAAAAGAAATCATATGAAAAAATCTGAAATCTAACCCTACTACATAGCATATAATGTTTTTTTTGTTTATTTTACTGCTGCTTGTGCATAAAGACAGCTACTTAAAAAGCCAGCTCCTCGATTATCAAAAGCGTATTTTACATTATCTTACATTGCATGTATCTTTATATACTGTATACTGAATTCAGATGTTGTAGGCATAGGGTAAGTGACTCGATAAACCATTTTAGCATTTTGTCAGTTTTTCACCTCAGTATTTGTAAGCCAAAACCTAGGAGTGGGACAGTCCAAGGAAATGTGTAATAGAAACACGTCACCACTTCTGTATTTGGTTTACAAATATGGACGCAAAATAAAGACTAAATACTGAACGTGTGCACATGACCTTAATGTTCCTGTACAAATGTCATGCACAAGAGAGAAAAGAGTCCAAAGTCATTCGGCTGCTTCACGTGTCACATGCATACTTTCTCAAGGTGACGAGGATGTGGGAGTGGAACACATCAGAAGTTAGTATGCCAGTAGGTTTGTCTTTTGCTATGTAAATCATGCTTGTGTTGAAACATTAAAACAGGGCTGGATTTACACATTTCTACCCCCTTGGCCAAAACACATAATTATGTGTCTCCTCCCCCACTTAAGAAAGGTGATTAGAAATATATTGATTCAAAAGTTGTCAGACTGAAGTCTCTTGAGAATTTATCCCTTTTTCATCACGCTTATATACCGTACTTTGTTTTCAGAAATGTTGAGAGATTTTTTTCCTCATATAAATCAAACTTTTCTTGTAGTTCTACGAAAAAATTAATTAGTTATTGGAGAACTTCGGCAACTTCCAAAAATTTGCACATGCTTGTTTACTTGATGTAATCTGAGCAGCACAGTTCCCTAAAACTGTGTTATGAACGCTGTTTCATGTTTTCGAGGCTGGATGAGAGTATAGCTCTAGCTCAGTGTTTCCCAAACTCCAGTCCTCACAGCCCTCAACATGTCATGTTTTCAGGCTTTCCTTAGTATTTCATAGGTGATGGAAGTATCATCAAGGCATCAGGAATTCTCTCACATGTGTAAGGCCTCTTTCACACATCAGGTTTTCGCCGTCAGGCGCGATCCGGCGCTTTTGACAGAAACCGGATCCGGCGAAATGCAATGCTGGATCCGGTTTCCCCCCCATTGACTTGCATTTGCGCCGGATCGCGCCGGATGGCCATGCGTTTCATCCGGTTTTCGCCGGATCCGGCAATGTGTCGCGATCCGGCGTCTGGAAAAAACGGCTACTGTAACGTTTTTTGTCTCCGGCGAAAAAGCCAAACACACCGGATCCGGCGCGTCCGGCTTTTTCACACAATGAAAGCCTATGAGCGCCGCAATGCGCCGGATCCGGTTTTTTGGTCTGAGCATGCTCAGTAGCTCTGCCCACAAGACATATATAAAAGCAAGACAGTGGGACCCACAGCCACACCCAACATGCCACCCAAGAAAGCAACCAAGCGCAGCAGGAGAAGGCAGGAGACCACTGCAGCACCATCAGCACCACCACCACCCCAAATGGAGCAGCAAATGGAACATGCTGAGGAGGGGAGGCCAGCAGCAGATGAGAGACGGTAATTATCAAATCCCCCATTCCTCCAAACTAGGGCTATTGAATATCAAGATATTCATTGGCCCTTTGTTTCTCTTTATTCAACAGCCGCCCAATAGATGCAGCAGCAGCAGCAATGGCAGCAGCTGGAACACCACCCACAGGCATGGAGTGTGGCCACCAGGAAGACAGCACATCATCTTCTGGGAGCCCTCCCTCGCATCGTCAGCATTTGACGGTAAGTTTTTATTTCCAAAATCCATCTTCTCTGTAATATATGTCTATTCATTGCCTTTTATTTCAAAACAGGATTCACAAGATGAAGAGGAGCTCCCAGAAGAAGAAGGAAGGGGTGGACAGACACCTGGAGTGGGCTCACAATTGGTAAGTTTTTTGCATCAAACGCAGAAACACAACATCACACTACACACAACACATAGAAAACAATGTTCTGCAGACCACACACAGCAAACAAATGCCTACATCCAAAGACATAACATTTTTTGTTTTCTTCTCTAGTCTTCCCAATCTGGTGCTCGGCCAAGAGGTCCTCGCAGTGCCTCCCAGGGTCGTCGGCGACAGCAACGCGGCGGTCACCAGCATGTAAGTATAAATATCTTTGCTTTGTTTTTTTGCACTTTTTATTTCATTTCTTATGTGGAGGCTAATTATGTTATTTTTGTCTTTTTCTTTAACAGCCTTCACAGCGTGCTCCCGACTCTGACGGTGAGGATGGAGGACTCGATGTGGACCACCTCATCAATCTCGTCAGAGAAAGGGATCCGCTCTGGAATATGGCTGACCGCCGCCACGCTGACCTTATCGTTACCCGACGACTCTGGGAGGAAATCTGTTCGCTCCTTGTGGGCCGCTGGGAGGACTTCGATGTTTGGGCCCAGATTAAAGAGCGTAAGTATATACAGTACCGGTTGCTTGATGTAAACCAGTGTTTCTCGAACTCCAGTCCTCGTGGTCCCCACGGATCATGTGTTCAGGATTTCTATTTACTATGGAAATCCTGAAAACATGACCCCTGGGGACCATGAGGACTGGAGTTTGGGAAACACTGATGTTGTATACTAACCACTCCTTTCTCGTTTCAGGGAACAGAATTGTGAATCGGTGGCGGTCTGTGAAGGATCGTTTCAAGAAGGAGTTCAATAAAGAGATGCGGGCCCCGAGTGGATCTGGAGGACGCAGGAGCAAGTACAAGTACGCAGAAGCCCTGTCGTTCCTCCGGGAAACAATGGTCACCAGAAGGTAAATATTACACACCACATGTGAAAAAAAATGTTAGATGTAAATTTTTTTTTCAGCCAGGGCCATACCATGTCAGTATTTTAATTGTTTTTTTTTCTCTTTATTCCACAGCACGGTGAGCAGCACTCGGGAGCCTGCACGATTGGACCCTTCTGAGGCGATCCATGAGGAGACCGGCACCGAGGGACACTTCGACCGCCCCGGTACATCTGCACCTTCCCAGCCTTCCCACACATTCGACCCATCTGTCCCATCCACCAGCACAGGAGCATCGTGGCCGCCTACATTACATGAAGCTGCTGGTGAGGAGATCGCTTTCCCTTTACCCCACCCTTCTGCCCCTGCCACCTCTAGTACACCTGCGGGTACTGGGCGGCAGCGGCAGAGGGGTCAGGAAAAGACTTATGCGCCAGAGTTCTTGCATCTGAATGCATCTTTCCAGAACTGTCTAAAAGTCTTGTCAGAGCAAATCTCCGCAGGCTATCAGCAGATCAACTCCAGCATTCTGGAGGTGAAGACACTTCTGCAAACCATGCATTCAGAAGCAAGATCTTCGCCAAACCACACCTTTTTCAGGTCTGTTGTGGAGCGCATGGAAACGCTCTCTCCTGCCCAGCAGATGCATGTAATGCATTCATGCCACGCTGCTCTCCAGCAAGTTACCTCCCAACCTCCTCCTCCCACCACAGTAGTTCCTCCACCTGCACCCCCTCCAGCCACTTTCCATCCTCCCCCTCCTATTACATCTACACCCCCTCCAGCCACTTTCCATCCTCCCCCTCCTATTACATCTACACCCCCTCCAGCCACTTTCCATCCTCCCCCTCCTATTACATACCATTCACCTCCCCAGCACCATCCACCTCCCCAGCACCATCCACCTCCCCAGCACCAGCAACCTCCCCAGCACCAGCAACCTCCCCAGCACCAGCAACCTCCCCAGCACCAGCAACCTCCCCAGTACCAGCAACCTCCCCAGTACCTGCAAACTCCCCAGTACCAGCAACCTCCCCAGTACCAGACATCTCCCCACTTCCAGCAACCTGCCCCGTACCAGACATCTCCCCACTTCCAGCAACCTGCCCCGTACCAGACATCTCCCCACTTCCAGCAACCTGCCCCGTACCAGACATCTCCCCACTTCCAGCAACCTGCCCCGTACCAAACTCCTTCCCCATACAACTTGCCATCAACATTATCTGCTCCTACAGTCCCTGCCCAACCCTCCACTCCACCACCCACCACCTCTTCTGCTTCCCACATGTCCACCCATTCTGTAGTTTTTTCCACACCTTCACCTCTAACTGTTCCTTCCCCACCACGATCCCAGTCCTCTCTCCACACTCCCAGTGTCGAAGTGTCCCGCAGCCCCTCCAGCAGTATTTCCACCACACACTACACAGATTTATAATGTGTGTATTTAAATAAAAATGACCAGTTTTATGGTTTCAAAGCTTTATTAAACAAGTTTATTAAAATTTTAAAAAAGTTTACTAAAAAAAACATTTTTCAATAAAAGTTAAATTATTTTACACTGGTTGTCTGTCATTTCTTTCTGCGGCGAAAAAGGTTAAATACAGGGTATTTAAAAGGTGAAATGGTATTCAAAACTAGGTATATAACTGTGGGTAAATTTTAGCTTTTTGCCACAGTTGTGTTCCTGGTTGTGTTTGAAGCAAAGTATTTCACCTAAAAAGTTGTGTTTATTGTTGGTGATTTCCTAACAATGTACACAACTTTTGTTAAAAGGTGAAATACTTTGCATAAAACACAACCAGGTACACACCTGTGGCCTAAAGCTAAAAATAGAGACCATGACAAGATAGCCAACTTTGGTTGGCAAAGGTATATACTGTTGGTACAGAAGGTACACAAGTTTGGTTAGGGCACAAATCTTTCACACTCTGTCATCCTGCCAGTGTACTCTGCCTTGAGGTGACATAAAGTATAGTGCAAAATTGTCCCTCATTACTGAAACCGTCACAGAACTTCTAGTGGTAATGTCATGGTAATCTTGCAAGGTGGTTTCTTCAGAGGTGTCCTCAATGGAAATGGGTTCCTTGCAGATAACAAAATTGTGGAGTACCACGCACGGTTTGATCACCTCGTCCACAGTTTCTGTCTTGAGGTTGATTGCAGTCAATAGGACCCGCCATTTGGCTGTCAGAATACCAAAGGTACATTCAACCATTCTTCTTGCTCTTGTGAGGCGGTAATTAAAAATGCGTTTTGGTCTTGTCAATCCTCTGCTAGACTACGGTTTCAAAAGGTGTTCTGACAGCTGGAAGGCTTCATCCCCTACACAGACAAATGGCATAGGTGGACCAGATGTTTGCGGCAGCGGTCTAGGTGGTGGGAACTGGAAGGTGTTTCCATACAGTTTACGTCCCATGGCAGACAGTTTGAAAACTTGAGAGTCATTGGAGCGGCCATAGGCCCCAATATCAACCGCAATAAATTTGTATTCCGCGTCAGCGATGGCCATGAGGACAATTGAAAAATATTTCTTGTAATTGAAATATTCCGATCCCGATCCAGCTGGCTTTACAATGCGGATATGTTTCCCGTCCACAGCGCCCAAGCAGTTGGGAAACTGACATATCTGTTGAAACTTGTCAGCAATTTCAATCCACCTCTCTGTTGTGGGCTCTGGTAAAAACTCTTCAGCTAAGGAGTCCCACAGTGCACGGCATGTGTACTTCACAATTCCAGATATGGTGGAAATCCCGAGTCTGTACTGGAAATGCAGTGACAAAAGGGATTCTCCAGTTGCAAGAAATCTGTGGGGAATTAAAAAACAATAAATTAGTTTTAAATCACAGCATTACATACCAAAACTGACCTATAACACTTGGAGATACAAACTACCACCAACAAGATTGCAGTGAAAGTGTGCTCTGATGCGAGCATATCCAATAAATGTGGCTTACCTTAAAGTCACCATCAGACGCTCTGCGGGTGAAACAGAGAAGCGGCAATAGGTGTCCGCTTTTCTTATGAGGTGTGCAATGCGCTCCACCAAGTAATCAAAATTCTCCATTTTCATCCTAACATATCCAAAAAATTTATCCGGGTTTCGTCGAAGGTCCATGCAGAGTGTAGAATAGACCCCACGCGTCATTCTCTTGGCTGTGATGGGGTGGATCCACAAACGTCGTCTACGATGCCTGATGCGCTGCTGTCTCGCTCTCTCCTTCTCCAGAACAATCACCCTCAAACGATTCGCCTCCGCTATAAAATCCACCAAATTCTTCAAAATATTTCCAATGACAACATCCATCTTCGCCAGTAACTTGCTCTTCTCTCCAACCTGCACTTTCTCCTCTACAACCTGTCAAAGAAGGGCTGTAGGAACATGCTATATATAGTTTTCCAGTAGCCAATCCCGTTTGGAAGGCCACAAGGGTCAATTTTAAAAACCGGATCCGGAGTAATCCGTCGAAAAACAGATAGAAAAACGGATGAACCGGATGAGACGGATCCGGTTTTGTCTGTCAAGAAAAAGACGGATCCGGCAGAAAACCGGATCCGTCACATCCGGTTTTACGAAACATTTGCCGGATCCGGCGTTCCGGCACGACGCCGGATCGCGCCTGACGCCGAAAACCTGATGTGTGAAAGTAGCCTAACACTATGGAAATTCTGAAAACATGACCTGTTGGGGTCCGCGAGGACTGGAGTTTGGGAACCACTGCGTCTAGCTTCTGCTTGAGTTCCTGATTTTGGGTTTCGTCAGTTTTGAGGTATTTTACAGCATCTCTGAAGGGCCTGTCACACTAAGCGATAGCGCTAGCAATATCGCTATAACGTCACTGGTTTTTGTGACGTTATAGCGATATCGCTAGGCTTGATACTTACCTCCGACTGCTCCCCCGCTGGTTATCGCTGATCGCGCGAGAACGTCCTGGACCGTTTCTCGTCGTCAGCATCCTGCTGGGCGTCCTGCTGTGGAGACGAGCGACACGTGGACGCGGGCGGGAGGGCGTCAGGATCGCCTCGTCTGACAGGTAAGTAGCGACCCCCGACCCCTGCAATGTCGCTAGTGAGATCTGCCTGTGTGGCAGCTCACTAGCGACCACTTAGCTATGCACCAGCGATCCTGACCGCGTCATATCACTGGTCGGGATCGCTGGTGCATCGCTAAGTGTGACAGTACCTTGATGGACATAGTTATGTAGAAGTCAAACACAATGAGTCCGATGAATCACTTGGGATCTCTATTGTGATACCAAATTTGAAATTTTCCTTTCACATGTAATTTACGCTAAGTGTGTGCAAGAGATTTCAGATATATGGATGTAAATTTATAAAACAGCATTTTATATGGCCTTTTTAAAATAATACTGAATTTTTTGTTATTTTATTACTTCTGTGCATACGTCCCCCTGCCTGCTGTGCCCTAAGCCATGGCCTAGGTTTGCCTTATGGGAAAAACACCCCTAACTAAAAGAGTTATCAGTATCAGATCAGTGGGTACATAATTGAAATTGAAGACCATCTTAATGTGGTTTTGTTATGCTCTGTTCACTTTTTACATTTTGTCACCACTAGAGTTGAAAGCAGTTGATGGCACTAGTGTTAAAGCATTAAAAGGGTTTTCTATATCAGATACATAGGGGTCCCTACTGATCTGATATTAATAACCCTTTTAATGTTTCAACACAAGCTTCATGCACGTAACAAAAAAGAAGCCTAATGATCAACAGATGTCTGACGCGTCACACACACACACATGAGAAACCATAGGACATTACACTTTTTTTCTCACTTGTGCATGATGTTTGTGGTGGAACATTAATAACAGCTGCATTTTGAAAGGGTTTATCACATTATTTGCCCTGTGCCTACAATATCTGAAATTAGTATATACAATTATAGATGCAGTGTAATGTAAAATATTCTTGGTAATACACGACAGAGGGGGTTCCAGCTTTGGAGTTCAAAGTATCTGACCGGTGCGGCTGCTGGGTGTAGGACCTCTATCGATTTGGCATTAATAATTTCTTTTGAGGATAGGTCACAAATATAATAAGCCTGTACAATCCATGTAATAGAGGTTTAAGATTTTAGAGGTAAGTTCCCCTGCCACTTTCTTTTACACATTTCATAAATGCAGAACAGTGAGAACCACATGAGCCGAGTTATCGCCTGAGATAGATGGCTAACTTCTTTATCATCTTGCGATTTTCTGTTTTTGCGCATTCGTTTTTTCCTCCACTTATTCAAAGAGCCAAAAAAATTTTTATATTTGCATCCCCACAGCTGTTTGAGGGCTTGCTTTTTTATGGGACTCATTGTACTTTTGATTGAAATCATTCATTTTATCATGTGATGCAATGGAAAGCAGGAAAACAACTCCAAGTGCATTGAAATTGCAAAAAAAATGCAATTCCACAATTTTTTTTGTTTTTTTATTTACAATGTTCCATGTATGGTAAAACACTGACCTGGCAGTATGATTCTCCATTGAAGTATAAATATGCAGATATTAAATATGAAATTTGACAGAAATAAAAATAATTTGCTTAGGCTAGTTTCACACTAGCATTCGGCAGGGCTGCGGAGGGCTGCGTACTTCCTCCTTTCTTCCTCCGTTAAGCCCCAAGCTGTGCCGAATGCAACATGTTGCATTTTGTTGCGGTCGGCACAGCGTCAAAATGACGCATGCGCAGGCATCCCCATACATTTGCATGGCCTGTGTACCCAATGTTAAGGATAGGTACGCAGGACGCATGCCGACGTAGGAGGAGCTGAATGGAAGAGGTTCAGCAGTGGGCGGGGCTTAACAGAGGAAGAAAGGTGGAAGTACACAGCTCTCCGCAGCCCTGCCGAATGCTAGTGTGAAACCAGCCTTATATCACCATTTTCCAAGACCTGTAGCATTTTCATTTCTTGGGCTATGGAGCTGTGTGAGGGTTTATTTTTTTTATCCCTGAGATGATCTTTTTACTGATACTTTATTGGGGTAAATATGATGTTTTGAACGCTTCCTTCTGCATTTTATGTCAATTTTGCAGAAGTCAAAACACATAATTCTGGTGTTTTGATTCTTTCCTCGTTATGCCATTTACTCATGGGCTTAATTTAGTAAATATTTTGATATATCGAACTTTTACAAAAGGAGCGATACAAAATATGTCTATTTTTTTTATTACTTTATTTTACATGGAGCAAAAGGGAGGTAGGTGATTTGAACTTGTGTATTTTTTATATTTGCAAAAAATATATATTTTTATGTTTTACTGTGTTTAATAGTGCCCCCTATGTATAGCAGAAATAATGATCTTTTATGAATGTCAGCCACAGTAGGTTCACACTGACAAGCACAGGGGTGAGCAGCAGTCCCCTGGCTGTCATGACATCCCATCAGCGCCCAATAATAACGTGACAAGGGTGCAGATGGGCAGGATGAATGATTCGCTTCCAGTCAGTGTAGGGTCGGTAGGCCGAGCTGGGGGGTGGTCCCTCTTCTTACCGCGCAGAGATGTAACAGAGACACGATGGAGGCAAATGTCGAGTACAAAAGGTCCAAGTTTTATTCTCTTGCCGCCCACTTGACGACCTCCGCTGTACACCGCACTTCAATGCACTTCCTTTGCTTCACTTTACTTATCGGCCCTCCGTTCCCAGAGCCGCTTCCCGCACACTGTACTTTACACTGGGGACGTGTATGTGTACACCGTCCCCTCTTCACTCTTCGACGCTCCTGTCAGATCCGTCACTGTGGCTGCCTTAGGCCCGTAAACCAACAGTACTTTTACTGAACAGTCGTCTCTCTCAGTATGGTATGCTTTACCTCAGTGCCTCGTTTATTCTGCAGTACTTTCCTGTCAAGACCACCCCCCTGACGTTCTCTCTCCTCAGTCCCCCCTGCTTTGGTTTTCCTCAGAGTGCACAGACTGTCGTAGTCCTCCTGTCACTTGAGCTCCCCCAGGGGACTGGAACTTTCTGGAACCCTCCCTCAGTATTTATATCATTCCCAGTTCCCTGTAACTCCGCCCCCATGACCAACGGTTTCCTAAGCCCTAAGCTGATGTCAAGTCCTTTGCTCACACTCCTCCCTGCCATCTAATGGTCAACCCAAGGTACTGCACATCTACTACACTTTCTCAGCTGTTTCTCCACTGTAGTAACTGACCCCTATCTAAACTGTGCAAACCTTCCTTTCTCTATTCTGACAAGTCTGTCTGTCCGTCAGGTCACCTTCCCTACACTCCTCCTTCCTTTGTCTATTGTCGTCCTCGACAATCGTAATCCCTGTCTTCATCGTTCTGAAGCTTCACCTACACTCTGTTGTCGAACCAGTTGTTGGGCCAAACCCACTACCTACGGGGGCCGAACCATACTTGGAGCACCATGCTCTGTGCAGCCTACTGCTACTCACCAGCACGCACGCCACATGACAACGTCTTTCAAATTGGGCTAAGTAAACCCATATTCTGTCTATGGCATGTACCTTCCCCTACTCTCCCCTTCTGTTACCTTCCACTGGCTGGTATGCCATGATCGAGGCCTCACACCTACCAGATAATTGCCGGCATCCATCGTTCTCCTTCAGGGGTGTCCGTGGTGTCGGGGACCTGACCTAGGACAGCTGTCTTTCTCACGTCTTTCATCTCTTTTGCCTTTCTTTCAGTTACATGTCATGGTCGGCGTCTCGGTCTCCCAGACCTTCTCTACCCATAGACCCCTGTCGGATCTCACGCTTCCCTTTGGTCCCTCAGACCTTCTCTGACCTGTTGCATTTACTTGTGCATATTATACACCAACACAACTTTACAATATCTCAAGTACCCCATTTTTTATAATTTTTTTCCATTTTCTGTTTCTTTTTTTTTTAAACCAACATATAATAAAGCAAAAACATAACAAGTTTCCTCCCCCTTCCTTTGACATTGACACTTCCCTTTTTTTTCCGCATCCCAGCCATGTCAGGCAAACTAAATGCAACATAAAAAAACATTTTCTGTAACCTGGATGGAAAACTGTCCTCGTGGTCTGCACAACGGTGCAACGAAATCCTGACAATCCAGACCTTCTCCTAATGGCCGGTAGCAAGGGGCCCCACTGCCGTAGAGCTCCTGGGATGCAGGGAGTGTCTCTAGAGTTTTTGCTACGGGGGCTCGTGACCTTCAGGTTCAGCAATCACAGCTACCGCGTAGTAGCCGCGGGGACAGTGCTCATTGTAGTACGACACCAAGTCCCCCTCTTGCAAAGTCCGGCCGTGACGGATGGAGGTCACATTTCTATACACCTTCTGGCCGGTTGCGGGGTCTCGGATGAACCCATACCCTTTCTGCAAGTTAGTATATACGAGCCATCCCAGGGATCGTGCAGCCGCCATGCCAGCCTCTCCCCTCTCATGAAGCAGGTTCCAAATTTCCTGCTTCCTGGCCTTTTTCTTTTTAATAACCTCCGTGACCCAAACGGAGGGTACAATGCAGGCTCTGGAGTCTGGTGGGCGGGGTTCCACCGAAGAAGAGAGCAGGGCAGAGGCGGCTGATGATGTCAGCAGCCCAGCAGCCGCTGGGGCTGGGTGGCGGGTGGGAGCAGCCATGTTCTCAGAGGATTGGGCCACAGGGCCTGTCAAACAGGCCGCAGCTGGTTCCAGCGCTGGCATAACCGCGGCTGCAGGGTAGGCCGCACCTAAAGTTTCAGACGGGATTGGAGCAGCGGCGGCTTTCATGGATGGGGTCACTGCTGGCAGGGGGAACGCATCAGCTCCTTCTGTGGACAGGCTCTGCATTGGCGACATTGGGCGTGGTGCCACCGGGCGGGGTGGTTCAGGGACAGGAGCGCGGGCTTCGCTCAGCTCAGCATAAACCCTAGGGCCCTCCGTGGCCAGGCTTTCAGGAACGGAGGAGGCCACATGCTGCGGCCGAGTGGTGAGGGCCACCTGCGGAGCCGCCGGCTGAGCTGGGGGAATTCCCACCTTCCCCGGCGTGGCAGACTCCGACGTAACATCCTGCGGCTCTTCCTGCAGTCTCCGTCCTTCACCCTGCTGTCCGGCGGGGCTAGCCTCCAGGCTCGGGGGTTGCGTGGGGAGGGACTCTGCTGTCAACGTTGGCGACCGCTTCCCGTCCAGTGGACAGCAATCAAATGGCGCCAAGCAACCGCAGCCAATCTTTCCCTCGGTTCCACTTCCTTTGCTGGGTGGGGCGATGGCAGGCCTCTCCACCCATCTGCCAGGGTCCAGTTTATAGGAGCGTCGGCCTCTGGGCACATACCGCTTCCCCCTGGGGTTCGTTGGAGGGGGTCCCAGTCCATTCAGAACAACTGCAAACACCTGGACCTCTCCTCTGCGTTGAAGCAACACGGCCATACTGCACAGCACCTGGTACCGCCCCGGATCCTCTGCTGGCAATGCAGATCCACCACAGCGTTCCAAATTTGTACTCCACATGTGGGTAATTTGTAATCCACAGGTGTTTGTAATCCACACAAAACAGTCTGAGTCTTTTTCCATTATTTAGGGCAGGCCTGCCGCAGAAGATGACGTATTAGCGGCGGCGATCCTGCCGACTACGCCAAATATAGGGTCGGTGGGCCGAGCTGGGGGGTGGTCCCTCTTCTTACCGTGCAGAGATGTAACAGAGACACGATGAAGGCAAATGTTGGGTACAACAGGTCCAAGTTTTATTTTCTTGCCGCCCACTTGACGGCCTCCGCAGTACACCGCACTTCAATGCACTTCACTTTGCTTCACTTTATTTATCGGCCCTCCGTTCCCAGAGCTGCTTCCTGCACACCGCACTTTACACTGGGGACGTGTATGTATACAGCGTCCCCTCTTCACTCTTCAATGCTCCTGTCAGATTCGTCACTGTGGCTGCCTTAGGCCCGTAAACCAACAGTACTTTTACTGAACAGTCGTCTCTCTCAGTACGGTATGCTTTACCTCAGTGCCTCGTTTATTCTGCGGTACTTTCCTGTCAGGACCACCCCCCTGACGTTCTCTCTCCTCAGGCCCCCCTGCTTTGGTTTTCCTCAGAGTGCACAGACTGTCGTAGTCCTCCTGTCACTTAAGCTCCCCCTGGGGACTGGAACTTTCTGGAACCCTCCCTCAGTATTTATATCATTCCCGGTTCCCTGTAACTCCGCCCCCCATGACCAACGGTTTCCTAAGCCCTAAGTTGATGTCAAGTCCTTTGCTCACACGCCTCCCTGCCATCTAATGGTCAACCCAAGGTACTGCACATTCACTACACTTTCTCAGCTGTTTCCCCACTGTAGTAACTGACACCTATCTAAACTGTGCAAACCTTCCTTTCTCTATTCTGACAAGTCTGTCCGTCCATCAGGTCACCTTCCCTACATCAGCGCGTGATTGAGAAACGAATTTACTAGCCGTGGGTGAAGAATTGCTCCTCCTGCGACTAATAAAGGCACATGATGACTGTTTAAATCAGTCATTATATGCAGCGAAAAATGGGTCTTCAGCTTGCAAGTCAACATTAATGCAGGGACACAACCTTTCATGTAAATATATGTTAAGGGTTGTGAAGGGATTAACAAAAAATTGTGTATATCCAGCTCCGGTATTGTTCAAATGTACCAAGGAGATGCTTCTGTGGTTTGTGCACGACTTGATAACCCTGTTGCTGTACCCTTCACCTGCTGAACACTATCACTAGAATGGATAGCCATCTATTTGTGCTGGTTGTATACTGTGGCAATAGAAGAACACATATAGGTATAATGAGAAATGATACTCAACTTATTAACTAAATTAATAAGCAAAAATGGTTTGTAATTAATACAAAATGTCTAAGGCATTATAAACCCATTTTGACACACTGTAGTAGCTAATACCATAAAAAATAATTCCTAAAATGACACTTGCTGGCTAAAACAATGCCATGGTGACATGTTGTTCATAGAGTCATATTGATATTTTTAATCCAAAATTAATGGCAGCTTCACAAATAGAAAAGAAAAAAATTGAAACATTAACGCTTGCAATTCCATTAGTACCTGACTAAGCACAGGTTAATAGGAAGGAAACAGCATTGTTTTTTGGGTATATTAGTTATATCCTGAACGTAAATAAAATGAGAGAACACTTTGTGCATGTGGAAAAGCTTTGCGATGTCTGATTTTGCTTCCACACAGCTGTTTTCCTCTGGGTGTCCTCGTAAGTTCCACGCTAGGAAAATATTGCACATTTGAGCAATTTATGAAACTCTAGTACAGGCAGCTGGTCATGATATAGTGATCCGTTCTATCATCACTGTAGCCTGAAGAATCTGCAATATAAAGAAGAGCACAAAACACGGGCTCTATAGATCTAATGCTGTACGGATGTGGTGTCAAGTAAAGCCAGTATAGATTTATGTATAACATGCACTGTGTCAAATGTCTGAAAGTTCATTTTCTAAATACAGAAGACACCGTTACACAGGAGGGCAAGCGTGGCTAGGAGTTTGATTGTTGTGTCACAAGATATAACCTGTTGCTCTTCTTTACAAAGTAGATAGAAGAGCTACTGAACTATCAAATATTTTACGGGAAAACATAATGATGAGCAGATAGATCATCAAAGAAGCCGTCCAGATTATGACATACATGTAAAGGCAGGACAATACCATTTATTTCTCTGCCTTGCCACTCCAGTAGTTCCTGCAGAGTCCTGTTTATTTCACTGTCGCTGATCATCTACTCAAATGACAATTGCGGTCAATCACAGGTCTAATTGGGTTCATGCTATATGTATGAACATCATCATTAACGTCAGGGAATGGATGCAAGGATGAAAAATAACTTTTTATTTTTTACTATTTCCTTTCCTTTATAAAAATATATATATATAATACACAAGGCAATAGGCTACACATAGACTTTTTGTAGTAAGGAGGCAAATACACATTTTGGAAATATCTGTCTTGAACAGTGTCCATTTTAGGACATGATCAGATATCAAAGTCAAACATCAGAATAACATCAGTTTGAGGCTAAATACCCTGTCTGAGATCTAACATTGTCATTTGACTTTGACCTCTGACTTTGACACATGACTTTTACATCTGACTGATACGTGACTCTGACATCTGACATCTGAAATCTGAGTTTGACATCTGACGCTGACATCTTACTTTGATATCTGACTCTGATTCCTAATTTGTTTGCTTATTATAAAATATTACCTAAATATCTCATCAAATAAATAATGAGTCTATAGCTTAATGGTAAGGCATCTGCATCACACACAGTTTGGTTTAAAAGGATAATTATAATAGCAAAAAACAATTCACTGTCCACTACTGGAATTTAAACTCAAAACTCTCTGTAAGCCAGCTCAACTAAAATTGAGCTTAAAAACTCAGTTCAAGACAGATAGGCCTTCTATTTGGTTAGTTGATTACCAGAGCAAACGTGTTTGAAACTCATTAGGACTTTTTTTTAGGATGTTTGACTCTGGTATCTGACATTCTTCACACATCAGAATGAGAATCATCATGGGTATTTGCATGGTTACTCAAACAAGCCAAGAAAAAATAGCAATCAGATTCACCTGAATCTGTAGCTGCATGGTTAGGCTTCTGTCTCAAAGAGCAGAGCTTCTAGGTTCAAATCTCAGTAGCAGAAGAATGTAGTTTTTTTACTTTTAAAATTATGCTGGCTAGCACAAAAACTCCAGTATCTTGTATTAAGTTTCTCTATATGCTAAATGCCATTTTCAATAGAGACTATACTTTGAAGAAGTTGGACCATCAGGAACATTGCTAGCATAACCTCGCGATATGCTATCAGTGTCACACAAAGGCCAACCCCTCTAAATACCCATATATTTGACCTGCAAAATAAATTTCCATTGATACACTTATAAACCTGTACCAAAAATTAGGAGGGAGACATATCAAAACTAGTATGAAGGAAAACTATGTTAGTTACCCATAGCAACAAATCATATTCCACCTTTAATTTTTCACAGCTCCTTTTAAAAATATTGTTAATTAGCGCTTCCCACCTCTTCAATCTCATTTGGCTATGTGATTTACCATGTAAATACGCAGCATGACTGAAACTCTTTCTTAACATATTGTAAGGGTTTGACTCGCTTAGGTGCAGCGGGAGACAAACATGAGGCACGTTCCTTTAAAATTTCACATGGTTTATTACTCCATAAACCAGAGACAGCACATAAACAGTCCTTAGCTGGGCTGTGTTCCCTCAGATCCTGTGCACACAGGCCAGGGCAATGTCCAGAGCAGCGCTCTATCTGCAGCCGCAGACACAGGAAGGCTTCTCCTTCCTTGGAACCCAGATCACTTTCTGTAGTGTCCCACCTGGACACATGGAAGTCTGTCCACACTATGCCAGACTCCCTCTCACACTCTCTCACATGTGCCAAACACCTCAATTACATAGCCCTGTAACCACAACCACAGGTGATCACATGGCTATGACATCACTAAAGGTTGTATTGCACAGAGACACACACAGGCTTCCCTGACACAGTGTAACAGAAAGATCAGCAGTACCTCTGCTGATCAATACACCCTGGAGCCTGCATCCCAAGGCCACCCACCTTGAGACCCATAATGGTCATTTAGGACCCTGCTCCTGTTACCACACTGAATGTGCCTGTACACCCATCCTGGGACACCCACACAGTGCCCTCTAGCTGACATAGTGGTTACTACACCACATACCTCCCCCCTCTGTTCAAACTTGTGGGGTTGAACACATGACATCACCCTGGTATCTTGAGACCTGGCACCCATGTCACTTTGCCCTACAAGTCGAGAGGACCATCTCTGTCTGTTTCGGTAGTCATATTGCATCATATTTACGTTAGGCCTCCCCCACCCCCAGCGGTCAGTATCTCGGCCTTGGGCTTTGGCCTTCCCGTCAAGGTTCATCAGCGTGACCAGACACTCTTTAGTCTCCACCTGTCTGCAGTGCGCTCCGTCACCCGACCTTTCTCTCACTGGCTGGCTCTCCCAGTTCACACGGTCATGAGTCCCACGTCCAGCTGGGCCAGCTGGCTGGTCTGAGTCTAACCCTCTGTCGCTATGTCCACCACCGGGTCTTGTGCCTATGTTACTAAGATTAGAACGGCCACTTGCGGACTCTCGATGTTCTTGCCTTCGACTACCTGTCCTTTCATTCCTTGGAGAATCCCTTCGGGTCCTTACACCTTGGGTTGGAGGTGGACGCCACCTGACGTTCTGTATCTGCTTATTCATCTGCAGTCGATCCTGTCTTAGCTGCTCAATCTCCTTCAGGTACGCTACCCGAAATTCCAAGAGCATGCGAAGCTTCCCAATGCTTTCCACCGAACCAACCACAATGACAGGAACCATGTCATCTTCAACAGTGACTTGGATTTCACCAGCAGGTGGGATCCTCACTCTCTTCACACTGGATCGATTCACTATCTCCTGCATCACCTTTCCAAGTCTGCCAACGACTTTCCCCACCAGATTTCTGGGTACCGGAATTATGTCTTCCACAAAGACCAGCCGACTTTGAGCTTCCCTTGCAAGCTCCAGACGTCGAGCGGCTTTCCTATTACGCTCCATGAGCATCTGTTTCGTGTGGAGACATTGTTGGTGCATCTCCTTCAGGACAGCCACCCTTCTCTCTGTGTCTTCCGTTTCTGCCAGTATCACCAACTGGTCTGTTTCTGGTGCCCAGCTCACACTATAGACCTTTACTGCCTTTTTAAAGGTCTCATGCACACCTTCGCTGGCACACGCTTCTCGCACGTCTTCGGGTACCTCCATCACGCACTTGAAGATCATGGACTTGCTCTCATCCTGGACTGATGGGTCTGGGTTCCCCACGGACACTTCCCTCAAGGTATCTGCCAAGACCGGGTGACTGTCTTGTGTAGCTCTTGGCTCACCATCTTCCTGAGATTTACAGTCTTCAGGACCCTTTTCCAAGATGGGCTTTGGCAGTTCTGCCTTGCTATCAGTCGGGCACAGCCGCTGTACGTCTTCGCCCATCCACTTCTCCTGTAGAAGACCTTTTACTACTCCACTGAGTTCTTGCATAACTTTATCTCGCTCCTCTGCCAGGTAGCGACGCTGATCCTCTCTCCTGAGAATCTCCTGTTGATGCTTCTCTTGGGCCTCTCTGAGCACCTCCATATGTTACAACAGGGTCTTGTTCATGGTTTTACACGCTGACAGGTGACCTCTGAGCTCAGAGACTTCCTTCTCCAGCTCATCCACTCTGTGCTCAGCTGCTTGCCTTAGAACTCTTTCCCGTTTGACATGTTCTGTTAGTCTCCTTTATCAGCTGTATTTCACGATCTTGTTCTCTTTTGGCCAGCACGTGTCTCACCACTACCTCTTTAATTATATCATCAAAGGGTACCACTGGGTCAGTCACACCAGTTGAGTGAACCCTCCAGTTACCATCCAGCACCAATGTGTCTAGTCCAGTCGTCTCATCTCCCAGCCCACCATCTGTCTTATCACGAGACGTCAGATCCGTCAGTTGGGCAGATGTACTTCTTCCTCTGGTCAGTTCTACCTCTGACCTGTCCATGTCAGGAGCCGTCACTGTCTCAGTGTCTGCTTGCCCCACAGTCGAAGCATCTCCATCGTCCGACCAAATGTCATCAAACAAAAGAAAGTCCCGGCCCCTCTCCCAGGCATAGACTAAGTCCCGTGGTATCCCACTACCTTGGCACTCACCACCTTTGGTCCCCTCAAACACTACTCTGTCTACTGCGTAGTTCACCGTGACCCCGTGTTTACAGTGAACCCTGACATTTTTCTCGGTCAGAGAGAAAACGAGAGGAGTTTCCTGTCAGTCACCTGACTCTCTGATTCCAGCCGACCAAAGGTTCCTTCCCGGTGCAGCATCACTGTACACATCTGTGGCCCATCATTACTCCCCGGAAAGGATATTCCACATTCTGAAAAAGACCTGCACATACACTGTGGTACTCCAGACATACCTACTGAGTCACCCAGTGCTGTCACTTCTTCACACTTGGCCCCTTTCTGGACCACCACCCCACTCCGGGTTGCCACTCCAATTTGGGTAACCGCCCCCTTTTGGGACTCCACCCCCTTTTTGGTTACCACTCCCTTTTGGGTCACCGCCCCCTTTTGGGACTCCACCCCTTTTTCGGTTACCATTCCCTTTTGGGATTTCCCCATGTCCGTTCTGCAGAACTTGTTATGCCATAGTTCACACCACACAGTTTGTCTCTCACGATACCAGACAAGTTCTTGCTGGCACCACCACAGCTTCTGCTGTCACAAACCACCGGCACCTCCGGCTGCCGTTCACACACACACAGCGGCTGGTGTCACTGCAGTTCCTGCTGCGCCGTCTTCGTGGACCCGCCGATCCACCAGAAGCCGCTTGTCCCCTTCGTAACCCCGCCGGGTTACCGGAAGCCGCTTGTCTCCCTCAAAGACAAAAAAACCACAAAAGCGTGCCCATAGGGCCTTACCAGTGCAGGTATAATGGGTATAAAGAAAATAATACAGGGTACTCGCCCTCAATAGTTGTGTAAAGCCACAACTACTGTATACGCTTAGTCATATGCAATAAAGCTGCAGCAGGATGGCGTAGACAGACACCGTCTGCTTCCAATGCTCCCAGGGCAGATCCCAAAAAGAAAACACCAGGTCCCTGTGCTGCGAGACCTTCGTGAGCCCACTGAGCCACAGCAAGCATCTTCAGGTTTCTACAATCACTACAATTTGTTTTCTTGTCACAAGAATTTTGTATATTTACTTTTTTGTATATTTACTTCATTGTATATATTGTTGTAGTTACTGATGAAGGTCCGATTAGGACTGAAACATTTACTGTACTTTCCTTACGGACTGATTAAAGTTCTCCACCTCTTTGCATTGAAGTTGAGTGCCAGGTTTTTTACTATTGAAGCTCAAGTGTGAGCTGGAGTTTGTCTTTTCCCATAAGGCTGGAGACACTGTGGAAAGTACTCTATAAGTGCTGTTTATTTTCACTTATGGCTTAAGGACCATTTTGTGTTTCTATTTTGCTTTTTGGTTTACGAAGCAATAAACCAGCCTTGGACTTTAACCCAAGTGTTTCTGTGTCTACCTCAGTAGCAGACAAGTGAGTGGCATTGTCACATTATCCTATCACATTGGTGCACTCTAATGGAAAGAGCACATGTCATTTTCGTCCCACACTCATTGCTGATACACCGAATTATTGTGAGAAATTCAAACAGATCCTAAATAAATACTCCTTGGACATAATTGTCCTAACCATCAATTTCCTCTAAGAAGCTGCAACTGATACTCAGCAAAAATATTGTCCTTGAAAGTTCAGCTGACAACAACCTTCTCTACTAGTGATGAGCGAGTATTCTCGTTACCCAAGATTTCCCGAGCTTGCTCGGATGATCTTTGAGTATTTGGATGTGCTCGGAGATTTAGTTTGTGTCACCATAGCTGCATGAATTGCAGCTGCTAGTGTGGGGAGAAGGACTCCCAGACAGTGACTGGGCCGGAACCCAGGGGACCGCCATCAGGGTTCCTGAAGGAACAACACTGGGGAGACAACAAAGGGAGACACACGACTGAAGGTGTCAGGGCAACAGGGGGCGGGGCGAGGACAAAGGGAGGAGGGGCACGCTCAGGTGGCAGTTGGCAGAGAGTGTGACAGGAGGAGAGAAGCCGAGTGACTTAGAGAGAGACGGGGTGACGAGCGGTGTGTGTAAAGGACACTGTCAGGAGTCTGTGAGGAGAAAGCTACGCACTTACCGACAAGAGAAACGTGAGAGACTTTTACCGGAGGCCGCTCCCTGCCCACAGTCACACACAGCCACGCCCGCGGTCCCCCACCCTTTTGAGACAGGTCCGTTACCTCAAGTCACCGCTGCGAAGACACGTAAAATGGCTGCAGCGGCCTGGACACTGCCCCCCTGTCTCCTTCCACAGCTGCGGCTTTGCCATCACTGGCCTCAGTGGACGCCACCTCACCATAGGCGGCAATAGAAGCCCACGTCCCATCTACAAGGGGACCCTGAGCAGAGGAAGGCCGAACGTCATTTGGGGAACTGCGTCATCACTGCACTGTGAGACGATAGCCGGTAAAAGACGTCCTGAAAGCCCCACCAGCACAGAGTCTTCAGGGCCTGTTGAGCCCCACCAGCACAGAGTCTTCAGGGCCTGTTGTGCCCCATCAGCACAGATCCTTCAGGGCCTGTTGTGCCCCACCAGCACAGAGTCTTCAGGGACTGTTGTGCCCCACCAGCACAGATCCTTCAGGGCCTGTTGTGCCCCATTAGCACAGTTTCTTCAGGGCCTGTCAAGCTCAAATCATCCTGGGACAACGAGGCGTCAAGGCAGCCGCATTCAGCGACCTCTAAGCGGCCGCACCTGTGAACCCGAGCGACGTCTGGAAGGATAAGTGAGCTATAGGAAATAAGGACCCATAGTTTGTGCTATATGTGGCCTTCGATGCCCGGACTAGCCGGGTTAGTCACATTGAATATAAGAAAAGTATTGTTTATTTTGTTGAGTCCCTGCAAGGACAGATTGTTGTTACCCCTGTTACTTGTTCAGCATAGCCCCAGCGGCTCCAAGTTATAAAAGTTGATTTCACAAGTCATACCTTGTCTCGTGTCTCATCACTGCATCCTGAGAACCTGCTCAACCCTACACTTGGTGTAGTCGTCAGGATGCAGTCTCCGAGCATGGACAGTGGTGCCCCCGATCAGGGTGGAGCTGTCAACTCCACAGATAATGAGGGTCCCCGCTCCAGCATTTCATTGGGGCCATGCTGAACAACCTGCCTAGATTTTCCGGCTCCAATATGATGATACGGAGCTGGACAGAGCGGATGCGGGGGCTCTTTCGGATGCACCCAATGATCTGGAAGCCGAAGTGGCACTCATGGCACTAGATGGGGAGTTGCGGAGGTCAGTGATGTTGAAACCTCCGGGTCACGGCAACACTTTTGAAAAAGTGTTACAGATAGTAGAACAGACCCATGGGGACCCTACTAATGTGGGAGAGTTAAGAACCTGTTTGTTTAGTCGGATGCAGGCAGAGGGGAAGACGATCACTCAGTACTAGAGTTGAGCGACTTTTGGTTTTTTAGGGTCGAGTTTCGTTTCGTGAAACCCGACTTTTCCAAAAGTCGGGTCGAGCAAGATCGGCCGATTATAGGGAAAAGTCGGGGTCGTCCCGAAACACGAAACCCAATGTAAGTCAATGGGGAATAAAAGTCAGCAGTGAGAGGAGGACAGGAAACACACCTACAGTGCCCATTTGAATGCCAAAAGCATCAATTCTTCTTACTTAAGCTTGTCAACCTTAATTAACTTCATAATACAAGTTACGCACTGAAAAATGGGGGTTATTTGGCTAAAGTTGTGGGGGGGTAGGGCTGGCTCCAGGTTTTCATGTGCCCTGGGCGAAAGAGCGCCCCTTTAACACATACCACAACTCATCATGCTCCGATACGGCAGAGAAATAGCGGTATAGTACAATGAAAAATACTTCACTTTTTACATCTCATGACGAGGCCCATCTATTTCTCCATACAGAATCATTGGTCCCATATAATGTTTGAAACAGTATATGATGAGCTCCACATAATGCTACAGTATATGTTGGTCCCCATGGATGAAGCTCCACTGTCTTATGGGCCCAAATAATGCTCCAAACATAATGGGCCCCATTTCTAATGCTCTAGTGTATAATGGGCCCTGTAAATGCTGCTCCAGTGTCTGATGTCCACCTTTGGAATGTTCCAGTGTATGGTGGGCCCCATCTATCATTCTCCAGAGTATAGTGCTCCCCAAAAATTGCTGTCCCAACATTGAAAACAATCAAATAAGTCTCCTCGCTAGGGAATCCCTGTACTAGTCTGGACTCCTCGTCGTCCCCATCTTCCATCTCACTGCACAGTATTTCAACCTTGCAAGTGCTGTGATCCTGAGCAAGCGGGGGGGCCCACTCGTTGGCGACGGCACTGGCACAGGGCCCCTGATAGTACGGTGGTGTGTCTGATGGCGGGTGGGCCGAACCTGCACTTTCATCTGCAGCTTCCTCTTTGTCACCGTGTAAGATGGAACTGTATATGGGAAGGGTAACCTGAGTTTCATCAGGGTCAGATTCAGGCCATGTAGCGTGCGAGGGGAATGTAGTGGTCTGGGTCAATGTACCAGCAGATTCATCGAGCAGTGGCTGGGCATCAGTGCACTTGTGTCGCCCCCAGGAGTACGGTCGCCACAGTGGCAATACCTTCCTCCTAGGGAGTGTGATGTCATGCTTGGGAGCAACGAAGGATCTCTCTAGCAGGTTAACTGATTGGGCGGCGTTATTCCCACGAGTCATGACCCTCCAAACAGCGTTCATGAAGGCAAAGTGTTTGTTTTACGTGGGCAGTATGGTTGCAAAGCTGAACCTTAAAGGAATGTCCAGAAGGGCACCACGAGGAGTGGAGCCTACAGTTAAATTCGACTCCACCTGGGAAACCTCAACCATGCCAGCTACAGAAAAGATGCACACATTGCAAGCTTAATTCCGTTAACGAACGAGACTCCGTCATGCCCCGCGGTCCGAGTCCGGCTTACTAGAGGGACACGTGAGGCTCTGGCAATGAGATTGGCCAATAACTGGTGTGTCATGCCCTTACATGTCCGTGGCTGCATGTGCGCTACACTGAAAAGGCCAGCGTTTGTCGCTTACAGGTGCAGATAACCCGCTGAACAACGTTAGTGATGGGGATCACTGATTACAATTATTACCCGCGAACGATGATTTCCCAGTAAGTGCAGGTCAACCGCAGTTCCGGAATTAGGCCTAACTGTCATTCCTGAAAAAATGAAAAACTTATGTGTGCAAACCACAGGTGCTGTAGCTTGCTTAACAGCTCGCCAGCCGTTCTCATGCCCAGTATGGATTACACGTGATTGCACAAAGGTGAGAAAGGGTACCGTATCCCCGGATAACATGTATGGATAGCGTACACATTCAAAATATATGTCAATACATCAGGAGGCAGGCTCAGACGGTGTTAGGCCCAGTATGGCTTGCACGTGATTGCACAAAGGTGAGAAAGGGTACCGTATCCCCGGATAACATGTATGGATAGCGTACACATTCAAAATATATGTATATACATCAGGAGGCAGGCTCAGACGGTGTCAAGTAGTAGAGATGGTTAGCACTCGACTAAGAGGTGTGGATATACGGTGTCAGGCACAGTATGGATTTGACGGCCCAGACTACACAGCGGAGGAGCAGGGAGAGGTAAAGATTGCAAATGCTGGGGCCCTGCCCAAGCAAGGGGGGCCCACTCGTGGGCGTCTGTACAGGCACTGGGCCCCTCATAGTACGGCGGTGTGTCTGACGGCGGGTGTGCACCACCACCGTCAGAGACACTTGATTGCACTATGAGGGACCCTGTGCCAGTGCCCGCGCCCAAGAGTCGGCCTACCCACCTGTCCAGGGCAACGGCACTCGCACGGTGTCGTGCGATAGGTGGTGACCCCGGCCATGGGGGGGGGAGGCAGCACAGTTAGGGAGTTTTAGAAAGTGGCATATGTTGATGTTGGACATTCAGCTGATGCAAAAGGAGAAATAGGTCAAGTTCCAGGAAGAGGTGGACCAAAGCAAGCCATTTTTCTGTCACCCTATGTGTCATCAGGGGAAGGCGGGACAAAATCCTTGGAAACCCATGCATGGTTCATTTTAATGAAGGTTAGATCATCCACATTTTGGGTTGACAGACGGGTCCTTTTTTCTGTCAGGATTGATCCAGCTGCACTGAAGACTCTTTCCGATAGCACACTTGCAGCTGGGCAAGCGAGCTCCTGTAAGGCATATTGTGCCAATTCAGGCTGGGAATGCCTCAAGCAACCGATTTACCAGAGTTGCTTGTTTATTAACCAATATTAGGTCAAGGTTCTCCTGTGGCATGATGTTTTGTAATTTGCCTTTATAGCGTGGATCCAGGATGCTGGCCAACCAGTAGTCGTCATCGTTCATCATTTTGGCAATGCGGGGGTCCCTTTTTAGGATCTGCAAGGCATAATCTGACATGTGGGCCAATGTTCCCGGTGTCAATGATGCACTGCGAGTGCTGGTTGGAGGAGCACTTTCTGGCAAATCCACATCCCTCCAGTCACGCACAAACCCTGTACCAGACCTTGCCACGTCAACATTTTCACTTGCCCCATGAGATGCATCTTCCTCCCCTAAGTAATCATCCCAATCATCATCCTCCTCCTCCTCTTCTTCCTCCTCCTCGTCCAGGAGAGGTCCCTGAGCAGACAATGGCTGAATGTCATCAAGGATTCCCTCCTCCTCTTCCTCCTCATCAACATTGGCTGCAGACGCCTGCTCCTTAAGGTGCGTCAAAGTTTGCATGAGCAGACGCATAAGTGGGATGCTCATGCTTAGGATGGCGTCGTCTGCGCTTACCAGCCGTGTGCATTCCTCAAAACACTGAAGGACTTTACAGAGGTCTTTCAGCTTCGACCACTGCACACCTGTCAACTCCTGTCTGCTCTCAAAGTGCCTGGCCGTGTATCCTCCCACAAATGCATTATGGCCTGCCTCTGCTCGCACAGCCGCTCCACCATGTGCAGGCTGGAGTTCCACCTTGTTGCAATGTCGATAATGAGGCGGTGGTTGGGAAGGTGGAGCAATCGCTGCAGCCTCTGCATACGAACGGAGTGTACAGGCGACCGGCGGATGTGCGCGCACAGTCTTCGCACCTTCTGGAGCAGGGCTGTTAACTCCGGATAATTTTTGAGGAAGCACTGCACCACCAGGTTCAAGGTGTGAGCCAAGCAAGGTATGTGGCTGAGTTTTGAAAGGGCTATGGCTGCCACAAAATTACGGCCGTTATCACTAACTGCCTTGCCTGCCTCAAGATGTACACTGCCCAGCCATGACTCAGTTTGTCGCTTCAAGTACTCGGCCAGCACCTCGGCGGTGTGTCTGTCGCCCAAACACATCATCTGCAACACAGCCTGCTGACACTTTCCACTAGCTGCTCGATAGGGGGACACCTCGTGTGCAACAGTGGCAGCTGCAGATGGAGTGCTCGTATGACTGCGCTCTGTGGACGAGCTTTCGCTTCTGGAGGAGGAGGAGGAGGGTCGAACGCCTACAGCCAACTGTTTCCTATACCGTGGGCTAGGCAGCACTGTCCCACCACCGCTGTCCCCTGTGGACCCTGCATCCACCACATTAACCCAGTGAGCAGTGATGGACACGGGCCATGCCAACTGGACCATGCATCAGTTGTGAGGTGCACCTTTCCACTCACTGACTGCTTGAGTGCATGGACAATGCGGTCTTTTACATGATGGTGGAGGGCTGGGATGGCTTTGCGAGAGAAGAAGTGGCGACTGGGTAGGTCATAGCGTGGTACTGCATAGGCTATGAGTTCGCAGAAAGCTGCGCTTTCCACCAACCGATAGGGCATCATCTCAAATGAGATTAGTTTGGCAATGTGGGCGTTCAAACCCAGTGTACGTGGATGAGAGACTGAGTACTTTCTTGACCTACTCATAGTGTCTGGGAGGGTGAGCTGGACTTGAGAGCTGCATATAGTGGAAGTAGCGGTGGACAGGGCGGACTGAGAGAGGGTTGATGATGGTGATGGAGTTGGTGTTCTTTCTGATGGCCTAGATTCAGTATTTCGTTGATATAACAGTGGGATTCCCTGACTGCTGTGGCCTTGCAACGACACCTCAACATTTGCTGCTGTGCTAACCGGTGGGCTTACAGTGGGGAAACAATGTAGCGTTGCTGACTACCTTTGTTGTGATCAGTTGCACATGTGGCACTTGAGGTTTGGTGTTGTGTCCACGCTTGCAAGTGCATGCTGGTTAAATGTCTAAGCATGCAACTGGTATTCAAATTTTTCAGATTTTTCCCTCGGCTAAAGGTCTTTGCGCACTTCTTACAGATATCCTTGGCCTGATCATGAGGATTTTGTTCAAAAAAGTGCCACACTGCACTCTTCCTACTTTGGCAGACATTTTGCGGCCTAGCACGCTGTGATATTTTGACCCTCTGGACAAGCTGTCCAGCAACTCTTTTGATTTTTGGAACCTGTCTTTGGAGTGCTCCGGGCCTGCCAGATAACAGCTGTTGCGATGTCAATGTCTGCTGTGGATGCTCCTCATCTGAGCTATTGGAAGCAGCACCCTCTTCCCACAATGGATGCCAATCTGGGTCAACAACTGGGTCATCCATCACCTCCTCTTCAATGTCATGTGCACCTTCCTCTGTGTCACCATGTATGGTGGTATAGTGTGCGGGAAGGGGCACCTGAGTCTCATCAGGGTCAGAATCTGGCTCTGTACACTGCGAGGACAATGTAGTGCTCTGAGTGAATGTACCAGCAGAATCATCTATCAGCGGCTGTGCATCAGTGCACTCCATGTCAGATTCATCTTGGCCTGGGTAATTCACCATTTCACTTGATAATTCAGGCATGGTATGTGAAAACAGCTCCATGGAGTAATCAGTAGTATGGCCTGCGTCATCCTTCAATCTTGGTTGGGGTGAAGGACACAAGGAAATGTGTGGTTCATGAACATGAGCCTCCAATGACGACTCAGTGCTTTTACTTTTTACAACTTCAGAAGAGGAGGTGATAGAGCTGGAGGCTGAGTCAGCAATGTAAGACAAAACTTTTTCCTGATGCTCTGGCTTTAAAAGCGGTTTGCCAACTCCTAGAAAACTAAGCCTTCGAAGCCTTATGGAGCCAGACGATGACGCAGGCTCAACACCTCCTGCATTCGGTCCTATTTTGCTCTTGCCACTACCATCAGATCCACCACCAACACCATCATTACCAGCTGCCAACCCCCGCCCAATTCCACGGCCTCTTCCACCAGCCTTCCTCGTTTTTTGTAGAAATGTAGACAAAATCCAACAAACTATATAGTAATGTAAAACAAGGTACAAGGTGTCTATAGGACAGGGGAGATTTTGAATTTCTGCACACACTTGTGGACACTGGACACTTATGGATTGTGTGAGGCCCACTGAATATCACAGCGCTATGTCACAGGCTCGATGGCACAGGTGTGAAAAAAGTGACTACAGGATAAGAGAGATTTTGAATTTCTGCACACACTAATGGACACTGGACACTTTTGGATTGTGTGAGGCCCACTGAATATCAGAGCGCTATGTCACAGGCTCGATGGCACAGGTGTGAAAAAAGTGACTACAGGATAAGGGAGATTTTGAATTTCTGCACACACTAGTGGACACTGGACACTTTTGGATTGTGTGAGGCCCACTGAATATCAGAGCGCTATGTCACAGGCTCGATGGCACAGGTGTGAAAAAAGTGACTACAGGATAAGGGAGATTTTGAATTTCTGCACACACTAGTGGACACTGGACACTTTTGGATTGTGTGAGGCCCACTGAATATCAGAGCGCTATGTCACAGGCTCGATGGCACAGGTGTGAAAAAAGTGACTACAGGATAAGGGAGATTTTGAATTTCTGCACACACTAGTGGACACTGGACACTTTTGGATTGTGTGAGGCCCACTGAATATCAGAGCGCTATGTCACAGGCTCGATGGCACAGGTGTGAAAAAAGTGACTACAGGATAAGGGAGATTTTGAATTTCTGCACACACTAGTGGACACTGGACACTTTTGGATTGTGTGAGGCCCACAGAATATCAGAGCGCTATATCACAGGCAGAAATTGGCTAGTGTATCACAAACTACAAGGTGTATGTAGAATTGGGCAGAATAGGAATATCCCTAGAGTGTAGGTCTGTAAGAACGGAACAAGTCCTCCACTTATCCTTCCACAGTGACACACAGATAGCTTCACTGTGGCCGTGATAACAGCCGTTACACGGTACTGAGAGGAGCGTGCACGTACACGGCTGTCCGGTGTACGTAAAATTGTCAAGCTCCGTGTTTTTTAAGTATACGGACTGACACACGCTGTCTCTATAGTTTTGAATGTGATCAAACAGCAAATATATTTAACTGTTTGAAAGCTAGACAAAACTAGTAGGTGCAGGTCTGTAAGAACGGAACATGTCCTCGACTTATTCTCACAGAGTGACACACAGATAGCTTCACTGTGGCCGTGATAACAGCCGTTACACGGTACTGAGAGGAGCATGCACGTACACGGCTGTCCGGTGTACGTAAAATTGTCAAGCTCCGTGTTTTTTAAGTATACGAACTGACACACGCTGTCTCTATAGTTTTGAATGTGATCAAACAGCAAATATATTTAACTGTTTGAAAGCTAGACAAAACTAGTAGGTGCAGGTCTGTAAGAATGGAACATGTCCTTGACTTATTCTCACAGAGTGACACACAGATAGCTTCACTGTGGCTGTGATAACAGCCGTTACACGGTACTGTGTGAGGAGTGTACACCGCTGTATGGTGTGAAAAAATGCACGCTCAGTACTAGAGTTGAGCGACTTTTGTTTTTTTAGGGTCGCGTTTCGTTTCGTGAAACCCGACTTTTCCAAAAGTCGGGTCGAGCAAGATCGTCCGATTATAGGGAAAAGTCGGCGTCGTCCCGAAACACGAAACCCAATGTAAGTCAATGGGGAATAAAAGTCGGCAGTGAGAGGAGGACAGGAAACACACCTACAGTGCCCATTTGAATGCCAAAAGCATCAATTCTTCTTTCTTAAGCTTGTCAACCTTAATTAACTTCATAATACAAGTTACGCACTGAAAAATGGGGGTTATTTGGCTACAAACTGTGGGGGGGAGGGCTGGCTCCAGGTTTTCATGTGCCCTGGGCGAAAGAGCGCCCCTTTAACACATACCACAACTCATCATGCTCCGATACGGCAGAGAAATAGCGGTATAGTCCAATGAAAAATACCTCACTTTTTACATCTCATGACGAGGCCCATCTATTTCTCCATACAGAATCATTGGTCCCATATAATGTTTGAAACAGTATATGATGAGCTCCACATAATGCTACAGTATATGTTGGTCCCCATGGATGAAGCTCCACTGTCTTATGGGCCCAAATAATGCTCCAAACATAATGGGCCCCATTTCTAATGCTCTAGTGTATAATGGGCCCTGTAAATGCTGCTCCAGTGTCTGATGTCCACCTTTGGAATGTTCCAGTGTATGGTGGGCCCCATCTATCATTCTCCAGAGTATAGTGCTCCCCAAAAATTGCTGTCCCAACATTGAAAACAATCAAATAAGTCTCCTCGCTAGGGAATCCCTGTACTTGTCTGGACAGGTGCTATAGCTTGCTTAACAGCTCGCCAGCCGTTCTCACGCCCAGTATGGATTACACGTGATTGCACAAAGGTGAGAAAGGGTACCGTATCCCCAGATAACATGTATGGATAGCGTACACATTCAAAATATATGTCTCAGGAGGCAGGCTCAGACGGTGTTAGGCCCAGTAAGGATTGCACGTGATTGCACAAAGGTTAGAAAGGGTACCGTATCACCGGATAACATGTATGGATAGCGTACACATTCAAAATATATGTCTATACAGCATGAGGCAGGCTCAGACGGTGTTAGGGCCAGTATGGATTGCACGTGATTGCACAAAGGTTAGAAAGGGTACCGTATCACCGGATAACATGTATGGATAGCGTACACATTCAAAATATATGTCTATACAGCATGAGGCAGACTAAGACGGTGTTAGGCCCAGTATGGATTGCACGTGATTGCACAAAGGTTAGAAAGGGTACCGTATCACCGGATAACATGTATGGATAGCGTACACATTCAAAATATATGTCTATACATCAGGAGGCAGGCTCAGACGGTGTCAGGCACAGTATGGATTTGACGGCCCAGATTACACAGCGGAGGAGCAGGGAGAGGTAAAGATTGCAAATGCTGGGGCCCTTCCCAAGCAAGGGGGGCCCACTCGTGGGCGTCGGTACTGGCACTGGGCCCCTCATAGTACAGTGGTGTGTCTGACGGCGGGTGAGCATCACCACCGTTAGAGACACTTGATTGCACTATGAGGGACCCTGTGCCAGTGCCCGCGCCCAAGAGTCGGCCTACCCACCTGTCCAGGGCAACGGCACTCGCACGGTGTCGTGCGCTAGGTGGTGACCCCGGCCATGGGGGGGGAGGCAGCACAGTTAGGGAGTATTAGAAAGTGGCATATGTTGATGTTGGACATTCAGCTGATGCAAAAGGCGAAATAGGTGAAGTACCAGGAAGAGGTGGACCAAAGCAAGCCATTTTTCTGTCACCCTATGTGTCATCAGGGGAAGGTGGGACAAAATCCTTGGAAACCCATGCGTGGTTCATTTTAATGAAGGTTAGATCATCCACATTTTGGGTTGACAGACGGGTCCTTTTTTCTGTCAGGATTGATCCAGCTGCACTGAAGACTCTTTCCGATAGCACACTTGCAGCTGGGCAAGCGAGCTCCTGTAAGGCATATTGGGCCAATTCAGGCCAGGTGTCCAGTTTAGCGGCCCAATAGTCAAAGGGGAATGACCTGTGTGGGAGAACATCGATATGGGAGGAAAAGTAGTTTGTAACCATAGTTGACAACTGCTGTCTCCTGTCACTTTCCATCGATGCAGTATTACCAGTTGTGTGAGCGGTATTTGAAAAATCAGTCCACAACATTGTCATGAAGCCCCTGTCTCCAACGCCACTTCTGCTGTGTGCACCATGAACACCTCTGCCAAGCTGCACCCAGCCCGTACGGCTCGTGTGAGAACCATCACCGCTGCTGTGTGCTGGGAATGCCTCAAGCAACCGATTTACCAGAGTTGCTTGTTTATTAGCCAATATTAGGTCAAGGTTCTCCTGTGGCATGATGTTTTGTAATTTGCCTTTATAGCGTGGATCCAGGATGCTGGCCAACCAGTAGTCATCATCGTTCATCATTTTGGCAATGCGGGGGTCCCTTTTTAGGATCCGCAAGGCATAATCTGACATGTGGGCCAATGTTCCCGGTGTCAATGATGCACTGCGAGTGCTGGGTGGAGGAGCACTTTCTGGCAAATCCACATCCCTCCAGTCACGCACAAAC
The DNA here is from genome assembly GCF_039654945.1 of Dendrobates tinctorius. Taxonomy (NCBI): domain Eukaryota; kingdom Metazoa; phylum Chordata; class Amphibia; order Anura; family Dendrobatidae; genus Dendrobates; species Dendrobates tinctorius. The sequence goes on from NW_027361737.1 coordinate 16,121,686, forward strand.
CCTGTACCAGACCTTGCCACGCCAACATTTTCACTTGCCCCACGAGATGCATCCTCCTCCCCTAAGTAATCATCCCCATCATCATCCTCCTCCTCCTCTTCTTCCTCCACCTCGTCCAGGAGAGGTACCTGAGCAGACAATGGCTGAATGTCATCAAGGATTCCCTCCTCCTCTTCCTCCTCATCAACATTGGCTGCAGACGCCTGATCCTTAAGGTGCGTCAAAGTTTGCATGAGCAGACGCATAAGTGGGATGCTCATGCTTAGGATGGCGTCGTCTGCGCTTACCAGCCGTGTGCATTCCTCAAAACACTGAAGGACTTTACAAAGGTCTTTCAGCTTCGACCACTGCACACCTGTCAACTCCATGTCTGCTCTCAAAGTGCCTGGCCGTGTATCCTCCCACAAATGCATTATGGCCTGCCTCTGCTCGCACAGCCGCTCCACCATGTGCAGGGTGGAGTTCCACCTTGTTGCAATGTCGATAATGAGGCGGTGGTTTGGAAGGTGGAGCAATCGCTGCAGCTTCTGCATACGAACGGAGTGTACAGGCGACCGGCGGATGTGCGCGCACAGTCTTCGCACCTTCTGGAGCAGGGCTGTTAACTCCGGATAATTTTTGAGGAAGCACTGCACTACCAGGTTCAAGGTGTGAGCCAAGCAAGGTATGTGGCTGAGTTTTGAAAGGGCTATGGCTGCCACAAAATTACGGCCGTTATCACTAACTACCTTGCCTGCCTCAAGATGTACACTGCCCAGCCATGACTCAGTTTGTCGCTTCAAGTACTCGGCCAGCACCTCGGCGGTGTGTCTGTCGCCCAAACACATCATCTGCAACACAGCCTGCTGACGCTTTCCACTAGCTGCTCGATAGGGGGACACATCGTGTGCAACAGTGGCAGCTGCAGATGAAGTGCTCGTACGACTGCGCTCTGTGGACGAGCTTTCGCTTCTGGAGGAGGAGGAGGAGGGTCGAACGCCTACAGCCAACTGTTTCCTATACCGTGGGCTAGGCAGCACTGTCCCACCACCGCTGTCCCCTGTGGACCCTGCATCCACCACATTAACCCAGTGCGCAGTGATGGACACGTAACGGCCCTGGCCATGCCGACTGGACCATGCATCAGTTGTGAGGTGCACCTTTCCGCTCACTGACTGCTTGAGTGCATGGACAATGCGGTCTTTCACATGATGGTGGAGGGCTGGGATGGCTTTGCGAGAGAAGAAGTGGTGACTGGGTAGGTCATAGTGTGGTACTGCATAGGCCATGAGTTCGCGGAAAGCTGTGCTTTCCACCAACCGAAAGGGCATCATCTCAAACGAGATTAGTTTGGCAATGTGGGCGTTCAAACCCAGTGTACGCGGATGAGAGACTGAGTACTTTCTTGACCTACTCATAGTGTCTGGGAGGGTGAGCTGGACTTGAGAGCTGCATATGGTGGAAGTAGCGGTGGACAGGGCGGACTGAGAGAGGGTTGATGATGGTGATGTAGTTGGTGTTCTTTCTGATGGCCTAGAATCAGTCTTTCGTTGATATAACAGTGGGATTCCCTGACTGCTGTGGTCTTGCAACGACACCTCAACATTTGCTGCTGTGCTAACCGGTGGGCTTACAGTGGGGGAAACAATGTAGCATTGCTGACTACCTTCGTTGTGATCAGTTGCACATGTGGCACTTGAGGTTTGGTGTTGTGTCCACGCTTGCAAGTGCATGCTGGTTAAATGTCTAAGCATGCAACTGGTATTCAAATTTTTCAGATTTTTCCCTCGGCTAAAGGTCTTTGCGCACTTCTTACAGATAACCTTGGCCTGATCATGAGGATTTTGTTCAAAAAAGTGCCACACTGCACTCTTCCTACTTTGGCAGACATTTTGCGGCCTAGCACGCTGTGATCTTTTGACCCTCTGGACAAGCTGTCCAGCAACTCTTTTGATGTTTGGAACCTGTCTTTGGAGTGCTCCGGGCCTGCCAGATAACAGCTGTTGCGATGTCGATGTCTGCTGTGGATGCTCCTCATCTGAGCTATTGGAAGCAGCACCCTCTTCCCCCAATGGATGCCAATCTGGGTCAACAACTGGGTCATCCATCACCTCCTCTTCTATGTCATGTGCACCTTCCTCTGTGTCACCGTGTATGGTGGTATAGTGTGCGGGAAGGGGCACCTGAGTCTCATCAGGGTCAGAATCTGGCAGCAGAATCATCCATCAGCGGCTGTGCATCAGTGCACTCCATGTCAGATTCATCTTGGCCTGGGTAATTCACCATTTCACTTGATAATCCAGGCATGGTATGTGAAAACAGCTCCATGGAGTAATCAGTAGTATGGCCTGCGTCATCCTTCAATCTTGGTTGGGGTGAAGGACACAAGGAAAGGTGTGGTTCATGAACATGAGCCTCCAATGACGACTCAGTGCTTTTACTTTTTACAACTGAAGAAGAGGAGGCGATAGAGCTGGAGGCTGAGTCAGCAATGTAAGACAAAACTTTTTCCTGATGCTCTGGCTTTAAAAGCGGTTTGCCAACTCCTAGAAAACTAAGCGTTCGAGGCCTTATGTAGCCAGACGATGACGCAGGGTCAGCACCTCCTGCATTCGGTCCTTTTTTGCTCTTGCCACTACCATCAGATCCACCACCAACACCATCATTACCAGCTGCCAACCCCCGCCCAATTCCACGGCCTCTTCCACCAGCCTTCCTCATTTTTGGTAGAAATGTAGACAAAATCCAACAAACTATATAGTAATGTAAAACAAGGTACAAGGTGTCTATAGGACAGGGGAGATTTTGAATATCTGCACACACTTTTGGACACTGGACACTTTTGGATTGTGTGAGGCCCACTGATATCTGAGCGCTATGTAACAGGCTCGATGGCACTGCTGTGACAAAAGTGACTAGAGGATAAGGGAGATTTTGAATATCTGCACACACTTTTGGACAGTGGACACTTTTGGATTGTGTGAGGCCCACTGTTATCTCAGCGCTATGTGACAGGCTCGATGGCACTGCTGTGACAAAAGTGACTAGAGGATAAGGGAGATTTTGAATATCTGCACACACTTTTGGACACTGGACACTTTTGGATTGTGTGAGGCCCACTGATATCTCAGCGCTATGTGACAGGCTCGATGGCACTGCTGTGACAAAAGTGACTAGAGGATAAGGGAGATTTTGAATATCTGCACACACTTTTGGACACTGGACACTTTTGGATTGTGTGAGGCCCACTGATATCTCATCGCTATGTGACAGGCTCGATGGCACTGCTGTGACAAAAGTGACTAGAGGATAAGGGAGATTTTGAATATCTGCACACACTTTTGGACAGTGGACACTTTTGGATTGTGTGAGGCCCACTGTTATCTCAGCGCTATGTGACAGGCTCGATGGCACTGCTGTGACCTAAGTGACTAGAGGATAAGGGAGATTTTGAATATCTGCACACACTTTTGGACACTGGACACTTTTGGATTGTGTGAGGCCCACTGATATCTCAGCGCTATGTGACAGGCTCGATGGCACTGCTGTGACAAAAGTGACTAGAGGATAAGGGAGATTTTGAATATCTGCACACACTTTTGGACAGTGGACACTTTTGGATTGTGTGAGGCCCACTGTTATCTCAGCGCTATGTGACAGGCTCGATGGCACTGCTGTGACCTAAGTGACTAGAGGATAAGGGAGATTTTGAATATCTGCACACACTTTTGGACAGTGGACACTTTTGGATTGTGTGAGGCCCACTGATATCTCAGCGCTATGTGACAGGCTCGATGGCACTGCTGTGACAAAAGTGACTAGAGGATAAGGGAGATTTTGAATATCTGCACACACTTTTGGACACTGGACACTTTTGGATTGTGTGAGGCCCACTGATATCTCAGCGCTATGTGACAGGCTCGATGGCACTGCTGTGACAAAAGTGACTAGAGGATAAGGGAGATTTTGAATATCTGCACACACTTTTGGACACTGGACACTTTTGGATTGTGTGAGGCCCACTGATATCTCAGCGCTATGTGACAGGCTCGATGGCACTGCTGTGACAAAAGTGACTAGAGGATAAGGGAGATTTTGAATATCTGCACACACTTTTGGACACTGGACACTTTTGGATTGTGTGAGGCCCACTGATATCTCATCGCTATGTGACAGGCTCGATGGCACTGCTGTGACAAAAGTGACTAGAGGATAAGGGAGATTTTGAATATCTGCACACACTTTTGGACACTGGACACTTTTGGATTGTGTGAGGCCCAATGAATATCTGAGCGCTATGTGACAGGCTCGATGGCACAGCTGTGACCAAAGTGACTAGAGGATAAGGGAGATTGGATTGCTTTTAAAAAAGCAGTTTGCGGAGCAGTGGGTAAACAGCAATGCCAGCCTGTCAGGAAGCCTTAAAAGGCAGCCCAACAACCAACACCACTGATACACCACTATATAGCCTCCCCTTGCACTGCACACACAGTGACTGGTGTGTTGTGCAGGCCAAATTGCTATCAGCAGCAGAAGCAGTTTTTTTTTCTTCTCAGCAGGACAAAAAAAAAAAATTGGGATTGCTTAAGCAGTTTGAGGCCCAATGAATATCTGAGCGCTATGTGACAGGCTCGATGGCGCAGCTGTGACCAAAGTGACTAGAGGATAAGGGAGATTGGATTGCTTTTAAAAAAGCAGTTTGCGGAGCAGTGGGTAAACAGCAATGCCAGCCTGTCAGGAAGCCTTAGAAGGCAGCCCAACAACCAACACCACTGATACACCACTATATAGCCTCCCCTTGCACTCCACACATAGTGACTGGTGTGTTGTGCAGGCCAAATCGCTAGCAGCAGAAGCAGTTTTTTTGTCTTCTTCCCTGCCTAACGCTCTCCCTACAGAATCAGCAGCAACCTCTCCCTATGCTAAGATCGACAGAAGTAAGATGGCGGTCGGCGTGCACGCCCTTTTATACCCCCTGTGACGCCCACCAAAGCAAGCCAATCACTTGCATGCCCTTCTGAAAGATGGTGGTGACCCGTGCCTATGTCAGCACGTTGCCCACAGTGTCCGTGGATCCTGATTGGCTGAAAAAGAGCGCAAAACAAACTTTTGAAACGCGACTTTGGCGAATAAGTCGCCGACCTCGTGGCCGACCTCATCCTAGGGTCGGGTTTCGTTTCATGAAACCCGACTTTGCCAAAAGTCAGCGACTTTTGAATTTTTTCGACCCGTTTCGCTCAACTCTACTCAGTACCTCAGCAGGACAAAAAAAAAAATTGGGATTGCTTTTAAAAAAGCAGTTTGCAGAGCAGTGGGTATACAGCAATGCAGCTGTCAGGAAGCCTTAGAAGGCAGCCTAACAACCAACACCGCTGATCCACCACAATATAGCCTCCCCTTGCACTGCACACACAGTGACTGGTGTGTTGTACAGGCAAAATCGCTAGCAGCAGAAGCAGTTTTTTTTTCTTCTTCCCTGCCTAACGCTCTCCCTACAGAATCAGCAGCAGCAACCTCTCCCTATGCTAAGATCGGCAGAAGAAAGATGGCGGTCGGCGTGCACGCCCTTTTATAACCCCTGTGACACCCACCAAAGCAAGTCAATCGCTTGCATGCCCTTCTGAAAGATGGTGGTGACCCCTGCCTATGTCATCACGTTGCCCACAGTGTCCGTGAATCCTGATTGGCTGAAAATGAGCGCAAAACAAACTTTTGAAACGCGACTTTGGCGCGTAAGTTGCCGACCTCGTGGCCGACCTCATCCTAGGGTCGGGTTTCGTTTCATGAAACCCGACTTTGCCAAAAGTCGGCGACTTTTGAAATTTTTCGACCCGTTTCACTCAACTCTACTCAGTACGTGAATGTCCTCCAAGAATTGCATACGGCTATTGAAAGAAAGGACAGGGTAGGGGTAGGACCTGTTGACATTACCCTACGTGACCTACTGGTGACTGGTTTGCGAGATCCATTAATAAAGCAGGCATTGCGGGAGCAGATCAGAATGAATCCCCGAATAGACTTTTCAGAGGTGGGAAGTCAGGCACGGGTTCGAGAGCAAGAGCAGGGGATGGTGGTCCCCATGGGGAAGGTCCGAGGTGTGGAGGCCTCCGCGAGCGCAGTCGAGGAGCCTCAGTGGGTGGAGGAGATGAAGCAAGAGTTGAAAAATATTAAGGGCGAGTTGGCCGAAGTAAAGAGAAGGACCGAGGCCAGGACTGGACGACCTAGTTTTAGCCCCAGCCCCTGGGGATCACGCCCCCCATGGGGTGGTCAGCCTACACAGGCCCAGTGTTTTAAGTGTGGAGAACCAGACCTCTTCGCCCGAGAGTGTCCGTGGCGTGGGAGATACCCACCCGGCGGCCATTAAACTAAAGGGCTCCGGGCTGGGGGGACGCCGCTCGGATCCAAAAACCACAATGGGTGGTAGAAGTCCCGAAGATTAGGTAGCAAAGTGTCCGGTGGTATGGGCAGAAGTGGAGGGCCGGGCCATCCGGTGTCTGGTGGACATGGGGTCACAAGTAACCACCATGCCCGCAACGTACTTTCAACAAAACTTCCCAGAGGCAGCAAGACCTCAGTGGGGGCCCATGATCAGACTAATAGCCGCTAACCAATTGCCTGTCCCGGTTGCCGGGGTAGTGTGGGTGCAGGTGACGTTGTGCGGTAAATCCCTTGGTCGTAGAGGGGTGGTGCTAACTCAAGGAGAAGCTGATCAACGGCACCCCGTCACCCTAGGCATGAATATTTTACGAGAGTTCGGAAACTTACTACTAAATGATCCCACACAGAAGATTCTGAAGCAGTGGGGTTCTCGCACAGCTCTGGGATAGGTATTCCAGCAGCTGGTGCGAGGTGCGCGGGTGCATCAGGACTGCCAGGAGGGCGAGGCTCTGGGCAAGGTCATCGCGTCAGCAGCTCCCCTGCTTGTGCTACCTCGTGGACAGACTGTGGTGGCCCTGCCAATTCGAGCCCCGATACCTTTGGAGGGTGTGGAGGTGCAGGTGGAGCCGTGTCACTCGGAGTGCTTACCTCCTGGCATACTGGTGTCCCGTTCCCTGGCTACTGTGCAAAAAGGAACCGTCCTGGTACGCTGCGTTAACCTTGAAGATCGAGACAGCGTTCTGAAAGCATGGACTGAACTGGCCAAACTAGTGAGGCCTTTAGAAGAAGTGCTGCCAGCTCATGGCACTCATGGCACTAGACGGGGAGGTGCGGAGGTCAGTGATGTTGAAACCACCGGGGCACCGCAAAACTTTTGAAAAAGTGTTACACATAGTAGAACAGACCCTTGGGGACCCTACTAATGTGGGAGAGTTAAGAACCCGTTTGTTTAGTCGGATGCAGGCAGAGGGGGAGACGATCACTCAGTACATGAATGTCCTCCAAGAATTGCATACGGCTATTGAAAGAAAGGACGGGGTAGGGGTAGGACCTGTTGACATTACCCTACGTGACCTACTGGTGACTGGTTTGCGAGATCCATTAATAAAGCAGGCATTGCGGGAGCAGATCAGAATGAATCCCCAATAGATTTTTCAGAGGTGGGAAATCAGGCACGGGTTCGAGAGCAAGAGCAGGGGATGGCGGTCCCCATGGGGAAGGTCCGAGGTGTGGAGGCCTCCGCGAGCGCAGTCGAGGAGCCTCAGTGGGTGGAGGAGATGAAGCAAGAGTTGAAAAATATTAAGGGCGAGTTGGCCGAAGTAAAGAGAAGGACCGAGGCCAGGACTGGACAACCTAGTTTTAGCCCCAGCCCCTGGGGATCACGCCCCCCGTGGGGTGGTCAGCCTACACAGGCCCGGTGTTTTAAGTGTGGAGAACCAGGCCACTTCGCCTGAGAATATCCGTGGCGTGGGAGATACCCACCCGGCGGCCATTAAACTAAAGGGCTCTGGGCTGGGGGGACGCCGCTTGGAGCCGAAAACCACAAGGGGTGGTAGAAGTCCCGAAGATTAGGTAGCAAAGTGTCCGGTGGTATGGGCAGAAATGGAGGGCCCGGCCATCCGGTGTCTGGTGGACATGGGGTCACAAGTAACCACCATGCCCGCAACGTACTTTCAACAAAACTTCCCAGAGACAGCAAGACCTCAGTGGGGGCCCATGATCAGACTAATAGCCGCCAACCAACTGCCTGTACCGGTTGCTGGGGTAGTGTGGGTGCAGGTGACGTTGTGCGGTAAATCCCTTGGTCGCAGAGGGGTGGTGCTAACTCAAGGAGAAGCTGATCAACGGCACCCCGTCACCCTAGGCATGAATATTTTACGAGAGTTCAGCAACTTACTACTAAATGATCCCACACAGAAGATTCTGAAGCAGTGGGGTTCTCACACAGCTCAGGGATAGGTATTCCAGCAGCTGGTGCGAGGTGCACGGGTGCATCAGGACTGCCAGGAGGGCGAGGCTCTGGGAAAGGTCATTGTGTCAGCAGCTCCCCTGCTTGTGCTACCTCATGGACAGACTGTGGTAGCCCTGCCAATTCGAGGCCCAATACCTTTGGAAGGCGTGGAGGTGCAGGTGGAGCCGTGTCACTCGGAGCGTTTACCTCCTGGCATACTGGTGGCCCGTTCCCTGGCTACTGTACAAAAAGGAACCATCCTGGTACGCTGCGTTAACCTTGAAGACCGAGACACCATTCTGAAAGCACGAACTGAACTGGACAAACTAGTGAGGCCTTTAGAAGAAGTGCTGCCAGCTCCGGCGGTTCAATTGCGAGTACACCCCGAGGATCCTTGGGAAGTAACATTTCGAACCTTACAGGTCCACGAAGTCTCGGCACAGGAAAAGGGTTGAAATATTTTGGAGCAGATGCGAGCCGAGCTTTCTGGGTTAACTGCAGCCCAACTCTCACAGATAAAAACATTGCTTGGACAGTACCATGAAGTATTTGCTAGTCATGAGGACGATTTTGGGTGTACCACCGCCATCACTCATGAAATCCCCACAGCGGGAGTGGCCCCTATCCGGGAACGATATCGACAGATTCCGCCACAACTCTATCAAGAGGTGAAAACTTTGCTGGCCCAGATGCTGCGAAAAGGGGTGATACGGGAAAGTCAAAACCCCTGGGCGGTTCCAATCGTGTTGGTCCGGAAGAAAGATGGTACACTACGATTCTGTGTGGATTATCGTAAACTGAATGCTTGCACTATTAAAGACTCATACACACTGCCCCGCCTAGAAGAATCCCTGTCTGCCTTGGGGAAGGCAACATATTTTTTGACCCTGGATTTGGCCAGTGGGTACTGGCAGGTGCCCATATCAGAAGAAAAGAGAGCCAAGACGGCGTTCATATTGCCCATGGGACTGTTTGAGTTTAATCGAATGCCGTTTGGGCTGGCCAACGCCCCCGGGACCTTTCAGCGATTGAAGGAGCGGTGTCTGGGAGATCTCAATTTTGAGGCCACGTTGAACTACCTGGACAACATCATCATCTATGCTGCCACCTTCGAGGACCACCTAAAGCGGTTGGGACAGGTACTCAGCCGGATGCAAAAGTACAGGTTGAAGGTGAAGCCTCAGAAATGCCACCTATTTCGCTCCCAGATTGAGTATCTGGGTCATGTCATTTTGGCAGAGGGTGTGAGGCCATCCTGGGAGAAGGTTGCTGCTATCCAGGAATGGCCTACCCCCGAGACGGTAAAAGATGTGCGAGCTTTTCTGGGGTTAGCCGGATATTACCGTCGTTTGCAGAATTTTGCATGTTGAGCTCGAGCCCTGCACGACCTGCTGAAGGGGGCTCCTGCTGGGGCCAATGGGCGAAGAATCCAGTGGCAACACCCTCAGGAAGAAGCCTTCTGAGACCTCAAGGCTGCGATCTCGGATGCCCCAGTGTTGACTTATGCCTAATTGGGGGCTCTGGAACACCGATGGATGGCCCGGATGGCGATGTACATTTATAAGATTATCTACAAAAGAGGGGCTGAGAATGTCCATGCAGACGCCCTCTCCATGATACGACATACAACTCCAGGACAGAACCGAGACGAAGAATTAGAAGGAGAGGAAATACCATTCGCTTTCACTGCTGCCGTGCTCACAACTGACAATAAAAAAATCTTCCCCCGAGCCCCCAAGGGGCATGTTAGAACAATCCCGGGATAAGTGGATACAACAACAACAAGAAGACGAAGAGGTTGGCATTCTCAGGACATGGGTCGCTGCTGGGCAATTACCCACTGACTCTCAATGACAAAGTTTGACTCAAGACCTGTTGCTGATGTTGCGACAATGGGAGAGATTGGTTATCCGAAAGGGACTATTGTACCGTAAAATAACATCACAAACAACCTCAATGATGGCTTGGCAGGTTGTTACTCCAGGAGCCCAACTTCACGTACTGGCTCGGGAGGCTCACGAAAAAGGGGCCCACTTTGGAACAAAATAAGACCTTGCAATGGCTGCAACAGAAAGCTTACTACCCACGCTTGCCAGCTGTTGTGGATGAAATTTGCCGGACCTGCCGCTTATGCGAATTGGCCAAACCACCCGCTCAGCGAGCCGCAACACAGACTATTGTGACCTCAGCGCCCCTTGAACTCCTGACGGTGGATTACCTGACCATTGGGCCTGCATTTCAGGGATACGAACACTGCGTCGTTATGGTAGATCATTTCACCAAGTTTGCTGTAGTCACCCCCACTCGTGACCAGACCGCAGAGTCAGCTGCCTCCGCCATTTGTAGAAACTTTATACAAGTATACGGCTGTCCTCAATGGATACATTCTGATCAGGGAACATGCTTTTTGGGAAAAGTTATGGAAGAACTACATCACTTCTATGGAATTGACAAATCCCGGACTGTTATGATGAGTCACCGAAGGAGGAAAAAACAAAATACCAGCTAAGTCCAGGAAAACCAGAGAGGTTGGCAGCTATCGGATTGCAGACCCCTGGACCTATCCACAACAACTAGCAGTAGCCGTGGGGGGTTCCTACGGTGCCCTAGACCCCTCGATCACAGCCGGAGAACTATATAGCCTAAAGACAGAAAGGGGAAAAACTAAACTGCCCCAGAGCAGACCCCAAAGCAATAGGCAGCCCCCAACATATAATGACGGTGAAGCAAGATGAAAACACTAACACAGATAGAAAGATAGGTTGAGCAAATGATGGGGCCCAAGCTAACTACATAGGACAGGATAGGAAAGCTGCTGTCTGCCATCCGCAAAAACCCTGTCAAAATGAGCCAACCGACTGATAGGAAAAACAGGCCCTGAAGTCGCTAGGCTTCAAAAGACTATATCAGCACTCAGGTATATTCTGAAGACAGAGCAAAAGTTCAACAGATCAGAGACAAAAATGGAATTCAGCTCACCCCCGGCCGGGGATGGCAGAACTCCCAAAAAACAAGGCAAAACAAAAACAAAACTGAAGAGTACAAAGCAGAGCTGAAAAACTTAGCTTTGAGATGCAGGAATCAGACTGGTCTCCAAGAATCCAGCAGGAAAATCACCAGCCAGGAAGAAGGGCGTCGGCAGCCTTATATCCAGTCCTCAATTCCAGCCACCCAGTCATCATCTAGCTGCCCAGGTGTTTGGTAATCAGCCTCACCACCTTCCTTCACCAGAGGAGGGAGTTCATCAGACCTCAATGGTGAAGGGAAAAATGAACTCACAACAGTACCTCCCCCTTGAGGAGGGGTCACCGAACCCTCATCCATGCCACCAGGGCGATCCGGGTGAGCCCGATGAAAGGCACGCACCAATCTTTCGGCATGAAGATCAGAGGCAGAGACCAAGGAATTATCCTCCTGACCATAACCCTTCCACTTAACCAAATACTGGAGTCTCCGTCTAGTCAGACGGGAATCCAGTATCTTCTCTACCTCATATTCCATGTTACCTTCAACCAATATAGGGTCAGGAGGTGCCACCACAGGAACTACTGGTTCAACAAACCTCTTCAACAAGGACTTATGAAACACATTATGAACTTTAAATGTGACAGGAAGAGCCAACCGAAAAGAGACCGGATTAATAATCTCCAAAATCTTGTAAGGTCCAATAAATCTAGGCTTAAACTGAGGAGAAGCCACCTTCATAGCGATATTTTTTGATGACAACCAAACAAGATCACCCACCTTAAACTGGGGACCAACGGTCCTACGCCGGTTGGAAAACCGCTGGGCCTTTTCCTGGGAGAGAGATAACTTATCCACTACTTGGTCCCACATCTGGTGCATTCTCTCCACCACAGTGTCAACACCTGGGCAGGCAGAAGGCTCCACCTGCCCTGAAGAAAATCGAGGGTGAAAACCAAAGTTACAAAAAAAAGGTGACATCAAAGTGGCAGAACTAGCTCTATTATTTAAAGCAAATTCGGCCAAGGGCAAAAATGAAACCCAATCATCCTGATCGGCAGAAATAAAACATCTGAAATACGACTCCAAAGTCTGGTTTGTTCTCTCCGTCTGCCCATTGGTCTGAGGGTGAAACGCAGAGGAGAAGGACAACTGAATTCCCAGCTTGGAACAGAAAGTCCTCCAAAATCTAGACACAAACTGAACTCCTCTGTCAGATACAATTTTCTCAGGAATCCCGTGCAAGCGAACCACCTGTTGCAAAAACAAGGGCACCAACTCAGAGGAAGATGGCAACTTAGGGAGTGGTACAAGATGGACCATCTTAGAGAATCTATCACAAATCACCCAAATAACAGTCATTCTCTGAGAGACAGGCATATCAGAGATAAAATCCATTGAAATATGGGTCCATGGCCTCCTGGGCACCGGCAAAGGCATCAACAAGCCACTAGAGCGAGAACAAGGTTTAGACCGGGAGCAAGTCCCACAGGACTGCACAAAATTCCTGACATCATGAGACAAGGAGGGCCACCAAAAAGACCGACTCACCAGATCTCTAGTACCAAAAATACCTGGATGACCAGCCAATGCAGAGCAATGAACTTCAGACATCACTCTCTTCTTCCACTGGTCAGGAACATACAACTTTCCACTGGGACAACGCTCAGGTTTGTCCTCCTGAAACTCTTCCAGAGCACGTCTCAAATCGGGCGAGATGGCAGAAAGAACTACCCCCTCGCCTAAGATGGTAGCAGGCTTAGTCACAACAGGAGAATCAGCAAGGAAACTCCTAGAGAGGGCGTCTGCCTTGACATTCTTAGTGCCCGGAAGAAAAGAGACCACAAAATCAAAACGTGTGAAAAACAAGGCCCACCTAGCCTGTCTAGGATTCAAGTGCTTGGCCGACTCCAGGTAAATCAAATTCTTGTGGTCAGTAAGGACCATGATTTGGTGTTTGGCTCCCTCCAACCAATGTCTCCACACCTTAAATGCCCATTTCATGGCCAATAGTTCCCGATTCCCCACATCATAGTTACGTTCGGATGGGGAGAACTTTCGGGAAAAGAAAGCACAAGGATTCATTTTAGATGTCACAGGATCTTTTTGGGACAACACCGCTCCTGCACCAATCTCAGAAGCGTCCACCTCCACCTGAAACGGGAGTGAGACATCAGGTTGCCGCAAAACCGGAGCAGAAGTGAATCTTTGCTTCAGCTCCTGAAAGGAAGAAACAGCCTCCGGAGACCAATTAAGCACATCAGCACCCTTCCTAGTCAAATCCGTCAATGGCTTGGCAATACCAAAAAAATTAGCTATAAATTTCCGATAAAAATTAGCAAAACCCAAAAACTTCTGGAGGGCCTTCAAAGAAGTGGGCTGAACCCAATCATAAATGGCCTGTACCTTGGCCGGGTCCATTTCAATAGTTGACGGAGACAAAATAAATCCCAAAAATGAAATCCTCTGTACCCCAAAAAGGCATTTCGATCCCTTGACATACAGGGAATTCTCCCTCAAAATCCGGAACACAGTCCGAACATGTTCCACATGAGAGTCCCAATTCTTGGAGAAGATCAAAATATCATCCAGATAGATAATCAAAAAGTTATCCACAAAGTCTCGAAATATATCGTTCATGAAGCACTGGAAGACAGAAGGGGCATTAGTGAGCCCAAAAGGCATCACCAGGTACTCAAAATGTCCCTCCGGAGTATTAAACGCCGTCTTCCATTCATCCCCATGCTTAATTCGAATAAGATTATACGCCCCCCTGAGGTCAAACTTGGTAAACCAGCAAGCACCTTTAACTCTGGAGAATAGATCAGAAATCAGGGGTAACGGATACTGATATTTAACAGTAATTTTGTTGAGGGCACGATAGTCAATACAAGGCCTTAATGAACCATCCTTTTTAGCCATGAAAAAAAAAACAGCACCTAAGGGTGAAGAGGATGGTCTAATATGACCCTTCTCCAATGCCTCCTTAATATAGGATCGCATAGCCTCGTGCTCGGGTACAGATAAATTGAAAAGCCGACCCTTGGGGAATTTACACCCCGGGTTCAGCTCAATTGCACAGTCATAACTCCTATGAGGAGGCAAAGACACAGACTCATTCTCACTAAATACATCATAAAAGTCAGTCAAATAGTCAGGAACATCATGCGACTGGGGAGAGGTGGAGAAAACAGGAGCATCACTAAGGGCACACCGACAACCCCAACTCACCACAGACAAAGATTTCCAATCCAGAACTGGATTATGGATTTGCAACCAGGGAAACCCAAGAACAATGGTATCATGCAAATTATGCAACACCAAAAATCTGCAATTTTCTTGATGGTCTGGGGCGACCCGCATTACCACCTGGGTCCAAAACTGAGGTTTATTCTTCGCCAAAGGAGTAGCATCAATACCCCTCAAAGGGATAGGCGTCCGCAGAGGTGTCATAGGAAATCCACAGCGTTTAGCAAAATCCAAGTCCATCAGGTTCAGAGCTGCTCCTGAATCCACAAAAGCCTTGGTGGAAAATGTGGACAGGGAGCAGATCAGAGTAATTGCCAGAAGAAACTTAGGTTGAACACCACCCACAGAAAACGTGTGTACACAACGTTTCTCTCATTTAGGGCACACAGAAATAATATGCGAGGCATCTCCACAAAAAAACACAGCTTATTACGCCTTCTGAACTCCTGACGTTGCGCCCTAGACAAAACTCTATCACATTGCATAGGTTCAGACATTTGTTCAACAGGTGGCAACATCTCTCGTGTAGTTTTGCGTTCACGTAAACGCCGATCCACCTGAATGGCTAATGACATAGAATCATGAACAGAGGGAACAGGAAATCCCACCTTAGTATCTTTTACAGTTTCTGACAAACCCTTCCGAAAGAGGGCTGCCAAGGCACCATCATTCCAGGTAGTAAGGACCACCCACTTTCGGAATTTTTGACAGTACAACTCTGCCGAATCCCGACCCTGGCTTAATGCCAACAGGGTCTTTTCAGCCTGATCAATAGCATTAGGTTCATCATACAACAACCCCAAGGCTTTAAAACATGTGTTCACATTATTCAAAATAGGATCATCAGGTTTCAAAGAAAACGCCCAATCCTGTGGATCGCCGCGCAGCAAAGAGATGACAATTTTAACCTGCTGCGCGGAGTTCCCCATCAAGTTAGGCTTCAAGGCAAAAAATAATTTGCAATTATTCTTGAAATTCAAGAATTTAGACCGATCCCCAAAAAACACATCAGTAGTGGGAATCTTTGGTTCAGCAGCATGTGAATGAGCAAGATAGGCGGAAATTCCTCGCACTTCAGCAGCGAGCTGCTCCACACGATCAGACAATTGCTTCATCTCCATTGAGAGAAAAATTCCCCTTACGGCCTCAGAGATATAGAGGAAAAAATATGCACACAAAAAAAAAATAATAATAATTCTGACACTTTTTTTTTCCCTTTTTTTTTTTTTTTTTTACAATTCTCTCCTGCTATTGAGTACCCTGGGATCTGCGGTATGGCTGGTGATTCTGTTATGATGAGTCACCGAAGGAGGAAAAAACAAAATACCAGCTAAGTCCAGGAAAACCAGAGAGGTTGGCAGCTATCGGATTGCAGACCCCTGGACCTATCCACAACAACTAGCAGTAGCTGTAGGGGGTTCCTACGGTGCCCTAGACCCCTTGATCACAGCCGGAGATCTATACAGCCTAAAGACAGAAAGGGGAAAAACTAAACTGCCCCAGAGCAGACCCCAAAGCAATAGGCAGCCCCCAACATATAATGACGGTGAAGCAAGATGAAAACACTAACACAGATAGAAAGATAGGTTGAGCAAATGATGGGGCCCAAGCTAACTACATAGGACAGGATAGGAAAGCTGCTGTCTGCCATCCGCAAAAACCCTATCAAAATGAGCCAACCGACTGATAGGAAAAACAGGCCCTGAAGTCGCTAGGCTTCAAAAGACTATATCAGCACTCAGGTATATTCTGAAGACAGAGCAAAAGATCAACAGATCAGAGACAAAAATGGAATTCAGCTCACCCCCGGCCGGGGATGGCAGAACTCCCAAAAAACAAGGCAAAACAAAAACAAAACTGAAGATTACAAAGCAGAGCTGAAAAACTTAGCTTTGAGATGCAGGAATCAGACTGGTCTCCAAGAATCCAGCAGGAAAATCACCAGCCAGGAAGAAGGGCGTCGGCAGCCTTATATCCAGATCTCAATTCCAGCCACCCAGTTATCATCTAGCTGCCCAGGTGTTTGGTAATCAGCCTCACCACCTTCCTTCACGAGAGGAGGGAGTTCATCAGACCTCAATGGTGAAGGGTAGAGTTGAGCGACTTTTGGTTTTTTAGGGTCGCGTTTCGTTTCGTGAAACCCGACTTTTCCAAAAGTCGGGTCGAGCAAGATCGTCCGATTATAGGGAAAAGTCGGGGTCGTCCCGAAACACGAAACCCAATGTAAGTCAATGGGGAATAAAAGTCGGCAGTGAGAGGAGGACAGGAAACACACCTGCAGTGCCCATTTGAATGCCAAAAGCATCAATTCTTCTTTCTTAAGCTTGTCAACCTTAATTAACTTCATAATACAAGTTACGCACTGAAAAATGGGGGTTATTTGGCTACAAACTGTGGGGGGGGGAGGGCTGGCTCCAGGTTTTCATGTGCCCTGGGCGAAAGAGTGCCCCTTTAACACATACCACAACTCATCATGCTCCGATACGGCAGAGAAATAGCGGTATAGTACAATGAAAAATACTTCACTTTTTACATCTCATGACGAGGCCCATCTATTTCTCCATACAGAATCATTGGTCCCATATAATGTTTGAAACAGTATATGATGAGCTCCACATAATGCTACAGTATATGTTGGTCCCCATGGATGAAGCTCCACTGTCTTATGGGCCCAAATAATGCTCCAAACATAATGGGCCCCATTTCTAATGCTCTAGTGTATAATGGGCCCTGTAAATGCTGCTCCAGTGTCTGATGTCCACCTTTGGAATGTTCCAGTGTATGGTGGGCCCCATCTATCATTCTCCAGAGTATAGTGCTCCCCAAAAATTGCTGTCCCAACATTGAAAACAATCAAATAAGTCTCCTCGCTAGGGAATCCCTGTACTTGTCTGGACAGGTGCTGTAGCTTGCTTAACAGCTCGCCAGCCGTTCTCACGCCCAGTATGGATTACACGTGATTGCACAAAGGTGAGAAAGGGTACCGTATCCCCAGATAACATGTATGGATAGCGTACACATTCAAAATATCAGTCTCAGGAGGCAGGCTCAGACGGTATTAGGCCCAGTATGGATTGCACGTGATTGCACAAAGGTTAGAAAGGGTACCGTATCCCCGGATAACATGTATGGATAGCGTACACATTCAAAATATATGTCTATACAGCATGAGGCAGGCTCAGACGGTGTTAGGCCCAGTATGGATTGCACGTGATTGCACAAAGGTTAGAAAGGGTACCGTATCCCTGGATAACATGTATGGATAGCGTACACATTCAAAATATATGTCTATACAGCATGAGGCAGGCTCAGACGGTGTTAGGCCCAGTATGGATTGCACGTGATTGCACAAAGGTTAGAAAGGGTACCGTATCCCTGGATAACATGTATGGATAGCGTACACATTCAAAATATATGTCTATACAGCATGAGGCAGGCTCAGACGGTGTTAGGCCCAGTATGGATTGCACGTGATTGCACAAAGGTTAGAAAGGGTACCGTATCCCTGGATAACATGTATGGATAGCGTAAACATTCAAAATATATGTCTCAGGAGGCAGGCTCAGACGGTGTTAGGCCCAGTATGGATTGCACGTGATTGCACAAAGGTTAGAAAGGGTACCGTATCCCCGGATAACATGTATGGATAGCGTACACATTCAAAATATATGTCTATACAGCATGAGGCAGGCTCAAACGGTGTTAGGCCCAGTATGGATTGCACGTGATTGCACAAAGGTTAGAAAGGGTACCGTATCCCTGGATAACATGTATGGATAGCGTACACATTCAAAATATATGTCTATACAGCATGAGGCAGGCTCAGACGGTGTTAGGCCCAGTATGGATTGCACGTGATTGCACAAAGGTTAGAAAGGGTGCCGTATCCCTGGATAACATGTATGGATAGCGTACACATTCAAAATATATGTCTATACAGCATGAGGCAGGCTCAGACAGTGTTAGGCCCAGTATGGATTGCACGTGATTGCACAAAGGTTAGAAAGGGTACCGTATCCCTGGATAACATGTATGGATAGCGTACACATTCAAAATATATGTCTCAGGAGGCAGGCTCAGACGGTGTTAGGCCCAGTATGGATTGCACGTGATTGCACAAAGGTTAGAAAGGGTACCGTATCCCCGGATAACATGTATGGATAGCGTACACATTCAAAATATATGTCTATACAGCATGAGGCAGGCTCAGACGGTGTTAGGCCTAGTATGGATTGCACGTGATTGCACAAAGGTTAGAAAGGGTACCGTATCCCTGGATAACATGTATGGATAGCGTACACATTCAAAATATATGTCTATACAGCATGAGGCAGGCTCAGACGGTGTTAGGCCCAGTATGGATTGCACGTGATTGCACAAAGGTTAGAAAGGGTACCGTATCCCTGGATAACATGTATGAATAGCGTACACATTCAAAATATATGTCTCAGGAGGCAGGCTCAGACGGTGTTAGGCCCAGTATGGATTGCACGTGATTGCACAAAGGTTAGAAAGGGTACCGTATCCCCGGATAACATGTATGGATAGCGTACACATTCAAAATATATGTCTATACAGCATGAGGCAGGCTCAGACGGTGTTAGGCCCAGTATGGATTGCACGTGATTGCACAAAGGTGAGAAAGGGTATCGTATCCCTGGATAACATGTATGGATAGCGTACACATTAAAAATATATGTCTATACAGCATGAGGCAGGCTCAGACGGTGTTAGGCCCAGTATGGATTGCACGTGACTGCACAAAGGTTAGAAAGGGTACCGTATCCCTGGATAACATGTATGGATAGCGTACACATTCAAAATATATGTCTATACAGCATGAGGCAGGCTCAGACGGTGTTAGGCCCAGTATGGATTGCACGTGATTGCACAAAGGTTAGAACGGGTACCGTATCCCCAGATAACATGTATGGATAGCGTACACATTCAAAATATATGTCTCAGGAGGCAGGCTCAGACGGTATTAGGCCCAGTATGGATTGCACGTGATTGCACAAAGGTTAGAAAGGGTACCGTATCCCCAGATAACATGTATGGATAGCGTACACATTCAAAATATATGTCTCAGGAGGCAGGCTCAGACGGTGTTAGGCCCAGTATGGATTGCACGTGATTGCACAAAGGTGAGAAAGGGTACCGTATCCACAGATAACATGTATGGATAGCGTACACATTCAAAATATATGTCTCAGGAGGCAGGCTCAGACGGTATTAGGCTCAGTATGGATTGCACGTGATTGCACAAAGGTTGGAAAGGGTACCGTATCCCCAGATAACATGTATGGATAGCGTACACATTCAAAATATATGTCTATACAGCATGAGGCAGGCTCAGACGGTGTTAGGCCCAGTATGGATTGCACGTGATTGCACAAAGGTTAGAAAGGGTACCGTATCCCTGGATAACATGTATGGATAGCGTACACATTCAAAATATATGTCTATACAGCATGAGGCAGGCTCAGACGGTGTTAGGCCCAGTATGGATTGCACGTGATTGCACAAAGGTTAGAAAGGGTACCGTATCCCTGGATAACATGTATGGATAGCGTACACATTCAAAATATATGTCTATACAGCATGAGGCAGGCTCAGATGGTGTTAGGCCCAGTATGGATTGCACGTGATTGCACAAAGGTTAGAAAGGGTACCGTATCCCTGGATAACATGTATGGATAGCGTACACATTCAAAATATATGTCTATACAGCATGAGGCAGGCTCAGACGGTGTGAGGCCCAGTATGGATTGCACGTGATTGCACAAAGGTTAGAAAGGGTACCGTATCCCTGGATAACATGTATGGATAGCGTACACATTCAAAATATATGTCTATACAGCATGAGGCAGGCTCAGACGGTGTTAGGCCCAGTATGGATTGCACGTGATTGCACAAAGGTTAGAAAGGGTACCGTATCCCTGGATAACATGTATGGATAGCGTACACATTCAAAATATATGTCTCAGGAGGCAGACTCAGACGGTGTTAGGCCCAGTATGGATTGCACGTGATTGCACAAAGGTTAGAAAGGGTACCGTATCCCTGGATAACATGTATGGATAGCGTACACATTCAAAATATATGTCTATACAGCATGAGGCAGGCTCAGACGGTGTTAGGCCCAGTATGGATTGCACGTGATTGCACAAAGGTTAGAAAGGGTGCCGTATCCCTGGATAACATGTATGGATAGCGTACACATTCAAAATATATGTCTATACAGCATGAGGCAGGCTCAGACAGTGTTAGGCCCAGTATGGATTGCACGTGATTGCACAAAGGTTAGAAAGGGTACCGTATCCCTGGATAACATGTATGGATAGCGTACACATTCAAAATATATGTCTATACAGCATGAGGCAGGCTCAGACGGTGTTAGGCCCAGTATGGATTGCACGTGATTGCACAAAGGTTAGAAAGGGTACCGTATCCCTGGATAACATGTATGGATAGCGTACACATTCAAAATATATGTCTATACAGCATGAGGCAGGCTCAGACGGTGTTAGGCCCAGTATGGATTGCACGTGATTGCACAAAGGTTAGAAAGGGTACCGTATCCCTGGATAACATGTATGGATAGCGTAAACATTCAAAATATATGTCTCAGGAGGCAGGCTCAGACGGTGTTAGGCCCAGTATGGATTGCACGTGATTGCACAAAGGTTAGAAAGGGTACCGTATCCCCGGATAACATGTATGGATAGCGTACACATTCAAAATATATGTCTATACAGCATGAGGCAGGCTCAAACGGTGTTAGGCCCAGTATGGATTGCACGTGATTGCACAAAGGTTAGAAAGGGTACCGTATCCCTGGATAACATGTATGGATAGCGTACACATTCAAAATATATGTCTATACAGCATGAGGCAGGCTCAGACGGTGTTAGGCCCAGTATGGATTGCACGTGATTGCACAAAGGTTAGAAAGGGTGCCGTATCCCTGGATAACATGTATGGATAGCGTACACATTCAAAATATATGTCTATACAGCATGAGGCAGGCTCAGACAGTGTTAGGCCCAGTATGGATTGCACGTGATTGCACAAAGGTTAGAAAGGGTACCGTATCCCTGGATAACATGTATGGATAGCGTACACATTCAAAATATATGTCTCAGGAGGCAGGCTCAGACGGTGTTAGGCCCAGTATGGATTGCACGTGATTGCACAAAGGTTAGAAAGGGTACCGTATCCCCGGATAACATGTATGGATAGCGTACACATTCAAAATATATGTCTATACAGCATGAGGCAGGCTCAGACGGTGTTAGGCCTAGTATGGATTGCACGTGATTGCACAAAGGTTAGAAAGGGTACCGTATCCCTGGATAACATGTATGGATAGCGTACACATTCAAAATATATGTCTATACAGCATGAGGCAGGCTCAGACGGTGTTAGGCCCAGTATGGATTGCACGTGATTGCACAAAGGTTAGAAAGGGTACCGTATCCCTGGATAACATGTATGAATAGCGTACACATTCAAAATATATGTCTCAGGAGGCAGGCTCAGACGGTGTTAGGCCCAGTATGGATTGCACGTGATTGCACAAAGGTTAGAAAGGGTACCGTATCCCCGGATAACATGTATGGATAGCGTACACATTCAAAATATATGTCTATACAGCATGAGGCAGGCTCAGACGGTGTTAGGCCCAGTATGGATTGCACGTGATTGCACAAAGGTGAGAAAGGGTATCGTATCCCTGGATAACATGTATGGATAGCGTACACATTAAAAATATATGTCTATACAGCATGAGGCAGGCTCAGACGGTGTTAGGCCCAGTATGGATTGCACGTGACTGCACAAAGGTTAGAAAAGGTACCGTATCCCTGGATAACATGTATGGATAGCGTACACATTCAAAATATATGTCTATACAGCATGAGGCAGGCTCAGACGGTGTTAGGCCCAGTATGGATTGCACGTGATTGCACAAAGGTTAGAAAGGGTACCGTATCCCCAGATAACATGTATGGATAGCGTACACATTCAAAATATATGTCTCAGGAGGCAGGCTCAGACGGTATTAGGCCCAGTATGGATTGCACGTGATTGCACAAAGGTTAGAAAGGGTACCGTATCCCCAGATAACATGTATGGATAGCGTACACATTCAAAATATATGTCTCAGGAGGCAGGCTCAGACGGTGTTAGGCCCAGTATGGATTGCACGTGATTGCACAAAGGTGAGAAAGGGTACCGTATCCACAGATAACATGTATGGATAGCGTACACATTCAAAATATATGTCTCAGGAGGCAGGCTCAGACGGTATTAGGCTCAGTATGGATTGCACGTGATTGCACAAAGGTTGGAAAGGGTACCGTATCCCCAGATAACATGTATGGATAGCGTACACATTCAAAATATATGTCTATACAGCATGAGGCAGGCTCAGACGGTGTTAGGCCCAGTATGGATTGCACGTGATTGCACAAAGGTTAGAAAGGGTACCGTATCCCTGGATAACATGTATGGATAGCGTACACATTCAAAATATATGTCTATACAGCATGAGGCAGGCTCAGACGGTGTTAGGCCCAGTATGGATTGCACGTGATTGCACAAAGGTTAGAAAGGGTACCGTATCCCTGGATAACATGTATGGATAGCGTACACATTCAAAATATATGTCTATACAGCATGAGGCAGGCTCAGATGGTGTTAGGCCCAGTATGGATTGCACGTGATTGCACAAAGGTTAGAAAGGGTACCGTATCCCTGGATAACATGTATGGATAGCGTACACATTCAAAATATATGTCTATACAGCATGAGGCAGGCTCAGACGGTGTGAGGCCCAGTATGGATTGCACGTGATTGCACAAAGGTTAGAAAGGGTACCGTATCCCTGGATAACATGTATGGATAGCGTACACATTCAAAATATATGTCTATACAGCATGAGGCAGGCTCAGACGGTGTTAGGCCCAGTATGGATTGCACGTGATTGCACAAAGGTTAGAAAGGGTACCGTATCCCTGGATAACATGTATGGATAGCGTACACATTCAAAATATATGTCTCAGGAGGCAGACTCAGACGGTGTTAGGCCCAGTATGGATTGCACGTGATTGCACAAAGGTTAGAAAGGGTACCGTATCCCTGGATAACATGTATGGATAGCGTACACATTCAAAATATATGTCTATACAGCATGAGGCAGGCTCAGACGGTGTTAGGCCCAGTATGGATTGCACGTGATTGCACAAAGGTTAGAAAGGGTGCCGTATCCCTGGATAACATGTATGGATAGCGTACACATTCAAAATATATGTCTATACAGCATGAGGCAGGCTCAGACAGTGTTAGGCCCAGTATGGATTGCACGTGATTGCACAAAGGTTAGAAAGAGTACCGTATCCCTGGATAACATGTATGGATAGCGTACACATTCAAAATATATGTCTATACAGCATGAGGCAGGCTCAGACGGTGTTAGGCCCAGTATGGATTGCACGTGATTGCACAAAGGTTAGAAAGGGTACCGTATCCCTGGATAACATGTATGGATAGCGTACACATTCAAAATATATGTCTATACAGCATGAGGCAGGCTCAAACGGTGTTAGGCCCAGTATGGATTGCACGTGATTGCACAAAGGTTAGAAAGGGAACCGTATCCCTGGATAACATGTATGGATAGCGTACACATTCAAAATATATGTCTCAGGAGGCAGGCTCAGACGGTGTTAGGCCCAATATGGATTGCACGTGATTGCACAAAGGTTAGAAAGGGTACCGTATCCCCGGATAGCATGTATGGATAGCGTACACATTCAAAATATATGTCTATACAGCATGAGGCAGGCTCAAACGGTGTTAGGCCCAGTATGGATTGCACGTGATTGCACAAAGGTTAGAAAGGGTATCGTATCCCTGGATAACATGTATGGATAGCGTACACATTAAAAATATATGTCTATACAGCATGAGGCAGGCTCAGACGGTGTTAGGCCCAGTATGGATTGCACGTGACTGCACAAAGGTTAGAAAGGGTACCGTATCCCTGGATAACATGTATGGATAGCGTACACATTCAAAATATATGTCTATACAGCATGAGGCAGGCTCAGACGGTGTTAGGCCCAGTATGGATTGCACGTGATTGCACAAAGGTTAGAAAGGGTACCGTATCCCCAGATAACATGTATGGATAGCGTACACATTCAAAATATATGTCTCAGGAGGCAGGCTCAGACGGTATTAGGCCCAGTATGGATTGCACGTGATTGCACAAAGGTTAGAAAGGGTACCGTATCCCCAGATAACATGTATGGATAGCGTACACATTCAAAATATATGTCTCAGGAGGCAGGCTCAGACGGTGTTAGGCCCAGTATGGATTGCACGTGATTGCACAAAGGTGAGAAAGGGTACCGTATCCACAGATAACATGTATGGATAGCGTACACATTCAAAATATATGTCTCAGGAGGCAGGCTCAGACGGTATTAGGCTCAGTATGGATTGCACGTGATTGCACAAAGGTTGGAAAGGGTACCGTATCCCCAGATAACATGTATGGATAGCGTACACATTCAAAATATATGTCTATACAGCATGAGGCAGGCTCAGACGGTGTTAGGCCCAGTATGGATTGCACGTGATTGCACAAAGGTTAGAAAGGGTACCGTATCCCTGGATAACATGTATGGATAGCGTACACATTCAAAATATATGTCTATACAGCATGAGGCAGGCTCAGACGGTGTTAGGCCCAGTATGGATTGCACGTGATTGCACAAAGGTTAGAAAGGGTACCGTATCCCTGGATAACATGTATGGATAGCGTACACATTCAAAATATATGTCTATACAGCATGAGGCAGGCTCAGATGGTGTTAGGCCCAGTATGGATTGCACGTGATTGCACAAAGGTTAGAAAGGGTACCGTATCCCTGGATAACATGTATGGATAGCGTACACATTCAAAATATATGTCTATACAGCATGAGGCAGGCTCAGACGGCGTGAGGCCCAGTATGGATTGCACGTGATTGCACAAAGGTTAGAAAGGGTACCGTATCCCTGGATAACATGTATGGATAGCGTACACATTCAAAATATATGTCTATACAGCATGAGGCAGGCTCAGACGGTGTTAGGCCCAGTATGGATTGCACGTGATTGCACAAAGGTTAGAAAGGGTACCGTATCCCTGGATAACATGTATGGATAGCGTACACATTCAAAATATATGTCTCAGGAGGCAGGCTCAGACGGTGTTAGGCCCAGTATGGATTGCATGTGATTGCACAAAGGTTAGAAGGGGTACCGTATCCCTGGATAACATGTATGGATAGCGTACACATTCAAAATATATGTCTATACAGCATGAGGCAGACTCAGACGGTGTTAGGCCCAGTATGGATTGCACGTGATTGCACAAAGGTTAGAAAGGGTGCCGTATCCCTGGATAACATGTATGGATAGCGTACACATTCAAAATATATGTCTATACAGCATGAGGCAGTCTCAGACAGTGTTAGGCCCAGTATGGATTGCACGTGATTGCACAAAGGTTAGAAAGGGTACCGTATCCCTGGATAACATGTATGGATAGCGTACACATTCAAAATATATGTCTATACAGCATGAGGCAGGCTCAGACGGTGTTAGGCCCAGTATGGATTGCACGTGATTGCACAAAGGTTAGAAAGGGTACCGTATCCCTGGATAACATGTATGGATAGCGTACACATTCAAAATATATGTCTATACAGCATGAGGCAGGCTCAAACGGTGTTAGGCCCAGTATGGATTGCACGTGATTGCACAAAGGTTAGAAAGGGAACCGTATCCCTGGATAACATGTATGGATAGCGTACACATTCAAAATATATGTCTCAGGAGGCAGGCTCAGACGGTGTTAGGCCCAATATGGATTGCACGTGAATGCACAAAGGTTAGAAAGGGTACCGTATCCCCGGATAACATGTATGGATAGCGTACACATTCAAAATATTTGTCTATACAGCATGAGGCAGGCTCAGACGGTGTTAGGCCCAGTATGGATTGCACGTGATTGCACAAAGGTTAGAAAGGGTACCGTATCCCTGGATAACATGTATGGATAGCGTACACATTCAAAATATATGTCTATACAGCATGAGGCAGGCTCAGACGGTGTTAGGCCCAGTATGGATTGCACGTGACTGCACAAAGGTTAGAAAGGGTACCGTATCCCTGGATAACATGTATGGATAGCGTACACATTCAAAATATATGTCTATACAGCATGAGGCAGGCTCAGACGGTGTTAGGCCCAGAATGGATTGCACGTGATTGCACAAAGGTTAGAAAGGGTACCGTATCCCCAGATAACATGTATGGATAGCGTACACATTCAAAATATATGTCTCAGGAGGCAGGCTCAGACGGTATTAGGCCCAGTATGGATTGCATGTGATTGCACAAAGGTTAGAAAGGGTACCGTATCCCCAGATAACATGTATGGATAGCGTACACATTCAAAATATATGTCTCAGGAGGCAGGCTCAGACGGTGTTAGGCCCAGTATGGATTGCACGTGATTGCACAAAGGTGAGAAAGGGTACCGTATCCCCAGATAACATGCATGGATAGCGTACACATTCAAAATATATGTCTCAGGAGGCAGGCTCAGACGGTATTAGGCCCAGTATGGATTGCACGTGATTGCACAAAGGTTAGAAAGGGTACCGTATCCCCGGAAAACATGTATGGATAGCGTACACATTCAAAATATATGTCTATACAGCATGAGGCAGGCTCAGACGGTGTTAGGCCCAGTATGGATTGCACGTGATTGCACAAAGGTTAGAAAGGGTACCGTATCCCTGGATAACATGTATGGATAGCGTACACATTCAAAATATATGTCTATACAGCATGAGGCAGGCTCAGATGGTGTTAGGCCCAGTATGGATTGCACGTGATTGCACAAAGGTTAGAAAGGGTACCGTATCCCTGGATAACATGTATGGATAGCGTACACGTTCAAAATATATGTCTATACAGCATGAGGCAGGCTCAGACGGTGTTAGGCCCAGTATGGATTGCACGTGATTGCACAAAGGTTAGAAAGTTTACCGTATCCCCGGATAACATGTATGGATAGCGTACACATTCAAAATATATGTCTATACAGCATGAGGCAGGCTCAGACGGTGTTAGGCCCAGTATGGATTGCACGTGATTGCACAAAAGTTAGAAAGGGTACCGTATCCCTGGATAACATGTATGGATAGCGTACACATTCAAAATATATGTCTATACAGCATGAGGCAGGCTCAGACGGTGTTAGGCCCAGTATGGATTGCACGTGATTGCACAAAGGTTAGAAAGGGTACTGTATCCCTGGATAACATGTATGGATAGCGTACACATTCAAAATATATGTCTATACAGCATGAGGCAGGCTCAGACAGTGTTAGGCCCAGTATGGATTGCACGTGATTGCACAAAGGTTAGAAAGGGTACCGTATCCCTGGATAACATGTATGGATAGCGTACACATTCAAAATATATGTCTCAGGAGGCAGGCTCAGACGGTGTTAGGCCCAGTATGGATTGCACGTGATTGCACAAAGGTTAGAAAGGGTACCGTATCCCCGGATAACATGTATGGATAGCGTACACATTCAAAATATATGTCTATACAGCATGAGGCAGGCTCAGACGGTGTTAGGCCCAGTATGGATTGCACGTGATTGCACAAAGGTTAGAAAGGGTACCGTATCCCTGGATAACATGTATGGATAGCGTACACATTCAAAATATATGTCTATACAGCATGAGGCAGGCTCAGACGGTGTAAGGCCCAGTATGGATTGCACGTGATTGCACAAAGGTTAGAAAGGGTACCGTATCCCTGGATAACATGTATGGATAGCGTACACATTCAAAATATATGTCTCAGGAGGCAGGCTAAGACGGTGTTAGGCCCAGTATGGATTGCACGTGATTGCACAAAGGTTAGAAATGGTATCGTATCCCCGGATAACATGTATGGATAGCGTACACATTCAAAATATATGTCTATACAGCATGAGGCAGGCTCAGACAGTGTTAGGCCCAGTATGGATTGCACGTGATTGCACAAAGGTTATAAAGGGTACCGTATCCCTGGATAACATGTATGGATAGCGTACACATTCAAAATATATGTCTCAGGAGGCAGGCTCAGACGGTGTTAGGCCCAGTATGGATTGCACGTGATTGCACAAAGGTTAGAAAGGGTACCGTATCCCCGGATAACATGTATGGATAGCGTACACATTCAAAATATATGTCTATACAGCATGAGGCAGGCTCAGACGGTGTTAGGCCCAGTATGGATTGCACGTGATTGCACAAAGGTTAGAAAGGGTACCGTATCCCTGGATAACATGTATGGATAGCGTACACATTCAAAATATATGTCTATACAGCATGAGGCAGGCTCAGACGGTGTAAGGCCCAGTATGGATTGCACGTGATTGCACAAAGGTTAGAAAGGGTACCGTATCCCTGGATAACATGTATGGATAGCGTACACATTCAAAATATATGTCTCAGGAGGCAGGCTCAGACGGTGTTAGGCCCAGTATGGATTGCACGTGATTGCACAAAGGTTAGAAAGGATACCGTATCCCTGGATAACATGTATGGATAGCGTACACATTCAAAATATATGTCTATACAGCAGGAGGCAGGCTCAGACGGTGTTAGGCCCAGTATGGATTGCACGTGATTGCACAAAGGTTAGAAAGGGTACCGTATCCCTGGATAACATGTATGGATAGCGTACACATTCAAAATATATGTCTATACAGCATGAGGCAGGCTCAGACAGTGTTAGGCCCAGTATGGATTGCACGTGATTGCACAAAGGTTAGAAAGGGTACCGTATCCCTGGATAACATGTATGGATAGCGTACACATTCAAAATATATGTCTATACAGCATGAGGCAGGCTCAGATGGTGTTAGGCCCAGTATGGATTGCACGTGATTGCACAAAGGTTAGAAAGGGTACCGTATCCCTGGATAACATGTTTGGATAGCGTACACATTCAAAATATATGTCTCAGGAGGCAGGCTCAGACGTGTTAGGCCCAGTATGGATTGCACGTGATTGCACAAAGGTTAGAAAGGGTACCGCATCCCCGGATAACATGTATGGATAGCGTACACATTCAAAATATATGTCTATACAGCATGAGGCAGGCTCAGACGGTGTTAGGTCCAGTATGGATTGCACGTGATTGCACAAAGGTTAGAAAGGATACCGTATCCCTGGATAACATGTATGGATAGCGTACACATTCAAAATATATGTCTATACAGCATGAGGCAGGCTCAGACGGTGTTAGGCCCAGTATGGATTGCACGTGATTGCACAAAGGTTTGAAAGGTTACCGTATCCCTGGATAACATGTATGGATAGCGTACACATTCAAAATATATGTCTCAGGAGGCAGGCTCAGACGGTGTTAGGCCCAGTATGGATTGCACGTGATTGCACAAAGGTTAGAAAGGGTACCGTATCCCCGGATAACATGTATGGATAGCGTACACATTCAAAATATATGTCTATACAGCATGAGGCAGGCTCAGACGGTGTTAGGCCCAGTATGGATTGCACGTGATTGCACAAAGGTTAGAAAGGGTACCGTATCCCTGGATAACATGTATGGATAGCGTACACATTCAAAATATATGTCTATACATCATGAGGCAGGCTCAGACGGTGTTAGGCCCAGTATGGATTGCACGTGATTGCACAAAGGTTAGAAAGGGTACCGTATCCCTGGATAACATGTATGGATAGCGTACACATTCAAAATATATGTCTATACATCATGAGGCAGGCTCAGACGGTGTTAGGCCCAGTATGGATTGCACGTGATTGCACAAAGGTTAGAAAGGGTACCGTATCCCTGGATAACATGTATGGATAGCGTACACATTCAAAATATATGTCTGTACAGCATGAGGCAGGCTCAGATGGTGTTAGGCCCAGTATGGATTGCACGTGATTGCACAAAGGTTAGAAAGGGTACCGTATCCCTGGAAGAGTCCCTGGAAAACCAGGGGAAGAGTCTTGAGGAGATCATTTGCATATTCCCAGTGCCTTCTGGGATAAGTGAAGAGTCTCCGCGAGCTCAACGATCACTGGGTTTTGGCCGTTGCAGCTGAAAAGAGGAAATCGGAAAACCAGGGGAAGAGTCTTGAGGAGATCATTTGCATATTCCCAGTGCCTTCTGGGATAAGTGAAGAGTCTCCGCGAGCTCAACGATCACTGGGTTTTGGCCGTTGCAGCTGAAAAGAGGAAATCGGAAAACCAGGGGAAGAGTCTTGAGGAGATCATTTGCATATTCCCAGTGCCTTCTGGGATAAGTGAAGAGTCTCCGCGAGCTCAACGATCACTGGGTTTTGGCCGTTGCAGCTGAAAAGAGGAAATCGGAAAACCAGGGGAAGAGTCTTGAGGAGATCATTTGCATATTCCCAGTGCCTTCTGGGATAAGTGAAGAGTCTCCGCGAGCTCAACGATCACTGGGTTTTGGCCGTTGCAGCTGAAAAGAGGAAATCGGAAAACCAAGGGAAGAGTCTTGAGGAGATCATTTGCATATTCCCAGTGCCTTCTGGGATAAGTGAAGAGTGTCCGCGAGCTCAACGATCACTGGGTTTTGGCCGTTGCAGCTGAAAAGAGGAAATCGGAAAACCAGGGGAAGAGTCTTGAGGAGATCATTTGCATATTCCCAGTGCCTTCTGGGATAAGTGAAGAGTCTCCGCGAGCTCAACGATCACTGGGTTTTGGCCATTGCAGCAGAAAAGAGGAAATCTGAAAAACCGCGCGCCTATCGGCGTGCGAATTTGGGCTCATCTTTCATTGTTTTTAAGAAATCTCAAGATGGAAGAGGCCAGGAGCCATTTGGTGAGCTGCATTTCTTGCTACATGTTCACAGACTTACCAGTGGAAAAGCCAAACTTCACATGCCACAAATGCAAGCTTGTGTCCCTGTTGGAGGAAAAGTTGCAAAATCTCGAAGAGAGGTTAGCTACGTTGAAGATCATTAAGGAAGGTGAAGAGTTCTTGGACAGAGCAGAATTATCTCTTCATGTTACAGAAAGAGAAGAAATTCGAAGTGCACCTGAAGAAACAGAGGAATGGAGACATGTGACCCAGAGAAGCAGGAGGATCAGGAGGCAGTCAGCACCCATACTGCTCAGAAACCAGTACCAGGCTCTCACGCAGGAAAACAATGAAGAAATACATCAGGATAAGACTTTGCCAACAAGCAGCAACCTTGTACGCCTTCAGAGTCCTCCTGGATGGAGAAAGAAAAATGTTGTGAAGAAGAAACGGAGAGTGGTGGTCATGGGGGATTCCCTGTTGAGAGGAACTGAGGCCGCTATCTGCAGACCGGATATAACTTCAAGAGAAATGTGTTGTCTTCCAGGTGCAAAAATTAAAGATGTGTCTGACAGGATATCAGGACTCTTCAGACCTACAGATGACTACCCATTCCTGCTACTACATGTGGGGACAAATGACACTGCAAGAAACGACCTGGAAACCATCTGCAGAGACTTTGAAGACTTAGGCAAGAAAGTGAAAGAACTGGGAGCGCAGGTGGTCTTCTCTTCCATCCTCCCAGTGGATGGCCATGGAACAAGGAGGTGGAATAAGATTCTGCAGGTGAACAACTGGCTACGTCGATGGTGCCGTCAGCAACGATTTGGATTCCTGAATCACGGAGTGAACTACTTATACGATGGACTACTTGCTAGAGATGGGGTGCACCTTACGAAGACTGGTAAGCATGTATTTGGAAGTCGCCTTGCTACACTTGTAAGGAGAGCTTTAAACTAGAACAACATGGGAAGGGAAGCAAAAGACCAGAAAAAGCCATACACCTGACAAATGCTATTGAGAACTCTGCTATTAGAAGTGGAAAGGAAGAACAAAGACGAAAGAATCTAATTAATAAAAATATTGGAGAAAGAGAAACCAATCACAAACTAAAATGTTTCTATACTAATGCACAAAGCATGGGCAACAAACAAGGAGAATTGGAACTACTAACACAGGAAAAGAAATATGATGTCATTGGAATCACTGAAACTTGGTGGGACAATACACATGATTGGAATACAAGACTAGAAGGATACAACTTATTTGCAAGAAACAGACTTGATAAACGAGGAGGGGGTGTCGCATTGTATGTTAGAAACGCGTATATCTGCACAGAGATTGAAGCTTCAGAGACTGGGAGTTCTGTGGAAACTGTTTGGGTAAGAATACAAGGACAGAACAATGGAAAGGACACCATTGTAGGCATTTACTACAGGCCGCCTGTGCAAGCTGAAGCTATGGATGAACTATTTATGCATCAAATGGCCAAGTTCTCCAAAAAATATGACATAGTTGTCATGGGAGATTTCAACTATCCAGACATTTGTTGGGAATCTCTCTCAGGCAAAACTAACAGGTCAAGGAAATTCTTATCCTCTCTTGCTGACAACTTTATCTTCCAAAAGGTAAGGGAGAAAACAAGGGGAACTGCTACCTTGGATCTAATCCTTATAAACAGGGAGGAAATGGTTGAGGAGGTAAAAGTGGCTGGGACCCTAGGAGGTAGCGACCATGCTATTTTAGAATTTTGGATAACTAGAGGCGGAAGACCTGTGAAGACTCAGACGTCAAGGTTAGATTTCAGAAAGGCAGATTTTAAGGGATTCAGAAAGAGAATTGGAGGGATCCAATGGCTGGATATCCTTAAAGACAAAAATGTCCAGGAAGCATGGGAAATCTTGAAAAATGAAATTCTCAAAGCACAGTTGTTAACAATTCCGAAAAGAGGGAAGAATAGGAAGCAGTTAAGGAAACCAGGATGGATGAACACAGAACTTAAGCACATGCTAAAAAGGAAGAAAAAAATGTTTATAAAATGGAAAGAGGGAGGCATATCTAAAGAAGAATATAATGCTGTCTGCAGAACCTGCAGGGCACAAATCAGATTAGCTAAAGCTGAAAATGAATTGAGGCTTGCAAGAGATGTCAAAAGCAATAATAAAGGATTTTGGGGATATGTCAAAAGTAAAAGAAAAGTCAAAGATGCTATAGGATTTTTACAGGATGAAAATGATGAAATGGTAAGACAGGATGTTGAGAAGGCTGAACTTTTAAATTCCTATTTTGCATCTGTTTTCTCTCAGAAAGGAAATGTAACATCAACTGTTATTCACTGTCCTATTAAGGGAATAGAAGAATCCAGGATATCTATAAACAGAAAGATAGTGAGGAAACACTTAGCTAGCCTAAATGAATTCAAGTCTCCAGGTCCAGATGAATTACACCCCAGAGTACTGAAGGAGATAGCAGAAGAAATTTTTGAACCCCTCTCTATAATCTTTGAAAATTCTTGGAGAACAGGAGAAGTGCCAGAAGACTGGAGAAGAGCAAATGTTGTTCCTATCTTCAAAAAGGGGAAGAAGGTGGACCCAGGTAACTATAGGCCGGTGAGTCTGACTTCTATACCAGGAAAGATCTTTGAACAAATTATTAAACAACATGTATGTCAATACCTGGATAAGAATGAAGTGATTAAACAGAGTCAGCATGGGTTTGTAACTAATAAGTCATGTCAGACTAACTTAATTTCCTTCTATGACGGTATCACTGATTGGGTGGATCAAGGAAATGCTGTAGATATAGTATATCTTGACTTCAGCAAAGCATTTGACAAAGTCTCTCATACAATCCTTATTGAAAAAATGATTAAGTATGGAATGGACAAGGCAACTGTTAGGTGGATTCATAACTGGCTTAGTGATCGGACCCAAAGAGTGGTCGTAAATGGCTGCACATCCAGTTGGAAGAATGTCTCAAGTGGGGTACCACAGGGCTCTGTCCTGGGCCCTGTATTGTTCAACATCTTTATCAACGATTTAGATGAAGGAATTGAGGGTAAACTGATTAAATTTGCTGATGACACAAAGCTAGGAGGGATAGCTAATACTAGAGAAGAGAGAGAGAGGATTCAAAAAGATTTAAATAAACTGGAGAAGTGGGCAGCAACTAACAGAATGGTTTTTAACAGGGAGAAATGCAAAGTACTACATCTGGGCAATAAAAATGGAAAAAGCATATATAGAATGGGAGGAATAGGGCTAAGTGACAGCACATGTGAAAAAGACTTGGGTATACTAATAGATCACAGACTGAATATGAGTCAACAGTGTGATGCAGCAGCAAAAAAGGCAAATGCAATTCTAGGATGTATTAACAGAAGCATACAGTCTAGATCACGTGAAGTCATTATTTCCCTCTACTCCTCTTTGGTCAGACCTCATCTGGAATATTGTGTCCAGTTTTGGGCACCACATTTTAAAAAAGACATCAACAAACTGGAGCAAGTTCAGAAAAGATCGACCAGAATGGTGACCGGTCTGCAAACCCTGTCTTATGAGGAAAGGTTGCAGGATTTGGGAATGTTTAGTTTGCAAAAGAGAAGACTGAGAGGAGACTTAATAGCTGTCTACAAATATCTAAAGGGCTGTCACATTGTAGAAGGATCAACTTTATTCTCATTTGCACAAGGAAAGACTAGAAGCAATGGGATGAAACTGAATGGGAGGAGACACAGATTAGATATTAGAAAAAACTTTTTGACAGTTAGAGTGATCAATGAGTGGAACAGGCTGCCACGAGAAGTGGTGAGTTCTCCTTCAATGGAAGTCTTCAAACAGAGGCTGGACAGACATCTGACTGGGATGATTTAGCGAATCCTGCTTTGAGCAGGGGGTTGGACCAGATGGCCCAGGAGGTCCCTTCCAACTCTACGATTCTATGATTCTATGATTCTATGATTCTATAACATGTATGGATAGCGTACACATTCAAAATATATGTCTATACAGCATGAGGCAGGCTCAGACGGTGTTAGGCCCAGTATGGATTGCACGTGATTGCACAAAGGTTAGAAAGGGTACCGTATCCATGGATAACATGTTTGGATAGCGTACACATTCAAATATATGTCTCAGGAGGCAGGCTCAGACGGTGTTAGGCCCAGTATGGATTGCACGTGATTGCACAAAGGTTAGAAAGGGTACCATATCCCCGGATAACATGTATGGATAGCGTACACATTCAAAATATATGTCTATACAGCATGAGGCAGGCTCAGACGGTGTTAGGCCCAGTATGGATTGCACGTGATTGCACAAAGGTTAGAAAGGGTACCGTATCCCTGGATAACATGTATGGATAGCGTACACATTCAAAATATATGTCTCAGGAGGCAGGCTCAGACGGTGTCAGGCACAGTATGGATTTGACGGCCCAGATTACACAGCGGAGGAGCAGGGAGATGTAAAGATTGC
The DNA here is from genome assembly GCF_039654945.1 of Dendrobates tinctorius. Classification (NCBI taxonomy): domain Eukaryota; kingdom Metazoa; phylum Chordata; class Amphibia; order Anura; family Dendrobatidae; genus Dendrobates; species Dendrobates tinctorius. Next base: position 16,157,599 of record NW_027361737.1, read on the forward strand.
AAATGCTGGGGCCCTGCCTAAGCAAGGGGGGCCCACTCGTGGGCGTCGGTACTGGCAATGGGCCCCTCATAGTACAGCGGTGTGTCTGACGGCGGGTGTGCACCACCACCGTCAGAGACACTTGATTGCACTATGAGGGACCCTGTGCCAGTGCCCGCGCCCAAGAGTCGGCCTACCCACCTGTCCAGGGCAACGGCACTCGCACGGTGTCGTGCGGTAGGTGGTGACCCCGGCCATGGGGGGGAGGCAGCACAGTTAGGGAGTTTTAGAAAGTGGCATATGTTGATGTTGGACATTCAGCTGATGCAAAAGGCGAAATAGGTGAAGTACCAGGAAGAGGTGGACCAAAGCAAGCCATTTTTCTGTCACCCTATGTGTCATCAGGGGAAGGTGGGACAAAATCCTTGGAAACCCATGCGTGGTTCATTTTAATGAAGGTTAGATCATCCACATTTTGGGTTGACAGACGGGTCCTTTTTTCTGTCAGGATTGATCCAGCTGCACTGAAGACTCTTTCCGATAGTACACTTGCAGCTGGGCAAGCGAGCTCCTGTAAGGCATATTGGGCCAATTCAGGCCAGGTGTCCAGTTTAGCGGCCCAATAGTCAAAGGGGAATGACCTGTGTGGGAAAACATCGATATGGGAGGAAAAGTAGTTTGTTACCATAGTTGACAACTGCTGTCTCCTGTCACTTTCCATCGATGCAGTATTACCAGTTGTGTGAGCGGTATTTGAAAAATCAATCCACAACATTGTCATGAAACCCCTGTCTCCAACGCCACTTCTGCTGTGTGCACCACGAACACCTCTGCCAAGCTGCCCCTGGCCCGTACAGCTCGTGTGAGAACCATCACCGCTGCTGTGTGCTGGGAATGCCTCAAGCAACCGATTTACCAGAGTTACTTGTTTATTAGCCAATATTAGGTCAAGGTTCTCCTGTGGCATGATGTTTTGTAATTTGCCTTTATAGCGTGGATCCAGGATGCTGGCCAACCAGTAGTCGTCATCGTTCATCATTTTGGCAATGCGGGGGTCCCTTTTTAGGATCCGCAAGGCATAATCTGACATGTGGGCCAATGTTCCCGGTGTCAATGATGCACTGCGAGTGCTGGGTGGAGGAGCACTTTCTGGCAAATCCACATCCCTCCAGTCACGCACAAACCCTGTACCAGACCTTGCCACGCCAACATTTTCACTTGCCCCACGAGATGCATCCTCCTCCCCTAAGTAATCATCCCCATCATCCTCCTCCTCCTCCTCTTCTTCCTCCACCTCGTCCAGGAGAGGTCCCTGAGCAGACAATGGCTGAATGTCATCAAGGATTCCCTCCTCCTCTTCCTCCTCATCAACATTGGCTGCAGACGCCTGCTCCTTAAGGTGCGTCAAAGTTTGCATGAGCAGACGCATAAGTGGGATGCTCATGCTTAGGATGGCGTCGTCTGCGCTTACCAGCAGTGTGCATTCCTCAAAACACTGAAGGACTTTACAAAGGTCTTTCAGCTTCGACCACTGCACACCTGTCAACTCCATGTCTGCTCTCAAAGTGCCTGGCCGTGTATCCTCCCACAAATGCATTATGGCCTGCCTCTGCTCGCACAGCCGCTCCACCATGTGCAGGGTGGAGTTCCACCTTGTTGCAATGTCGATAATGAGGCGGTGGTTGGGAAGGTGGAGCAATCGCTGCAGCTTCTGCATACGAACGGAGTGTACAGGCGACCGGCGGATGTGCGCGCACAGTCTTCACACCTTCTGGAGCAGGGCTGTTAACTCCGGATAATTTTTGAGGAAGCACTGCACCACCAGGTTCAAGGTGTGAGCAAAGCAAGGTATGTGGCTGAGTTTTGAAAGGGCTATGGCTGCCACAAAATTACGGCCGTTATCACTAACTACCTTGCCTGCCTCAAGATGTACACTGCCCAGCCATGACTCAGTTTGTCGCTTCAAGTACTCGGCCAGCACCTCGGCGGTGTGTCTGTCGCCCAAACACATCATCTGCAACACAGCCTGCTGACGCTTTCCACTAGCTGCTCGATAGGGGGACACATCGTGTGCAACAGTGGCAGCTGCAGATGGAGTGCTCGTACGACTGCGCTCTGTGGACGAGCTTTCGCTTCTGGAGGAGGTGGAGGAGGAGGAGGGTCGAACGCCTACAGCCAACTGTTTCCTATACCGTGGGCTAGGCAGCACTGTCCCACCACCGCTGTCCCCTGTGGACCCTGCATCCACCACATTAACCCAGTGTGCAGTGATGGACACGTAACGGCCCTGGCCATGCCGACTGGACCATGCATCAGTTGTGAGGTGCACCTTTCCGCTCACTGACTGCTTGAGTGCATGGACAATGCGGTCTTTCACATGATGGTGGAGGGCTGGGATGGCTTTGCGAGAGAAGAAGTGGCGACTGGGTAGGTCATAGCGTGGTACTGCATAGGCCATGAGTTCGCGGAAAGCTGTGCTTTCCACCAACCGAAAGGGCATCATCTCAAACGAGATTAGTTTGGCAATGTGGGCGTTCAAACCCAGTGTACGCGGATGAGAGACTGAGTACTTTCTTGACCTACTCATAGTGTCTGGGAGGGTGAGCTGGACTTGAGAGCTGCATATGGTGGAAGTAGCGGTGGACAGGGCGGACTGAGAGAGGGTTGATGATGGTGATGGAGTTGGTGTTCTTTCTGATGGCATAGAATCAGTATTTCGTTGATATAACAGTGGGATTCCCTGACTGCTGTGGTCTTGCAACGACACCTCAACATTTGCTGCTGTGCTAACCGGTGGGCTTACAGTGGGGGAAACAATGTAGCGTTGCTGACTACCTTCGTTGTGATCAGTTGCACATGTGGCACTTGAGGTTTGGTGTTGTGTCCACGCTTGCAAGTGCATGCTGGTTAAATGTCTAAGCATGCAACTGGTATTCAAATTTTTCAGATTTTTCCCTCGGCTAAAGGTCTTTGCGCACTTCTTACAGATAACCTTGGCCTGATCATGAGGATTTTGTTCAAAAAAGTGCCACACTGCACTCTTCCTACTTTGGCAGACATTTTGCGGCCTAGCACGCTGTGATCTTTTGACCCTCTGGACAAGCTGTCCAGCAACTCTTTTGATGTTTGGAACCTGTCTTTTGAGTGCTCCGGGCCTGCCAGATAACAGCTGTTGCGATGTCGATGTCTGCTGTGGATGCTCCTCATCTGAGCTATTGGAAGCAGCACCCTCTTCCCCCAATGGATGCCAATCTGGGTCAACAACTGGGTCATCCATCACCTCCTCTTCTATGTCATGTGCACCTTTCTCTGTGTCACCGTGTATGGTGGTATAGTGTGCGGGAAGGGGCACCTGAGTCTCATCAGGGTCAAAATCTGGCTCTGTACACTGCGAGGACAATGTAGTGCTCTGAGTGAATGTACCAGCAGAATCATCCATCAGCGGCTGTGCATCAGTGCACTCCATGTCAGATTCATCTTGGCCTGGGTAATTCACCATTTCACTTGATAATCCAGGCATGGTATGTGAAAACAGCTCCATGGAGTAATCAGTAGTATGGCCTGCGTCATCCTTCAATCTTGGTTGGGGTGAAGGACACAAGGAAAGGTGTGGTTCATGAACATGAGCCTCCAATGACGACTCAGTGCTTTTACTTTTTACAACTGAAGAAGAGGAGGCGATAGAGCTGGAGGCTGAGTCAGCAATGTAAGACAAAACTTTTTCCTGATGCTCTGGCTTTAAAAGCGGTTTGCCAACTCCTAGAAAACTAAGCGTTCGAGGCCTTATGTAGCCAGACGATGATGCAGGGTCAGCACCTCCTGCATTCGGTCCTATTTTGCTCTTGCCACTACCATCAGATCCACCACCAACACCATCATTACCAGCTGCCAACCCCCGCCCAATTCCACGGCCTCTTCCACCAGCCTTCCTCATTTTTGGTAGAAATGTAGACAAAATCCAACTAACTATATAGTAATGTAAAACAAGGTACAAGGTGTCTATAGGACAGGGGAAATTTTGAATTTCTGCAAACACTTGTGGACAGTGGACACTTTTGGATTATGTGAGGCCCACTGATATCTGAGCGCTATGTGACAGGTTCGATGGCACTGCTGTGACAAAAGTGACTAGAGGATAAGGGAGATTTTGAATATCTGCACACACTTTTGGACACTGGACACTTTTGGATTGTGTGAGGCCCACTGATATCTGAGCGCTATGTAACAGGCTCGATGGCACTGCTGTGACAAAAGTGACTAGAGGATAAGGGAGATTTTGAATATCTGCACACACTTTTGGACACTGGACACTTTTGGATTGTGTGAGGCCCACTGATATCTGAGCGCTATGTGACAGGCTCGATGGCACTGCTGTGACAAAAGTGACTAGAGGATAAGGGAGATTTTGAATATCTGCACACACTTTTGGACACTGGACACTTTTGGATTGTGTGAGGCCCACTGATATCTGAGCGCTTTGTGACAGGCTCGATGGCACTGCTGTGACAAAAGTGACTAGAGGATAAGGGAGATTTTGAATATCTGCACACACTTTTGGACACTGGACACTTTTGGATTGTGTGAGGCCCACTGATATCTGAGCGCTATGTGACAGGCTCGATGGCACAGCTGTGACAAAAGTGACTAGAGGATAAGGGAGATTTTGAATTTCTGCACACACTTGTGGACACTGGACACTTTTGGATTGTGTGAGGCCCACTGATATCTGAGCGCTATGTGACAGGCTCGATGGCACTGCTGTGACAAAAGTGACTAGAGGATAAGGGAGATTTTGAATATCTGCACACACTTTTGGACAGTGGACACTTTTGGATTGTGTGAGGCCCACTGATATCTGAGCTCTATGTGACAGGCTCGATGGCACTGCTGTGACAAAAGTGACTAGAGGATAAGGGAGATTTTGAATATCTGCACACACTTTTTGACACTGGACACTTTTGGATTGTGTGAGGCCCACTGATATCTGAGCGCTATGTGACAGGCTCGATGGCACAGCTGTGACAAAAGTGACTAGAGGATAAGGGAGATTTTGAATTTCTGCACACACTTGTGGACAGTGGACACTTTTGGATTGTGTGAGGCCCACTGATATCTGAGCGCTATGTGACAGGCTCGATGGCACAGCTGTGACAAAAGTGACTAGAGGATAAGGGAGATTTTGAATTTCTGCACACACTTGTGGACAGTGGACACTTTTGGATTGTGTGAGGCCCACTGATATCTGAGCGCTATGTGACAGGCTCGATGGCACTGCTGTGACAAAAGTGACTAGAGGATAAGGGAGATTTTGAATTTCTGCACACACTTGTGGACAGTGGACACTTTTGGATTGTGTGAGGCCCACTGATATCTGAGCGCTATGTGACAGGCTCGATGGCACAGCTGTGACAAAAGTGACTAGAGGATAAGGGAGATTTTGAATTTCTGCACACACTTGTGGACACTGGACACTTTTGGATTGTGTGAGGCCCACTGATATCTGAGCGCTATGTGACAGGCTCGATGGCACAGCTGTGACAAAAGTGACTAGAGGATAAGGGAGATTTTGAATTTCTGCACACACTTGTGGACAGTGGACACTTTTGGATTGTGTGAGTCCCACTGATATCTGAGCACTATGTGACAGGCTCGATGGCACAGCTGTGACAAAAGTGACTAGAGGATAAGGGAGATTTTGAATTTCTGCACACACTTGTGGACAGTGGACACTTTTGGATTGTGTGAGGCCCACTGATATCTGAGCGCTATGTGACAGGCTCGATGGCACTGCTGTGACAAAAGTGACTAGAGGATAACGGAGATTTTGAATTTCTGCACACACTTGTGGACAGTGGACACTTTTGGATTGTGTGAGGCCCACTGATATCTGAGCGCTACGTGACAGGCTCGATGGCACAGCTGTGACAAAAGTGACTAGAGGATAAGGGAGATTTTGAATTTCTGCACACACTTGTGGACAGTGGACACTTTTGGATTGTGTGAGGCCCACTGATATCTGAGCGCTATGTGACAGGCTCGATGGCACAGCTGTGACAAAAGTGACTAGAGGATAAGGGAGATTTTGAATTTCTGCACACACTTGTGGACAGTGGACACTTTTGGATTGTGTGAGGCCCACTGATATCTGAGCGCTATGTGACAGGCTCGATGGCACAGCTGTGACAAAAGTGACTAGAGGATAAGGGAGATTTTGAATCTCTGCACACACTTTTGGACACTGGACACTTTTGGATTGTGTGAGGCCCAATGAATATCTGAGCGCTATGTGACAGGCTCGATGGCACAGCTGTGACAAAAGTGACTAGAGGATAAGGGAGATTGGATTGCTTTTAAAAAAGCAGTTTGCGGAGCAGTGAGTAAACAGCAATGCCAGCATGTCAGGAAGCCTTAGAAGGCAGCACAACAACCTACACCACTGATACACCACTATATAGCCTCCCCTTGCACTGCACACACAGTGACTGGTGTGTTGTGCAGGCCAAATTGCTAGCAGCAGAAGCAGTTTTTTTTTCTTCTCAGCAGGACAAAAAAAAAAATTGGGATTGCTTTTAAAAAAGCAGTTTGCGGAGCAGTGGGTAAACAGCAATGCCAGCCTGTCAGGAAGCCTTAAAAGGCAGCCCAACAACCAACACCACTGATACACCACTATATAGCCTCCCCTTGCACTGCACACACAGTGACTGGTGTGTTGTGCAGGCCAAATCGCTAGCAGCAGAAGCAGTTTTTTTGTCTTCTTCCCTGCCTAACGCTCTCCCTACAGAATCAGCAGCAACCTCTCCCTATACTAAGATCGGCAGAAGTATGATGGCGGTCGGCGTGCACGCCCTTTTATACCCCCTGTGACGCCCACCAAAGCAAGCCAATCACTTGCATGCCCTTCTGAAAGATGGTGGTGACCCGTGCCTATGTCATCACGTTGCCCACAGTGTCCGTGGATCCTGATTGGCTGAAAAAGAGCGCAAAACAAACTTTTGAAATGCGACTTTGGCGCGTAAGTCGCCGACCTCGTGGCTGAACTCATCCTAGGGTCGGGTTTCGTTTCATGAAACCCGACTTTGCCAAAAGTCGGCGACTTTTGAATTTTTTCGACCCGTTTCGCTCAACTCTAGTGAAGGGAAAAATGAACTCACAACACCGGACCACACCGTATCACCCGCAAGGAAATGGGGCTTATGAACAATTTAATCGGACATTGATTCAGATGTTGCGTACTCTGGAGAGTGACAAGAAGGCCCGTTGACCCGAATATGTTTCTGAATTAGTATGGGTCTATAACAATCGGGTACATCGAGTTACTGGCTATACCCCCTACTCCCTGTTGTTTGTATGAGAGGGTAAAGGGATCACGGAGGTGGAGTCGGACCCCGAAGGTCCTCAGCCCTGGACTGGAGTGTCATCTTGGGTCCGAAATCATCGCCATCGGTTGCAGACTCTTCACCGAATTGTACACACCAAGCTCTGAGACTGGGAGCACCCAGGGAAAAATGCAACCCCACCTCCTCACCTTCAAAGCAGGGACCGTGTGCTTGTACTAGATCAACGCCCCCAGAACAAGCTAGAGCCACGTTGGGAAGAGAGTCCTTATCGGGTCTTACGCCGTATCCACCCGGATGGACCTGTGTACGACCCGAGGAGGATGAAACACTACCCACTCGTATTGTGCATCGTAATATGTTATGCCCGTGTACTTCCATTGACCCAAAGCAACTGGAGCCTGCCCCGTCAACATCTGAACCATCATCTATATGTTGGGACCCGGACGACGAACACGAAGATTTTCCCCCAGAACCCAGAGGCCTTCCACTCAGTAATGAACCAGCTGACACAATTAGCCCGCCTGCACCAATCAGCCCACCAATCTCCACCACCCCAGAAGACTCCACCCCAGTTGAACTGAGACGCTCCGAGCGGTCAACAGCCGGCAAACCCCCTGAACGATATGAACAAGATCAGTTCATATGGCAACGAACATTGAAACCCCTACAGACCGATCTCAATAGACTAAGGCCCTCGCCCGGGGACTGGCGAAACTTACAGGGTGGAGGAATGTGGGGAGTAGGGGGTACGCTCAGGTGGCAGTTGGCAGAGAGTGTGACAGGAGCAGAGAAGCCGAGTGACTTAGAGAGAGACGGGGTGACGAGCGGTGTGTGTAAGGGACACCGTCAGGAGTCTGTAAGGAGAAAGCTATGCACTCACCGACAAGAGAAATGTGAGAGACTTTTACCAGAAGCCGCTCCCTGCCCACTGTCGCACACAGCCACGCCCGGGGTCCCCCGCCCTTTTGAGACAGGTCCGTTACCTCAAGTCGCCGCTGCGACGACGGGTAAAATGGCTTCAGCGGCCTGGACACTGCCCCCCTGTCTCGTTCCACAGCAGCGGCCCTGCCATCACCGGCCTCAGTGGACGCCACCTAGCCATAGGCGGCAATAGAGGCCCACGTCCCGTCTACAAGGGGACTCTGAGCAGAGGCTGGCCGAACATCATTTGGGGAACTGCGTCATCACTGCACTGAGACGAGAGCCGGTAAAAGACGTCCTGAAAGCCCCACCAGCACAGAGTCTTCAGGGCCTGTTGTGCCCCACCAGCACAGATTCTTCAGGGCATGTTGTGCCCCACCAGCACAGAGTCTTCAGGGCCTGTTGTGCCCCACCAGGACAGAGTCTTCAGGGCCTGTCAAGCTCAAATCATCCTGGGACAATGAGGCGTCAAGGCAGCCACATTCAGCGACCTCTAAGCGGCCGCACCTGTGAACCCGAGCGACGACTGGAAGGATAAGTGAACTATAGGAAATAAGGACCCATAGTTCGACGCCCGGACTAGCCAGGTTAGTCACATTGAATATAAGAAAAGTATTGTTTATTTTGTTGAGTCCCTGCGAGGACAGATTGTTGTTACCCCTGTTACTTGTTCAGCATAGCCCCAGCGGCTCCAAGTTATAAAAGTTGATTTCACAAGTCATACCTTGTCTCGTGTCTCGTCACTGTATCCTGAGAACCTGCTCAACCCTACACTAGCCAGTCTGAATACATGTGTGGATTGCCTGTTTGTTAGGAAATCCCCACATATATTCATGCTGTCTAACAGCCGCAAATCATGCAGCTAAGGCGACAGAAACTAAATCTCCGAGCACATCCAAATACTCAGAGATCATCTGAGCATGCTTGGGAAATCTTTAGTAATGAGTATACTCGCTTATCACTACTCTGCCTTTGAGTGGATAAGTTTAGGATTCAAGACAGATAAAATCATTGAGGAGCATCGCAAAGCACCAAAAGAAAGAAAAATAATAAATTTCCCGAGGGATTCTGAGGAGTGATTCATTGAATATGGGAGCAAGGCATACCAATTAGGAAGGAAGACGACAGGTATCATTCACATTTTACGTTTTGACCCGTCCTGGGTCATTTTCAAATGTCGCTGGGGGTAAAGTGAACATGTACAGAATTAATGTATTATATATTATATACATACAGAACATCATGACACATATAGGAGTGAAAGTAAACCAAAGCAAAACCAGAGAACAATTGCAAAGGGTAAGCAAATTAAAATTCATTTGAATACAAGGAGCTGGCTACGTTTAATACTATAAGAACAGCATTTAAACAATAGTTATAACAAAATAGTAAGGCAAGGGAAAGGTATGGAAGCTATCAAATATGAGGAATGGGATAGAGGGATACAAACAGTTTAGGAGTGAGTGTATAGGGCTTGATCATATTGGGGCACTTTATACAGAAAAAAATTCTCTATATATAATGGTCTAAGTGCTGGTATTGAAAGGCTGCATTCATAGGAGGGGGGAAGTAAAGATTTTAGAGCAGATATGGAGTAATATGTGAAAGCCATGGATTATATGGTATGTGTAACCAGAGCCCCTATGGGATAAGTAGCATATATATACAGTTGCATTATTATATGGGATGCCATCTTACTAAACATACCTTTAATCACATGGATAGGGTTTATTGTGCAGCACATGAGCCAGCGTTGGTGCAATTTCAGCCATACAGGGGATATTTTTAAAAGGAGCTGAAAGTGTGACTTCTTGTTACTGCAAACCGGAAGTGAGGCATGGAGGTAATCCAGAATGAGATCTAGATGTTGAGACATACTTTGTAGCATGGACAGGAAGGGGGCAGTCACAGCTGTGGTGAGTGGCAATGTGTAAAACCAGGGGGCTTAGACAAAATTTCAAGGCAGGAAAATGCAGGAGATACAACAGAGGGGAAGGTTCAGGGAGGAAGGATGAATGAGGAAAAAAAGGGAGAAGGGGTACTGGTGCATTCTGTGTACCTGAAATCTTCAATCTAACATAGTACTGTTAGGCATTGGGATTCTCCTTCTACACAGGGTAGATCCCAAGCCTTATCTTCTGTAGTTTCCCATTCAGTCTCAACCACAGTAGATTCTTCTCAGCAAAGACGTCGGTCTCAGCATCTTGCTCAGACTCGGGCTGTGTGCGTTGTTACCGCTGCCTCTTCAGGTCCAGCTATGGTAACTAACAACAGACAACAGCAAGCAGTCATTCCTGAGCCTAAGTCCAGGATTCGCTCTACTGAGCATTCCCCGAGGTGACGACCTCTCATTAGTGGTCTGTCGTCAGCTGCTAAGGTCCTGTGCTGGCTCCGGATTGACCCATGAGCAAGCTCCTGTCTGATTGGACTGATTGGCGCAGTTTATAAAAGGATCTTTGGGGTGCCCGGAGGCGCGCTAAGATCATTTGCGGTTGTGTGTGTGGGTGGAGACTCTGACGCTCTGTCGGCTTGTGTGATCATCTAGTTTTACCTAGAGAGGCAGGTTTTCCTTGGCTTGGCCTGCTCCTGTCTCAGTCATGTGTGGTGTTAGCACGGGCTGTTTACAGGGCAAAGTCAAACCCACGTTTTTTAACCCTTTTGTTTTGGGCATAGCACACACATTTTTGGTACCGCTCGGCGGTTAGCTGAGCTTGGTACTTGTATCTTTGTGCCACTCAGTGGAGCTGCTTTAGTTAGTTTTATTTCCATTGCCACTTGGCATCTAGCTGAGCTGGTATTCCACGGCCAGTGCTCACCCCCCTGAGAAGTTATGAGAGTAGGGCAATCTGCATTCAGTCCACACAGGTTGACGTTTAACACGATGTGTTCTTTGTGATCGCTCGCCGCACTGCTCATTAGCAGAGGAAGGAGCTTGGTGCTCCGAAACGCACGTCGGGGTGGGCTGACGTTCCTTCATCTCTGCATCTACCAGGTACTTTACTTTTATTATTATCTGTGTATGACTTCTTTTGTATGGTATTAACCATCTAGGTATGTGAGCACTTGCCCTGCTAGTCTGTAGCCTGCACTCTATATTACTATGGTTATTTGTTAGTATGCTGATGCAGGGGTGGTCGGTCCTGATGCCCGTTATCTGATGTGTGACCAGTAAGCATGTGCTTTGTTCCCCACCCTTACCACTGTACCTATTATCTATTTTATATTTAGTATTCAATAAAGTATATATCTTTTATGGGACCTTATGACTGCTTGTCAGTTGTTTCTTAGCATGCTTTTTTGCAGTTGGCCCTAAATTGGTCCAATATTTGCATGTGTTAAGTGGTATGTGACACTTGTTTTTTAGCTATATGATTTTCTGCTCACACGTGCTATGTTTACTACAATTTTGTTATGCTATATATGACAGTGAGAAGAGGTGGGGCTGGAGAGGTGAGCAGTGAGGTGGGTATGCGGATTGTTTGTTGTTTATATCTTAAGTTTAAAATATGCTTTGAGGTTTGGAAAAATCCTAGAACATAATAAGTGACATGAAATTTTTGAAGAGTTATCTCTGGAAAATCTGCATTGATAAGTTTCAAACATTGTGTGATCCTCTCATCTCCACTAATACTCTTTTAATAAATGTCTTAATTCACAGCTTCAGCCTATTTGTTAAGATTTTGTAAGGTCTTCTGTAATTGCACTGAGAATTATGTCCTGAACATTAGATCAAAGAGGTCCAAATAACTCCATTTTAGAGAAGCAAACCTTTATCAGGTGTCCTAAAAGTGTCCCAGCTGTTTGATACTGAATATATGAGGAAGGTTTCCATTGGCTGTTTTAGAGCACTTTTACTGCAGACTTAAAGCTGTGGATTTATCTCTAATAGGTATATAGTTCATATAGATATATAAACCATACAGTGAAGCTAAAGGTGAACCAGTGCTGTATTTTTGAGCATAGATTTTTAGATAGGCTTTTAGTAACAATCATGATTATCCTGAATGCGAGCACAGCTGCCAAACCACTATCTTCTACAAGAGTGTTGTAATAAGCACATTGTTCATACTGCCATATGTTTGGTCACTTGTATTTCCTTGGTTTCTACTCTTAATAGGGTTGAGATACATCATGGGTAAGCAAAGAAACACTGGTGATAAAAAGTCAAGTCAGATGTTGAGCTATTATTTCATAGCCCATGAATATCCATCTCACAGGTCAGACATCTCTCTCTGTCAACTCCTTCTATACCGTAGCCACTGAATTCCACTCAAATAGAAAAATAAGACATGCTGCTATGGCCATTTTTCTTCTGAATATCGGTGTGGTTTTCCATTTACCTCCCTTTGTCTGGCTTGCTGAAATGATACACTTGGCAACCAACGAGTGCCAATGATGGCCTTGCAAAGTCGGAGAATATACAAATTACAGTAAGTGGTGGTAGTTTATCGTGATGGTGTCTGAAAATAAATTCGCTGGATCACCTTGTGTTTCCCCGTAATGGATCGTTTTGTGCAGGTGTGCAGTCGAAAACTGAAAACAGCCGTGCTTAAGAAAGCAAGAGATACGATGTGCCACTGCATTAAATAAGGTAACAGCACATTAAAAATGCACGGGAGGCTGGCCAGAGTCTGACTGGAGAACTGACTTCAATTCTTACATAAATAAAACCCTCTATTTCAAATTAAATAAGTATGTGTGTATTTCCAGAGAAATAGAATCAATCGGGGCTTGATCTTGAAGCTTCATCTTTGCCTTTTTCTGTAACTCTGATTGAAAACAAATTGCAAGAAGTAAATTCTATTTCCCCGTACTACAAAAATCTCGAAAAAGAAAATGTGCCAAATACCTTTGATTTCCCTTCCCAAACCTAGACAAAAAAAAATAATAATTATAAAAACTCTGAATCAATGGCAAAGTTGTGGAGTCCAAATAATAATGGTATTTTGATTTAGCTCTCTCTAGGGCTTGGCAAATCTCCAGTAGGAATAACTGGGTTTGCCCTGGCATATATTATATACAAATGCCATATTTCCTGGATCTGTAGATATATTTGTTCCAGCTTTAATTTGCTATTTGCTCATGACTGGTATTATTCATGGTTAGATCCCAGGTGGTTTTGAGTAGTCCCCCGAGAAAATGAACAAGACCTTTTCACTCCCTAAATTATTGTATTAGCGTCATTTGATGCTGGCAGTTTATGCAGCTCAGTGCAAATTAGTCTGCAGGTTTCACATTGAATTCCTGCTCAGAAAGAAAATTGCTGTATTTATTCCTATGCAGAAGCACACAATGAACAGAGAACATGAAGAAGAAGCTTCTTTGTAAGAGATATATTCCATTAATATGTGCACTGAGCAGTATTCCTTACCTTACATACAACCAGCTGTACGGATATTCACAGGAAAAATGTTTATGCTACTAGTCCAAATTACAATTTGCCCTTTCCAACCATTTCCAAATCCTATGTCTCCTCTTGTTTTGACCTTACTGCTAAGTCTGGGCTCCCGTTGTACCACATTTATCAGGTACTCCAGAAAAGCTCCAAGCATATGCACTAACCAATTCTATTGCGTTACGCTACCCAATAGAAGTCAAAAGAGTATCATTTTGGCCAGACGTATGTTAATACTAATGAGTATGCATACTACTGAAAAATGAAATAATGCAGTGGCCCACTCTCTTTCATCCACAGGATCCTGAGAAAAAATATCCACTAAGCAGAAATCATAATAGTCTTTGGGTGACAGATGCTGAATGGTACCCATCACAGGCATACGTTTAAGGTGTATGTCATGAGCTTTTCAATAGCTTTTCATTGCTTATCAGTTAAACAGATGCAATTATATTTTATAGGTGATGGATACATTGAATGGATGCCTAGCATTAACATCCATCATCCATAGCATATAATGACAACCGTTCAATGGAAACGTTATAAAACAAAACTGCTATTCTTATTAGCCAATGGGTGACCGATGATAAGTCAGGAGCATTTCATGGTGTATACTACACTGGAAGGAGAGGAAAAGCGGATCTTTGCAACAGATGGTTTACATATTTTGAATAGTTATATATACTAACAATCACAGACTGATACAGAGGGAAGAGCCCTTTCGGGCTTACATTCTATAGGATGGTGGGGAAGGAGACAGTAGGTTGGTGGGTTGCAGCAGTTCCGGTGTTGGTTGAGGCGATATCTCCAGTAGTGGTGTGGAGGCAGCAGGATCATTGCAGGCTGTAGGCTTTCCTGAAGGGATAGGTTTTCAGGTTCCGTCTGAAGGATCCAAATGTGCTTGATAGTCGGAAGTGTTGGAGCGAAGAATTCCAGAGGATGGGAGATATTCAGGAGAAGTCTTGGAGGCGCGAATATGTGTGGAGGAGAGAAGGAGATCTTGGGAGGACTGGAGATTACGTGATTGAAGGTAACAGGAAATTAGTTCAGAGACATATGTATGTATATACACACACAAACATTGTCATTGACTGTCCTGGGAAAAAGGATGCCATACACTCCTTTGATTTTAAACTTAAGGTATTAAAGGGGTTGACCAGACTAAAATGATAAGTCTCCAGCTACTCTGTGTGACTGCAGACTTATGAATCTGGCTCAGGCGCACGCACAGTGCGCTGCAAGGATTCGCCAGTTTCTGAGCCGGGAACAGCAGCGATAGATGTGATATGCATACTTCCGAGCTGAAGCCATCCAGTGGGTGCGGCCTCACGCTATACAAGAGTATGGATCAATGCTGATCCCACGAGATGTCTCTTTCCCGGGAGTATGCATGTTACATATATCACTGTCGTTCCTGGCTCAGAAACTGGTGAATCCCCATAGTGCACAGTGTAGTCACACAGCGTGACTGCAGATATTTCATTTTACACTGGACAACCCTTTTAAGGTTCTTATTGGTGAGTTGAACTTTCCTCTGTTATTTATTACATGCAGTTTTTTTTATAATTCAGTGACATTTTACACTTGATTCATTTTAATATACCAATGATGGATGGAATGATGTATTGCATATTACATACAGTACATATTTGAAAAATAAGTTACGGTACTTCATGGCACAATTTTTTTTTGCTCACCATGATCTTGATATCCACACATATATTGCTACTCACCTGTCATGGCTCCAACGCTGTAAAAACAGAGGCCCAGGAATTCAGCACTTACTGGTAAGGGGAGAAGTAAGGTGAGTATTAGTATTATTTTGTTTCTACATCTTACTTTTATTATGCTCCAGGGTCTGAAAAGACTCCAGAGTATAATGAGGGACATTCAGCTCACAGAGAATACCTTTACTGCGAATCAAAATTTTTTGGGAAAATCTCAACAATACGACAAATTTAAATTTTGCCTGACCCAATCATATTTACACTCAGCCAGTATGATGAACCAATTTACGCGGTTGGATCTGCAATAACATTCTGTGCAAGTGTGACCACAGTGGAAAGAGCTCAAGAGCTAATCTCCCCCTACACATATCAGATTATAGCTACTGTATATTAAATTGCTGGCATCTGTTTCTAAAGCCCCCGTTACACACTGCGATATCGCTAGCAATATCGCTGTAAAGTCACCGATTTTGTGACGTTGCAGCGATATTACTAGCGATATCGCTGCATGTGATACTTACCTCCGACCGGCTCCCCCGCTGATTATCGCTGATCGCGCGAGAAGCTGCTGGACCATTTCTCGTCGTCAGCTTCCTGCGGCGCTTCCTGCTGTGACGACGAGCAACGCGTGGAGCCAGGCGGGAGGACGCAGGATCGCCGCGTCTGACAGGTAAGTAGCGACCCCTGTCCCCAGCGATGTCGCTGGTGAGATCTGCCTGAGTGGCAGCTCACTAGCGACCACCCAGCGATTCACCAGCGATCCTGACAGCGTCATATCGCTGGTCGGGATCGCTGGTGAGTCGCTAGGTGTAACGGTACCCTTACAGCTATGGCTGCCGCTGAGCTATTTACCATCTAATGGAATTGAAGTGCTTAGATGACACTGTCAATGTCTGACAGCGGCATTTAAATGACATCACAGCTGATGTGCTCATGCGCTGGATCCTATCGGTAGTGGTCTAGGGACACCAATGGCTTATTGTGAGAGCTGAGGATCTGGTGAAGGCACCCATCACTACCATCTTGGTTCTTCTCCAATGCTCAACTACATGCTTTGGTATTGCAGTATACAGTATAAGCAAATGCAGGCTCAAGTCTAAGAAATAATGTAAAAAGAAAAAAAAAGTTTTAAAAAATATATAAAAATTACAATCAACCACTTTTTCCCCATTAATATAAAGAAATTAGAAAAATAAAATATAAACAGAATTTTGTATTGTTACGATTTTATAAGTCAGGTGTATCAAAATATAAAATTAAGTAACACAATTGGTAAACGCTGTAATAAGAAAAGAAAAGGATAAATACACTGTAATTCTGTTTTTTTTCAGTCACTATACCTCCCTAAAAAAATAAACTCACTGATGTTATAGTCACTGCACTATATCCAGATCAAGAAGGGTTTCAAAAGTTTACAAAACAAGCAATCTTTATTTTCAACAACTTTGAAATACATATAAAAGCAAACAAAGGTGATTAAAATATTAAAAAGAGGTGCCTCAAACCAAACACATATATAGAGACGTCAGCTAGAGCAGTACCATAAATGCACAGGGAACTACATATGCAAGATAAAATAGATGAAATTTCAGTTATCTCAAAACAGTTACTGAAATGCGGTCATGAAACACCGCCTGTTCTGAAAATCAAAAATATGGCTGCCGCCCTATGTTTGCACAAAGTACATCCATGTACGTATAAGGAGACTGATCCACAGAGAAAAAACTGAAAGCGCAAAATCGGAAAGTTGCCCAGAAGTGGAAGGGTTAAAAAAGACAATGGCAAATGGAAAAAAAAAATGCAATATCATTAGGAAATAAACATTTCATTGATGTAATCTAAAGACTAATTATTTTTTTAATTCTGAAAGTAACAGCTAACTTACTGGGTGACTGGATACTATACATGAGAGCATAAAGTCATGAATTACTAACCAGAAATCAGTCACAGGACAATGACATAATAACGCTTATTGGCAGGGTAACAAGTTACTTTTCTGGAGGCTGGCACTTTCCTGGGAAATACATTGAGGCCAACGCAGCTGCCTACTCTAAGCTCAGTTAATGCTTGTAAATTAGGGCCCGGGAAAGTATAGAAGTGGCCCACACAATCAGAAAGCAGTATGAATTGCTGAGTGCAGCTACAAAGTGAGTGACACTAAAAGGGGATTTTAATTACAATTTCTCAAGCACACGAATCCAAATGTACAGGAAGAAAAATATCTTTCTCCACATGTCGGAAAATGTGATATCACCCACCCACATGATGTTCCAGGCAGCACGCTGCAAGCGTTTCTTTTTTACTTTTCTGATATAAAGTACAATGTTTTCTAGATTGCAGCAACATTGACTGATTTACAGTCTGCTTATAAGATACTGATGAGCAGGATTGGACATTTCTTGAATATGTAGGTGTATAACTTTCTTTAGCAGAAGTTGTTTGTTTCCAGGTTAGGAGTGGGCTCCTCTATTCACAAATATTTTCCTTATAACATAAAAAATGGAAAGTATTTCAGATGAACACCTTCTGCCATGCCTCAGTCTCAGATCATCCACACAATGTCAGTATCAAAAGCTCCCAGGGATGCCTGTCACAGCTGCTTGCTAAAGATGCCACCTAGAGTGCCAGCTACAGGGGTCTTGCTGGCTAAAGGCCCTTTTACATTTAGCGATGCACCAGCGATCCGACCCGGTCAGGATCGCTGGTGCATCGCTAAATGATCGCTAGTGAGCTGTCACACAGGAAGATCTCACAGCGATGCAGCAGCGATACAGCGGACGATACTCACCTTTCACACACAGCGATGAAGACGTCCTCCCGCCTCCACGCGTCGCTCGTCGTCACAGCAGGAAGCTGACGACGAGAAATGGAGCCGGACATTCTCGCATGATCAGCGATAACCAGCGGGGGAGCCGGTCGGAGGTAAGTATCACACATAGCGATATCGCTATAACGTCACAAAATCGTTAACGTTATTGCGATATCGCTATGTGTAAAACCCCCTTAAGAAGCCAACCTGTGTTTACCTGTCGAAAGCAAAAAGGGGGTCAGCACTATACTTTTCCTATTGGTGCTCGTGGAGAAATAGCAGGAGATAAGATAGAATCCCGGCACTCACATGCATCGAAGTTCATTTAATGCACATAGGGAAATCCAAATCACAGCCATTTCAGCCCATTCCAGGCTTTCATCAATAATTATTGGATGGGCTGAAGCATCTGTGATTTAGATTTCCATATGTGCATTAAATTAACTTCAATGCCTGTGAGTGCCCAGATTCTAGTTTTACCTACCATTCATCTATAGCGCTGAGATGAGCTTCTTTTTGGAGTTTGACGTAAGGATACCAGCCAATATTGTGAATGATGATGTGCATCATTTGCTTTTTGAAATAAATGATCCTGGTCTACACCAAGTAATGGAGTTCTCACCACGCCATTATATTTTCAACTTCATGTTTAATAATATTTTTGTATTTTCCATTCCCCTTTTACCTCTAATCATAACATTTTTTTAAATCAAATTTTAAATTATTTTTACTATTCTCTTCTCACTTGCATTTTTTTCTGCTAGACTAAGGCCGGTTTCACATTAGCGCATTTTCAGCGCGCGCACGGCCGGGGGTAGCTCCGCCCCCGAGCCGGCTCTCTGCCCGGCGTGCCCGCCCCTTCCTTGTAGCGCCGCCTCCTAGCGGACAGCGGCGCCTGCGATCGGCGCACCCTATCTTTAGCATAGGGTGCGCCGATCGTGCGCAGGCCGTGCGCTAGTTGCGCTTTGACCTGCGCTGCGCACTTTTGACGGTGCGCCGTGCGCGCCAAAATCCGAAAAGTTTGATTTTGGCGCGCACGGCGCACCGTCAAAAGTGCGCAGCGCAGGTCAAAGCGCAACTAGCGCACGGCCTGCGCACGATCGGCGCACCCTATGCTAAAGATAGGGTGCGCCGATCGCAGGCGCCGCTGTCCGCTAGGAGGCGGCGCTACAAGGAAGGGGCGGGCACGCCGGGCAGAGAGCCGGCTCGGGGGCGGAGCTACCCCCGGCCGTGCGCGCGCTGAAAATGCGCTAATGTGAAACCGGCCTAACAGGCTTCTGGTGGTTGTCATAATCTTCATTATTTTCCACAACTACTGCTTGCTTTCCTCCACCTACTCCTTTTTCATTGGACTATTCGATCGGTTCATCCCTGGTTGTGTATCGAGGAAACAGGAATATTCAAACAAAAAATCTGCATGTGTTCCAATAGGTGTGCCAGCATTGTGCTCTCACATTCAGAAAACTTGGAGTTGCTCTCTTGAAAGTGTACTGCAACATAGACACAGTTGGTGGGACAGTTGGTGAAGAATACACGATCAGATGCTAGGTCTGTATCAACTCGCAGGTGGCTATCTACCTTCTTCTACACCTCATCCATGTCCTCCTGAATGAACATAACCTCATACCCTAAAGAAGAGGGCACAGCTTTGCATTCTCACCCTCAGTCTATTAATTCTTGTAATGTTAGGCACTGCCAAGATGTTTTACAGCTTGTGCATATTGGCGAGAAAGTCATACAGTAGATGCTTTGCTGCACTGGAATAATCAACAAATCTCATGCTATCAATTGCAACTGGGCAGTGTCATAGGTGACAATGACCAAAACATTCTGGCTGCTCCACATTTGGGCAAAGTAAATCATGCGCTTTGCATGGTGCACATTTTGAATTTAAGCATGAAAAATTTTGTAAAGAAATATATCCATTTGAAGAAGGTGATGGCCATGGTTATGGGAGGTTTTAGGGTTTTCTTACATGGCAAAGCATGACATACAGGTTTTCCAAAAACAGAATTGTCTATTAAAGTGCTACTTGATTTATGATTAGATGAAATTGAGCTCTGCATGTGTTGGAGCATCTGTACAAGCAGTGTAAATCTATGACTGATTATAACATGCAGCAGGAAAACAGGAGCTTGGATTATTTTGAAATCTGACATTGTCAGCTGATGAGAGATGCATGCCATATAATGAGTAGAAGAGAAAATAACCAGCTCACCCAGACTCAGGCCTCCTGAAGCACAGAACTCAAGGGACCACTTTCTGCAACTAATGAGAAAAGGAAAAGCTTCCAGCGTCTTGAGTTTTGCAAAAAGTTTATTACAGTAAAAAGCATTCCATGATGACAGAGAATACAGCAAGATTCCACTGTGATCATGGAATCCTTTTTACTGGAATAAACTTTTGCAATACTCAAGAAGCTGTAAGTCTTTCTTTTCTCATGCCGTCTAATGAAGCTGTTCAATCTGTAAACTAAAGGTGTCACTAAAGAGAACGGTGGCATCAGATCATTGTCCTCATATTTGTATTGGAAAAAAACACATTGCTGATGGTGATTGAGACTCTCAAGGTCAATGAGGCATGCACCAGGATGTGGAGCAAGAAAAGGAGCAGTGGCAGGTGAATTTAGAGAGGCAGCGAAATTACAGATACCTGAAGAGGACAAGGCTGAGAGTCAGTGGGAAATTGATATTAATGATACTGACCATAGAAATAGATCAAATAGGTAAATATTAGATACCCTTTGCTGTAAATCCTCACTATAAAAGTAAAATGTGCTTCCAACTTGCCCACCTACCCCAAAGGCCAGGCATATGAAGAATACTGGAGATTGTTGTCACATGAACCTATTTTCATCTGGTCTTTTCATTAATTTTTGAGTAACATCCAGTGACACTTGGCTCAAACTCTGTTGAAGTTTTAGCTGAGAGTCATCTTACTGCAACCTGATTCTCTTACATGAGAGAATTGGGGCACAGGTGAAGATGGAGAACTTCATTTCTCCATCTTCTCCATTGTCTCTGTGCTGCGCATACATCAGACTGCACTCAGATGACATCCAAGTCCATTCCAATGTTTTATATGCTCCCATAGACTTGAATGGGTCTACGTGGTCCGATTTGCTTAGCCACTTGCAGCATGCTGTGATTGTTTTCTCATGTCGAATTGGCATGAGAAAAAAAATTTCAAACCTACACTGTTCCATAGTATCATTTTGGTCTGAGTGATTTCTGATAAAATATTGGATAGCACTTGGCCGTGTTATACGCTAGTGTGAGAGAGCCCTATAGGTGGAAAAAGTCCTGAAAGGATTCTTCTTTGTTTTATTCTTTTTACATGACAAAAATCTGTCAGTTTAACAGAGATGTGTAGACTTTTTATATCCACTGGATGTTCACATGGAATAATTTTCAAGCAGATTATAACTTTTAGTGCAATTGCTGCCTTTGTATCTCTATAGAGCTATGCTCCTGGTTACAAGATTTTAGTATGATGCCTTTGATATTAACCACAAAATATTTTTTAAGGAGAAACTGTAGTTCTGCGAAAAGCATGGCTTAGCATAGCTCCTGATGTTACAAAATACTTATAAAATTATAGGCTACACACATTTTGTTTCAGTTGCTAAAATGACAGGTAACACAGTTAGGTACAATTATATATACAGCTATTACACAGACCATTGTTTTTACATATAATATTACCATAGTCAGCCCAAAAAAAACAGAAGAACACGTCATTGTTATGCTTTCAGCAGCTAAAGCTTAAGAATGAAACCTATGCAGTCTGACATTTCTACATCCAAATAACAGTGTTTGAAGAGTATGAGCAATTTACTGTAGCAAGGAGGAACGACAGGCCTAATGGACTCTAGTCTCAGCGATAGATTTTGATGTCACATAGATCAAAACAGCTGTCCCAAACAGGGAAACAACTGCACTTATGGCCATTACACGAGCTCCTCGCGTTTTGTTGCATGTGCCATTATCAACACATTCTAAAGCAAATATGCAGAACAAATGTTTCATTACAAAAGTAGCTGATTCTGCAAAACTCTGAACATCGTAATATTCATAATAGCTTCATAGGGCTCATTTAAAGAGACAAACCATAAAAACAGTATATAAATCAATATAAACATCACAGCCCCAATGTCAGCAGTGAAATTTTACATTTTCATCTAGGGTATTTCATAATAGGCAGCGTTAAGTTGGTTAAATAATTTCCTTAGTAACCATGATTTAAAATTCTCCACCTGCTCTTGAAAGCTTTCTGTATAATTTTTACATGTACCAAGGATGCAGAATGCTAACAGTCTGTAATATACTCCCTGTCAGCATTCTGCATGGTGTCCTAGAGATCACACTTAGTCATGTGAGCAGCTGTCTCCTGATTCTGGAGGAGCTGCTCACTCCTTGACTAGAGTTTTCCTGTCTGACAAAGACTGGTGGTAACCACCCCCAGTCTCTGCCAGACCTTCTCTCCCCTGTCCTCCAGCTTCCTGCTACAGCTTCCCTGTGCAGCACACAGTGTGAGGCTCTGTTATATACTCCTTGTCAGCATTCTGCATGGTGTCTTAGAGATCACACTTAGTCATGTGAGCAGCTGTCTCCTGATTCTGGAGGGGCTGCTCACTCCCTGACTAGAGTTTTCCTGTCTGACAAAGACTGGTGGTAACCACCCCCAGTCTCTGCCAGACCTTCTCTCCCCTGTCCTCCAGCTTCCTGCTACAGCTTCCCTGTGCAGCACACAGTGTGAGGCTCTGTTATATACTCCTTGTCAGCATTCTGCATGGTGTCTTAGAGATCACACTTAGTCATGTGAGCAGCTGTCTCCTGATTCTGGAGGGGCTGCTCACTCCCTGACTAGAGTTTTCCTGTCTGAAAAAGACTGGAGGTAACCACCCCCAATCTCTGCCAGACCTTCACCCCCCTGTCCTCCAGCTTCCTGCTACAGCTTCCCTGTGCAGCACACAGTGTGAGGCAGCAGGGAAATAACTTAGCTGATTGGATGAACCAGGAAGGAAAAGGCTTCTACCTAGGTGAGTAAACTGTGCAGTTATCCCTCCCTCATCCATCCATCCATCCATCCCTTCCTCATTCACTTATCCCTTTCTTAGCCATCCATCATTCTATCCATTCCTCCCTCATCCATCATCGATCTATCCCTGATCCATCCATCCATCCTTCCCTTATCCATCCATACATGCAGCACTTTAGACTGAGGTTCTGCAGCAGCTGAGGTGTATTATGTGGTATATTTGTAGATACACACATAAACATCACAATAGACACTTCATCTCACAATACTCATATGTCAGGGGTAATGTGAGAACTTGTGACCCTTTTTCACCACTGTGGATGATATGTAGCGACATGTCAAGCTCTATCACCACTGTGAATGTGATATGGGGATATGTGATGCTCTATCACCACTGTGTATGTTATGTGGGGATATGTGATGCTCTATCACCACTGTGGATGTTATGTGGGGATATGTGAGGTTCTATCACCACTGTGGATGTTATGTGGGGATATGTGATGCTTTGTCACCACTGTGGATGTGATGTGGGTATATGTGATGCTTTGATGCTTTGTCACCACCGTGGATGTCATGTGGAGACATGTGAAGCTCTATCACCACTGTGGATGTGGTGTGAGGACATGTGATGCTCTATCACCACTGTGAATGTGGAATGGAGATATACGAAGCTCTATCACCACTGTGGATGTGATGTGGAGTCATGTGATGCTCTGTCACCACTGTGGATATGATGCGGAGACATGTAAAGCTATAATACCACTGTGGATGTGATGTGGAGACATGTGAGGCTCTATCACCACTGTGGATGTGATGTGGGGACATGTGATGCTCTATCACCACTGTGGATGTGATGTGGGGACTTGTGATGCTCTATCACCACTGTGGATGTGATGTGGGGACTTGTGATGCTCTATCACCACTGTGGATGTGATGTGGAGATGTGACATTCTATCACCACTGTGGATGTGATGTGGAGACATGTGAGGCTCTATCACCACTGTGGATGTGATGTTGGGACATGGGAATCTCTATCACCACTGTGGATGTGATGTGGGGACATGTGATGCTCTATCACCACTGTAGACGGGATGTGGAGACATGTGACATTCTATCTCCACTGTGGATGGGATGTGGGGACATGTTATGCTCTATCACCACTGTGGATGTGATGTGGAGACATGGGAATCTCTATCACCACTGTGGATGTGATGTGGAGACATGGGAATCTCTATCACCACTGGGGATGTGATGTGGAGACATTGGAATCTCTATCACCACTGGGGATGTGATGTTGAGTGCAGTGAGTGTGCTGCTTTGCACAGACACAGAACACTGCTCTGTTATATCCAATACTGGAGCGATGACAGAGGTCAGCACAGGGGCTGATTACTGACAGCCAATGAGTGTGCAGAGGGCAGTGCTGGAACCTGAGGTTGAGCGGTGCCAGCTCTGACTGTGAGGATAGATAATAAAGTGGAGGGAGCTCTCAAGTTTGGTAGAGCTGCAGGTAAACAGTAGGTGCAGGGAATTAGGTGAAATTCAGGAGGAACAAAAGCAGGGTGGATAAAAATCAATGTTTTTTTTTTTAAAAATCAAAAAAATCGGATTTTTTTTCAATAAACTGCTTTTTGTGGAAAATATTTTACCATCCAAAGGTTCTTCCATCATGAGATAAAGCTGAGTTGTTTAACTCAGTAGAATAAAGGCTGTATATGTGTAACATTCACAATGCCATGCTCTTCCAGAGGTTTCTGTAGGATTAGTGGGCAGTTTCTCTCCTATATTATCACAGACGCTCGCTTTACTTACGCAGTTCTCAAAACTGAATTTGACTCCGCAGAGGTCCCAGCCTCTTCTTCACTGCAAAAATGTTACAACATGAACAGAGTTGAGAAAAAGACCTTAATCCTATTGTTCTACAAACTTATGAATACAGAATCAACCCCTTCAGTGCCAAGTCCAAGAAGTTAGACAATATGTTTCTGATTGTTTGGAGTGGAATAGATCTGCACAACACAAGAAGAATGTGAATCTAAGTGTGAGGAGGAGGAAGGGCAAGCAGACAAGAAAATGAAAGTGAAACTTTGAGCACAATACTGCAGCATAGCCACAGACAGACAAGTCTGGATCTGTTTGTGTGTATGATCTGAAGTTTATTACATTCTTTCCTTATAATGGCAGCAGGCCGTAAAAGAGACCCAGTTTGGGAATATTTTAATGAAGCTCCTTCGCCTATCGGTAAGGCAGGCATGCGTGCAAAATGCAAACGATGCAACAAAGAGATGCAAGGCCTGGTGGCGCGAATGAGGCAACATCATGAGAAGTGCGGTGATGAAGATGACCAAAGAAACACTTCTGAACAGGCAGGATCTTCAGGTTGGTAAACATTTTTATTGAATCCTATTTCTAAAGACTGAACTGTCATGTGTGAGAAAAATTATATTTCTTATTATTACTGCATGTTACTGTCATTTGGTACAGTTATGAAGAAAAACAAATATTCCTTTTGGAGCAGGGGCAGTGATGTGTTGTGTACAATAAGTAGAAATTGTATAAACAATAAAATAACAGCATTGACTTTTTTTGTTTAGGGGAATTCATGGATTCTGGAAACTATCCACCTCCAAGATCACCATCATCCTGTTCTACAGTTTCAGAGTTATCCATCCAGGATAGTGCTTCATTAGCAGCAGCAGCAGCATCATCATCAGACACCCACAGCCACATATCACCATCACCCAAAAGGAAGAAAAAACCTTTACCTCCTGGAACCACCATAGATAGGTTTGTGATAAGAACTAGCAGATTAGAAAAAGAGTTGATTGATGAAAAAATTGCCCAGTTTATTTATGCAACGAACTCTTCTTTCCGTCTGACTGAGAACCCACATTTCATTAATATGGTTCAGTCACTGAGACCAGGATACAGTCCACCCAGCAGAGCTGATGTTGCAGGGAAACTGCTGGATCAAGTGTATGACAGAGAAATGGAGCAATGTGCAACAGCTCTGGAGGGTAAAATTGTTAACCTAAGTATTGATGGGTGGAGTAATGTCCACAATGATCCTCTTGTATGTGCTTGTATAACAACAGAAGAAGGTAAAGTCTTCCTTGCACAAACAACTGATACGTCAGGAAATGCACACACAGCAGAATACTTACAAGAAGTGGCAGTAAAAGCTATAACGACATGTGAACAAAAATTCAAATGTCTAGTACACAGTTTGGTCACTGACAATGCTGCAAACGTATCCAAGATGAGAAGAGATTTAGAAGAGCAGGGAGGGAATACAAAGCTGCTAATAACATATGGTTGCAGTGCTCATTTGCTGCACCTCTTAGCCAAAGACTTAAGTGTTCCAGAAATAAAGGCTAATGTTGTTGAAATTGCTAAATACTTCCGTAATAATCATTTTGCTGCAGCAGCTCTGAAAAGGATGGGTGGAACCAAGCTAACGCTCCCACAAGATGTTAGATGGAACTCTGTGGTGGACTGTTTTGAGCAGTATATCAAAAACTGGCCTATTCTGATGACACTTCGTGAAGAAAATCGAGATAAAATAGATGGCACTGTCATGGCCAAAATCCTCAACATTGGGCTTAAGAGAAATGTTGAACATATGCTGAGCTTCCTGAAACCCATCTCTCTAGCTTTAAACAAAATACAGAAAAATAGCTGTTTTATTGCGGATGCTGTTGAAATTTGGAAGGAACTGAGTGAACACTTAAAAACAGAACTACACATGGACAGAATTAAATTACAAGCAGTAAACAAACGAATGGGACAAGCACTGACTCCAGCTAATTTTTTGGCAAATATTGTCAATATCCAATATCAGGGTCAAAACCTAAGTGCTGAGGAAGAGGAGATAGCTATGACATGGGTATCCAGCAATCATCCATCTTTAATGCCAACTATAATAAACTTCAGAGCTAAGGGGGAACCATTCAAGAAATATATGTTTGCTGAAGATATTTTAAGGAAGGTCACACCAGTAAACTGGTGGAAGTCACTTAAGCGCTTGGATTTAGAGACTGTTCAAGTAATGATTTCACTTTTAACAGCAGTAGCTTCTTCTGCAGGCGTTGAAAGAATATTCTCTTCCTTTGGACTCATTCATTCTAAATTGAGAAATCGGTTGGGACCCAATAAAGCAGGAAAGCTTGTTTTTCTTTTCCAGATTATGAATAGGAACAAAGAAGAAGATGATGATAAAGATGACGACAAGTGAGCTACAGAGGACAGCAGGGACAGTAGTATTTAAGTTTTTCATGTGTCGGCTGGGCTGACAGTCTAAGTTTCTTAAAATATATATATATTTTGTTTAGCCAAATTAGTTAACAAACATGGATGTTTGTTTAAGCAAATAACTTATGCTGTAATGTTGTTATTGTTTCAGTTGAATAAATCTATTTAAATTGTTATTAAGGTCAGGATTATTTTTCTCCTTCCTAAGTACAACAGAACAGTGGTGTCCAAATATGAATGATTAACCCATTAAACTGGGGAGAAAAAAGTAATATAAAAAGTGATTCTAAAAATCTTCATCTACTTGCATGTTAAAGTAGCAAGAACTAGTTTAGGTAGAAACTTTGATTTAAATCACTGATTTAAATCAAGCCTTACTGACTAGTGATTTAAATCGTGATTTAAATCGTGATTTAAATCAGTTAGATTTAAATCAAATCCACCCTGAAAAAAAGGCAGAAACAAAAAACAAAATGTATAGGGGTATTGTATTTCACCATTAGTGTTGAGCATTCCGATACTGCAAATATCGGGTATCGGCCAATATTCGCTGTATCAGAATTCCGATACCGAGTACCGATATTTTTTCAATATCGGATACCAGAATCGGAAGTCCCCATAATGCAATAAGCCACTGTTGTGGCTGTGATTGGCTGCTGAAATGATGTCATCATGATGCGCGGTCTGTGCGCATCATGATGCGCGGTCTGTGCGCATCATGATGCGTGGTCTGTGCCGACAGCCGGGGGTCTGTACGGGCCTGCAGGGGGCCTGTGCCGGCTGCCGGGGGTATGTACGGGCCTGCCGGGGGCTTGTGCTGGCTGCCGGGGGTCTGTATGGGCCTGCCGGGCGCTTGTGCCGGCTGCCAGGGATCTGTACAGGCCTGCCGGGGGCTTGTGCCGGCTGCCGGGGGTCTGTACGGGCCTGCAGGGGGCTTGTGCCGGCTGCCAGGGGTTTGTACGGGCCTGCCGGGGGCTTGTGCCGGCTGCCGGGGGTCTGTGCGGGCCTGCTGGGGGTCTTGTGTGTGTGCAGGCATCGTCCGATGGGACTACAAGCCCCCTTTCGGGCCTGTACAGACCCCCGGCAGGCCCGCACAGACACGCACAGTGTCCGCCCACGCACCGCCCACACTCTTCCCCCCTCCCGAACTGGATGTGCAAGTAAAGAAAGGGTTTTTTAATTCCGATATTTCTGTCCCATTTTGAGTATCGGGCCGATCCAATCCGATCCGATATTTCTCATTATCGGATGGTATCGCTCAACACTAATCACCATACAGCACAGATTAGCTTAAAAAAATTGGATTTTGGGGTCAGACAACCTCTTTAAAAGAGAAATCCCAAACATAATTGTGGAACTAAGGTTTTTTTGTGCAGTTTCAGAGTACTGATATTCTTTTCCCATGTTCATTCATTTTGCGTTTTCTTTCTCAATTTAAATGGTTGAATGAATGGTAAATCTCACCTCACAAAAAATAAGATCTCATTCAACTATGTTTACAGAGAAAGAAAGAAAAATATTGCTCTTGGAAGAAGGGGAGGAAAAAAGAAAGCACAAAAATGTAGCAAGGCTTTTTCAGGAAAGATTTAAGATATAAATAACTACAATGGCTTACAAAAGTATTCACTCCCTTGGCTTTTTACTTATTTTGTTACGTTGCAACCTGTGTTTAAATATTTTTGCAAAATCTGAATTGCGTGTGATGCATCACCATTAAAAAGTCTCAGTCGGTGATGTGAAGTGAGAAAGATATAGACATAAATTAAATTTATGGGAAGAAATAACAAAAAAATTGGCATGTGCATTCATGGCTTTTGCTATGAAGCCACAAAAATTTTCTGGTGCAAGCAATTACTTCATAAGTAGTGTTGAGCATTCCGATACCGCAAATATCGGGTATCGGCCGATATTCGCGGTATCGGAATTCCGATACTGAGTACATTTTGCATATTGAATACCGGAATCGGAAGTTCCCATAATGCTATGAGCCAGTTTGATTTGATTCAGCCAATGAGGAATCCTCAGAAGTGTGGGCACATCCTGTTAGGCATGTAGGCATGTTAACTAATGGCATGGCTGTGATTGGCTGCTGAAATGATGTCATGATGCACTATAAAAGCCGCCGCCGCCATTTAGAGTTCACTCTGCTGTGAATTCAGTTAGGGACAGGCTGCTGTTCAAGACTCTGAGGGACAGTTAGAGATAGCAATAGCTCATGCTGTAGTGTGTCCTGCAGCCACCTCTGGTTGTAGGCCGCTCAGCGTGCGACACTGCCTCATACATATTTATTTTTGTTTTATTGCTGCTCATTTTTCATTAATTCTCCTATTAGTGTGCATCCATCCGTATCCATCTACATTGGTTGCAAACACTATAGGAGTAGACAGCGGAGCCTTTCTGCAGCCTTTCAGTGTTAGTGCCCAGTTCTCTGCACTGTTCACGGCTGTCTGTGAGGTCTCTGTGTGTGAGTGTAGCTCACGTTGTAGTGTGTTCTGCAGCCACCTCTGGTTGTAGTCCGCTCAGCGAGCGTCACTGCCTCATACATAGTCCTTTTTTTGTTTTATTGAATCTCATTTTTCCTGATTTTTTTCTCCCATTAGTGTGCTTCCATCCGTATCCATCTACATTGGTTGGTTGCAAACACTATATAGGAGTAGATAGAGGAGCCTTTTTGCTGAGCTTGTGCCCTGCAGCCACAGCCAGATTAGTATTAGCTAGAGTTGAGCGAAACGGGTCGAAAAAATTCAAAAGTCGCAGACTTTTGGCAAAGTCGGGTTTCATGAAACGAAACCCGACCCTAGGATGAGGTCGGCCACGAGGTCGGAGACTTACGCGCCAAAGTCGCGCTTCAAAAGTTTGTTTTGCGCTCTTTTTCAGCCAATCAGGATCCACGGACACTGTGGGCAACGTGATGACATAGGCACGGGTCACCACCATCTTTCAGAAGGGCATGCAAGTGATTGGCTTGCTTTGGTGGGCGTCAAAGGGGGTATAAAAGGGCGTGCACGCCGACCGCCATCTTACTTCTGCCGATCTTAGTATAGGGAGAGGTTGCTGCTGATTCTGTAGGGAGAGCGTTAGGCAGGGAAGAAGACAAAAAAACTGCTTCTGCTGCTAGCGATTTGGCCTGCACAACACACCAGTCACTGTGTGTGCAGTGCAAGGGGAGGCTATCTAGTGGTGTATCAGTGGTGTTGGTTGTTGGACTGCCTTCTAAGGCTTCCTGACATTCCTGCATTGCTGTTTACCCACTGCTCCGCAAACTGCTTTTTTAAAAGCAATCCCAATTTTTTTTTTTTGTCCTGCTGAGAAGAAAAAAAAACTGCTTCTGCTGCTAGCAATTTGGCCTGCACAACACACCAGTCACTGTGTGTGCAGTGCAAGGGGAGGCTATATGGTGGTGTATCAGTGGTGTTGGTTGTTGGGCTGCCATCTAAGGCTTCCTGACATTCCAGCATTGCTGTTTACCCACTGCTCCGCAAACTGCTTTTTTAAAAGCAATCCAATCTCCCTTATCCTCTAGTCACTTTTGTCACAGCTGTGCCATCGAGCCTGTCACATAGCGCTCAGATATTCATTGGGCCTCACACAATCCAAAAGTGTCCAGTGTCCAAAATTGTGTGCAGAGATTCAAAATCTCCCTTATCCTCTAGTCACTTTGGTCACAGCTGTGCCATCGAGCCTGTCACATAGCGCTCAGATATCAGTGGGTCTCACACAATCCAAAAGTGTCCAGTGTCCAAAAGTGTGTGCAGAGATTCAAAATCTCCCTTATCCTCTAGTCACTTTGGTCACAGCTGTGCCATCGAGCCTGTCACATAGCGCTCAGATATCAGTGGGCCTCACACAATCCAAAAGTGTCCAGTGTCCAAAAGTGTGTGTAGAGATTCAAAATCTCCCTTATCCTCTAGTCACTTTGGTCACAGCTGTGCCATCGAGCCTGTCACATAGCGCTCAGATATCAGTGGGCCTCACACAATCCAAAAGTGTCCATCCAGTGTCCAAAAGTGTGTGCAGAGATTCAAAATCTCCCTTATCCTCTAGTCACTTTGGTCACAGCTGTGCCATCGAGCCTGTCACATAGCGCTCAGATATCAGTGGGCCTCACACAATCCAAAAGTGTCCAGTGTCCAAAAGTGTGTGCAGAGATTCAAAATCTCCCTTATCCTCTAGTCACTTTGGTCACAGCTGTGCCATCGAGCCTGTCACATAGCGCTCAGATATCAGTGGGCCTCACACAATCCAAAAGTGTCCAGTGTCCACAAGTGTCTGCAGAAATTCAAAATCTCCCCTGTCCTATAGACACCTTGTACCTTGTTTTACATTACTATATAGTTTGTTGGATTTTGTCTACATTTCTACCAAAAATGAGGAAGGCTGGTGGAAGAGGCCGTGGAATTGGGCGGGGGTTGGCAGCTGGTAATGATGGCGTTGGTGGTGGATCTGATGGTAGTGGCAAGAGCAAAATAGGACCGAATGCAGGAGGTGCTGACCCTGCGTCATTGTCTGGCTACATAAGGCCTCGAACGCTTAGTTTTCTAGGAGTTGGCAAACCGCTTTTAAAGCCAGAGCATCAGGAAAAAGTTTTGTCTTACATTGCTGACTCAGCCTCCAGCTCTATCGCCTCCTCTTCTTCAGTTGTAAAAAGTAAAAGCACTGAGTCGTCATTGGAGGCTCATGTTCATGAACCACACCTTTCCTTGTGTCCTTCACCCCAACCAAGATTGAAGGATGACGCAGGCCATACTACTGATTACTCCATGGAGCTGTTTTCACATACCATGCCTGGATTATCAAGTGAAATGGTGAATTACCCAGGCCAAGATGAATCTGACATGGAGTGCACTGATGCACAGCCGCTGATGGATGATTCTGCTGGTACATTCACTCAGAGCACTACATTGTCCTCGCAGTGTACAGAGCCAGATTCTGACCCTGATGAGACTCAGGTGCCCCTTCCCGCACACTATACCACCATACACGGTGACACAGAGGAAGGTGCACATGACATAGAAGAGGAGGTGATGGATGACCCAGTTGTTGACCCAGATTGGCATCCATTGGGGGAAGAGGGTGCTGCTTCCAATAGCTCAGATGAGGAGCATCCACAGCAGACATCGACATCGCAACAGCTGTTATCTGGCAGGCCCGGAGCACTCCAAAGACAGGTTCCAAACATCAAAAGAGTTGCTGGACAGCTTGTCCAGAGGGTCAAAAGATCACAGCATGCTAGGCCGCAAAATGTCTGCCAAAGTAGGAAGAGTGCAGTGTGGCACTTTTTTGAACAAAATCCTCATGATCAGGCCAAGGTTATCTGTAAGAAGTGCGCAAAGACCTTTAGCTGAGGGAAAAATCTGAAAAATTTGAATACCAGTTGCATGCTTAGACATTTAACCAGCATGCACTTGCAAGCGTGGACACAACACCAAACCTCAAGTGCCACATTTGCAACTGACCACAACGAAGGTAGTCAGCAACGCTATATTGTTTCCCCCACTGTAAGCCCACCGGTTAGCACAGCAGCAAATGTTGAGGTGTCGTTGCAAGACCACAGCAGTCAAGGAATCCCACTGTTATATCAACGAAAGACTGATTCTAGGCCATCAGAAAGAACACCAACTCCATCACCATCATCAACCCTCTCTCAGTCCGCCCTGTCCACCGCGACTTCCACCATATGCAGCTCTCAAGTCCAGCTCACCCTCCCAGACACTATGAGTAGGTCAAGAAAGTACTCAGTCTCTCATCCGCGTACACTGGGTTTGAACGCCCACATTGCCAAACTAATCTCGTTTGAGATGATGCCCTTTCGGTTGGTGGAAAGCACAGCTTTCCGCGAACTCATGGCCTATGCAGTACCACGCTATGACCTACCCAGTCGCCACTTCTTCTCTCGCAAAGCCATCCCAGCCCTCCACCATCATGTGAAAGACCGCATTGTCCATGCACTCAAGCAGCCAGTGAGCGGAAAGGTGCACCTCACAACTGATGCATGGTCCAGTCGGCATGGCCAGGGCCGTTACGTGTCCATCACTGCGCACTGGGTTAATGTGGTGGATGCAGGGTCCACAGGGGACAGCGGTGGTGGGACAGTGCTGCCTAGCCCACTGTATAGGAAACAGTTGGCTGTAGGCGTTCGACCCTCCTCCTCCTCCAGAAGCGAAAGCTCGTCCACAGAGCGCAGTCGTACGAACACTCCATCTGCAGCTGCCACTGTTGCACACGATGTGTCTCCCTATCGAGCAGCTAGTGGAAAGCGTCAGCAGGCTGTGTTGCAGATGATGTGTTTGGGCGACAGACACACCGCCGAGGTGCTGGCCGAGTACTTGAAGCGACAAACTGAGTCATGGCTGGGCAGTGTACATCTTGAGGCAGGCAAGGTAGTTAGTGATAACGGCCGTAATTTTGTGGCAGCCATAGCCCTTTCAAAACTCAGCCACATACCTTGCTTGGCTCAAACCTTGAACCTGGTGGTGCAATGCTTCCTCAAAAATTATCCGGAGTTAACAGCCCTGCTCCAGAAGGTGCGAAGACTGTGCGCGCACATCCGCCGGTCGCCTGTACACTCCGTTCGTATGCAGAAGCTGCAGCGATTGCTCCACCTTCCCAACCACCGCCTCATTATCGACATTGCAACAAGGTGGAACTCCACCCTGCACATGGTGGAGCGGCTGTGCGAGCAGAGGCAGGCCATAATGCATTTGTGGGAGGATACACGGCCAGGCACTTTGAGAGCAGACATGGAGTTGACAGGTGTGCAGTGGTCGAAGCTGAAAGACCTTTGTAAAGTCCTTCAGTGTTTTGAGGAATGCACACGGCTGGTAAGCGCAGACGACGCCTTCCTAAGCATGAGCATCCCACTTATGCGTCTGCTCATGCAAACTTTGACGCACCTTAAGGAGCAGGCGTCTGCAGCCAATGTTGATGAGGAGGAAGAGGAGGAGGGAATCCTTGATGACATTCAGCCATTGTCTGCTCAGGGACCTCTCCTGGACGAGGTGGAGGAAGAAGAGGAGGAGGAGGATGATGATGGGGATGATTACTTAGGGGAGGAGGATGCATCTCGTGGGGCAAGTGAAAATGTTGGCGTGGCAAGGTCTGGTACAGGGTTTGTGCGTGACTGGAGGGATGTGGATTTGCCAGAAAGTGCTCCTCCACCCAGCACTCGCAGTGCATCATTGACACCGGGAACATTGGCCCACATGTCAGATTATGCCTTGCGGATCCTAAAAAGGGACCCCGCATTGCCAAAATGATGAACGATGACGACTACTGGTTGGCCAGCATCCTGGATCCACGCTATAAAGGCAAATTACAAAACATCATGCCACAGGAGAACCTTGACCTAATATTGGCTAATAAACAAGCAACTCTGGTAGATCGGTTGCTTGAGGCATTCCCAGCACACAGCAGCGGTGATGGTTCTCACACGAGCCGTACGGGCCGGGGGGCAGCTGGGCAGAGGTGTTCGTGGTGCACACAGCAGAAGTGGCGTTGGAGACAGGGGTTTCATGACAATGTTGTGGACTGATTTTTCAAATACCGCTCACACAACTGGTAATACTGCATCGATGGAAAGTGACAGGAGACAGCAGTTGTCAACTATGGTTACAAACTACTTTTCCTCCCATATCGATGTTCTCCCACACAGGTCATTCCCTTTGACTATTGGGCCGCTAAACTGGACACCTGGCCTGAATTGGCCCAATATGCCTTACAGGAGCTCGCTTGCCCAGCTGCAAGTGTGCTATCGGAAAGAGTCTTCAGTGCAGCTGGATCAATCCTGACAGAAAAAAGGACCCGTCTGTCAACCCAAAATGTGGATGATCTAACCTTCATTAAAATGAACCACGCATGGGTTTCCAAGGATTTTGTCCCACCTTCCCCTGATGACACATAGGGTGACAGAAAAATGGCTTGCTTTGGTCCACCTCTTCCTGGTACTTCACCTATTTCGCCTTTTGCATCAGCTGAATGTCCAACATCAACATATGCCACTTTCTAAAACTCCCTAACTGTGCTGCCTCCCCCCGCATGGCCGGGGTCACCACCTAGCGCACGACACCGTGCGAGTGCCGTTGCCCTGGACAGGTGGGTAGGCCGACTCTTGGGCGCGGGCACTGGCACAGGGTCCCTCATAGTGCAATCAAGTGTCTCTGATGGTGGTGGTGCACACCCGCCGTCAGACACACCGCTGTACTATGAGGGGCCCAGTGCCAGTACCGACACCCACGAGTGGGCCCCCCTTGCTTGGGCAGGGCCCCAGCATTTGCAATCTTTACCTCTCCCTGCTCCTCCGCTGTGTAATCTGGGCCGTCAAATCCATACTGTGCCTGACACCGTCTGAGCCTGCCTCCTGATGTATAGACATATATTTTGAATGTGTACGCTATCCATACATGTTATCCGGGGAAACGGTACCCTTTCTAACCTTTGTGCAATCACGTGCAATCCATACTGGGCCTAACACCGTCTGAGCCTGCCTCCTGAGACATATATTTTGAATGTGTACGCTATCCATACATGTTATCCGGGGATACGGTACCCTTTCTAACCTTTGTGCAATCACGTGCAATCCATACTGGGCCTAACACCGTCTGAGCCTGCCTCCTGAGACATATATTTTGAATGTGTACGCTATCCATACATGTTATCTGGGGATACGGTACCCTTTCTAACCTTTGTGCAATCACGTGCAATCCATACTGGGCCTAACACCGTCTGAGCCTGCCTCCTGAGACATATATTTTGAATGTGTACGCTAACAATACATGTTATCTGGGGATACGGTACCCTTTCTAACCTTTGTGCAATCACGTGCAATCCATACTGGGCCTAACACCGTCTGAGCCTGCCTCCTGAGACATATATTTTGAATGTGTACACTATCCATACATGTTATCTGGGGATACGGTACCCTTTCTAACCTTTGTGCAATCACGTGCAATCCATACTGGGCCTAACACCATCTGAGCCCGCCTCCTGAGACATATATTTTGAATTTGTACGCTATCCATACATGTTATCTTTGGATACGGTACCCTTTCTAACCTTTGTGCAATCACGTGCAATCCATACTGGGCCTAACACCGTCTGAGCCTGCCTCCTGATGTATAGACATATATTTTGAATGTGTACACTATCCATACATGTTATCTGGGGATACGGTACCCTTTCTCACCTTTGTGCAATCACGTGCAATCCATACTGGGCCTAACACCATCTAAGAATGATAGATGGGGCCCACCATACACTGGAACATTCCAAAGGTGGACATCAGACACTGGAGCAGCATTTACAGGGCCCAGTATACACTAGAGCATTAGAAATGGGGCCCATTATGTTTGGAGCATTATTTGGGCCCATAAGACAGTAGAGCTTCATCCATGGGGACCAACATATACTGTAGCATTATGTGGAGTTCATCATATACTGTTTCAAACATTATATGGGACCAATGATTCTGTATGGAGAAATAGATGGGCCTCGTCATGAGATGTAAAAAGTGAGGTATTTTTCATTGTACTATACCGCTATTTCTCTGCCGTATCGGAGCATGATGAGT
Source organism: Dendrobates tinctorius (assembly GCF_039654945.1). NCBI lineage: Eukaryota > Metazoa > Chordata > Amphibia > Anura > Dendrobatidae > Dendrobates > Dendrobates tinctorius. Next base: position 16,194,623 of record NW_027361737.1, read on the forward strand.
TGTGGTATGTGTTGAAGGGGCGCTCTTTTGCCCAGGGCACATGAAAACTTGGAGCCAGCCCTCCCCCCCCACAGTCTGTAGCCAAATAACCCCCATTTTTCAGTGCGTAACTTGTATTATGAAGTTAATTAAGGTTCACAAGCTTAAGAAAGAAGAATTGATGCTTTTTGCATTCAAATGGGCACTGTTGGTGTGTTTCCTGTCCTCCTCTCACTGCCGACTTTTATTCCCCATTGACTTACATTGGGTTTCGTGTTTCGGGACGACCCCGACTTTTCCCTATAATCGGACGATCTTGCTAGACCCGACTTTTGGAAAAGTCGGGTTTCACGAAACGAAACGCGACCCTAAAAAACCAAAAGTCGCTCAACTCTAGTATTAGCCTATTTTTTGGAGCCTCATCTATTGCATTGTAGGATACCTTTCTGCATTGTAATTGCTCCAAAAAGTTTGCGATTCTATCGCTTTCACATCTTTGGTCACATCCTTTTTGTTTTTTTGAAAAAAAACACGTAAATAAAGTTCACCAAACACTCCACTTGACAGTTGTGTAGGCCACATTAGCTCATATTAAAGTGTAGTCCACACACTTTATAAAATTAGTGTTTCTTATACCTGTTAGCAGCTGTTCAGGAATAAGCACACTAAGCCCCCCCTTTGTACTTTTCTGCCTATCTTTATCAGTCTACCAAGATGAAGAATGCAGGGAGTAAGGCACATGGTCGTGGGCGTGGAGTTTCAGCAGGGAGAGGACGTGGGGATTCTGTGCCTGCTGCGGGCACCAGTGACTCAGCATCCCTCAGTTTTACCAGGCAATAGTCCTTTATGTGCAGCTTTGTAGGACCTCGCCATACCCCACTGCTGCGGGACGAACAAATTGAAGCCATTGTCGGATGGATGGCAGCTAACGCATCGACTTCAATTACTTCCCCATCCTCTCAGGGCCAGAGCACTGAAGAGCAACCATCTGTCTCTTCACCACCTGCCAAATTGCCCAGGCAGTCAGAGAGCCCTGGACAGGAGCCATCTCTACTTCTGTTCTCTGAATCTCTTGGCTTGGAAACAGGGAGCCAGCCAAGCAGCATTCTAGAATGTGAAGAAGAGGGAGTATGCAGTGATGCGCAACTGCTTTGTCCCGCTGAATCTAAAGAGGCGGGTGGGCCAGTGCCTATGGTCAGCACACCTCAGTACGCATCAGATGATGAGACTCAGGTGCCACTTTCTGGTGCGTACTGTGCTGGCGAGACTACCCAGGAGAAGCAGGTGTTTGAAGAGGGGAGAGTAGATGATGAGGTCCTTGACCCATCATGCCGTGAGTGACAGGAAGGTGGTGGGAGCAGCACTGAGGAAGAGATTCCCCGAACGGCCAAAACAGGAGGGAGAGGGAGGGGGCAGACTTGGTTGCCTGTAGCCTCCACTTCGGCACCTGTTAGGAGCATTCCTCTTCCAAAACCCAAAACGGGCGCTCCCAGGACTTGCAGTGCGTGTTCCTTTTTTGACACAGTTGCAGATGACATTTGCTTTGTCAAATGCAAGCTGTGTAATCAGAAAGTCAAAAGAGGGAAAAGTGTCAGCAACCTCAATACCACAAATATGTGGAAACATGTGCGGACCAAGCACGTGGTGGAGTTACAAAGACACACTGAAGACGTAGGCCAACCTACAGCACCACCTACCACCTCTTCAGCTCGTGTTGTAGCCTCTTCCTCCAGCTCACACACAGCTGGTTCGGCTTCCTCACAGGATCGCCATGAAAGAACCTCTGGCACTGTTGTCCAGAGACCCAGTGACATTGCACCCACAGCACCACGTTCCCTGTCATCCTCACACTCCCAGGTCACTCTACAGACATCGGTAGCACAGGCATGGGAGAAAAGGCGGCCATACTCGGCAAACCATCCCCGAGCACAGGCTCTGAATGCTGGCAATGCAAAACTACTGGCCCTTGAAATGCTCTCATTCAGGCTGGTGGAGACTGACACCTTCCATAACTTCATGGCATTGGCAGTCCCACAATACACCGTGCCCAGCCACTTTTATTTCAGCAGGCAAGCCATCCCTGCCCTGCAAAAGCATGTGGAGGGAAAAATTAAATATGTGCTACTAAACGCCGTCAGTAGCAAGGTCCACCTGACCACCGATGCGTGGACCAGTAACCATGGACAGGGACGATACCTTTCCCTCACTGCCCATTGGGTCAATGTTGTGGAGCTGGGTACAGATCTTGAGAGTGGCGCTGTACGTGTTCTGCCAACTCCAAGGATTGCAGGAATCCAGTCTGTACACATTGACTCCTCCTCATACTCCAGTTCCTCAGATTCAGTGCTGCAGGAGCCGTCATGGTCTACCCCCACACCGTGAACGCTTACCCGACATGAGCACAGCCGTGGCAAAACGTCAACAGGCCGTACAGAAATTAATTTCTTTGGGGAATCGAAGCCACACAGCGCAGGAGCTCTGGAATGCCATCAAGCAGGAGAGCGACGTGTGGTTTGTGCCAGCGATTCTCCAGCCAGACTTGGTAGTGTGTGACAATGGCCGAAATCTGGTGGCAGCTCTGGGCCTAGGCAACCTCACTCACATCCCATGTCTGGCACATGTGCTCAACTTGGTCATGCAGAGCTTTCTGAGGGACTATCCTGATCTTGATGCACTGCTGCACAAGGTCCACATAGAGTGCGCTCAATTCCAGCGTTCCAGCATGGCTAGATCGCGCATTGCAGCTCTGCAGCGCCGATTCTGCCTTCCGGAACATCGCATCATATGTGACCTACCCACCAGGTGGAATTCATCGTTACATATGTTGGAGCGGTTGTGTGAGCAGCAGGCAGCAGTAATGGAGTACCAGCTGCATCAGGCGCAAACAAGTCGCACTGCGGACATCTGCCACGTTTTGCGTGCCTTCGATGATTCCACTCGGATGGCGAGTGCAGATGATACACTAGTCAGCATGACTGTCCCCCTTATCTGCCTGCTTCAAAAAACACTGCAAGCACTAAGGGAGGAGGTTTTGGAAGAGGTGGATGATGAGGAGTCACAAATGCCATCTGCTTCTGGACAGTCTGCGCAACGTGGTTCCTCACAAAGGCCTAGGCAGGGGACACTTTGTGAGGAGGATAAGGAGGAGTCAATGGAGGAGGAAGACATCTCTCCAGAGGAGGGAGGTACACAATGCTCTAGTAGTCAGTATGTAGAGCAAGGGTGGGGTGATGCAGAGCAGGCAGAGATGGCGCCTCAAGCAGGAGACAGCGTTTCTTTGGCAGTTGGGAGTCTGCAGTACATGGTTGATTTCATGCTGCAATGCCTGAGAAATGACCGCCGCATCACCCACATTCTCAACATGGCTGATTATTGGGTGTACACCCTCCCAGATCCTCGCTACCGGGACAGCTTACAAAGCCTCAGGCTGGTTCCGTAGAGCCAATAGGACAAACACGCCCTGTAGGACTGTGGGTTTCTGTAACTGCGGCCGGCTCTCGGCCTTGCAACTTTGTTTTTCATGGGTACTTTCTGCTACCCATCCGGGTTCCAGTACCGTCAGCTGGTTCTCGGCAGTGCCTTTGGCTTATGTGCCTCCTTCTCGGTATCTGAGTTCCAGCAACGTCTGCTGGTCCTTGGTAGTGCTTTGTAGTACAGGTACCTCCTGCTTAGTAACCGGGTTCCAGCACCGTCAGCTGGTCCTCGGTTGTGCCATTGGCTCTTATTCCTTCTGCTGCCCCTCCGGGTGCCAGCACTGTCAGCTGGTCCTCGCTATTTCCATTTGCTCTTGCAGCTTATGCTACCCCTCCGGGTTCCAGCACCGTCAGCTGGTTCTCGTCAGAGCCTTTGGCCTAGGTGCCTCCATCTCGGTATCCGAGTTCCGGCAACGTCTGCTGGTCCTTGGTAGTGCTTTCTAGCACAGGTACCTCCTGCTTAGTAACCGGGTTCCAGCACGTCAGCTGGTCCTCGGTATTGCCATTGGCTCTTGTTCCTTCTGCTGCCCCTCCGGGTTCCAGCACCGTCAGCTGGTTCTCGGCAGTGTCTTTGGCACGGGTACTCCCTCCTGCCCAGCCTGGTTCCAGCACGTCTGCTATTTCCGGGTATTGTCAACGTCACTTTGCCACCAATACGTTGTCCTGTCATGTTGCGGTCGGATTAACTGAGTATATGGTGCCTGCAGTTTATGGGCTTCCTCTGTGGGCTTCGGGATCTGGCAACAAAGGCTGGTTCCGTAGTGCCAATAGGACAAGCACCCCCTCTAGGACTGTGGGTTTCGGTAACTGCGGCCGGCTCCGTAGTGCCAATAGGACAAGCACCCCCTCTAGGACTGTGGGTTTCAGTAACTGCGGCCAGCTCACGGCCTTGCAACTTTGTTTTTCATTGGTACCTTCTGCTACCCTTCCGGGTTCCAGTACCGTCAGCTGGTTCCCAGCAGTGCCTTTGGCTTACGTGCCTCCTTCTCGGTATCCGAGTTCCAGCAACGTCTGCTGGTCCTTGGTAGTGCTTTCTAGCACAGGTACCTTCCGCTTAGTAACCAGGTTCCAGCACCGTCAGCTGGTTCTCGGCAGTGCCTTTGGCTTACGTGGCTCCTACTCGGTATCTGAGTTCCAGCAATGTCTGCTGGTCCTTGGTAGTGCTTTCTAGCACAGGTACCTCCTGCTTAGTAACCAGGTTCCAGCACCGTCAGCTGGTCCTCGGTAATGCCATTGGCACTTGTTCCTTCTGCTGCCCCTCCGGCTTCCAGCACCGTCAGCTGGTTCTCGGCAGTGTCTTTGGCACGGGTACACCCTCCTTCCCAGTCTGGTTCCAGCACGCCTGCTGTTTCCGGGTAGTGTCAACGTCACTTTGCCACCAATACGTTGTCCTGTTGTGTTTCGGTCGGGTTAGCCGAGTCTATGGTGCCTGCAGTTTATGGGCTTCCTATGTGGGCTGCGGGATCTGGCAACAAAGGCTGGTTCCATAGAGCCAATAGGACAAACACCCCCTGTAGGACTGTGGGTTTCTGTAACTGCGGCCGGCTCGTAGCCTTGCAACTTTGTTTTTCATGGGTACCTTCTGCTACCCTTCCGGGTTCCAGTACCGTCAGCTGGTTCTCAGCAGTGCCTTTGGCTTACATGTCTCCTTCTCGGTATCCGAGTTCCAGCAACGTCTGCTGGTCCTTGGTAGTGCTTTCTAGCACAGGTACCTTCTGCTTAGTAACCAGGTTCCAGCACCGTCAGCTGGTCCTCGGTAGTGCCATTGGCTCTTGTTCCTTCTGCTGCCCCTCTGAGTTCCAGGCCCGTCAGTTGGTCTTCGCTAGTTCCATTGGCTCTTGCAGCTTTTGCTATCCATTCGGGTTCCAGCACCATCAGCTGGTTCTCGGCAGTGTCTTTGGCTTAGGTGCCTCCTTCTCGGTATCCGACTTCCAGCAACGTCTGCTGGTCCTTGATAGTGCTTTCTAGCACAGGTACTTCCTGCTTAGTATCCAGGTTCCAGCACCGTCAGCTGGTCCTCGGTAGTGCCATTGGCTCTTGTTCCTTCTGCTGCCCCTCCGGGTTCCAGTACCGTCAGCTGGTTCTCGGCAGTTCCTCAGCCTTCTTGTACCTTCTGCTACATTTCCAAGTTCAAGCTTTTGGAAATGGTTTTTGGTTATCACTCTGGATCTCCCTGAAGACGACCCTGAAGACGACGACCCTGAAGACCACCCCGAAGAAGACGACGACAACGAAAACGATGGCCCTGAAGACGACGACCCGGAAGACCACCCCGAAGAAGACCAAAAAGATGACCCTGAAGAAGATGACCAAGAGGACAAAGAACATGAAGACAACCACCAAGATACAGAACAACAGAAGACCAAGAAGCAGAAGACCAAGAAGCAGAAGAACAAAAAGCAGAAGAACATTAAGCATAAGACTAAAAATCAGAGCAAAAGATATTATCTAAATTATAAGCAGAAGAAGACTAAGCAGTGTATGGGGGTGAGTCCGTTACTCCTCGTGGTGCCCCTGGAAAATGCCTGCTGCTGCAGGCCAAACTGAACGCTGACAAATCCTGTTGTAAATCTTTTGTGACAGGCGGAACGGAAGGTGTAATCTTCAAACTTTTATAGATAACAACTACAGGAATGACTGTCACAAATAAGAATATGATGAAGAAGAAGAATAGGAAGAAGATGAAGATGTAGAATATGAAGAAGAAGAAGAGTTGAATAAGAAGAATATGAAGTATGTAAAATAAAAGAATAATAGGAAGAAGGTGAAGAAGAAGAAGATGAATAAGGTGAAGAAAAAGTTGATGAAAAAGATGCTGCTGCTGCTGAGGATCATGAAGGAGAAAGTGTGGGAGAAGTAAAAAAGAAGGTGAAGTGCATGGAAGTAGTGAAACATACAGATCTGACAAAATATAAAAAAGGTTAACATAGTCAATATCTTTGTAACTCCGAACGTCTTTAAAAAAAAAAATATTCCTGCTATTCCATTTGATTGGGCTAAACCTCTATGCCTTTAATGTCTTCTCCACCTCCCTCAATACATTCTACATTATTATTAGTTGTTTTTCTTCATGTAGAATTAACCTACAAGGAAAGAAAGGGTTTTTTTTTATTCCGATATTTCTGTCCCATTGACTTGCATTGGTTTCCGGTATCGGAATCGGCGATATCCGATACTTTTTGGGTATCGGTCCGATCCAATCCGATATTTCATGATATTGGATGGTATCGCTCAACATTATTCATAAGTCACATGCTTACTGAAAGGAAGTCCACCTGTGTTCAATCTAAGAGTGAAATGGTCTGTCAATATAGATGTCCATCTCACAAAATTAGAATATCATTAAAAAGTTAATTTATTTCAATTTTTCAAAACAAAAAGTGAAACTCATATATTATAAGATAAGATAATCCTTTAATCGTCCCACCATGGGGAAATTCAGAGCATTACAGCAGCAAGGCAGGAACAAGTACAGATACAGATGCATAAAGGCATTACATTGACAGTAGGTAGGTACATATACGAAGAAGAAAAAAAAAGTAACCGGACTGTCACAACTTTGGATCTATCAGTTCTCTGTTTGGGTCGTTCTCCGTTTTGGACAGTGCTGGTTATACAGCCTAACTGCAGCAGGAAGGAAGGACTTTCGATAGCGCTACCTCTCACATTTAGGATGAAGTAGCCGGTCACTGACAGTACTGCACATCTTTGTCATGGTCTCATGCACGGGATGGGAATCATTCTGCACCATGTAGCTCACCTTGGCCAGTATCCTCCTGTCGCCTTCTTCCTGAACTGGGTCAAGGGGGCATCCCAGGACAGAGCTGGCCCTTCTAATCAGTTTGTCCAGCCTATTCCTGTCCCTGGTTGATATGCCACTACCCCAGCACACCACACCAAAGAAGATGACTGATGCCACAACAGAGTTGAAGAAGGATGCAAGGAGTGCCCCTCTAACTCCGAAGGCTCTCAGCCTTCTGAGCAGATAAAGCCTGCTTTGGCCCTTCCTGTACACTGCATTCAAGTGATGGGCCCAGTCAAGCTTATTATTGAGGATCACACCAAGGTACTTATAGGTGTCGACTATCTCAATGTCATTTCCCTGAATGTTCACCACTACTGGTGGATTTTTGCCCTTGCGAAAGTCCACCACCAATTCCTTGGTCTTCCCGGAATTAATCCTAAGGTGGTTCCTCTGACACCTATATAGAGTCATTATAAATAGAGTGAAATTATTCCAAGTGTTTATTTCTAAAATGTTGATCATTATGTATTACAGCTAGTGATTAGCAAGTATACTCGTTGCTCGAATTTTAACGAGCATGCTTGGGTGTCCTCCGAGTATTTTGGCGTGCTCTTAGATTTAGTTTATGTTGACGCAGCTGCATGATTTGCGGTTGCTGGATAGGATGAATACATGTGAGGAATACCTGTTTGTTAGGCAATCCCCTCATGTACTCAGGATGTCTAGCAACTGCAAATCAGGCAGCTGCTTCGACACAAACTAAATCTCCGGCAATCTCCGGAGGACACTCGAGCATACTCGGGAAAACCCGAGCAACAAGTATTCTCGCTCATCACTACTTACAGCCAATGAAAACCCAAAAGTCATCAGCAGAGTAAATTAGAAGAATTTATAATGTTGGCCTGCTGAAATATATATCCAGTAAATGCACTCAATACTTGATCATGGCTCCTTCTGCATTAATTACTACATTAAATTCGGCGTGGCATGGAGGCGTTCAGCCTGTGGTACTGCTGAGGTGTTATGGAAGCCCAGGTTGATTTGATAGCAGCCTTCAGCTCGTCTGCATTGTTCGGTCTGGTGTCTCTCATCTTCCTCTTGACACAACCCCATAGATTGTTTATGGGGTTAAAGTCAGGCGAGTTTGCTGGCCAATCATGCACAGTGATACTGTTGCTTTTATACCAGTTATTGGTGTTTTCGGCAGTATGGACAGGTGCCAAGTCCTGCTAGAAAATGAAATTTCCAACTCCAAAAAGCTTGTCAGCAGAGGGAAGCATGAAGTGCTCTAAAATTTACTGGTAGGCAGCCGCACTGACTTTGGTCTTGATAAAACACAGTATACCTATACCAGCAGATGACATCGCTCCCCAAACCATCACTGATTGTGAAAACCTCACACTATACCTCAAGCAGCTCGGATTGTCTGTCTTGTCTGTCTCTCCACTCTTCCTCCAGACTCCGGGACCTTGATTTCCAAGGTCTAATGTGAAGTATCCTCAATCAATAATGCTTTCGGGAGCCATATCATCTGCTGGTATAGGTACACTGTGTTTTATCAAGACCAAAGTCAGTACGGCTATCTACCAGGAAATTTTAGAGCACTTCATGCTTCCCTCTGCCGACAAGCTTATTGGAGATGGAAATTTCATTCTCCAGCAGGACTTGGCACCTGTCCACACTGCTAACAGTACCAATACCTGGTTTAAAAACCAGTTTAAAAACAACATTATCACTGTGCTTGATTGGCCAGCAAACTCTCCTGACCTTAACCCCATAAACAATCATGGGGTATTGTCAAGAAGAAGATGAAAGACACAAGACCCAACAATGCAGACGAGCTGAAGGCTGCTATCAAAGCAACCTGGGCTTCCGTAACACCTCAGCAGTGCCACAGACTGATCACCCCATGCGACGCCGCATCGATGCAGTAATTGATGCAAAAGGAGCTCTAACCAAGTATTGAGTGCATTTACTGAACATACATTTCAGTAAACCAGCATTTCGGATTTTAAAATAATTTTTCAAGCTGGTGTTATAAAGTATTCTAATTTACTGAGATAATGAATTTTGGATTTTCATTGGCTGTAAGCCATAATCATCAACATTAACAGAAATTAACACTTGAAATAGATCACTTTTTTTTGTAATGACTCTTTCTAATATACGAGTTTCACTTTTTGATTGAAGAACTAAATTAACTTTTTGATGATATTCTAATTTTGTAAAATGCACCTGTGTATACACCTTTTCTGAAAGGCCATAGAAGTTGCAACTAGTGACGGGTGAACCATACGCTATGCCATGGAGTATGAACACAGACTTCTCACGGGTTAGGATGTCTGAACAAAGCTTGTTGAAAGGCTCAGCGCAGCCAAATCAATAAGCTTTTCCAGTGTGGAGAAGTTTTAGGCATGCCCAGTGCAGCATCTAAAAAAGTAACGGCTTGGGTCCTCTTTATTTTGTATAACCTGTCAAGGTAAAGCAGACAGCTGAGGGTTGGTATTCACAAGCTGGTAGGAGTCATAGATACAGTGGGGCAAAAAAGTATTTAGTCAGTCAGCAATAGTGCAAGTTCCACCACTTAAAAAGAAGAGAGGCGTCTGTAATTTACATCATAGGTAGACCTCAACTATGGGAGACAAACTGAGAAAAAAAAATCCAGAAAATCACATTGTCTGTTTTTTTTTCATTTTATTTGCATATTATGGTGGAAAATAAGTATTTGGTCAGAAACAAGCAATCAAGATTTCTGGCTCTCACAGACCTGTAACTTCTTCTTTAAGAGTCTCCTCTTTCCTCCACTCATTACCTGTAGTAATGGCACCTGTTTAAACTTGTTATCAGTATAAAAAGACACCTGTGCACACCCTCAAACAGTCTGACTCCAAACTCCACTATGGTGAAGACCAAAGAGCTGTCAAAGGACACCAGAAACAAAATTGTAGCCCTGCACCAGACTGGGAAGACTGAATCTGCAATAGCCAACCAGCTTGGAGTGAAGAAATCAACTGTGGGAGCAATAATTAGAAAATGGAAGACATACAAGACCACTGATAATCTCCCTCGATCTGGTGCTCCACGCAAAATCCCACCCCGTGGGGTCAGAATGATCACAAGAACGGTGAGCAAAAATCCCAGAACCACACGGGGGGACCTAGTGAATGAACTGCAGAGAGCTGGGACCAATGTAACAAGGCCTACCATAAGTAACACACTACGCCACCATGGACTCAGATCCTGCAGTGCCAGACGTGTCCCACTGCTTAAGCCTGTACATGTCCGGGCCCGTCTGAAGTTTGCTAGAGAGCATTTGGATGATCCAGAGGAGTTTTGGGAGAATGTCCTATGGTCTGATGAAACCAAACTGGAACTGTTTGGTAGAAACACAACTTGTCGTGTTTGGAGGAAAAAGAATACTGAGTTGCATCCATCAAACAACATACCTACTGTAAAGCATGGTGGTGGAAACATCATGCTTTGGGGCTGTTTCTCTGCAAAGGGGCCAGGACGACTGATCCGGGTACATGAAAGAATGAATGGGGCCATGTATCGTGAGATTTTGAGTGCAAACCTCCTTCCATCAGCAAGGGCATTGAATATGAAACGTGGCTGGGTCTTTCAACATGACAATGATCCAAAGCACACCGCCAGGGCAACGAAGGAGTGGCTTCGTAAGAAGCATTTCAAGGTCCTGGAGTGGCCTAGCCAGTCTCCAGATCTCAACCCTATAGAAAACCTTTGGAGGGAGTTGAAAGTCCGTGTTGCCAAGCGAAAAGCCAAAAACATCACTGCTCTAGAGGAGATCTGCATGGAGGAATGGGCCAACATACCAACAACAGTGTGTGGCAACCTTGTGAAGACTTACAGAAAACGTTTGACCTCTGTCATTGCCAACAAAGGATATATCACAAAGTATTGAGATGAAATTTTGTTTCTGACCAAATACTTATTTTCCACCATAATATGCAAATAAAATGAAAAAAAACAGACAATGTGATTTTCTGGATTTTTTTTTCTCAGTTTGTCTCCCATAGTTGAGGTCTACCTATGATGTAAATTACAGACGCCTCTCATCTTTTTAAGTGGTGGAACTTGCACTATTGCTGACTGACTAAATACTTTTTTGCCCCACTGTATTTGGCACTCTCCAGCCTAAAAATAGCAGTCCTCAGCCACCCTTGAGAAGGCAAATCCATTAGTCCTTTAAATCACCAATCCTGGCACTTTGCCAGACTCTCCCCACTTTCCCTGGTGCATTGAGAAGTGAGATAATATTTTGGAGGTTGCTGTCAGCTGTGTAGTCTCTGCTGATATCAATCCCTGAAGTTACTAATGGGGCGGCGTTTATCAGACATCCCCATTATTAACCCTGTATGTGAATAGTTAAAAAAACAGACACACAGAAAAAAAACACATTATTTGAATAAAGACTCCCCAGAATCCCTCATTTACCAATTTATTAATTAAAATTATTCCTGGAAGTTCCAACAGTAATCCAAGAGTGTAATGTCCCATGATGTCGATCGAATCCTATGGAGTATCGTTCTGAGAAAGTTCTCAAAAGAAGCCTTCGTAGTTCAATCCCGTTCAGAGGTAGGCATGGAAATTCCCACGCTGCTTCCTGCCGCTGACTGTGAGTAACACTATTAAGCCTTGATCTTAGAACATTCTCAGAATGAGGCTCAATAGGGTTACTCACGGTTAGCGGCAGGTACAAGCATGAGAATTTCTGTACTTGCAGCTGAAAAAGAGTGAACTATGAAGTCTCGTTCTGAGAATTTTCTCAGAACAAGACTCCATATAATTCGATGGAAGTCACGGGACTTTACACTCTTTGATTACCGTTGGAACTTAAAGGATTTATTGGAAAATGAGGCAGTGTGGGAGTTTTCATTCAGATATAGTATTTTTCCTGTGTGTCTGTATTTTTGTTAACTATTCACTCACTGGGTTAGTAATGGGGGTGTCTGATAGACGCCACCCCATTATTAACCCCTGGGCTTCATGTCAGCGGACATTACACAACTAATGGATTTGCCTTTTCTCGGGTGGCTGTGGGCTGCTATTTTTAGGCTGGGGAGCTCCAAATATTCATGGACCTTTCCTGCCTGAGAATACCAGCCCCCTGTTACATTCTTTACCTTCGCTAGTTATCAAATATAAGGGAGACCCCACACCTTTTTTTTTCATTTGTTTTTTACTAATACATTAAACATACTAATGATTAAATAAATTAGATAAAAATTATGTGGGTACCCCCTAATTTTATAACCAGCTAAGGGAAAACACAGCTGTGAGCTGGTCTTATTATTTTGGGAAGGGATCAATATCCATGGACCTTCACAGTCTATTATTAGCCCGCACCTGTCTGCTTTGCCCTTGCTGATTATTTAACATGGGGGACCGCTTTTAAATAACAAGTTAAGGAAAAGCATACAGCTGTGGGCTGATATTAAAAGGCTGGAAAAGGGCCATGGATATTGGCCTCTTCCCTGCCTAATAGGCCAAGCCCTCAGCCTCCCCAGAAGTTATCCATTAGATGCACAAATCTTGTGCTTAGCCTTGGCTCTTATCAACTGACCTGGTGCAGTGGCAATCGGGGTAATGGGATTGTGGGGCTGATGTGAGCTGTGTAAAGACCACTGACATCACACCCACAGGTTAGTAATAGAGAGGCTTCTGTCAGACAATCCCATTACTAGCCACCCAGTATGTAAAAAGAGAATAAACACAGCAAAAAAAATCTTTATTTGAAAAAAAATCCCCAACAGTTTCCCTTTTTACATGGGAACTACACGTGGGACTGAGTATGTAATCCACACACAAAAAACACTCTAGATAACGACAAAAAAGGAAGCAGAAAAATGCTGCAAAAATACAGTAAACCAAGTGTTTTAAACATAACATTTTACTGCTAAGAGAGCATGTTGGTTGCAGAAAAAAATCAGCAAAAATCTGCATTTGAGCATAGCATAATGCACAGTCAATAAAAATGCATCAACAACACATGCACAAAACAAAAACATTTCAAAATGTGCATATTTTATGCTTTGTTCTTCAACCAATGGCAGTATTTACAGCAGAAAGGTCTGCATCAAATACATACTCTTAGAGCTCGTGCACACTATTGATTTTCTTGTACAAGTGCTATCCGTGGTTATCATAGATCGCACTTGTACCTATGATATTTTATGGGGCTGTGCACATGTCGGCAAAGTAAGTCTATGAATCTGTTAAAAAAAAGTAATGAAACTTTTTTTTTCTCTCCACGTCCAACAAAAACTGATGCCACTCTGATCAAACCCTGATCAAACTCTGATCAAAGTCTGATCTGAATTATGAGACCGTTTTTCTCGGATATGGAGAAATCAGTCTTGTGCACCAACCCTTGGAGGATTAAAACACTCAGGAAAAACTTTTAAAGAATTGTAACGACCGGAATGTCGGTCGTTTGACGGGACGAGAATACGGCGCTGCTATGAATGACTCAAAACTCAATGTGAAGGTAAACCAACTTTTTCTTTATATCTAGTGCAAAGAGTGACAGAATTTTCTCTTCCAACACAATATGGGCCACAACAGCCCCAACTTAAACAATACAAGTTATGCCGCCTGAGTGACCCCAAGTGTCAGCTTCACAGAAAGGAATCAGACTACCCCAAGACTATACCAATCCCAACCTTATCTGTAACGGGCCTACATGGTGTTATACTGTGCCTGTGACACGTGGTCCTCTCAGGAATGCAATCTTACACCCACCTCCCAACTAATTTACAATAAATCACAGGTACCCATTTTTCCCAATATTTATATATCACAGTATAAACTCAATGTATACGCAGTGCACTGTATTATCGTTGAGCGCTCAGAGTGTACTCCTTCACAAAATATACTTCATCAGTAAATATCTGAATTTGTTATACAGATGTCCAGCAGCGGATTAAATAGCTTGGTGAGCCACCAATTCTTCTGCATGCAGATCCAGATAAAGTTCACAAATAATTCCCTGAATATCCCACAGCCAGAATCTTGAAGCACAGGAATCCACACAGTCTCTTTTAGTTCGTATGCAATTCTTAGTATTCTGGTTATTCACAGGAGCCACTTTCTTGAAATCACACGGTCCCAAAACAGGAATGCCTCAAGCTCTGGCTTCCCTTCTCAACATCGCCACGCAGCTTCTCCTCAAAAGATGCCCAGAAAACTCTCTGAGGTAACGTGTCCTCTTTCCAGAATCTTCTTGTCCACAACTCAAGGGTGACCTCCTGTGGCTGAAGAAAATTACTACAACAACATTGTAATTATCTTGCCTATTACTCAAGGGTGACCACCGGTGGTGGAGCAAAATTAATGCATCAACATTATTTATGGTAGAAAAATATCACCATACTACAGAATCTAGGCCAAATATTTGCTCTACTTATTAGATAGCTTCAGCTTTCAATAAATAGATAATTTCTAAGATCTCTACTATTTTAGAATGAGCATACTATGAAAAAAGTGAAGCTAGGCAGTGAAATGACCGAAAGTCAGAAGGCTCAGCAGATCTCTTGGTAACTGTGGTTTGTAATAAGCTACGGAAGAGGAAAGGTCAAATAGTTCAGAATAGGGTCCAACTAGTCCATTTATAATGTGGTCGCTTGCCTCTCTAATGAGGGATATGATGAATATTTTTCATGTGTAGTAAGGTGGCCCAGCTTGGGGGGTGGTCCCCTGTTTACCGCGAACAGACTTCACAGACACGAGACAGAGGAAGATTTCGGGTACAACAGGTCCAAGTTTATTGGCCGTCCTCCTGACGACCTCAGCAATACATCGCAGCACTTCCACAGCTCTCCGTATTCAGGCCCGGGTACCTACACCTTTCTTCTGTCATAGTGACGTTCCTCACAGCTCTGTTACTGGGGCCGCCCTAGGCCTATCTACCCCCAGCACTTCACCGGTCAGAGGTCGTCGTCATTTTGGTACCCCCCGGGGCCTTGTCTGTTCTGCGGCTCTTTGTGTCAGGGCCACCCCCCTGACTTCTTTTCTCCTGAGTCCCCTAGTTGAGCTTCCCACACTGTTCGTACTCCTTCACTGACTTCTCTCCTACTGAGCTCCTCCCGGGACTTGAACTTTCTGGAACCCTCCTGTCCTATTTATCATGTTCCTGGGTCTCTGTAACCCCGCCCCCCATGACTAACAGCTTCTAGAGCCATAAGCTGCTGTCAAGTCCTGTACTCACACTCCCCCCTGCCATCTTGTGGTCAAACCAAGGTACTGCACTCATTCTACACTTTTTCCCAGCTGTTTCCCTTCTGTCATTACTAACATCTGTCTAAAGTGCACAAACCGTCTCTTCTTCCTTCTGACAAGTCCATTCATCCAGTCACCTTCCCCACACTTGTATGCACTGCTGCATTATTGATTGTAATTTATGGGGGCTCCTAGAAAAGCTCTGGAGGTGACGCGTCCTAGGTCATGTCTGTCTATATATACCAATCTAGTAATCTAGATTTTTTTTTTCTGTAAATCATAATAAAAAATACAATTTTTTTTCAAAACGAATGAGAATTATTACAGTAGATGCTACTCTAGCTCACTATAATAACACTGGTCAACAGCATTTTTGGTGCCAAAGATATTTCATCGAATTTAGGGTATTTTTGGGGTGCTGATTCTGAATATGTCATCAGTTTTGCCAGATTGGCTCAAGTTTTTGAGATTTTTGGTATCTTATTTATAGCACTTGTTGGTAAATGCGACGCATCATCTCATTAATTTCTTTGGATTAGTACTTGAACTGAGCAGTTCTCAATATAGTTTTGTGTTAATTAGTGTTCTAAAAGTTTGTTCATAGCTTGATTTTTGCACTAACTTTATGTTGTTGTCTGTTTTCCAGTGAAAAGCATGAACTCATCAAGAAGAAGTTGTCTTAACGATCCAGACTCATTCTGTTACATTTGTGGTGAATACACACTGCCAAAACATAGAAGAAACATAACAGACTTCGTAAAAAAAGTGTATTTTGCCTATTTTGGGGTTATGCTTGGGGACCAAGACAAGTTTTGGGCACCACACATAGTGTGCAAAGCATGTATCGAATTATTACGAAAATGGAGCAAAGGACAAAGAAAAAGCTTCAAATTTGGTGTTCCAATGGTGTGGAGAGAGCCAAAAAATCATCATGATGACTGTTATTTATGGTAAACACAGGTACAGGCACATCTTCACAATGAGGGACAGGCCTTCTTGCAGATTCCATGTTACTCCCATTTTCGTTTCTTATGCTTATTGAATCCTTGCACTTGCACTGCACAGAAATAACAGTCATCATGATGATTTTTTGGCTCTCTCCACACCATTGGAACACCAAATTTGAAGCTTTTTCTTTGTCCTTTGCTCCATTTTCGTAATAATTCGATACATGCTTTGCACACTATGTGTGGTGCCCAAAACTTGTCTTGGTCCCCAAGCATAACCCCAAAATAGGCAAAATACACTTTTTTTACGAAGTCTGTTATGTTTCTTCTATGTTTTGGCAGTGTATATTCACCACAAATGTAACAGAATGAGTCTGGATCGTTAAGACAACTTCTTCATGATGAGTTCATGCTTTTCACTGGAAAACAGACAACAACATAAAGTTAGTGCAAAAATCAAGCTATGAACAAACTTTTAGAACACTAATTAACACAAAACTATATTGAGAACTGCTCAGTTCAAGTACTAATCCAAAGAAATTAATGAGATGATGCGTCGCATTTACCAACAAGTGCTATAAATAAGATACCAAAAATCTCAAAAACTTGAGCCAATCTGGCAAAACTGATGACATATTCAGAATCAGCACCCCAAAAATACCCCAAATTCATTAAAATATTTTGGACACCAGAAAAAAAAATTTTTTTCGTTGACCTGTGTAATGATATTCCAGTGGAAATATAAAGCTGTGCTAATGAATTTCTCTATAGTGTCCCATATTTGTATTGTTTGCAAATACTTTACATTATGTCTCCCAATTACAGGTTATATTTTCAGATCAATTTAAAATTCACAAGACTATAAAATATTTTATATAAAGTTTTGTGAGCTGTTTATCTAATAAAATATGTTATGGTGACTCTGGGGGTACTGAAGTGTTTTCACATATAAATATCAATTCAGAACTATCATAATAAGACTCCTCGAAGCTTGGTATCTTGAATTATTTAAGGTAACTACAGCTATTCAACACATATTATAGAGTAAATAGGTAATATATATAGGTTTATAGGTAAATCTTGCTAGTACTTTATAAATTACAGTAAATACTTATTTGAAATTCTTTTTGTTTTGTAGGTTTGAGGTATTCTCTTTATTTAAAAATTGTATATATTACTATATTTTATAGATTACTTTTTCTCAGGTTTTACGAAAACCTAAAAGGAGGAGTTTGCACTGTCGGGGGACATGTGTACTTTTATATGACAGTTTAAGCTTGGGTGTGGTTATTCCTTCCTCATGTGCACTAATCCAAATAAGCAAAGGAAATATTAGGGTATAACTATGGATGTAGCACACAAACGGCTAAAGCTGTGGTCATAAAATTAAGCACTACATTTACAGTTACAGTGGGGAAAAAAAGTATTTAGTCAGTCAGCAATAGTGCAAGTTCCACCACTTAAAAACATGAGAGGCGTCTGTAATTTACATCATAGGTAGACCTCAACTATGGGAGACAAACTGAGAAAAAAAAATCCAGAAAATCACATTGTCTGTTTTTTTTTTCATTTTATTTGCATATTATGGTGGAAAATAAGTATTTGGTCAGAAACAAAATTTCATCTCAATACTTTGTGATATATCCTTTGTTGGCAATGACAGAGGTCAAACGTTTTCTGTAAGTCTTCACAAGGTTGCCACACACTGTTGTTGGTATGTTGGCCCATTCCTCCATGCAGATCTCCTCTAGAGCAGTGATGTTTTTGGCTTTTCGCTTGGCAACACGGACTTTCAACTCCCTCCAAAGGTTTTCTATAGGGTTGAGATCTGGAGACTGGCTAGGCCACTCCAGGACCTTGAAATGCTTCTTACGAAGCCACTCCTTCGTTGCCCTGGCGGTGTGCTTTGGATCATTGTCATGTTGAAAGACCCAGCCACTTTTCATCTTCAATGCCCTTGCTGATGGAAGGAGGTTTGCACTCAAAATCTCACGATACATGACCCCATTCATTCTTTCATGTACACGGATCAGTCGTCCTGGCCCCTTTGCAGAGAAACAGCCCCAAAGCATGATGTTTCCACCACCATGCTTTACAGTAGGTATGGTGTTTGATGGATGCAACTCAGTATTCTTTTTCCTCCAAACACGACAAGTTGTGTTTCTACCAAACAGTTCCAGTTTGGTTTCATCAGACCATAGGACATTCTCCCAAAACTCCTCTGGATCATCCAAATGCTCTCTAACAAACTTCAGACGGGCCCGGACATGTACAGGCTTAAGCAGTGGGACACGTCTGGCACTGCAGGATCTGAGTCCATGGTGGCGTAGTGTGTTACTTATGGTAGGCCTTGTTACATTGGTCCCAGCTCTCTGCAGTTCATTCACTAGGTCCCCCCGCGTGGTTCTGGGATTTTTGCTCACCGTTCTTGTGATCATTCTGACCCCACGGGGTGGGATTTTGCGTGGAGCACCAGATCGAGGGAGATTATCAGTGGTCTTGTATGTCTTCCATTTTCTAATTATTGCTCCCACAGTTGATTTCTTCACTCCAAGCTGGTTGGCTATTGCAGATTAAGTCTTCCCAGCCTGGTGCAGGGCTACAATTTTGTTTCTGGTGTCCTTTGACAGCTCTTTGGTCTTCACCATAGTGGAGTTTGGAGTCAGACTGTTTGAGGGTGTGCACAGGTGTCTTTTTATACTGATAACAAGTTTAAACAGGTGCCATTACTACAGGTAATGAGTGGAGGAAAGAGGAGACTCTTAAAGAAGAAGTTACAGGTCTGTGAGAGCCAGTAATCTTGTTTGCTTGTTTCTGACCAAATACTTATTTTCCACCATAATATGCAAATAAAATGAAAAAAAAACAGACAATGTGATTTTCTGGATTTTTTTTTCTCAGTTTGTCTCCCATAGTTGAGGTCTACCTATGATGTAAATTACAGACGCCTCTCATCTTTTTAAGTGGTGGAACTTGCACTATTGCTGACTGACTAAATACTTTTTTTCCCCACTGTAGGTCCATATATATTTGGACAGAGAAAACATTTTTCTAATTTTGGTTCTAGACATTACCACAATGAATTTTAAACAAAACAATTCAGATGCAGTTGAAGTTCAGACTTTCAGCTTTCATTTGAGGGTATCCACATTAAAATTGGATGAAGGGTTTAGGAGTTTCAGCTCCTTAACATGTGCCACCCTGTTTTTACAGGGACCAAAAGTAATTGTACAATTGACTCCAAGGCTATTTCATGGACAGGTGTGGGCAATCCCTTCGTTATGTCATTCTCAATTAAGCAGATAAAAGGCTCGGAGTTGATTTGAGGTGTGGTGATTGCATTTGGAAGGTTTTGCTGTGAAGGAAACAAGCTGTAAAAGGAGTTCTCCATGCAGGTGAAGCAAGCCATCCTTAAGCTGCAAAAACAGAAAAAACCCATCCGAGAAATTGCTACAACAATAGGAGTGGCAAAATCTACAGTTTGGTACATCCTGAGATAGAAAGAAAGCACTGGTGAACTCATCAATGCAAAAAGACCTGGGCGCCCACAGAAGACACACATAAGCAAAGAGAACAGAAAAAAAAGAAAACTGTCTGAGGACTTGAGAGCCAAAACTGTTGAAAAATATCAACAATCTCAAGGTCACAAGTCCATTTCCTGAGATCTTGATGATCCTCTAACCATGGTGTGCAACATAATCTACAAATACAAGTACAAATTTATGACGAACTTTGACACTCTCACTGCTGGAATGAATGTGTCGCATGGATTTATGTCTTTTTACATCAATTAAGGAATTTCCTTTTAAAACCGTGGGGGCTTCACAACACAGAACTAGACCCCAATCAGAGGACCATAAAACATCCGAACTCCTTATCTATGAACTGGTCCAATGTTTATATTTATGTTTCTCCCTCTCCCATATTGATAGTTCTGCTTCACGTCACTTGTCTCATCTATTGCATTTTTTTCTAGGCTGTATTGTGTATAAATATGTGATTCTTCAGATTTTGTATTAGTTAGCCTGATGAAGAGACCTGAGTAGTCTCGAAAGCTTGCAATGTATTACCATCTTTTCAGTTAGCCATTAAAAGGTATCAACTACTGAGGACTCTCAATCCTGAATATTTTTCTATCTACTGGCTAACACGGTACAAAGATATATATCTTTCCTGTATCAACATAATCTAGACGTTTAAAACCCATGGCACTGTAGCTAACCTCCCTGGATGTGGAAGGCAGAGAAAAATTGAAAAATTTAAATGCAGGATAGTCCAAATGGTGCATAAGCAGCCTCAATCAAGCTCTAGAGAAATTCAAGCTGTCCTACATTCTTAAGGTGCTTCAGTGTCAGTGCAAACTATCTGTCAACATTTGAATGAAATGAAATGCTATAGCAAGAGACCCAGGAGGACCCCACTGCTGACAAACATTAAAAAAGCTAGACTGCAGTTTGTCAAAATGTACATGAGTAAGCCAAGTTCCTTCTGGGAAAGCATATTGTGGATAGATGAGACTCAGACACAGAATCTTGGTAAATTATATCATTTTACTGTTTACTGAAAACAGCAACAAACCTAGATAGAAAAGCTCACAATACCTACAATCAAATATAGTGGAGGTTCAAAGATGTTTTGGGGTTGTTTTGCTGCCTCTAGCACTGGGTGCTTTGACTGTGTGCAAGGCACCATGAAATCTGAAGATTAACAGAAAATTTGGGGTCACAAGGTAGTGTCCATTTCCAGAAAGCTGGCTTTACTTCCTAGGTCATGGGTCTTCCAGTTGGACAATGACGTCAAACATACATAAAGAAGCATCCAAAAATGGTTGGAAACAAAGAGCTGGAGAGTTCGGAGTTCTTCAGCATTGAGTCTGAATCAAAATCCCATTGAACACCTGTGGAAAGATCTTAAAATTGATGTCGGGAGAAGGAATCCGTTAAATATGAGAGACCTGAAAAAGTTTGCAAATGAAGATTTGTCCAAAATTCTAGTTGAGAAGTGTAAGACGTTTGCTGATGTTTATACGAAGCAAATGATTGCAGTTTTTTATTCCAAACGGTGAGCAACTAAATATTAAGCTGAGGGTGGAAACAATTTTGTCCAGCCCATTTTGGAGTTTTGTGTGAAATGATGTCCAATTTGCTTTTTTTTCTCCATTTTTTGTGCTGTTCCAATACACATAAAGGAAATAAACATGTGTGTAAGAAAATATGTGTACTGTAATTGCAATAATTCTCTGGGAGAAATACTTCATTTTCTGGAACAATTTTGATCATGACTGTATGTTTTGTGTGGTCTAAAAGTATTATGTCATAGTTAATGGTTGGATAATCCTTCTCATAATGTTACATATTAGATAGTAGGCCAGTCCTACCAAAATCAGCAGGTTCCACCAATATTATTCTAATGTGTATTGGGCTTTTTTTCCCACAAAACTGTGAAATTTATTACACCATTTACCGACACTTAAACATCTTTACTGTAGAGCGAGAGAACTTTCTTTAGGGACACAATAACATCATATTTTGATTGTCACTGCCTAACCATTATTTTGCCCAACAAGTTACCAATAATGTAAAAATTGGTTCACTAAAAGACTGGCACTCTAACCCAGTCTTATCAGCTCCAGCTCCCTTAATGCCACTCCACTTACGCCCATGATTCATTAGTCTTGAGAAGGAGTGTTGGAGTTAAGTGCGACTATTCATTCAGAGGTGTGGCTTTTCAAAATGTTTTACATTAGAATTCTGGAGTTATTGCTTTTGATGAATTGGGACCTTAATGTGTTCATTTCTAAAAAATCAGACAATGACGCTGCTCCGACCAAATTTGAAAGATTTTACCTTGAGCTTGACCTTTAGAGGTGAAAAAAATGTTAAAATTGCTCAGACATTTTTCTGCTGTCTGCCTATTATTTGTACCAGAGGACTTATATTTTCAGATAATGCATTTAATATATTTCAAACAGTCCCAGCAATCATTACAATTATGACTCTAAAAGCAGGTCAGTAAAGGCAGATATATTGGAAGAGAGAGTTATTTCAAACATAGATTGATCCATTTTTTAAACATTAAAATCTGCCAGGAGAATGTTTTATTAAGAAATGCAGCATCCTGTTTATGCAGTTAATACATTGACAGAAAAAGTAATAATGTCAGATCTGTGCTACTAATAGAAGCAGAACAAGTCAAGGTGTTTGGAAACAAATGTTTGATTTAGTGGAAGAATAAGCTTTCACAAATAAGGGTGAAATTACATTTCCTATTTTGACAAATAAATTAGACACACATGGAACGTTACAGAGGGACATTCGGCACGCAGCACGCTGATCTTAATTTACCGTTAAGTTACAGAAATTAAAATATCAGGATCTTTCTTACTTGATGTGAATGTACCTGCACGGATTACCTAGCCTGCACCCAGCATGGATATGCCTGTTTACATGGAATAGAGCAGCTGAGAATGGAAATTTCCATTGCGTTTCATCTTTTTCACACTTTTTTTTTTTTATTTGTACCTATGTTCAGAAGGGTCAAGAAAATCTTTATTCCCACACTAAACTGGTACCTGTTGTAGAGCAGATGGAGACCTACTGTTTTGGCCCCTAAACAATAATGATTGTGGGACTCATAATGCCCAACATAGTAAAAATACACTTGAGCTTTGTTTAGGTTTGCAATGAATTATCATATATTACCTGCATTTTTTGTAGCCCGTACTATAAATTGCTACTAACAGGGTTGTTCCACTCACTTAGGAGAGAACCACTGTGGCTCCATGGTCTTTGGGACACTAATTTTTGAAAGACCTTGACCTTCTTATGTCCAATGTTTTCTATTACGGTATATTGCAATATAATTTCACAACATTAATTAGAGCAGTTGAACATTTACAATTCAGTAATGTACAATTAAGGCCTCTTTCACACTTCAGTTTTTTGCATCAGTTCAAATCCGCCAAAAAGTCAGACAAGCGGATCCGTTCTCAACTGATGTGAACGGATGGCACAGGATCCGTTTTCAGACGGATCCTGAAAATGAGGAAATTTAAAGTAAACGCTGGCCGGGAAAAGGGAGGAGAGAGAGAGAGAGAATTTTTTTTTTTTGTCCGGCACCCAGAAAGAATTTCGGGTTAAATGAGTGTCTGGAGGATGCGCCAGAGAAAAAAACGTTACAAGCTCCGTTTTGAAATCTTTGAGGATAATGACGGACAGCAACTTTTGGCGGATCCTCAAAAAAACGGATGCAACGGACAGCAATCCGTCACAATCCGCCATTAATGCAAGTCAATGGGGAAAAAAAAGGATCCTCAAAAAAAAATTGAGGATCCGTTTTTTTCAAAACCTGGCGGATTGTGACTGATTGTAAAAAACTGAAGTGTGAAAGAGGCCTAAGGCTAGTTTCACACTTGCTTTTTTTTGCAGCGCGTTTTTCCCGCAAAAAAACGCATTGAAAAAACGCATACATAAGCATACAACTGCTGCGTTTTTTTCAAGCATTTTTATGAGCATGCATAAAAAAAACGCAGCGTTTTTATGCGTTTGTATGCGTTTTTAGTGCGTTTTTACCGCGTTTGCGTTTTTTTCCAACATTTTTAGGTGGCCCCTCACACTACCCAAACCATGACTTTACTAACCCTAACCCTGACCCTAACCCTAACCCTAACCCTGACCCTAACCCTTAACCAAATCATACTTAACCCTAACCCAAACCCTAAACCCTAACTAACCCTAACCCTGACCCTAACCCTAACCCTAACCCTGACCCTAACCCTAACCCTAACCCTAACCCTAACCCTGACCCTAACCCTTAACAAAACCATACTTAACCCTAACCCTGACCCTAACCCTAACCCTAACCCTGACCCTAACCCTTAACAAAACCATACTTAACCCTAATCCTGACCCTAACCCTGACCCTAACCCTAACCCTAACCCTAACCCTGACCCTAACCCTTAACAAAACCATACTTAACCCTAATCCTGACCCTAACCCTGACCCTAATCCTTAACAAAACCATACTTAACCCTAACCCTGACCCTAACCCTAACCCTGACCCTAACCCTAACCCTAACCCTGACCCTAACCCTAACCCTAACCCTGACCCTAACCCTTAACAAAACCATACTTAACCCTAATCCTGACCCTAACCCTGACCCTAACCCTTAACAAAACCATACTTAACCCTAACCCTGACCCTAACCCTAACCCTGACCCTAACCCTAACCCTAACCCTGACCCTAACCCTAACCCTGACCCTAACCCTAACCCTAACCCTAACCCTGACCCTAACCCTTAACAAAACCATACTTAACCCTAATCCTGACCCTAACCCTGACCCTAACCCTTAACCAAACCATACTTAACCCTAACCCTGACCCAAACCCCAACCCTAACCCTGACCCTGACCATAACCCTAACCCTAAACCCCCTTAACTAACCCTAACTCTAACCCAAACCCCTAAATTCCATGGTTAAAAAAAAAAAACGCATATGCAAAAAAACACATACATGAGCATGCCAGTGCGCACATATGCGCATCCATAGGCTATAATGGCCATTTTTAGCGCAAAACGTGCCCATATGTGCGCATGCGCTTTTTTGCAGGGCCAAAAAATGCAACATGCTGCGTCTGGAAAATACCAACGCACACCCCAAAAAAACGCAGCGCATGAAAATCGCATACATGCGCTTACCAGCGCGCAGGTATGCGCACCCATGTTAAATATAGGGGAAAAAACGCATGCGCAGGTATGCGTTTTTTTCCAGCGCTAAAAAACGCAAATGTGAAACCAGCCTAAGAGGAAGATTTCCTGGGATCAACTCTGTGTTTTCCTAATTTAAATATTCATAGGGTCTCAACAAGATTGTAACTTTCTGGCAATCCTCACGACTGAATAGCTCTCAGTCCACATTAGCCAAGTCAAGGAAACTTGCCATTACTCTGAAGTCTAACGACTTCTTTGCCACATTAGTCACACATTTACCACTGAAACGTTCTTCTGGGGCTGAATAGGGCAAACATCTGTCACAGAATCGGTGGCACTACTATGAACTAAGTAGTTTCTTCATTTCTCACGTAATCTTTTTTGTGAAGTGGGAAAAATCAAGACATAAATCCAGACATTTATTAGCTACTGTCTAATATTTGTTTTAATCTTCATATCTGTTTTAATTTTCAATTTTTACATCAGTAAAAGTTAAGTGCCCATTCATTATAGGATCCAATTCAAAGTACTTGTTCTCACCCTCAAAGCTCTCCACGGTGTGGCACCCCCCTACATCTCCTCCCTCATTTCTGTCTATCGGTCTAGCCGATCGCTGCGCTCTGCAAACGACTTTCGACTAACCTCTGCACTAATCCATACCTCTCACTCCCGACTCCAAGACTTCTCCCGTGCTGCTCCAATCCTCTGGAATGCTCTACCCCAAGAAATTAGGACTAACCACAATTTGCATTGTTTTAGGCGCTCCCTCAAAACACATTTGTTCAGAGTGGCTTATCACGTTCACTAATCAAAGTCATTCTATGTGCAAGTGTGCGTGTGTAGCCCATTCACTATCTCCATCCATCCTTCACTCCCTCAAGATGGCTGGACCTTCATTCTAAATACATCATTGTAAATACACACATGTACTTATTATCTCTCTCATCTCATTGTAGATTGTAAGCTCTCACAAGCAGGGTCGTCTTATTTCGTCTTATTTTGCTTTAATTATTGTATTGTTAACGTTGTTAATTATGACTTGTGTTTTGAAACTGTTAAACTGAAAAGCGCTGCGAAATATGTTGGCACTATATAAATAAAGAATATTATTATTATTATAAGTGAGAAAGTGAGAAATAAACTGTCCTACTATTCTGGATGAAACTCTGAATAATTTTTTGTTTGCTCCTGTGAACCTACCATTAATGAAAGGAATATCATGTGTCTATGTGGCACCCCCAGGAGTATGGTCGCCACAATGGCATTACCTTCCTCCTAGGGAGTGAGATGTCATGCCTGGAAGCAATGAAGGGTCTCTCTGACAGTAAATCTCTACATACAACACAGTTCCCACTCCAGGCCAGCAGAGGGAGCTCTGAACCAATACTAAGGGGAAGAGCATTTCTCTGGGGGCCAGGAGGGGAAATTAGTCAATTCTGTGAGGAGGGCGAAGTGTGTGGACGTGGAGAGAGGAGCTGGGGGATTGAGCAGAGAGTTGAGGCTCATTCCCAGCTGGAGCGCATGATCTGGAGCCTGGTCTCCAAGGTTGTATGGATGCTGACAGTCCTGCAACAGAAACCAGAGGAATAGGAAGCTGTAAATGCTCGATTCCCATCTAAGACTCGGAGGCACAACAGCAACGTGTGAGCCATAGGAAATAGATGGCTATAGCTGTTTGCCATACGAGGTAGATCCAAAAGGGAAGAAGAAGGAGAAACGTCAGTGTAGCACAGTACTGCATGTACCTCAAGTAAGCGCTAGAGAGGAGACTACACAACCCATCTAATAGAGAGATTCCTAAGTTGCTTCCAGGCTAATCAGCTCCTGTGCCATCTGTAATCTGGACCCTGGACTGCACTTACAAAGTAAAGGTAAAGAAACTACACTTTGTTGTGTCCTTGCCTTCTTCCTGCAACTTCTTCAGCACTGCTTCATCTCTGTGGCAGACACTGCACCCTCTTCCTCAACACCTATCCTCTTCATCTACTCTGCCCTGGGACTACAGCCCTACCTGTGGAGGGCTATAACATCACTGCTGCACCCCACCATCTGTCCCAGAGGATCTGTCTGCAGCATCGGCTTAACACCTCCCTTGCCGAACACCACAGGTGGCGTCACGAATCACTCATAGACTTTATTGCATCACTTTAACCCTTTTACATGGGCGCCCAGGGCCACGGACTGGATCACCGCTACTGTGACACTTCCCTCCGAGATACCGGCCCGGTACCGAGTAACCCACAGCCCTGGGAGGGTGACCCATTTTGGCGTCACAAACAGGATTTACGGAGCCTGGTGTCCCCGGGTCCTGTGTGCCAGAGACTGTGTTGTGTGCGCTAAACTGTTTGTAGCATTGCCGCCATTATGCCGCTGCTTGGCGCGCGCGGGAACTCAAAGAAGCGGACCATCATGGGCAGAGCCTGCCGAGGAGCGCAAAACAGTGAAGTACTGCGCGGGAAGAGGACAGCGCGCGCGAAATGAGGAGTTGAGTCCTGCAGCCGGTAAGCCTGCTCAACCCCAAGGCCTGGCTAATGTCAGCTAGGGGGGAAGAGAATGTCAGAGGCACACACTGATGCAGCGGTGGACGCCCCCGCCAACCCCTCAGCGCCACAAGATGCAGGGCCCAACGCGGCTGCGGCTCCAATAGCACCCAGCGCAGCGGTCCCCATAATGCCACTGTCTATGCCTTACATACTGGGAGCAGCATGGCTACCGCAGTATTCAGGGGAGTCACATACCCTGAGTGACTTCAAAGAGAGTCTGTGCAGTTTGTTGAAGTGCATCCTCTGTCTGAAAGCCAGAAGGTGAACATCCTTATTGGGCAGCTAACAGGTGCAGCACAGAGAGAGGTAAAAGCCTGGCAGGACACTGATAAGGAGACTGTTAAAAACATCCTGGCTAAGCTAAGAAGCACCTTTGACACCCGTGCTGCCGCTGTAATCAAGATGAGATTCTTTGGGTGTAAGCAGAAAGCGCAGGACAGTATACGGGACTATGCTCTTAACCTGCAGGAGGCACTGCGGGCCGTCAAGCAGATTGATCCAAACAGTGTGAAAGATGGAGGCGGACTGTTAAAGGAGCAATTCATTGAGGGACTCCTATCCAGTACCCACAGAGCACAGCTGCGCATCATAGCCTGACAAAACCCTGACTTAGACTTTGCTGATTTCAAAGACAGGCTATCCAGGTGCTGCAGGAACCAAATGTCAGCCGTTCAGCGCCCCCTAGGTGCCCAGCGATTACATACCACCAGGAAGCAACATCTTTCCCTTCC
This sequence comes from Dendrobates tinctorius, assembly GCF_039654945.1. NCBI lineage: Eukaryota > Metazoa > Chordata > Amphibia > Anura > Dendrobatidae > Dendrobates > Dendrobates tinctorius. The sequence goes on from NW_027361737.1 coordinate 16,222,990, forward strand.
ATCCCTGTGGAGGCTGATGCACAGACTCTGGACAAAGATCCATCTGCAGAACTGCGTCTTCAGGTCCAGGAGTTGACCACGGGTATGGCTGCACTTGCTAAAACCGTGCAGTCCCTGCAGGTATCCTCCAGGGAAAAGATCCAACTCACCTCCAGTCCAGAGGATGTCGCATGGCTAAAGAAGAAGAGGATCCCGCCACTCTGAGGAAGGAACAACGATCGCTATGGCCAGGATGGACGTCCCATCTGTCATCACTGCCACAAGGCAGGCCACCTTGCAAGATTCTGTTATTTAAATGAGCAACCCCTGGGGCAGAGGGCCAACCCCCAGGAGTAGGACCACAAGGCCCAAAGAACTGGTTAGCCAAGTATGTTGGAGGGAGACCAGTCCTCCCAGTGGTGATTGACGGTATCCCCATGAACGCTTTGCTGGACACTGGCTCCCAGGTGACAACTATGCTCTATATCCTTTACAAGCGGTATTGGGCTGATTCTGAACTTACTCGTGGCCCAAGTGATGAACTCACAGTAGTTGCCAGTAATGGTCAGTCTTTACCGCAAGTGGGATGTAAAGAAATTACTGTTAAAGTGGATAGAGTAGAGTTAAAATCTCAAGGTCTGATAGTTGTAGATATTGATTGATGAGAATTTAACCCAATGATGACTCTTGGTACCAATGTGATTGAAAATTGTCTTTCCGAGGTTATTGTCTTGTTGCAACAGGTGGCTGAGACTGCTGGTTCCAGTGAACAACTAGTCCTGCAGAAGGAGATCAAGGCCCTGATGCAAAGACAGCAGGTAGAACTCTCTGGCGGAGAAATTGGCAGCGTCAGAGTGAGTGATTCTTTCTCCATTGCAATACCCCCCAGATGTGAAATGTTGATTTGGTTTTGGGCAGCCATAGGCCTAAGGAAAAGATTACAAGGCATTGGTAGAACCAGTGTACTCTGACAGCCGGCCCACTATCCTTACAGCCAGAGGGGTAGTTGATGTTCGCAAAGGGAGAGTACCTGTACGCCTCTTGAATTGTGGGGAGGAGGAGGCCATAGTACCTCAGTATGCCACAGTTGCTAAGCTGCTTACGTCAGCAACAACGCCATATGGGCAGCAGAGCCCTTGGTCTCATCTGATCAGGTGGAGGACAATGGCTCTGTAAAGCAGCTGGAGGAGTGGTGTCAGCAACTGCAGGTGGGAACTGACTCCACCCCTTCATACCAAAAGAATGGGGTTTACCGAGTGACTCAGGAGTATGAGTGGGTATTCAGTAAACACCCTCTAGATTTTGGGAAGGCAAAAGGGGTTCAACACCATATCCCCATTGGAGATCATCCACCCATAAAAGAAAGGTACCGGCCTATACCCCAAAACAATACCAGTGTGCCAAAAGTATGTTGCGGGAAATGAAGGAGGCTGGGGTGATCAGAGACAGTTGTAGCCCTTGGGCAGCCCCAATAGTCTTTGTGAAAAAGAAAGATGGTACCATGAGAATGTGTGTTGATTACAGAAAAATTAACAGCATTACACATAAGGATGCCTACCCATTACCCAGAATTGAGGAGTCATTATCTGCACTTAAAACTGCTAACTATTTTTCCACCTTAGATCTCACTAGTGGGTATTGGCAGGTTCCCGTGGTAGAGGCAGACAAGGAGAAAACAGCATTTACCACCCCAATGGGTCTCTGTGAGTTCAACTACATGCCATTCGGGCTCTGCACCGCTCCAGGGACATTCCAACGGCTAATGGAATGCTGTCTTGGGCACAAGAACTTCGAGACAGTCCTGTTGTACCTTGATGATGTCATTGTTTTCTCCAAGACTTATGAAGACCATCTGAAGCATCTGGCTGAGGTGTTTGAAGCCTTGTCCAACTTTGGCCTGAAGGTGAAGCCTTCCAAATGCCACCTCCTGAAGCCCAAGATTCAGTACCTCGGTCATGTAGTGAGTGCAGAAGGTGTGGCACCGGATCCTGACAAAGTCACAGTCATCCGGGACTGGCAGAAGCCCAGCAACCTCCATGAAGTACGTCAATTCCTCGGGCTGGTAGGCTACTACCAAAGGTTCATCAAAGGCTTCACTGAGATAGCCACTCCTATGCAAAATCTTCTGGTGGGTCAGCCCAAGAAGGCTAGAAAGCAGAGTCCTACATTCGAATGGAATGAGGAGCTGGAGAGGTCCTTCAATCGACTGAAGATGGCTCTCACAGGAGATGAAGTTCAGGCCTACCCAGATTATGACCAACCCTTTGTGTTGTATACTGATGCCAGCAACGGGGGACTGGGAGCAGTACTGTCACAGGTACAGAATGGCAAAGAAAGAGTGATCTCCTACGCCAGCAGGAAGCTTCGTCCCACTGAAAGGAACCCTGACAACTACAGTTCCTTCAAGCTGGCGTTCCTTGCCATAGTCTGGGCTGTGACTGAATGATTCAAGCATTACCTAGCTTCAGCCAAGTTTACCATCTTCACGGACAACAACCCGTTGACTCACTTGGAAACTGCAAAACTAGGTGCACTGGAGCAGCGATGGATGGCTCGTAGAGTTGAGCGACTTTTGGTTTTTTAGGGTCGCGTTTCGTTTCGTGAAACCTGACTTTTCCAAAAGTCGGGTCGAGCAAGATCGTCCGATTATAGGGAAAAGTCGGGGTCGTCCCGAAACACGAAACCCAATGTAAGTCAATGGGGAATAAAAGTTGGCAGTGAGAGGAGGACAGGAAACACACCAACAGTGCCCATTTGAATGCCAAAAGCATCAATTCTTCTTACTTAAGCTTGTCAACCTTAATTAACTTCATAATACAAGTTATGCACTGAAAAATGGGGGTTATTTGGCTACAGACTGTGGGGGGGGAGGGCTGGCTCCAGGTTTTCATGTGCCCTGGGCGAAAGAGCGCCCCTTTAACACATACCACAACTCATCATGCTCCGATACGGCAGAGAAATAGCGGTATAGTACAATGAAAAATACCTCACTTTTTACATCTCATGACGAGGCCCATCTATTTCTCCATACAGAATCATTGGTCCCATATAATGTTTGAAACAGTATATGATGAGCTCCACATAATGCTACAGTATATGTTGGTCCCCATGGATGAAGCTCTACTGTCTTATGGGCCCAAATAATGCTCCAAACATAATGGGCCCCATTTCTAATGCTCTAGTGTATAATGGGCCCTGTAAATGCTGCTCCAGTGTCTGATGTCCACCTTTGGAATGTTCCAGTGTATGGTGGGCCCCATCTATCATTCTCAGACGGTGTTAGGCCCAGTATGGATTGCACGTGTTTGCACAAAGGTGAGAAAGGGTACCGTATCCCCAGATAACATGTATGGATAGTGTACACATTCAAAATATATGTCTATACATCAGGAGGCAGACTCTGACGGTGTTAGGCCCAGTATGGATTACACGTGATTGCACAAAGGTTAGAAAGGGTACCGTATCCCCAGATAACATGTATGAATAGCGTACACATTCAAAATATATGTCTCAGGAGGCAGGCTCAGACGGTGTTAGGCCCAGTATGGATTGCACGTGATTGCACAAAGGTTAGAAAGGGTACCGTATCCCCAGATAACATGTATGGATAGCGAACACATTCAAAATATATGTCTCAGGAGGCAGGCTCAGACGGTGTTAGGCCCAGTATGGATTGCACGTGATTGCACAAAGGTTAGAAAGGGTACCGTATCCCCAGATAACATGTATGGATAGCATACACATTCAAAATATATGTCTCAGGAGGCAGGCTCAGACGGTATTAGGCCCAGTATGGATTGCACGTGATTGCACAAAGGTTAGAAAGGGTACCGTATCCCCAGATAACATGTATGGATAGCGTACACATTCAAAATATATGTCTCAGGAGGCAGGCTCAGACGGTGTTAGGCCCAGTATGGATTGCACGTGATTGCACAAAGGTTAGAAAGGGTACCGTATCCCCAGATAACATGTATGGATAGCGTACACATTCAAAATATATGTCTCAGGAGGCAGGCTCAGACGGCGTTAGGCCCAGTATGGATTGCACGTGATTGCACAAAGGTTAGAAAGGGTACCGTATCCCCAGATAACATGTATGGATAGCGTACACATTCAAAATATATGTCTCAGGAGGCAGGCTCAGACGGTGTTAGGCCCAGTATGGATTGCACGTGATTGCACAAAGGTTAGAAAGGGTACCGTATCCCCGGATAACATGTATGGATAGCGTACACATTCAAAATATATGTCTATACATCAGGAGGCAGGCTCAGACGGTGTCAGGCACAGTATGGATTTGACGGCCCAGATTACACAGCGGAGGAGCAGGGAGAGGTAAAGATTGCAAATGCTGGGGCCCTGCCCAAGCAAGGGGGGCCCACTCGTGGGCGTCGGTACTGGCACTGGGCCCCTCATAGTACAGCGGTGTGTCTGACGGCGGGTGTGCACCACCACCGTCAGAGACACTTGATTGCACTATGAGGGACCCTGTGCCAGTGCCCGCGCCCAAGAGTCGGCCTACCCACCTGTCCAGGGCAACGGCACTCGCACGGTGTCGTGCGCTAGGTGGTGACCCCGGCCATGGGGGGGAGGCAGCACAGTTAGGGAGTTTTAGAAAGTGGCATATGTTGATGTTGGACATTCAGCTGATGCAAAAGGCGAAATAGGTGAAGTACCAGGAAGAGGTGGACCAAAGCAAGCCATTTTTCTGTCACCCTATGTGTCATCAGGGGAAGGTGGGACAAAATCCTTGGAAACCCATGCGTGGTTCATTTTAATGAAGGTTAGATCATCCACATTTTGGGTTGACAGACGGGTCCTTTTTTCTGTCAGGATTGATCCAGCTGCACTGAAGACTCTTTCCGATAGCACACTTGCAGCTGGGCAAGCGAGCTCCTGTAAGGCATATTGGGCCAATTCAGGCCAGGTGTCCAGTTTAGCGGCCCAATAGTCAAAGGGGAATGACCTGTGTGGGAGAACATCGATATGGGAGGAAAAGTAGTGTGTAACAATAGTTGACAACTGCTGTCTCCTGTCACTTTCCATCGATGCAGTATTACCAGTTGTGTGAGCGGTATTTGAAAAATCAGTCCACAACATTGTCATGAAACCCCTGTCTCCAACGCCACTTCTGCTGTGTGCACCACGAACACCTCTGCCAAGCTGCCCCCGGCTCGTGTGAGAACCATCACCGCTGCTGTGTGCTGGGAATGCCTCAAGCAACCGATTTACCAGAGTTGCTTGTTTATTAGCCAATATTAGGTCAAGGTTCTCCTGTGGCATGATGTTTTGTAATTTGCCTTTATAGCGTGGATCCAGGATGCTGGCCAACCAGTAGTCGTCATCGTTCATCATTTTGGCAATGCGGGGGTCCCTTTTTAGGATCCGCAAGGCATAATCTGACATGTGGGCCAATGTTCCCGGTGTCAATGATGCACTGCGAGTGCTGGGTGGAGGAGCACTTTCTGGCAAATCCACATCCCTCCAGTCACGCACAAACCCTGTACCAGACCTTGCCACGCCAACATTTTCACTTGCCCCATGAGATGCATCCTCCTCCCCTAAGTAATCATCCCCATCATCATCCTCCTCCTCCTCTTCTTCCTCCACCTCGTCCAGGAGAGGTCCCTGAGCAGACAATGGCTGAATGTCATCAAGGATTCCCTCCTGCTCTTCCTCCTCATCAACATTGGCTGCAGACGCCTGCTCCTTAAGGTGCGTCAAAGTTTGCATGAGCAGACGCATAAGTGGGATGCGCATGCTTAGGATGGCGTCGTCTGCGCTTACCAGCCGTGTGCATTCCTCAAAACACTGAAGGACTTTACAAAGGTCTTTCAGCTTCGACCACTGCACACCTGTCAACTCCATGTCTGCTCTCAAAGTGCCTGGCCGTGTATCCTCCCACAAATGCATTATGGCCTGCCTCTGCTCGCACAGCCGCTCCACCATGTGCAGGGTGGAGTTCCACCTTGTTGCAATGTCGATAATGAGGCGGTGGTTGGGAAGGTGGAGCAATTGCTGCAGCTTCTGCATACGAACGGAGTGTACAGGCGACCGGCGGATGTGCGCGCACAGTCTTCGCACCTTCTGGAGCAGGGCTGTTAACTCCGGATAATTTTTGAGGAAGCACTGCACCACCAGGTTCAAGGTGTGAGCCAAGCAAGGTATGTGGCTGAGTTTTGAAAGGGCTATGGCTGCCACAAAATTACGACCGTTATCACTAACTACCTTGCCTGCCTCAAGATGTACACTGCCCAGCCATGACTCAGTTTGTCGCTTCAAGTACTCAGCCAGCACCTCGGCGGTGTGTCTGTCGCCCAAACACATCATCTGCAACACAGCCTGCTGATGCTTTCCACTAGCTGCTCGATAGGGGGACACATCGTGTGCAACAGTGGCAGCTGCAGATGGAGTGCTCGTACGACTGCGCTCTGTGGACGAGCTTTCGCTTCTGGAGGAGGAGGAGGAGGAGGGTCGAACGCCTACAGCCAACTGTTTCCTATACCGTGGGCTAGGCAGCACTGTCCCACCACCGCTGTCCCCTGTGGACCCTGCATCCACCACATTAACCCAGTGCGCAGTGATGGACACGTAACAGCCCTGGCCATGCCGACTGGACCATGCATCAGTTGTGAGGTGCACCTTTCCGCTCACTGACTGCTTGAGTGCATGGACAATGCGGTCTTTCACATGATGGTGGAGGGCTGGGATGGCTTTGCGAGAGAAGAAGTGGCGACTGGGTAGGTCATAGCGTGGTACTGCATAGGCCATGAGTTCGCGGAAAGCTGTGCTTTCCACCAACCGAAAGGGCATCATCTCAAACGAAATTAGTTTGGCAATGTGGGCGTTCAAACCCAGTGTACGCGGATGAGAGACTGAGTACTTTCTTGACCTACTCATAGTGTCTGGGAGGGTGAGCAGGACTTGAGAGCTGCATATGGTGGAAGTAGCGGTGGACAGGGCGGACTGAGAGAGGGTTGATGATGGTGATGGAGTTGATGTTCTTTCTGATGGCCTAGAATCAGTCTTTCGTTGATATAACAGTGGGATTCCCTGACTGCTGTGGTCTTGCAATGACACCTCAACACTTGCTGCTGTGCTAACCGGTGGGCTTACAGTGGGGGAAACAATGTAGCATTGCTGACTACCTTCGTTGTGATCAGTTGCACATGTGGCACTTGAGGTTTGGTGTTGTGTCCACGCTTGCAAGTGCATGCTGGTTAAATGTCTAAGCATGCAACTGGTATTCAAATTTTTCAGATTTTTCCCTCGGCTAAAGGTCTTTGCGCACTTCTTACAGATAACCTTGGCCTGATCATGAGAATTTTGGTCAAAAAAGAGCCACACTGCACTCTTCCTACTTTGGCAGACATTTTGCGGCCTAGCACGCTGTGATCTTTTGACCCTCTGGACAAGCTGTCCAGCAACTCTTTTGATGTTTGGAACCTGTCTTTGGAGTGCTCCGGGCCTGCCAGTTAAAAGCTGTTGCGATGTCGATGTCTGCTATGGATGCTCCTCATCTGAGCTATTGGAAGCAGCACCCTCTTCCCCCAATGGATGCCAATCTGGGTCAACAACTGGGTCATCCATCACCTCCTCTTCTATGTCATGTGCACCTTCCTCTGTGTCACCGTGTATGGTGGTATAGTGTGCGGGAAGGGGCACCTGAGTCTCATCAGGGTCAGAATCTGGCTCTGTACACTGCGAGGACAATGTAGTGCTCTGAGTGAATGTACCAGCAGAATCATCCATCAGCGGCTGTGCATCAGTGCACTCCATGTCAGATTCATCTTGGCCTGGGTAATTCACCATTTCACTTGATAATCCAGGCATGGTATGTGAAAACAGCTCCATGGAGTAATCAGTAGTATGGCCTGCGTCATCCTTCAATCTTGGTTGGGGTGAAGGACACAAGGAAAGGTGTGGTTCATGAACATGAGCCTCCAATGATGACTCAGTGCTTTTACTTTTTACAACTGAAGAAGAGGAGGCGATAGAGCTGGAGGCTGAGTCAGCAATGTAAGACAAAACTTTTTCCTGATGCTCTGGCTTTAAAAGCGGTTTGCCAACTCCTAGAAAACTAAGCGTTCAAGGCCTTATGTAGCCAGACGATGACGCAGGGTCAGCACCTCCTGCATTCGGTCCTATTTTGCTCTTGCCACTACCATCAGATCCACCACCAACACCATCATTACCAGCTGCCAACCCCCGCCCAATTCCACGGCCTCTTCCACCAGCCTTCCTCATTTTTGGTAGAAATGTAGACAAAATCCAACAAACTATATAGTAATGTAAAACAAGGTACAAGGTGTCTATAGGACAGGGGAGATTTTGAATTTCTGCAGACACTTGTGGACACTGGACACTTTTGGATTGTGTGAGGCCCACTGATATCTGAGCGCTATGTGACAGGCTCGATGGCACAGCTGTGACCAAAGTGACTAGAGGATAAGGGAGATTTTGAATCTCTGCACACACTTTTGGACACTGGACACTTTTGGATTGTGTGAGGCCCACTGATATCTGAGCGCTATGTGACAGGCTCAATGGCACAGCTGTGACCAAAGTGACTAGAGGATAAGGGAGATTTTGAATCTCTGCACACACTTTTGGACACTGGATGGACACTTTTGGATTGTGTGAGGCCCACTGATATCTGAGCGCTATGTGACAGGCTCGATGGCACAGCTGTGACCAAAGTGAATAGAGGATAAGGGAGATTTTGAATCTCTGCACACACTTTTGGACACTGGACACTTTTGGATTGTGTGAGGCCCACTGATATCTGAGCGCTATGTGACAGGCTCGATGGCACAGCTGTGACCAAAGTGACTAGAGGATAAGGGAGATTTTGAATCTCTGCACACACTTTTGGACACTGGATGGACACTTTTGGATTGTGTGAGGCCCACTGATATCTGAGCGCTATGTGACAGGCTCGATGGCACAGCTGTGACCAAAGTGACTAGAGGATAAGGGAGATTTTGAATCTCTGCACACACTTTTGGACACTGGACACTTTTGGATTGTGTGAGGCCCACTAATATCTGAGTGCTATGTGACAGGCTCGATGGCACAGCTGTGACCAAAGTGACTAAAGGATAAGGGAGATTTTGAATCTCTGCACACACTTTTGGACACTGGATGGACACTTTTGGATTGTGTGAGGCCCACTGATATCTGAACGCTATGTGACAGGCTCGATGGCACAGCTGTGACCAAAGTGACTATAGGATAAGGGAGATTTTGAATCTCTGCACACACTTTTGGACACTGGATGGACACTTTTGGATTGTGTGAGGCCCACTGATATCTGAGCGCTATGTGACAGGCTCGATGGCACAGCTGTGACCAAAGTGACTAGAGGATAAGGGAGATTTTGAATCTCTGCACACACTTTTGGACACTGGATGGACAATTTTGGATTGTGTGAGGCCCACTGATATCTGAGCGCTATGTGACAGGCTCGATGGCACAGCTGTGACCAAAGTGACTAGAGGATAAAGGAGATTTTGAATCTCTGCACACACTTTTGGACACTGGACACTTTTGGATTGTGTGAGGCCCACTGATATCTGAACGCTATGTGACAGGCTCGATGGCACAGCTGTGACCAAAGTGACTAGAGGATAAGGGAGATTTTGAATCTCTGCACACACTTTTTGACACTGGACACTTTTGGATTGTTTGAGGCCCACTGATATCTGAACGCTATGTGACAGGCTCGATGGCACAGCTGTGACCAAAGTGACTAGAGGATAAGGGAGATTTTGAATCTCTGCACACACTTTTGGACACTGGATGGACACTTTTGGATTGTGTGAGGCCCACTGATATCTGAGCGCTATGTGGCAGGCTCGATGGCACAGCTGTGACCAAAGTGACTAGAGGATAAGGGAGATTTTGAATCTCTGCACACACTTTTGGACACTGGACACTTTTGGATTGTGTGAGGCCCACTGATATCTGAGCGCTATGTGACAGGCTCAATGGCACAGCTGTGACCAAAGTGACTAGAGGATAAGGGAGATTTTGATTCTCTGCACACACTTTTGGACACTGGATGGACACTTTTGGATTGTGTGAGGCCCACTGATATCTGAGCTCTATGTGACAGGCTCAATGGCACAGCTGTGACCAAAGTGACTAGAGGATAAGGGAGATTTTGAATCTCTGCACACACTTTTGGACACTGGACACTTTTGGATTGTGTGAGGCCCACTGATATCTGAGCGCTATGTGACAGGCTCGATGGCACAGCTGTGACCAAAGTGACTAGAGGATAAGGGAGATTTTGAATCTCTGCACACACTTTTGGACACTGGATGGACACTTTTGGATTGTGTGAGGCCCACTGATATCTGAGCGCTATGTGCCAGGCTCGATGGCACAGCTGTGACCAAAGTGACTAGAGGATAAGGGAGATTTTGAATCTCTGCACACACTTTTGGACACTGGACTCTCTTGGATTGTGTGAGGCCCACTGATATCTGAGCGCTATGTGACAGGCTCGATGGCACAGCTGTGACCAAAGTGACTAGAGGATAAGGGAGATTTTGAATCTCTGCACACACTTTTGGACACTGGATGGACACTTTTGGATTGTGTGAGGCCCACTGATATCTGAGCGCTATGTGACAGGCTCGATGGCACAGCTGTGACCAAAGTGAATAGAGGATAAGGGAGATTTTGAATCTCTACACACACTTTTGGACACTGGACACTTTTGGATTGTGTGAGGCCCACTGATATCTGAGCGCTATGTGACAGGCTCGATGGCACAGCTGTGACCAAAGTGACTAGAGGATAAGGGAGATTTTGAATCTCTGCACACACTTTTGGACACTGGATGGACACTTTTGGATTGTGTGAGGCCCACTGATATCTGTGCGCTATGTGACAGGGTCGATGGCACAGCTGTGACCAAAGTGACTAGAGGATAAGGGAGATTTTGAATCTCTGCACACACTTTTGGACACTGGACACTTTTGGATTGTGTGAGGCCCAATGAATATCTGAGCGCTATGTGACAGGCTCGATGGCACAGCTGTGACAAAAGTGACTAGAGGATAAGGTAGATTGGATTGCTTTTAAAAAAGCAGTTTGCGGAGCAGTGGGTAAACAGCAATGCAGGAATGTCAGGAAGCCTTAGAAGGCAGCCCAACAACCAACACCACTGATACACCACTATATAGCCTCCCCTTGCACTGCACACACAGTGACTGGTGTGTTGTGCAGGCCAAATTGCTAGCAGCAGAAGCAGTTTTTTTTTCTTCTCAGCAGGACAAAAAAAAAAAATTGGGATTGCTTTTAAAAAAGCAGTTTGCGGAGCAGTGGGTAAACAGCAATGCAGGAATGTCAGAAGCCTTAGAAGGCAGCCCAACAACCAACACCACTGATACACCACTATATAGCCTCCCCTTGCACTGCACACACAGTGACTGGTGTGTTGTGCAGGCCAAATCGCTAGCAGCAGAAGCAGTTTTTTTGTCTTCTTCCCTGCCTAATGCTCTCCCTACAGAATCAGCAGCAACCTCTCCCTATACTAAGATCGGCAGAAGTAAGATGGCGGTCGGCGTGCACGCCCTTTTATACCCCCTGTGACGCCCACCAAAGCAAGCCAATCACTTGCATGCCCTTCTGAAAGATGGTGGTGACCCGTGCCTATGTCATCACGTTGCCCACAGTGTCCGTGGATCCTGATTGGCTGAAAAAGAGCACAAAACAAACTTTTGAAACGCGACTTTGGCGCGTAAGTCGCCGACCTCGTGGCCGACCTCATCCTAGAGTCGGGTTTCGTTTCATGAAACCCAACTTTGCCAAAAGTCGGCGACTTTTGAATTTTTTCGACCCGTTTCGCTCAACTCTAATGGCTCTGCTGTCTAACTATGAATTCACCATCAAGTACCGAGCAGGGCACAAGAGCACCAATGCTGAGGCACTGTCTAGAATGCCTAATCTGCCAGATGCAGGAGAAGACCCTGAGGCACTTGAAGAAATCGAGTTACCTGCCTTCCACCGGCCAATTGCTGCCCAACGTGCCCAAGGAGTGAGAAACAGACGGTCTGGCTTGATAGAGGCCACCCTAAATCCATTGCCTCATCATGACTGGGCAGAAACGCAGGATAGTGACCCTGCAGTCCGCCTGGTGAAGGAGCTACTGTCACAAGCTGACTCACGCCCAGAGTCGGAGGCTCCTGAAGAAACCCAACAGTTGTGGAAGGAAAGAGGTCAGCTGTTCTTCTATGAAGGAAAGCTGAGCCGGACGAGTATCAATGCCCGCCCTCATGAGCTGGTCTGACAGGTGGTAGTCCCAAAGAGAGAAGCATCAATGGTCTTGGAAGCATACCATAATGGAGCTGGACACTTCGGATGGAAGAAGTTGGAAGCCTTGCTCCGGGAGAGATTCTACTGGGCTGGTATGAGGAAATCCATTGAAAATTGGTGCTGGGAGTGTGGACAATGCAACCTGCGCAGAAAGGACCGTAACAGCCAGCGAGCTCCTTTGCAGCCAATAATAACCAAACAGCCACTTGAGTTGGTCGCCCTGGACCATGTGAAGCTGGTCCCAAGCCGTTCAGGCTACATTTATGCTCTTACCATCGTTGACCACTACTCAAGATTCTTGGTAGTTGTGCCTGTCAAGGATCAAATAGGCCAGGACAGCAGCCAGAGCATTCCAACAGCACTTTTGTAGACCACACGGATATCCCGAGCGAGTGCTTACAGATCAAGGTCCAGCCTTTGAGGCGGACGTGTTCAAGGAATTCTGTAACTTGCATGGTTGCAAGAAGATCAGGACAACACCGTGTCATCCACAGACCAATGGCATGTGTGAAAAGATGAACCAGGTGGTGATCGACCTACTGAAGACCTTGCCTTTGGAAGAGAGGAATCTGTGGCCAGAAAAGTTGCCAGATCTGGTAGACCTCTACAACCACATTCCTGTGAATTCCACCAACTGCACTCCAGCCTACCTAATGAGAGCGAGGCCTGGTAAGCTGCCTATTGATTTGGATATGGGAGTCCTTACACCTGAGGTGACGTCACCAGATGCTGACTTGGACACAGAGAGGCAGCAACAGTATCGAAGAGCACAAGAGTGTGTAGAATAGAGTCTAGCTCAGGCAAGACAAAAACAAGAAAGGCACTACAATCACCATGCACCTGCAGTTCCCTTGTTACCAGGAGAACAAGTCCTAAAAAGGAAGAGGAGGATGCATAAATTAGATGACCAATGGGAAGCTGAACCCTACACCATCGTACCATCAAACTTCGATAACACCAAGGTGTGCCTTATCAGTAAGGAAGGGGGAGAAACCTCAGCAGCAGTATCAAGGGATCATTTGAAATTGTGCCCTGACCAGTTAAAAGAAAGAATGGAAGAGCAAAACAACATCCAACCCATAGAAGAAGAAGAAAAGGTCAGCATTATACTTGGAGAATTCCCTGTAAATTGGACTAGAGCAAATAATGCCATAGTGATGCTAGTTTTGACCTTTCCCCAACTGGTAGTACAAGAAGTGACTCAAGAGAACTCTGAAAATCAGGAAGTTCAGGTAGCAGATGCCACACCAGCAGTGGAGCCAGAGAATCCTCGCCCTGCCAGTGGTGAATCTGTCATGCCCATGGTGAGTCTAAGAGTCCGTAGATGGCTACTACCCAGTTTACCCAGTTTACCCACACCAGAGCTGCGTAGGTCTGTCCGTAGTACCCAAGGCATACCACCCCTCAGGTTTCGCATCTAAATAAGCTATGCAAATAATGTAAATGTTAACCTGTACATGTAAATATGTAATGTTTTAAGTTTTGTGCCTACAGAGACTCTGTAAGAACCCCTTGTATATAGCTTATCCATTTGCCCAGGAATGGACCATGGACATTGACGCATGGACTAATCATCACAGGACTATTTTTGGAGCTTTTGGTTTTTGTATTTTTCATTTTTTTTTCTAAATCTTGTACATTTATGATTGTTCAATTATTTATCTGTTCATATGTTTTTTTTATCAGTTCAGGAGTACTGAATTGCACTAGGGGGGAATTTGGCGCCCCCAGGAGTATGGTCGCCACAATGGCATTACCTTCCTCCTAGGGACTGTGATGTCATGCCTGGAAGCAATGAAGGGCCTCTCTGACAGTTAATCTCTACATACAACACAGTTCCCACTCCAGACCAGCAGAGGGAGCTCTGAACCAATACTAAGGGGAAGAGCTTCTCTCTGGGGGCCATGAGGGGAAATTAGTCAGTTCTGTGTGGAGGGAAAAGTGTGTGGACGTGGAGAGAGGAGCTGGGGGATTGAGCAGAGAGTTGAGGCTCATTCCCAGCTGGAGCGCATGATTTGGAGCCTGGTCTCCAAGGTTGTATGGATACTGACGGTCCTGCAACAGAAACCAGAGGAATAGGAAGCTGTAAATGCTCGATTCCCATCGAAGACTCGGAGGCACAACAGCGACGTTTGAGCCAAAGGAGATAGAAGGCTACAGCTGTCTGCCATACGAGGTAGATCCAAAAGGGAAGAAGAAGGAGGAACGTCAGTGTAACACAGTACTGCATGTACCTCAAGTAAGCGCTAGAGAGGAGACTACACAACCCATCTGATAGAGAGATTCCTAAATCGCTTCCAGGCTAATCAGCTCCTATGCCATCTGTAATCTGGACTCTGGACTGCACTTACAAAGTAAAGGTAAAGAAACTACACTTTGTTGTGTCCTTGCCTTCTTCCTGCAACTTCTTCAGCACTGCTTCATCTCTATGCCAGACACTGCACCCTCTTCCTCAACAGCTATCCTCTTCATCTACTCTGCCCTGGAACTACAGCCCTACCTGTGAAGGGCTATAACATCACTGCTGCACTCCACCATCTGTCCCAGAGGATCTGTCTGCAGCGTCGGTTTAACACCTCAGTTGCCGAACACCACAGGTGGCGTCACGAATCACTCATAAACTTTATTTCATCACTTTAACCCTTTTACATGGGCGCCCAGGGCCAAGGACTGGGTCACCGCTACTGTGACACTTCCCTCTGAGATACTGGCCTGGTACCGAGTACCCCACAGCCCTGGGAGGGCGACCCATCTACAATAACTCTATTGTCGCGATCAATACTCTAACCAATATTGTGGGCTTTTCTTTGCAGCTTCATCTTGTTTTGTCTTGAATAAAACTAATCACATTCTCTCCCTTTTTTATGCTCTGGTACTTGATTGAACATGTGTGTATAATAGTAGGCTCAACTTAGTACTGGTCTGTGGGAATCAAATCAGTAAACTAAATAAAGCCACAAGCCAACAGCACTTCTTTAGACAACATTGATTAGAGTACATTTTCTGCTCTCATTATACCTGCTTCACTGGATTGTAATGCACAATGCTGAAAACAAATTGTGGAATGAAGCTTAATGTATGGGGCTCAAATGTGAAAATCAGTGGCACAACTAATGTCTGGTGGGCCCAGGTGCAAAATTTGGACCTGGTCCCCCACCTGCGTGTTTGTCAGCTATATAGGTCCTTGTAGCATTCTAGATCCTACAAAGGCATATGTGTTCGCCCCATGTAATAATGATCCCAACTTGGCTCCTTTTTTGTAATCATCTCATCCATCCCGGGCACCTTCACATACAGTTGTAGCCAAAAGTATTGACACCCCTGCAATTCTGTCAGATAATACTCAGTTTCTTCCTGAAAATGATTGCAAACACAAATTCTTTGGTATTATTATCTTCAATTAATTTGTCTTAAATGAAAAAACACAAAAGAGAATGAAGCAAAAAGCAAAACATTGATCATTTGACCCAAAACTCTAAAAATGGGCCAGACAAAAGTATTGTCACCCTCAGCCTAATATTTGGTTGCACAACCTTTAGCCAAAATAACTGCGACCAACCGCTTCCGGTAACCATCAATGAGTTTCTTACAATGCTCTGCTGGAATTTAAGACCATTCTTCTTTGGCAAACTGCTCCAGGTCCCTGATATTTGAAGGGTGCCTTCTCCAAACTGCCATTTTTAGATCTCTCCACAGGTGTTCTATGGGATTCAGGTCTGGACTCATTGCTGGCCACCTTAGAAGTCTCCAGTGCTTTCTCTCAAACCATTTTCTAGTGCTTTTTGAAGTGTGTTTTGGGTCATTGTCCTGCTGGAAGACCCATGACCTCTGAGGGAGACCCATCTTTCTCACACTGGGCCCTACATTATGCTGCAAAATTTCTTGGTAGTCTTCTGACTTCATAATGCCATGCACACGGTCAAGCAGTCCAGTGTCAGAGGCAGCGAAGCAACCCCAAAACATCAGGGAACCTCCGCCATGTTTGACTTTAGGGACCGTGTTCTTTTCATTGAATGCCTTTTTTTCTCCTGTAAACTCTATGTTGATGCCTTTGCCCAAAAAGCTCTACTTTCGTCTCATCTGACCAGAGAACATTCTTCCAAAACGTTTTAGGCTTTTTCAGGTAAGTTTTGGCAAACTCCAGCCAGGCTTTTTTATGTCTCGGGGTAAGAAGTGGGGTCTTCCTGGGTCTCCTACCATACAGTCCCTTTTCATTTAGACGCCGACGGATAGTACGGTTTGACACTGTTGTACCCTCGGACTGCAGGGCAGCTTGAACTTGTTTGGATGTTAATCGAGGTTCTTTATCCAACATCCGCACAATCTTGCGCTGAAATCTCTTGTCAATTTTTCTTTTCCGTCCACATCTAGGGAGGTTAGCCACAGTGCCATGGGCTTTAAACTTCTTGATGACACTGCGCACGGTAGACACAGGAACATTCAGGTCTTTGGAGATGGACTTGTAGCCTTGAGATTGCTCATGCTTCCTCACAATTTGGTTTCTCAAGTCCTCAGACAGTTCTTTGGTCTTCTTTCTTTTCTACATGCTCAATATGGTACACACAAGGACACAGGACAGAGGTGGAGTCAACTTTAATCCATGTCAACTGGCTGCAAGTGTGATTTAGTTATTGCCAACACCTGTTAGGTGCCACAGGTAAGTTACAGGTGCTGTTAATTACACAAATTAGAGAAGCATCACATGATTTTTCGAACAGTGCCAATACTTTTGTCCACCCTCTTTTTTATGTTTGGTGTGGAATTATATCCAATTTGGCTTTAGGACAATTCTTTTTGTGTTTTTTCATTTAAGACAAAGTAAATGAAGATAATAATACAAAATAATTTGTGTTTGCAATCATTTTCAGGAAGAAACTGAGTATTATCTGACAGAATTGCAGTGGTGTCAATACTTTTGGCCACAACTGTAAAAATATCCCCATCCTGGGCCCCATTCTGCAGCATTTTTCCTCATTCTGGATGCTTTCATGGAGTAATGTCCCACATCTTGGTATTTTCTCATTCTAGTGTAATGTCTCCCATTCTGGTATAATATCTCCCATCCTGTTATAATGTCCTCCATACTGGTGTAATGTCCACACCCAGTAGCAATAAGAATTGCCACACCCAACACACTTATCGCCTGACTCCTGTTTTCCATTTTTTCCCTTGTGAAAGCTGGATGTAAATGGAATATGATTATTGGTTAAATATACTTTACACATTAGATTGATTATTGAGTTTTTAGTGTCACTTCCATTAGCTCGGCCGACTGAGTGTGAGTGTTTGGGCAGAGCCTAGGGTTTAAAAGGCTTCCAGTGGCACATGTGGGTGTGCTAGTATCACTTTTATGTGGTGTTGTGAGTGGATACTCTATCACTCTGTTTGCACATCTGAGTGTGTTGCTCTATACTCTGAGAATATTTACGCAGGCAGGTAGGATTAGGACTTTGTAACTCCCGCTTGGCTTAGCATCTGTTTCCTTCTTGTGTGCGGTTAGCACAGTTGAGTTACAGAGCAAGTCCAACTCTAGTGCTATATTTCTCTGGGAAAGCAACAGGGTATTGCATCTAGTATCATATGAGTTCTTTTCCTTGACTCAGCATCTGCCTCATTCATGTGTGCGGTTAGCACAGTTTAATTGCAGAGCGAGCCCAATCCACGTGCTAAATTCCCCTGTGATGTTTAACAGGGTTTAGTACATTACTTTCTGTATGCGGTACCACTCTGTGAAGTAACTGAGCTGGGTGCTCTGAGTTCTGTTCACACTGCGTAGCGTTAACACTGTGTGTTTAAAGTGATCGCACACTGTGTAGTTCCGTCAATGCTCACAGTAACAGCAGGTTACATGTCTGCATGGTGGACCCCGAGTTGCGATTGCACTTTATTTATTACTTTATTTAGTGCAATCCGCCAAACTTAACTACTTGTTTGTTTTGTATTTCCTTGAATTCCTTATTAAAATGGTATGTCATATCATTAATTATTTATTCATAAATTACAGTCAATGCCGGAAGTGTTGGCTTCTTTGAAATTGTTCCTGAAAATGAAGCACTTCTCCCAGAAAAGTATTGCAATTACACATGTTTTGTTATATACGTTTGTTTCCTTTGCGTGTATTGGAGCACCGCAAAAAAAAGGCAGATCAAACATAATTTCACACAAAACCTCAAAATGGGTTGGACAAAATTGTTGCAGCATCATGGATTGGGGCTGCTTTTCTTCAGCAGGGACAGGGAAGATGGTTAAAATTGATGGGAAGATGGATGGAGCCAAATACAGGACCATTCTTGAAGGAAACCTGTTGGAGTCTGCAAAAGACCTGAGACTGGGACGGAGATTTGTCTTCCAACAAGACAATGATCGCAAACATAAAGCAAAATCTACAATGGAATGGTTCATAAGTAAATGTAGGCAGGTGTTAGAATGGCAAAGTCAAAGTCCAGACCTGAATCCAATCGAGAATCTGTGGAAAGAGCTGAAAACTGCTGTCACAAACGATCTCCATCAAACCTCACTGAGCTCGAGCTGTTTGCCAAGGAAGAATGGGCAAGAATTTCAGTCTCTCGATGTACAAAACTGATAGAGACATACCCCAAGCGACTTGCATCTGTAATCACAGCAAAAGGTGGAGCAACAAAGTATTAAGTTAAAGGGGCCGAATAATATTGCACGCCCCACTTTTCAGTTTTTGACTTTCAACAAAATTTAAAAAAAAACAATAAATTTCGTTCTACTTCACAATTGTGTTCCACTTGTTGTTGAATCTTCACCAAAAATTTACATTTGGTATCCTTATGTTTGAAACATGATATGTGGGAAAAGGTTGAAAAGTTCCAGGGGGGCCGAATACTTTCGCAAGGCACTGTATATAAGAGTCTACACAACCAGCAAATTGACAAGGTAAGAATTTATTTTCTTCTAGACACAAACAGGAATGGATATCTGCCTTTGAAATCGAAGAGAAGGCATACTCAGGGTATGACAAGCCATAGTGGTGGATAACAAATGATGGTCATGTAGACATCAACAAGATACTGCTTGAGAGTGAGACTTAGCGAACAGAAAGATGAGAGTGAGTAGAAAGGGGAACAGTACAACTTGTGGATTCTCTGTTTACTGGCTGCTTGCTTTTCCCAAAGGAGCAGGTCATTTTGCTTAATGTGCTAATGGAGATAGATCTGGAGTTCCTAGTCTATATGAACTTCCCACGGCTGATTCTCTTTTTTGCAGAGCCTGCAGGGTACCAAAGAATTATCTGGTGGCAATTTAAAAAAAAGCTCAAACACTGTAGATGCTTGCAAGCATGACTCAGAGTGCTAGTGCCAGTGCCTCTACTATCACAGTTCGCAGAGACAGCAACACAGCTTAGAATTGTGTTGTCTATTTTCTCCAGACCCATGTAATCTGAGTACAAAGGTTGACTTTTCATTTGATTCAATAAATCGACTTTTAAAGTTGGTCTGGTGAACCATTTACCTGAGGCTGTGCTGATAATGTGTTTGCCTATACTTTCAGTGTTTCCATCGGGGATTACTTCTGAACACCAGCAAAACTGCATTCGAGAGTATGCATATATGGCCTAACATGATGCACAACAGAACACACTGACTTCATCTGCATAATTACGTACACATGCCCGAATCTTGTTTTATGGAAGTTTGCACGTAAGCCCCAACGAAGCCACTGAACGTAGTAGCAAACTCATATGAACCTAGCAATAGCCCCAGGGGTGCGGTGTGTTAGGGGACTAAGGGGAATAACACAAACAGGTGTCATGATGAAAATGACATTTTGGTATCTTCAGCATTAAATCTTATGGTGCTGAGAAGGTGTATTGACTAGAACATTGACTTAAGCTGATGATGTCGTTGTCAGAGGCTATATCATGTGACAAATTGACAAGTATTGTGACACGTGTGATCACATCCTATGCTTTCTCCACACTAATATTCTTGCCAGAGACAAATGAGGCATTTTGTACTACTGCTGCTGGGATAGTTGCTGCCAGCAATGCTGACAGTGCTACCATTTTATTTGCCAAGGTATTTTTTTCTCAAACAACCACACCAGGACCCGTAGAAGCGAGTAATCGCGAAACGGCTAATGTCCGGCATTCACCTCCCCCAACATTCCTTTCATGTCCTGCTTTTCCTTTCATCTGTCCATGGCACTGTTGTGAAATAAAGGACATATAACTTTTCAGCTTAGCTGGCGAGTGCTGCATTTTTTCTTTATATAGTTTTTGGACATTTCTTGTTTTCCATGCAAGCACCCCTTTCATTAGTTTAATATTTATACTGCAACAGTTCAGATAATCATCTCTGTCTAGAGTGGTGATTTGTGTGCCCTAGTTGCCATTCATCTTTTGTTTTTGCTGAACCTTATCTGTTGCCAGTGCTACTTTTTCATTTACATCATTTGCAAAAAAATTTCACCACAGTTATCTAAGCCTGGAAAAATATGGAAACCACACCTTGGACCACTGAGGAAGAGTCCATATCTTCTACTCCTTGGCCCAAGTAAGATGCTTCTGGCATTGTCTATTGGTTATGCGTGGCTTGACACAAGGAAAGCAAAACTCCTAGCCTATGTCCTGGATACGTCTGTGTGGTGACTGGAAGCAATGACTCCAGCAGAAGTCCACTCCTTGCAAGTCTTTCCCAAATTTTTTAATGCATTTTCTTAATACTCCTTTCAAGGCTGTGGTTATCCTGGTTGCTTGTGCAGCTTTTTATACCACACTTTTTCCTTCCACTCAAACTTCCATTAATATGCTTGGATACAGCACTCTGTGAACTGGCATCTTCTTTAGCAATGACCTTTTGTGGCTTACCCTCCTTATGGAGTTTGTCAATGACTGCTTTATGGACATCTGTCAAATCAGCAGTCTTCCCCATGATTGTGAAACCTACTGAAACAGACTAAGGGACCTTTTAAAATATTTAGGAAACCTTTGCAGATGTTTTTGTCAATTATTCTAATTTACCGAGGTAATGACTTTTGGGTTTTCATAGGCTGTAAGTAGAGATGAGCGACTTTGCATTTTTTATGGTCGAGTCGGGTTTCATGAAACCCCACTTTCTCAAAAGTCGGGTCGAACGAAATCGGCAGACTATAGGGAAAAGTCGGAGGCCGACTGAAACACAAAACCCAATGCAAGTCAATGGGGAAGCAAAGTCGGCAGGGAGTGGAGGACAGTAATCACACCTACAGTGCCCATTTCAATGCCAAAAACATCAATTCTTATTACTGAAGCTTGTCAACCTTAATTTACTTCATAATAATAGTTACGCATTGAAAACTGGGGGTTATTTGGCTAAAGTTCCCACCAAGGACAACATCTGCAAAGGAGTTTGTATGTTCTCCCCGTGTTTGCGTGGGTTTCCTCCAGGTACTCCGGTTTCCTCCCACATTCTAAAGACATACTGATAGGGAATTTAGATTGTGAGCCCCATCGCGGACAGTGATGATAATATGTGCAAATTGTAAAGCGCTGCGGAATATGTTAGCGCTATATAAAAATAAAGATTATTATTATTATTATTATTATTAAAGTTGTGGTGGGGTAGGGCTGGCTCCAGGTTTCCGTGTGCCTTGGGCCAAAGAGTGTCAGTGCGCCCCTTTAACACATACCACAACTCATGATGCTCCGACACGGCACAGAAATATAGGTATAATACAATGACAAATATTTCACTGCTTACATGACACAACTGATCTATTTTAAATTGTACAATAGCTCAAAAAAAGGACAGCATATTACTCAATACAGTATTATGGCCACCACATTGTGCTCCATACAGAATAATGAGCCCCATATATTTCTCCATACAGAATAATTGGCCACATAAAATGTTCCATACATTATATGATGGTCCCCATGGACAACGTGCCAGTGTGCTATGGGCTCAAATAATGCTCCACATATAATGGGCTCTATTCCTAATGCTCCAGTGTATAATGGGCCCTGTAAATGCTGCTCCAGTGTCTGATGTCCCCAATCTGGAATGCTCCAGAATATGATGGGCCTCATGAATGATGCTCCAGTGTCTTATGGGCCCTAATAATGCTCCATATATAATGGGCCCCATTTCTAATGCTCCGGTGTATAAAGGGCCCCGTAAATGCTGCTCCAGTGTCTGATGTCCCCCATTTGGAATGCTCCAGTATATGAAGGGCTTCATGGATGATGCTCCAGTGTCTTATGGGCCCTAATAATGCTCCATATACAATGGGCCCCATTTTGAATGCTCCAGTGTATCATGTGCCCCATAGATGTTGCTCCAGTGCCTGATCTGCCCCATTAAGAATGCTCCAGTGTATGATGGACCTCATGGATGATGCTCCAGTGTCAGATGTCCCCCATTTTGAAAGCTCCAGTATATGATGGGCCCCATTTTTAATTAACCCAGGCATGGTATGTGAAAATAGATCCATGGAGTAATCTGAAGTCTGTGCTGCCACATTCTTCACTTTTGGTGTGGGTGAAGGACACAAGGAAAGTGGTTGCACCTGACCAGAAGCCCGCACTTACGACTCAGTGCTTGCATTTTTTTAAACTTCAGAAGAGGAGGTGATAGAGCTGGAGGCTGCTTCAGCAATGTAAGCCAAAAACCGTTCCTGATGCTCCAGCTTTAAAAGCAGTCTATCTACTCCCAGAAAATGGAGCCTTACAGGCCTTACAGAGTTACACCATGACACAGGCTCAACACCTCCTGCCTTAGCTGCTATTGTGATTTGGCACTACCAGCAGATGCAACCACTACCATCAGTACCAGGTGGCCCCCCATGCCCACATCCGCGTCCTCTTCCACCATACTTCCTCATGTTTTAGAAAATTGACCCAAAATACCAGCAGATATATGGTACTGTATCAGAAGTGAACAGCTCTATACAGTCTAGGGATAACAGTAAATCTCCGTATATATTTCATGAGTCATACACAGACGCTCACAGGCTCGGTATGGATTACCCAATAAAATAAAAAGGTGAAAAAGGGTACAGTATCACCAGATGCAAGGTATATATAGTATAGTGTAAACATTCTGAATCTCTGTATACATTTCAGGAGGCAGAAACAAACTCTCTCAGGCCCAGGATGGATTAGCTGTAAATGGGTAAAGTAACACAAGCGTACAGCTGTATACAGTGTTGTCCAAATTTGAAATCTCAGTATATATTTCCGCAGTCACCCTCAGACGCTCACTCAGTCTGTGTTTGACCATAATAAAAAATGTTGTAAAAAAAGGTACTGGATAACAAGATAGAAAGTATATATATTATAGGGTACAACGAAAATCTCCGTAAACATAGTCCCGTAGTCAGTCTCAGATGCTTACTCAGTATGGATTTGACCGTAATACTAAATGTCGAACAAAGGTACTGTACAACAAGATACAAGCTGTATCGAGTATAGGGTAAAAATTGGTATCTCCGATTCACCGTAAATATAGAAGGCGTAAACCACACACGCTCACTCACTATGGATGATACCGTAATACAAAATTTTGAACAAAGGTACTGTATCAACACATACCAGGTGTATCCAGTCTAGGGGTAATTTTAAATTTCTGGCTATACTTCCGGAGTCAGACACAGACACTCACAGGCTCAGTATGTATTACACCAGAATTTAACAAGTACAAAAAGGGAAAGGTAGTCGAAGCATACAACAGTATACAGTGTTGTGGTACTTTTAAATCTTCGTATATACAGTATTTCAATCTCAGTAAGCCAGTCCAGACTCTCCGCTGCTGGAAACTACATGGATACAAGTACAGACGGAAAGTCGAGTGTTAGCAGAAATTTGGGAATTACTCATCGCGGGAAAACCTCCCGGTAGATGTTGCAGAGGCGATGCAGACCCTCAATTACTGTGTCTGTGGAGACAGCAAAAACGGTTCTTTGTGAAGGAAGTATTGCTTTATCGCAGTAGTGTGGATCACATCACCGTAACGCGTCTCCATGAAACTGTGATCACAGGGAGAGATGTAGACATGGTCCTCACTGCCTATCATGATGTGTCTGGTCATTTTGGAGTGCAAAAGACAGAAGCCACAGACCGTAAGTGATTCTATTGGATTGGCATGAGTGGAGACATTGAAAAATGGCGGCAGGAATGTCACATGTCTGTGACTATCACAACTGTGAAAGGTGATCATAAAGCACCACTGCATCCGCTTGTAAGTTGACGTCCATTACAAATGGTAGCCATTGATCATCTGAAGGTAGAGGCCAGCAGGAAAGGCCATAGATACATCTTAACCATCATCGATCAATAAGCCAAATTTCTAGTGGCCATCCCTGTGAGGATTTAACTGCTCAGACTACACAGCGGTGGAGCAGGGAGAGGTAAGTATTGCAACTTGCAAGTGCTGTGGCCATGACCAAGCAGGGGGGGGCACACTCGTGGTCGACGGTACTGGCACAGGGCCCCTCATAGTACGCTGGTTTGTCTGATGGTGAGTTGGCCCCCCACCATCAGAGACACTGTATTGTACTATGAGGGGCCCTGTGCCAGTGCCGTCAGCCATCTGTGGGCCCATCCACCTGTTCAGTGCAACGGTACTTGCCCGGGTGCACCAGGTGTTGACCCCAGCCATTGGGGGGCAGCCCACTTAGGGAGGTTTGAAAAAATGGCATATGTTGATGTGTTGGCTGGACATTCAGCTGCTGCAAAGGGTGGAATTGGACAAGTCCGAGAAAAAGGAGGACAAAAGTGAGGCAGTTTTCTGGCAACCTATGTGTCATCAGGGGATGGTGCGACAAAATCCTTTGAAACCCATGCATGGTTCATTTTAATGAAGGTTAGATCATCAACATTTTGGGTAGACAGATGGGTCCTTTTTTTCTGTCAGGATTGATCCAGCAGCACTGAAGACTCTTTCAGATAACACACTAGCAGCAGGGCAAGCGAGCTCCTGTAAGGCATATTGTGCCAATTCAGGCCAGGCGTCCAGTTTAGAGGCCCAATAGTCAAAGTGGAATGACCTCTGATGGAGAACATCGATATGGGAGGAGAAGTAGTTTGTAACCATAGTTGACAACTGCTGTCTCCTGTCACTTTTAATCAATGCAGTATTAGCAGTCGTGTGAACGGTACTTGAGAAATCATTCCACAACATCGTCATTAAACCCCTGTCTCCAACGCCACTTCGGCTGTGTGCAACACGAGCACCTCCTCCATTGTGCCCACTTTGGCTTGTGGGAGAACCAGCACTGCTGCTGTGCGCTGGGAAAGCCTCAAACAAACGGTTTACCAGAGTTGCTTGTTTGCTAGCCAATATTATCTCAAGGTTCTCCTGTGGCATGATGTTGTGTATTTTGCCTTTGTAGCATGGATCGAGGATGCTGGCCAGCCAGTAGTCATCATCGCTCATCATTTTGGCAATGCGGGGGTCCCTTTTTAGGATCCGCAAGGGATAATCGCACATGTGAGCCAATGTTCCAGGTGTCAATGATGCACTGCCAGTGGTGAGTGGAGGAGCACTTTCTGTGAAATCCACCTCCCTACGGTCACACACAAACACTGTACCTGACCTTGGAATGCCAACATTTTCTCTTGCCCCCTGAGAAGCATCCTCCTGCCCAAAATAATCATCCCCCTCCTCCTCCTCCTCTTCCTCTTCTTCCTCCATCTCGTCCAGGACAGTTCCCTGACCAGACAATGGCTGACTGTCATCAAGGCTTCCCTCCTCCTCTGCTGCAGACGCCTGATCCTTAATATGCGTCAAACTTTGCATGAGCAGACGCATAAGTGGGATGCTCATGCTTATGATGGCGTCGTCTGCGCTTACCAGCCATGTGCATTCCAAAAAACACTGAAGGACTTTACAAAGGTCTTTCAGCTTTGACCACTGCACACCCGACAATTCCATATCTTCCCTCAAATTGCCTGCCCGTGTATCCTCCCATAAATGCATTACAGCCTGCCTCTGTTCGCACAGCCTCTCAACCATGTGCAGGGTGGAGCTCCACCTTGGTGCAATGTCTATGAATAGGCGGTGCTTGGGGAGGTGGAGCGATCGCTGCAGCTTCTGCATACGAGTGGAGTGGACGCTTGAGTGACGGATGTGCGAGCACAGTCTTCGCACCTTATGGAGCAGGGATGTTAACTCCGGATAATTATTAAGGAAGCACTGCACCACCAGGTTCAAAGTGTGAGCCAGGCAAGGTATGTGTGTGAGTTTTGAACGGGCTACGGCTGCCACAAAATTACGGCCATTTTCACTGACTACATTGCCTCAAGATGTGGACTGCCCAGCCATGACTCAGTTTGTCGGTGCAAGTAGTCGACCCGTACCTCCACGGTGTGTCTGTTGTCGCCCAAAGACATCATCTTTAACACAGCCTGCTGACGCTTATTACTAGATGTTCGATAGTGGAACACCTCGTGTGCAACACTGCCAGCTGCGGATGGAGTGCTCGAGCGACTGCGCTCTGTGGACGAGCTTTCGCTGATAGAGGAGGAGGATCGAAAGCCTACAGCCAACTGTTTCCTATACCGTGGGCTAGGCAGCACTGTTCCACCGCCGCTGTCCCCAGTCGAGCCGGCATCCACCACTTTAACCCAATGCACAGTGATGGACATGTAACGGCCCTGGCCATGCCTACTGGTCTATGCATCTTTTGTGAGGTGCACCTTTCCACTCACTGACTGTTTTAGTGCATGGACAATGCGGTCTTTCACATGCCGGTGGAGGGCAGGGATGGCTTTTCGAGAAAAGAAGTGCCGACTGGGTAGGTCATAGCGTGGGACAGCATAGGCCATGAGGTCGCAGAAAGCTTCGCTTTCAACCAAACGGTAGGGCATCATCTCTAATGAGATTAGTTTGGCAATGTAGGCGTTCAAACAAAGTGTATGCGGATGAGAGGATGAGTACTTTCTTGTCCTACTCAGAGTGTCTTCTAGGGTGAGCTGGACTGGAGAGCTGCATATGGGAGAAGTAGCGGTGGACCGGACGAAGTGAGAGGGAGTTGGTGATTGTATTGGTGGTGATGGCCTAGGTTCAGTGTTGTGTTGCAAAACCATTGTGATTCCCTGAGTGCTTTGGCCTTGCGACAACTCTTTCACATTTAGTGCTGGTGGTGTGCTTAACAGTGGTGGTGGTCTTACAGTGATGGAAGCGATGGAGCGTTGCTGGCTACCTTCAGTCGGAGCAGGTGCACATGTGCAACCTGAGGTTTTGTAGTCCGTCCATGCTTGCAAGTGCATGTTGATTAAATGTCTAAGCATGCAACTTGTATTCAAATTTCTGAGTTGTTTACCTCGGCTAAAGGTCCTTCCGCACTTCTTACAGGTAACCTTTGCCTCATCAGTACGATTTTGGACAAAGGAGTGCCACACTGCACTCTTCCTACTTTGGTATACATTTTCTGGCCTTGCACGCAGTGCTAAGTTGGCCATCTGGCCAAGCTGTCCTGCAACTCTTTTAGTTTTTGTTCCACGTTTTTGGACAGCTATGGGCCTGGCAGATAACCGCCACTGCGATGTCAATGCCTGCTGCTGATCCTTCTCCTTATCTGAACTATTGCCAGCGCCACCCTCCTCCCAAAATGGATGCCAATCCAGGTCAAGAACTGGGTCATCCATCACCTCCTCTTCAAAGTCATCTTCACCTTCCTCGTTACCTTCCTCTGTGTCACTGTCTAAGGTGGTATAGTATGCGGGAAGGGGCACTTGAGTTTCATCAGGGTCAGATTCTGGCTCGATAGACTGTGAGGGCAATGTATTGCTCTGGGTCGATGTACCAGCAGAATCATCTAGCAGTGGCTGTGCATCAGTGCACTCCATGTCAGATTCATCTTGGACTGGGGATCTCTGGATTTGACTGGATAACCCAGGCATGGTATATGAAAAGAGCTCCATAGAGTAATCTGAAGTGTGGGCTGCCGCATCCTTATCTTTTGGTGGGGGTGAAGGACACAAGGAAAGGTGTTTTTCCTGACCAGAACCCTGCACTGACGACTCCGTTCTTGCAGGTTTCGAACGTTAAGAAGAGGAGGCAATAGAGCTGGTGGCTGTTTCGGCAATGCACGCCAAAACCTGTTCCTGATGCTCTGGCTTTAAAAGTGGTTTTCCTACTCCAAGAAAAGGCAACCCTACAGGCCTTCTTGGGCCAGACGATGATGCAGGCTGAGCACCTCCTGCCTTAGCTGCTATTGTGCTTTTGCCAGAACCAGCCAATGCACCACCACCATCATTACCACCTGCGCCCCCCTGCCCACATCCGCGGACCCTTCCACCATACTTCCTCATGTTTGGGAAAATGTACCAAAAATACCAGCAGAGAGATGGTACTGTATGAGGAGCGTCCAGCTGTGTAAGGTATATTAAAAAAATTAAATCTACGTATATATTTTGGTAGTCACAGACGCTCCCACAGTATGTATTGGACCGTAATCCAACAAGCAGATATACGGAACTGTATCAGAAGTGTACAGCTGTATATGTTTTTGTGTAACTAACAATCTCCATATATGTATTTATGGAGTGTCGCACACACACGCTGACTCTGTATAGATGTTACTGTAATGCGAACGGTAGATAAACAATACTGTTTGAGAATCGGACAGCTCTATACGGTGTCTGTATGGAAAATTGTCAATCTCCGTCTATTTGTATATGGACTGACACACGCTGTCTCTGTCTCGTTTTCACCGTAATCAAACAGCAGATATACAAAACTGTTTGAAAAGCGGACAGCACTCTAAGGTGTAGGTCTGGAAAAATGGAAAAACTCCTCAGCTTCTTTTCTAGGTCACACACAGATAGCTTCTAATTGTCCGTGATACTAGGCGGTACACGGTAGTGTGTGAGGAGCGAACACCGCTATATGGTGTCTGTATGGAAAATTGTCAATCTCCGTCTATTTGTATAGGGACTGACACACGCTGTCTCTGTCTAGTTTTGACCGTGATCAAACAGCAGATATACGAAACTGTTTGAAAAGCGGACAGCACTCTAAGGTGTAGGTCTGGAAAAATGGAAAAACTCCTCGGCTTTTTTTTCCAGAGTCACACACAGATAGCTTCTATTTGTCCATGATACTAGGTAGTGTGTGAGGAGCATACACCGCTATACATTGTGTGAAAAAATTAGCGCTCACTAACTCACCAGCACAAAATAATAAAAGTTGGAGTGCTTTGAAAAAAGTAGTTTGAACCGCAGTGTGCACACAGCAAAGCAGCTTGCTGCTGCACACAACAAAAATCCTCCCGTTTCACTGCACACTAACTGTACAGTGAAAAGCGCTATCAGCAGAAGCAGTTTTTTTTTCTTCTTCCCTGCCTAACGCTCTCCCTATTCAGAATCAGCAGCAGCACCCCTCCCTATTCTACGATCGGCAGAAGTAAGATGGCGGTCGGCGGTCACAGCCTTTTATACCCACTGTGACGCCACACAAAGCCAGCCAATCACTTCAATGCCCTTCTCTAAGATGGTGGTGGTCGCTGCCCATGTCATCACGTTGCCCACAGTGTGCGTCCACCTTCATTGGCTGAGAAAAAGCGCTGGAAGCATTATTTGAAATGCGACTTTGGCGCTCTGATCGGCGACCTCATGGCCCACGTCACGCTATGTTCGGGATTCGATCGGCGAAACCTGACTTTAGCTAAAGTCGGCTATTTTTGAATTTGACCGACCCGTTTTGCTCAACTCTAGCTGGAAGGCATAATCATCAACGTTGACATTTGAAATAGACCACTGTTTGTAATGACTCTACAGTATATAATACAAGAGTCTCACTGTTTGTATTGAAGAATTGAAATAAATTAACTTTTTGATGATATTCTAATTTTGTGAGAAGCAACTGTGTTTATATACTGTATATACACATATATATTTCTTTTGCTTAAATTCCCACCAACCCCGTAGAAAAAATTCCATGACCCTTTTTTAAAGATGTTACTTGGTAGGTAGGGATGAGCGACTTTGCCTCTTTTTGGGTTGAGTCGGGTTTCATGAAACCCGACTTTCTCAAAAGTCGGGTTGAACGAAATCGTCCGATTATCATGAAAAGTCGAAGGTCGACTGAAACACGAAACCCAATACAAGTCAATGGGGAAGAAAAGTCGGCAGTGAGTGGAGGACAGGAAACACACCTACAGTGCCCATTTTAATGCCAAAAACAAATTCTTATTACTTAAGCTTGTCAACCTTAATTTACTTTATAATAATAGTTAGGCATTGAAAACTGGGGGTTATTTGGCTAAAGTTGTGGGGGGGTAGGGCTGGCTCCAGATTTTCATGGGCACTGGGCCAAAGAGAGACACTTCACTTCTTACATCTCATGACTGATATCCATTTTAAATTCTCCAATAGCTCAAAAAACGGACAGTATATTACTCCATACAGTATTATGGCCACCGCATAGTGCGCTATACAGAGTAATGAGGCCCATATATTTCTCCGTACAGAATCATTGGTCCCATATAATGTTTGAAACAGTATATGATGAGCTCCACATAATGCTACAGTATATGATGGGCCCCATGGATGAAGCTCCACTGTCTTATGGGCTCAACTAATGCTCCATATATAATGGGACCCATTTCTAATGCTCCAGTGCGTAAGGGGCCCTGTAAATGCTGCTCCAGTGTCTGATGTCCACCTTTGGAATGCTCCAGTGTATGGTGGGCCTCATATATCATTCTCCAGAGTATAGTGCTCCCCAAAAATAGCTGTCCCAACACTGAAAACAATTAAATAAGTCTCCTTGCTGGGAATCCCTGTACTAGTCTGGACTCCTCGTCATCCCCATCTTCCATCTCACTGCACTTGGACTGTTTAGGCAGAGGGCGTACAGACGTGATGTCATCGCGCTCTCTGACCTGAATGTCACTGCCAGGAAACGCGGAAGATGTCACGGTGGTGGAGCAGGGAGAGGTAAGTATTTCAACTTTGCAAGTGCTGTGATCCTGAGCAAGCAGGGGGAACCCACTCGTTGGCGATGGCACTGGCACAGGGCCCCTCATAGTATAGCGGTGTGTCTGATGGCGGGTGGGCCCTCCCACCAGCAGAGACACTTTTGCGTACTATGAGGGACCCTGTGCCAGTGCCATCGCCCATGAGTATGCCCCCCACCTGCTCAAGGAACCTGCACTTTCATCTGCACCTTCCTCTTTGTCACCGTGTAAGGTGGTATAGTATGCGGGAAGGGGAACCTGAGTTTCATCAGGGTCAGATTCTGGCTGTGTAGAGTGCGAGGGGAATGTAGTGGTCTGGGTCAATGTACCAGCAGAATCATCTAGCAGTGGCTGGGCATCAGTGCACTTGTGGCGCCCCCAGGACTACCGTCGCCACAGTGGCATTACCTTCCTCCTA
Organism: Dendrobates tinctorius; assembly: GCF_039654945.1. Taxonomy (NCBI): domain Eukaryota; kingdom Metazoa; phylum Chordata; class Amphibia; order Anura; family Dendrobatidae; genus Dendrobates; species Dendrobates tinctorius. The sequence continues at coordinate 16,254,626 of NW_027361737.1, forward strand.
GGGAGTGTGATGTCATGCTTGGGAGCAACGAAGGATCTCTCTAGCAGTTAAACCAACACACAACACAGTTTCCACTCCAGACCAGCAGGGAGAGCTCTGAATCTGACTGCTGAGGAGCTGCTCTCTGTGGTCGGGAGGAGGAAGTTCCCTTCCTGTGAAGGGAAGGGGAAGTGTGTGGACGTGAGAAGGGGAGCTGGTGGATGATCAGAGTTAAGGCTCACTCCTAGCTGGAGCGCATGGTCGGGATTCCGGTCTCCGAGTTTATAGGGACACTGACGGTCCTGCATCAGAAACCGGAAGAAGTAGCAGCTGTAAATGCTCTGTTCCCAGCTAAGGCTCGGAGGCCCCAGCAGCGACGTGTGTGAGCCAGAAGGAAAAGGCTATGACTGCCTGCCATACGAGAAAGTTCCAAAAGAGAGTCAACAGGGGGAACTTCAGTGAACTCAGTACTGCGAATACCTCAGATAAGCGCTAGAACGGAGGCCACTCTACCTATCTGCAGAGAGAGAATTCCTAATTTGCTTCCAGGCTGACCAACTCCTTCTCCATCTGTACTCTGGGTCCTGGACGGCACTTACCAAGTACAGGTAAAGGAACTGCACGACTGTGTCTGTCATCTTTCTCCTGCGCCTGGCGCACGGCTCTGCTACATCATGCACTGCACACCATCTGCCAACTCTTTCATCTGCCCTGTGACTACGGCCCTACCTGTGCAGGGCTTCTACATCTTAGCTGCACCACAACATCTGTCCCAGAGAAGCGACACTGCAGTGCGGGTCAATCTGATCAGAAACCACAGGTGGCATCACGTATCAATCACCTATAAGCGTTATTCACCCCTTTGCATGGACGCCCAGGGCCACGGAGCGGGTCATCACCACCAACTTGACACATCCCTCTGAGACACCGGCCCGGTACCGATTAATCCCACTGCCATGGCTGGCCACCCACACTCCATGTCAGATTCATCTTGGACTGGGGAATTCACGATTTGACTTGATAACCCAGGCATGGTATGATAGAAAGAGCTACATGGAATAATGTGAAGTGTGGCCTGCTGCATCATTCACTTTTGGTGGGGATGAAGAACACAAGTAAAGGCGTTCTTCCTGACCAGGAGCCAGCACTTGACAATTCAGTGCTTGCATTTTTTGAAACTTCAGAAGAGGAGGGCACATTTGCTGGAGTCTGTTTCGGCAATGTAAGCCAAAGCCAGTTCCTGATGCTCCTGCTGTAAAAGCAGTTAATCTACTCCCAGAAAAGGTAGCCTTCCAGGCGTTCCAGAGCCAGACCATGATGCAGGCTCAACACCTCCTGCCTTAGGTGCTATTGTGCTTTTGCCACTACCAACAGCTGCAACACCACCACCATCAGGACCAGCTGGCAACCCCCGCCCACTTCCATGGCATCTTCCGCCATACTTCCTCATTTTTGTGAAAATGTACCCAAAATACCACCAGCTATATGGTACTGTAAAACAAGGTAGAAGGTGTATCTACTATTGGTGAGAATTTGAATCTCACTATAGATTTGAGGACGCTGAACTATTGTCTCAGGCCCAGTAGAGATTACACCTCAATGTAACAGGCTGAAATTGGATGGTGTATGACAAGGTGGAGGGTGTCTATAAGACTGGTGAGAATTTGAATCTCACTAGACATTTGAGGACGCAGAATTATTGTCTCAGGCACAGGAGAGATTACACCTCAATGTAACAGGCTGAAATTGGATGGTGTATGACAAGGTGGAGGGTGTCTATAGGATTGATGAGAATTTGAATCTCACTAGAGATTTAAGGACGCTGACAATGATGCTCTCAGTCCAAGTATGGACGCAGGCAGCCTAATAAGCAGGACTGCTGCACAGTGCACACACAAAAGGGTGGAAAAATGAACGCTTGGTAACTGTGCAGAAAAGAGGAAGAAAAGTATATTTGCTTTTAAAAATGCACCTCCATTCAGTCACATCTTTGGCATGATGTTCACTCTAGGTTGGGACTTCCTGTTGCAAACAGGACCCGGAGTTCACTGCACATGCTCAGGGGCCTATTCACATCTAGAAGCTCTGGCCTAGAATGAACAATGGGCTGAAGATGAGTCATGACTATAGATAAGGAGCACTGGAGAGCAGACAGAAAGCAGTGGAGACAAGTGGAAAGATAGGCAGTGAGATGAGTGTCTTTTAACCTTTTGCCAACAATTTACATCTCTGGCCACCCCGCTGCTCCCTGTCATTTCTGGTCTGCTATGCCTCTGTTCCATTGCATATCTGGCCCAGTGTTCAATCTAGACAAAAGCTTCTAGTAGTGAGCATACCTCAGGCTCAATGTGCATGTTTTGGGGTCTGCCTAGAGTGAACACCGGGCTGGAGAAACGATACGATGGAGGCAAGGAAGACCAGACAGCAGGCAGTGGATTGTGGGAGCAGATGGAGAGGTGAGTATAGAGGGAGTTTACGCATTTTTTTAGTATTAACAACTTTCTTATGCTCTAGCATCTGAAAAGACTCCATGGCATAAGGGACCTTAAATCTGCAGAGACTAACCTTTATGCTAATTGAATTTTCTGGTAATATCTGCGCTAGCAGACAGATTTGAATTTTGACTGATCCACTCATCTTTAGTTCCAGTGATTGTCCCCTACGATTGGCTATACTAGACCATGTAATGTTTTAGCTGCAAGGCATTATGGAGAACCTAAAGCAGCAGGCCCTGATGTTATTAGCTTATTGTCTAGCTATCACAATCTTTAGTAGAGTATAAAATGGAAACAAGCATATTTTTGGGGGGTATGATTCCTCACAAATCAAATTGCTCAAATTCACAGGGACCTGCAAATTTCAGGAAATTTGATTTGAATTTGCTTCATAGTGAATTGATTTGTTCATCTCTACTATCCACAGATCTTCATTGGATTTAGGCTTGAGCAAGTCCTTCTGTCTCTTGATGTAATACCAGGCAAACTCAACAATGTTAAGATCAGGACTCTTTGAGAGCTATATCATCTCTTCTTTCACTTCCAGTACTCCTTATTCTTCTTAACAGTTCTTAATGACATTGGCTGTAGGTTTTGGATTGCTCTCCTCCTGCTCTATAAATTTGAAGTACATCAAATGCTTTCCTGATGGTATTGTCATGATGGATAAATATCTGCCTGTATTTCTTAGCATTGAGGACATCATAACATGGACAACATTGAGGACCATAAGCCAAGTAAAGCTTAGTGCAGCATTTTCGAAATCAAAAGATGTCCAGTAGAACCATCAACTCAAGATTGTCAACAACCATTGGGGCCTAAAACTTTTGCACAATACTGTACATGACATTAAGTGGGCAATACAATGGTTCAATTTACTATGTCTGGAGATTTTCTTTTTTTCGTAAGTGCAAGTAAAAGAATTAATTGAAGTGATTTGAGCTAAATATATTAACCAATGTGGCCTAAATTGATCTAACATTTATGACATATGCTGTAAATGTACCTTAAATGTTTTCCAGATTGAATTGCCCCATTACTAAACCTGGTCTGAATCAAATTTATTTGGTGCCTGCACTACTTTTCTTGTCACTTTCAAAATTTGATGATCAGCAAGAAAACAAATAAGTATTGACACTAAAAGTTTGCATTACAACATTTGTAATATTTTAGACGTGCAGAAGTGTAGACCCACATTGTGTTTAAGAGAAATATGAAAATCTCAGCACCTTTGGAAACTAATAGAAATGATGGGGATCGACATTGAGGTTGATTGATTGCTGTTTGCCTAATGATGTGTTAACAGTTGAGGTTACTTTTATAGAGGAATCCATTAGGATTGAATTAGTGTTTGTCGCCAACAGTAAAATCCCTTTAAAATGTAATATTTGTGTACATTTCCTCTTCCTCCCAAACCAATGTCCTTGGATTACCACCTTCCTCTCAAGGAGAAGTAAACACTGCTGTTTACAGTGGACTTAAAGTTCCGACATTTGTGTGCAGAGGGTTTATTTGAAAGTAAAGCAAATGGCAGCCTTCACTTAAAGATAAACTGTTCTTTGTTACATACCAGATGACAAGGCCAGTGGTTCAGATTTCACTGCTACTCCATCTTTTATGAGAGTCTACAGCAAGAAATCACTTTTAAAATGGTGCTCCCAGCGATATGCATAATACACATACTATACAATGTGTAAATCTACCGTAGACAAAATCTTACGTTAGATATAATACTGTTGCATTTTAGCATCTCTTTATGGTCCTAATCCAGTTTTACTAACCTAAGTTTTTATCACTATAAAATACTACCATTTTTTGTTTTGTAAAAAGAAAGCAAAAAATGGAATAATTCCTATGAAGTCAATGGCACACAGGAGAAAATATGAAAAAGCAAATGTATAAATCCATCTGAAAAACAATGGACCAGATTTCAGCCTTAAAGGAGTTGCCCACCAATAGGACAACCCCTTCTTGAACTAAATGCTTGGCCCCGATAAAATAAAAAATACCATACTCGCCTCCCATGCTGGCACCATTCCAGTGGTGTCAGCAGTTGCGGTCCAGGGGCTGACCAGCTGTATTTTGACATGTGGTGCCTGGCGTCCAATCAGCACTGACGTCACTGTCTCTGCCTTCGTCTAGGTTGAACATGAAGAGGAAGTCCAGATTGCAGCTGATCCCTGACTTCCTCTTCAAATTCAATCTGTACAACAGTGGAAACAGGAGAGGTCCGGGACCACGAGTGTGACACCGTTGGAACAGCACCAGCACGGGAAGTGAGTATAGGTTTTTTATTTTATCGGGGCCAAACATTTAGTTCAAAAAGGGGTTGTCCTAGTGGTGAACAACCCATTTAATGCAATTTGCAGCAAATGTCATAAAGTAACTACCATGTTAGAAAATACCAGCCAACACCATCCATCACAGTGTTTCAACTTTATGATGGCTATATCTGTGGCATCCTATTGCCAAGTTGAAGCCAGAGTTCCTTGCATTTTATTAATTGACTGAATAAAACCTAATAAAATTGATCCAGGACAAATGTTGGTATACGTACAATGCATAGGTGTGCATTCACATTGTGGCCATTTACACAAACAGAATGTTTGGAGTGGCGGAAGGCACTAAAAAAAAATAATTAAAGTGTCTTCGCCACTCGGGGTCCACCGTGCGGTGGATGGCAAAACCGCTGCTGAGAGAGGCAGAGCACAAATATGCACAGGGTTCTAAGGCTGGTTTCACATTTGCGTTTTTTAGCGCTGGAAAAAAACGCACACCTGCGCATGCGTTTTTTCCCCTATATTTAACATGGGTGCGCATACCTGCGCGCTGGTAAGCGCATGTATGCGATTTTCATGCGCTGCGTTTTTTTGGGGTGTGCGTTGGGATTTTCCAGACGCAGCATGTTGCATTTTTTGGCCCTGCAAAAAAGCGCATGCGCACATATGCGCACGTTTTGCGCTAAAAATGGCCATTATAGCCTATGGATGCGCATATGTGCGCACTGGCATGCTCATGTATGCGTTTTTTTTGCATATGCGTTTTTTTTTTTAAACCATGGAATTTAGGGGTTTGGGTTAGAGTTAGGGTTAGTTAAGGGGGTTTAGGGTTAGGGTTATGGTCAGGGTCAGGGTTGGGGTTGGGGTTTGGGTCAGGGTTAGGGTTAAGTATGGTTTTGTTAAGGATTAGGGTCATGGTTAGGGTCAGGATTAGGGTTAAGTATGGTTTTGTTAAGGGTTAGGGTCAGGGTTAGGGTTAGGGTTAGGGTCAGGGTTAGGGTTAGGGTTAGGGTTAGGGTCAGGGTTAGGGTCAGGATTAGGGTTAAGTATGGTTTTGTTAAGGATTAGGGTCAGGGTTAGGGTCAGGATTAGGGTTAAGTATGGTTTTGTTAAGGGTTAGGGTCAGGGTTAGGGTTAGGGTTAGGGTTAGGGTCAGGGTTAGGGTTAGGGTTAGGGTCAGGGTTAGGGTTAGGGTCAGGGTTAGGGTTAAGTATGGTTTTGTTAAGGATTAGGGTCAGGGTTAGGGTCAGGATTAGGGTTAAGTATGGTTTTGTTAAGGGTTAGGGTCAGGGTTAGGGTTAGGGTTAGGGTCAGGGTTAGGGTCAGGATTAGGGTTAAGTATGGTTTGGTTAAGGGTTAGGGTCAGGGTTAGGGTTAGGGTTAGGGTCAGGGTTAGGGTTAAGTATGGTTTTGTTAAGGGTTAGGGTCAGGGTTAGGGTTAGGGTTAGGGTCAGGGTTAGGGTTAGGGTTAGGGTCAGGGTTAGGGTTAGGGTTAGGGTCAGGGTTAGGGTTAGGGTTAGGGTTAGTTAGGGTTTAGGGTTTGGGTTAGGGTTAAGTATGATTTGGTTAAGGGTTAGGGTCAGGGTTAGGGTTAGGGTTAGGGTTAGGGTCAGGGTTAGGGTTAGGGTTAGGGTCAGGGTTAGGGTTAGTAAAGTCATGGTTTGGGTAGTGTGAGGGGCCACCTAAAAATGTTGGAAAAAAACGCAAACGCGGTAAAAACGCGGTAAAAACGCATACAAACGCATAAAAACGCTGCGTTTTTTTCATGCATGCTCATAAAAATGCTTGAAAAAAACGCAGCAGTTGTATGCTTATGTATGCGTTTTTTCAATGCGTTTTTTTGCGGGAAAAACGCGCTGCAAAAAAAAGCAAGTGTGAAACTAGCCTAACACACCCAGAAGCAATAAGGCAACCTCTGTTAAAGGACACAGAGGAGCAGGGAAAATAATACCAAAATAGTGTCGCTGAGCCTGTTAACAGCACAGGATCTCAGCGGCACAAGTGCGGTAGCCAGAAACCGGAGTAGTTAAATAAGATCACTACAACCAAGTGGACTTACTATGTACACGTGTGCTCGGCGTTGCAACTGCGCATGCCTGGACAAGCTGCAACCGCAAATATCACAATCCCGATGCAGGACGCTAAGCTGCTGGAAAGATGGAGCTTGTGCGCGCTGGAGCTAGCGCAGGTACTGACTGAAAACCACTCACACACACAGACGTATTATCAGAGGGAAGGGGTTTCTTAATGAGTCAGTCACCAATCCAAGCATCCGTCACCATACACACAGCAGCAGTAAGAAAATACTAGCGCATGGCATAACGGCCATGCACACTTTTTATAGCGTACGGGACCTGCCAGAAATCTCCAGAGCCCTGAGCTAAACCAATGGAATCAGGAGCAGGACCTGAGCACCTGACTCCTGAACTCCAATGGGAGCTCGTCCCGTGGGCATGCTCAGAAGCTGGAAAAAAGGACTTAGCCTCTGGAGACAAATGTGAGAATCTGGATTCCCGCATAGGCATCATAAAACACAGATTCCTGACATTACCCCCCTCCTAGGGCCCCCTCCTCCCTGAACCTTCCAATCCACCAGCCTGTGCCCGACAGCGGCACAGGTCTCAGACTCGTCAAATGGCGAGCCTGATGTCCCGGTAGGTGAAACCGAAAACCGGGACACACGGACGGTATCATGGGAGGCCAGGTCGCCAGGTCTCAGGAGGGACACCCGGAAGACAATGGGAGTGGGAGTTTTAGGAGAAGGCCACCGTGTATCGGCGGGCATAGCCACACTCCGTTCGGGAAGACTATCCTGTGCACATAAGGTGCATGCCCGAATGAACTTTTTTATGTCTCGAGCCCTGTGCGGCCACCAATACGTTCCGGCCAGAGACTTCGTGGTTTGCATATAGCCACGATGGCCATCCGCATTGGGCGCGTGTGCCCACGTGAGGACTTTTGGCCGCTGGCAAAGAGGGACAAAAGTCTCACCTACCAGCTCACAGTCAGAGCATTGCGGGGAACTGTCTTCCTGGGAAGCAGCAAATATATGGTGACAACCGCTTATGGACTCTTGAGCCGAACATGTCTCAGAAATGGCGTGCGACACCTCCATGGGTTCAGGAGGTAGAGCCTCTGGCTCGGGCAGGTCCAGGGGCTCAAAAAATTTGGGAGCCGGAGTACCTCTTCGCTTGGAGTGAGCTCGCTCCAAACCACGCTCAGAAAAACGGAGGTCAATCCGTGAGGAGATAGATATTAACTCCTCTAGGGTGGTAGGAATTTCTCTCATGGAGAGAGCGTCCTTGACGTGCTCCGCTAATCCCTTCCAAAATACAGGAATCAGAGCCTTGTCAGACCACTCCAACTTGGACGCCAGTGTCCGAGAACGGACGGCGTATTGGCTGACGGAGAGTGATCCTTGAGACAAGGTGAGCAGTTGGAGAGAGGTGTCGTGTGTAACCGGTGGACCGAGAAACACCTGCCTGATAGTAGTTAGCAGATTAGCTGCGGTCCGGATCTCCGGGTCACCACGCTCCCATAGTGGCATAGCCCATTCCAGCGCCTTGCCCGACAGTAGGGATATAATAAAGGCCACCTTGGCCTGCTCTGTAGGGAATTGCGAAGCCAGCAGCTCCCGGTGAATCGAGCACTGGCTGATAAAACCTCTACAGGAGGCGCCATCCCCAGAATATTTTCCGGGTAACAGGAGGCGGACATGGATATACGCCCAACCGCGTCCGTGAGTGCTTTGACAGCAGCATCTGTGGCCTGCGAAGCTGCGAGAGCTCTCTCAAGGGTAGCCAAGCAAGTCTCGAGCTGTCGCACGCACTGCAACAGTTGCTGCTGATCTGCCATCTCCAGCCTGACCCTGGCACTAGTATTATGTTAGGAGTGGCGGAAGGCACTAAAAAAAATTAAATAATTAAAGTGCCTTCGCCACTCTGGGTCCACCATGCGGTGGATGGTAAAACCGCTGCTGAGAGAGGCAGAGCACAAATATGCACAGGGTTCTAAGGCTGGTTTCACATTTGCGTTTTTTAGCGCTGGAAAAAAACGCACACCTGCGCATGCGTTTTTTCCCCTATATTTAACATGGGTGCGCATACCTGCGCGCTGGTAAGCGCATGTATGCGATTTTCATGCGCTGCGTTTTTTTGGGGTGTGCGTTGGGATTTTCCAGACGCAGCATGTTGCATTTTTTGGCCCTGCAAAAAAGCGCATGCGCACATATGCGCACGTTTTGCGCTAAAAATGGCCATTATAGCCTATGGATGCGCATATGTGCGCACTGGCATGCTCATGTATGCGTTTTTTTGCATATGCGTTTTTTTTTTTAAACCATGGAATTTAGGGGTTTGGGTTAGAGTTAGGGTTAGTTAAGGGGGTTTAGGGTTAGGGTTATGGTCAGGGTCAGGGTTAGGGTTGGGGTTTGGGTCAGGGTTAGGGTTAAGTATGGTTTTGTTAAGGATTAGGGTCATGGTTAGGGTCAGGATTAGGGTTAAGTATGGTTTTTTTAAGGGTTAGGGTCAGGGTTAGGGTTAGGGTTAGGGTTAGGGTCAGGGTTAGGGTTAGGGTTAGGGTCAGGGTTAGGGTCAGGATTAGGGTTAAGTATGGTTTTGTTAAGGATTAGGGTCAGGGTTAGGGTCAGGATTAGGGTTAAGTATGGTTTTGTTAAGGGTTAGGGTCAGGGTTAGGGTTAGGGTTAGGGTTAGGGTCAGGGTTAGGGTTAGGGTTAGGGTCAGGGTTAGGGTTAGGGTCAGGGTTAGGGTTAAGTATGGTTTTGTTAAGGATTAGGGTCAGGGTTAGGGTCAGGATTAGGGTTAAGTATGGTTTTGTTAAGGGTTAGGGTCAGGGTTAGGGTTAGGGTTAGGGTCAGGGTTAGGGTCAGGATTAGGGTTAAGTATGGTTTGGTTAAGGGTTAGGGTCAGGGTTAGGGTTAGGGTTAGGGTTAGGGTCAGGGTTAGGGTTAAGTATGGTTTTGTTAAGGGTTAGGGTCAGGGTTAGGGTTAGGGTTAGGGTCAGGGTTAGGGTTAGGGTTAGGGTTAGGGTCAGGGTTAGGGTTAGGGTTAGGGTCAGGGTTAGGGTTAGGGTTAGTTAGGGTTTAGGGTTTGGGTTAGGGTTAAGTATGATTTGGTTAAGGGTTAGGGTCAGGGTTAGGGTTAGGGTTAGGGTCAGGGTTAGGGTTAGGGTTAGGGTCAGGGTTAGGGTTAGTAAAGTCATGGTTTGGGTAGTGTGAGGGGCCACCTAAAAATGTTGGAAAAAAACGCAAACGCGGTAAAAACGCGCTAAAAACGCATACAAACGCATAAAAACGCTGCGTTTTTTTCATGCATGCTCATAAAAATGCTTGAAAAAAACGCAGCAGTTGTATGCTTATGTATGCGTTTTTTCAATGCGTTTTTTTGCGGGAAAAACGCGCTGCAAAAAAAAGCAAGTGTGAAACTAGCCTAACACACCCAGAAGCAATAAGGCAACCTCTGTTAAAGGACACAGAGGAGCAGGGAAAATAATACCAAAATAGTGTTGCTGAGCCTGTTAACAGCACAGGATCTCAGCGGCACAAGTGCGGTAGCCAGAAACCGGAGTAGTTAAATAAGATCACTACAACCAAGTGGACTTACTATGTACACGTGTGCTCGGCGTTGCAACTGCGCATGCCTGGACAAGCTGCAACCGCAAATATCACAATCCCGATGCAGGACGCTAAGCTGCTGGAAAGATGGAGCTTGTGCGCGCTGGAGCTAGCGCAGGTACTGACTGAAAACCACTCACACACACAGACGTATTATCAGAGGGAAGGGGTTTCTTAATGAGTCAGTCACCAATCCAAGCATCCGTCACCATACACACAGCAGCAGTAAGAAAATACTAGCGCATGGCATAACGGCCATGCACACTTTTTATAGCGTACGGGACCTGCCAGAAATCTCCAGAGCCCTGAGCTAAACCAATGGAATCAGGAGCAGGACCTGAGCACCTGACTCCTGAACTCCAATGGGAGCTCGTCCCGTGGGCATGCTCAGAAGCTGGAAAAAAGGACTTAGCCTCTGGAGACAAATGTGAGAATCTGGATTCCCGCATAGGCATCATAAAACACAGATTCCTGACATTACCCCCCTCCTAGGGCCCCCTCCTCCCTGAACCTTCCAATCCACCAGCCTGTGCCCGACAGCGGCACAGGTCTCAGACTCGTCAAATGGCGAGCCTGATGTCCCGGTAGGTGAAACCGAAAACCGGGACACACGGACGGTATCATGGGAGGCCAGGTCGCCAGGTCTCAGGAGGGACACCCGGAAGACAATGGGAGTGGGAGTTTTAGGAGAAGGCCACCGTGTATCGGCGGGCATAGCCACACTCCGTTCGGGAAGACTATCCTGTGCACATAAGGTGCATGCCCGAATGAACTTTTTTATGTCTCGAGCCCTGTGCGGCCACCAATACGTTCCGGCCAGAGACTTCGTGGTTTGCATATAGCCACGATGGCCATCCGTATTGGGCGCGTGTGCCCACGTGAGGACTTTTGGCCGCTGGCAAAGAGGGACAAAAGTCTCACCTACCAGCTCACAGTCAGAGCATTGCGGGGAACTGTCTTCCTGGGAAGCAGCAAATATATGGTGACAACCGCTTATGGACTCTTGAGCCGAACATGTCTCAGAAATGGCGTGCGACACCTCCATGGGTTCAGGAGGTAGAGCCTCTGGCTCGGGCAGGTCCAGGGGCTCAAAAAATTTGGGAGCCGGAGTACCTCTTCGCTTGGAGTGAGCTCGCTCCAAACCACGCTCAGAAAAACGGAGGTCAATCCGTGAGGAGATAGATATTAACTCCTCTAGGGTGGTAGGAATTTCTCTCATGGAGAGAGCGTCCTTGACGTGCTCCGCTAATCCCTTCCAAAATACAGGAATCAGAGCCTTGTCAGACCACTCCAACTTGGACGCCAGTGTCCGAGAACGGACGGCGTATTGGCTGACGGAGAGTGATCCTTGAGACAAGGTGAGCAGTTGGAGAGAGGTGTCGTGTGTAACCGGTGGACCGAGAAACACCTGCCTGATAGTAGTTAGCAGATTAGCTGCGGTCCGGATCTCCGGGTCACCACGCTCCCATAGTGGCATAGCCCATTCCAGCGCCTTGCCCGACAGTAGGGATATAATAAAGGCCACCTTGGCCTGCTCTGTAGGGAATTGCGAAGCCAGCAGCTCCCGGTGAATCGAGCACTGGCTGATAAAACCTCTACAGGAGGCGCCATCCCCAGAATATTTTCCGGGTAACAGGAGGCGGACATGGATATACGCCCAACCGCGTCCGTGAGTGCTTTGACAGCAGCATCTGTGGCCTGCGAAGCTGCGAGAGCTCTCTCAAGGGTAGCCAAGCAAGTCTCGAGCTGTCGCACGCACTGCAACAGTTGCTGCTGATCTGCCATCTCCAGCCTGACCCTGGCACTAGTATTATGTTAGGAGTGGCGGAAGGCACTAAAAAAAATTAAATAATTAAAGTGCCTTCGCCACTCTGGGTCCACCATGCGGTGGATGGTAAAACCGCTGCTGAGAGAGGCAGAGCACAAATATGCACAGGGTTCTAACACACCCAGAAGCAATAAGGCAAGCTCTGTTAAGGGACACAGAGCTGCAGGAAAAATAATACCAAAATAGTATGGCTGAGCCAGTTAACAGCACAGGATCTCAGCGGCACACGTGCGGCAGCCGGAAACCGGAGTAGCTAAATAAGATCACTACAACCGAGTGGACTTACCGTGTACACGTGTGCTCGGCGTCGCAACTACGCACGCCTGGACAAGCTGCAACCGCAAATATCACAAGCACGATGCAGGACGCTAGGCTGCTGGAAAGATGGAGCTTGTGCACGCTGGCGCTAGCGCAGGTACTGACTGAAAACCACTCACACACAGACGCATTATCAGAGGGAAGGGGTTTCTTAATGAGTCAGTCACCAATCCAAGCATCCGTCACCATACACACAGCAGCAGTAAGAAAATACTAGCGCATGGCATAACGGCCATGCGCACTTTTTATAGTGTATGGGACCTGCCGGAAATCTCCAGAGCCCTGAGCTAAACCAATGGAATCAGGAGCAGGACCTGAGCACCTGACTCCTGAACTCCAATGGGAGCTCGTCCCGTGGGCATGCTCAGAAGCTGGAAAAAAGGACTTAGCCTCTGGAGACAAATATGGGAATCTGGATTCCCGCATAGGCATCATAGAACCCAGATTCCTAACATTACCCCCCCTCCTAGGGCCCCCTCCTCCCTGAACCTTCCAATCCACCAGCCTGTGCCCGACAGCGGCACAGGTCTCAGACTCATCAAATGGCGAGCCTGATGTCCCGGTAGGTGAAACCGAAAACCGGGACACACGGACGGTATCATGGGAGGCCAGGTCGCCAGGTCTCAGGAGGGACACCCGGAAGACAATGGGAGTGGGAGTTTTAGGAGAAGGCTGCCGTGTATCGGTGGGCGTAGCCACACTCCGTTCGGGAAGACTATCCTGTGCACATAAGGTGCATGCCCAAATGAACTTTTTTATGTCTCGAGCCCTGTGCGGCCACCAATACGTTCCGGCCAGAGACTTCGTGGTCTGCATATAGCCACGATGGCCATCCGCATTGGGCGCGTGTGCCCACGTGAGGACTTTTGGCCGCTGGCAAGGAGGGACAAAAGTCTCGCCTACCGGCTCACAGTCAGAGCATTGCGGGGAACTGTCTTCCTGGGAAGCAGCAAATATATGGTGACAACCGCTTATGGACTCTTGAGCCGGACATGTCTCAGAAATGGCGTGCGACACCTCCATGGGTTCAGGAGGTAGAGCCTCTGGCTCGGGCAGGTCCAGGGGCTCAAAAAATTTGGGAGCCGGAGTACCTCTTCGTTTGGAGTGAGCTCGCTCCAAACCACGCTCAGAAAAACGGAGGTCAATCCTTGAGGAGATAGATATTAACTCCTCTAGGGTGGTAGGAATTTCTCTCATGAAGAGAGCGTCTTTGACGTGCTCCGCTAATCCCTTCCAAAATACAGGAATCAGAGCCTTGTCAGACCACTCCAACTTGGACGCCAGTGTCCAAAAACGGACGGCGTATTGGCTGACGGAGAGTGATCCTTGAGACAAGGTGAGCAGTTGGAGAGAGGTGTCGTGTGTAACCCGTGGACCGAGAAACACCTGCCTGATAGCAGTTAGCAGAATAGCTGCGGTCCAGATCTCCGGGTCACCACGCTCCCATAGTGGCGTAGCCCATTCCAGAGCCTTGCCCGACAGTAGGGATATAATAAAGGCCACCTTGGCCCACTCTGTAGGGAATTGCGCAGCCAGCAGCTCCAGGTGAATCGAGCACTGGCTGATAAAACCTCTACAGGAGGCGCCATCCCCAGAATATTTTCCGGGTAACAGGAGGCGGACATGGACATACGCCCAACCGCGTCCGTGAGTGCTTTGACAGCAGCATCTGTGGCCTGCGAAGCTGCGAGAGCTCTCTCAAGGGTAGCCAAGCAAGTCTCGAGCTGTCGCACGCACTGCAACAGTTGCTGCTGATCTGCCATCTGGATGGCTTTTAAATTTGTTGATCAATAACTAATGTTAACTAAGTTCCCCATGCTATTTACATGTATTGTTACCATATATTTACTAACTCCAGGATATTTGCTCATTTTGTTTTTAGCGGTATATTAATTTTCTGATGTCATCTTCTGGACACTTTAAGGCTGTGTGCACACGTCCGGAAGTCTTGCTGATTTTATACATTTTTGCCACATTTTTTCGCCGCGAAAACGCAACAAAAATGCTTAAAATAAGCAGCCCACTGAATTTAATGACATTCCGCATATGCTGTGCTAATGCTGCGAATTTTTCCGGGTGAAAATCGCATAGCGGAAAAATACGCAGCAGGCTCTTTCTTTGTGCAGAATGGCGGGAATTCCGCACACATAGGAATGCATTGTACCACTTACTTTCCGCATGTGTCTATGGCCACCATGTGCAAAGTAAGCGGAAAATTTGCGGATGGTATCCACGGTCTGGAGGAGATGATATTCTCCTCCAGGCCCTGGGTACCATATCCCTGTAAAAAAAAGAATTAAAATAAATATAAATAACGAGACCGCTACGTCATCAAAGGTCATTGTTGCAAGGCATCACTGGAACCGGAAGATGCCGGGAGCATCGCTGAGGCCTGGGGATGCTGCGTGGGATGCCGGAAGGTGAGAATAACACCATTTTTTATTTTTTTATTATTTTTAACTTTATATCTTTTTACTACTGATGCTGCATAGGCAGCCTCAATAGTAATAAGTTTGACAAGTGTGACCAACCTGTCAATCAGTTTTCCAAGCGATGCTACAGATCGCTTGGAAAATGCTAGCATTCTGCAAGCTAATTACACTTGCAAAACGCTAGTTTATTGCGGGAAATATGTGGGAATTATGTATGCGGAATTCTGGTGTATTTCCCACAGCAGGGAGTTGCAGAATTCCCGCCAAAATTTCTGCGGCAATTCCGCAACATGTGCACATAGCCTAAAGAGTAACTGTTCCAGAATTTGCTTGATGTGTTTCTTGGTGTTTTTTTGATTATTCTCATGGATTCTCTATGTTATAATCCATCCAGTTCGAACATGTTGTGTTTGGATTGCTTAGGTACCAATCGTTGGCTTGACCTTCTGATTCTGTTTCTTGCTACCAATTCTTGAACCTGATGTAAACTGTCTGTTAGATGGATGAATGCACATTGGTCTGTTCGACTCTGAATAAAACTTCGACCTACAGTACTTGTCTATTGGGGATCACGACAGGTAAATTCAAATAGTGTAGTCCACATCACCTTGAAGCATTAAAGGGTGAAGGACAGAAGAATATTTTAAGTAGAGTTGAGCGAATTTGTTCGGATTAAGTCGCAGAATCTGAATTTGCCATATTGGTGCCATATATGTACCCTATTCATGCCAAATGTATGTGTGTTGATCATTTCTGAGCATATTCGGTAAGTTCTACTCCCATTGATTCTAATGATGTTCGGCTGTGTTAGACAAATATTGCAAAAACAATATTCGCTGCAGATCGTATTTGGAACCAAATCCGAATAAATTTGCTCAACTCTAATCTTAAGCTCTGCATCTCCTATTAGTCAAACTCAGCTCAATAAAGTTTCCAGGGGTGGTAACTGCATGTTACAAGGTCTTTTCTGCCTGGAGACAAGGACTAACTCCACCAAGTTTTTCTATCTACTCCCAGTTTTGATCTATGTTGTGAAACAAGTCTTTCTGAAGGAATCACCTTAATATCAACTGTGGCCCAGTTGAAGACAAACTTTCAGGTATGGAGATAAATGTCTCTGTCTATCTTTGATAAAAGAGAGATGTGTTTCTCCTGGTGGAAAATCTTCACTGACAAGCATGTCTGGTCTGCTCTTTCATGCATGCTAGTGACAGATTCTAAAGCTTGTTGGTGATTTAAGCTTCAAGAAACATTCAATGAATTTTGTTAGACATCTATTAACAATCTATTACGTGCAGAGGACCTGCAATCAGCTTGGCAACAAGGCTGATCAGTGGAATTCTACATGTATTTAAAATAAAAAAAATAAATAAAGGCTATTGCTCATTTGCTTACTAAGTTCATGGTTAAATGTCTTTCTGAATAGACTTTAAGAAAAAATGTTTAGCACTTTGCTTCTGCTTCAGAGTGTAAGGGCCCCGTCACACATAGCGACTCACCAGCGATCCCGACAATGATATGAACTTGTCAGGATTGCTGGTGTGTCGCTACATGATCACTGGTGACCAGCCAAACAGGCAGCTTCACCAGCGATCAGGACAGCAACACGTGGGTAACAAGAGATGCATGTCGCTTAGTTACCCACTGTGTACCTTAGTTACCAGCGCGCTGGTGCAGGGAGCTGGTAACCAAGGTACACATCGGGTTTCTAAGCGCTGTGCGGCGCTTAGAAACCTGATGTGTACCTTGGTTACCAGCTCCCTGCACCAGCGCGCTGGTAACTAAGGTACACATCGGGTTTCAAAGCGCCGCCCAGCGCTTAGAAACCCGATGTTTACCTTGGTTACCATCTCCAGCTCACTGATCACTGGTCTCCTGCCTGCCACACGCAGCGATGCGTGCTGGCCAGCGGGAGACCAGCGATCAAAAAAATGTCCTGGTCATTCCAGGACGATCAGCGATACCCGGCAGGGGGTCTGGTCGCAGATAGGTGTCACACACAGCGATCTCGCTGGTGAGATCGCTGTTGCATCACAAAACTTGTGACTCAGCAGTGATCTCGCTAGCGAGATCGCTGTGTGTGACGGGGGCTTTAGTCTTTTTAATGACCTTCAAAAAAATACAAATCCATTAGTGCACCTAAAGACTAATTCTGTTCCTCCCCTCTATTCTTTTAGTGTCAGAGATAGCAGGAGGGAGGCAATTGTGCACAGATCTACAGTGGGTAAGTACAGTGCCTTGCAAAAGTATTCGGTCCCCTGGAACTTTTCAACCTTTTCCCACATATCATGCTTCAAACATAAAGATATCAAATGTACATTTTTGGTGAAGAATCAACAACAAGTCGGACACAATTGTGAAGTTGAATGAAATTTATTGGTTATTTTACATTTTTGTGGAAATTCAAAAACTGAAAAGTGGGGCGTGCAATATTATTCGGCCCCTTTAATTTAATACTTTGCTGCGCCACCTTTTGCTGTGATTACAGCTGCAAGTCACGTGGGGTATGTCTCTATCAGTTTTGTACATCGAGAGACTGAAATTCTTGCCCATTCTTCCATGGCAAACAGCTCAAGCTCAGTGAGGCTTGATGGAGATCGTTTGTGAACAGCAGTTTTCAGCTCTTTCCACAGATTCTCGATTGGATTCAGGTCTGGACTTTGACTTGGCCGTTCTAACACCTGGATATGTTTATTTGTGAACCATTCCATTTTGGATTTTGATTTATGTTTGGGATCATTGTCTTGTTGGAAGACAAATCTCCGTCCCAGTCTCAGGTCTTTTGCTGACTCCAACAGGTTTTCTTCAAGAATGGCTCCTTTTGGCTCCATCTATCTTCCCATCAATTTTAACCATCTTCCCTGAACCTGCTGAAGAAAAGCAGGCCCACACCATGATGCTGCCACCACCATGTTTGACAGTGGGGATGGTGTGTTCAGGGTGATGAGCTGTGTTGCCTTTACGCCAAACATATCGTTTAACATTGTTGCCAAAAAGTTCTATTTTGGTTTCATCTGACCAGAGCAACTTCTTCCACATGTTTGGTGTGTCTCCCAGGTGGCTTGTTGCAACTTGTTGTTTAAACAACACTTTTTATGGATATCTTTGAGAAATGGCTTTCTTCTTGCCACTCTTCCATAAAGGCCATATTTGTGCAGTGTACAACTGATTGTTGTCCTATGGACAGACTGTCCCACTTCAGCTGTTGATCTCTGCAGTTCATCCAGAGTGATCATGGGCCTCTTGGCTGCATTTCTGATCAGTCTTCTCCTTGTTTCAGATGAATGTTTAGAGGGACGGCCGGTCTTGATAGATTTGCAGTGGTATGATACTACTTCCATTGCAATATGATCGCTTGCACAGTTCTCCTTGGGATGTTTAAAGTTGTGGAAATCATTTTGTATCCAAATCTGGGTTTAAACTTCTCCACAACAGTATCACTGACCTGCCTGTTGTGTTCCTTGGTCATCATGATGCTCTCTGTGCATCAAACAGAACCCTGAGACTATCACTGAGCAGGTGCATTTATACAGAGACTTGATTACACACAGCTGGATTATATTTATCATCATTAGTCAATTGGGACAATATTGGATCATTCAGATATCCACAATGAACTTCTGGAGTGAGTTTGCTGCACTGAAAGTAAAGAGGCCGAATAATATTGCACGCCTCACTTTTCAGTTTTTGAATTTCCACAAAAATTTAAAATAACCAATAAATTTCATTCAACTTCACAATTGTGTCCCACTTGTTGTTGATTCTTCACCAAAAGTTTACATTTGGTATCTTTATGTCTGAAGCATGATATGTGGGAAAAGGTTGAAAAGTTCCAGGGGGCCGAATACTTTTGCACGGCACTGTATTTAAAGTTTTATGGAGAGCAGAGAGAACATGCTATAGACAAGGAGGTAAGCACACGGAAATACATATAGTGTAAGAGCTGTGATGTATGAAAGCACAGTCATATGAATTGCAATGAACTTTTCTTCTTGTTATCACCCCTATTACCAATAACATGTGACATCTGATTCTCACACTGATGTCTTTTCTTTCTACCACAATGTTGAAATAATGAATAGCTGCAATTCTAATTACCCTATGCAACTAAACAAAACATTTGTCAACTCCAGGAAGTACATGTTTACCAATATCTGGATTGCTAAGATTTTTGTTTTATTCCATTTTTGGGAATATGTGACAATCTATCTATGTATAGATAGACATGAGTGACATGTATGCAAGAATATTCTTTTTTATTTTATTTAAAAATTTAGATTCTATTTGTTATGGAAAGTACAAGAAGCAAAATTAACATAAACCCTGCTATAACTAAATAAGTAAAAATCAAAAAAGCATTTAAATCACACAGGGTTCACTGTTTTTGATCAAAAATAGCATAAAAGCCATTACATCGTCTTCAAGGTTGACCCTGATCAGGATGGTCCTACACTGTCAAATATTAAAAACCTTACCATGCGTCAGAGTTGATTTCAGTGTGTGAATAAGGGCGGACAAAGGATGAGTCCCGACCTGTCAACACCAGCCTAGGGAAACATTTAAGTATAATTTCAAACTCAAGGAAGGGAGGCCAAATCCCAGTTTGCACAAAATGCAAAGAGAAAAACACAAAAATTGAGCTTTGTTTAAGTTTTTATGCATGCAGTATAAATGCATGTTCACATTGGCCATTAAGCATTCAAAACCTAGAAGAAGCAAATTGCTATGCTATTTTTGATCAAAAACATTGTTACTAAGAACTGTATGTTATTTAAATGCACTTTTGTGTTTTACTTATTTAGTTACAACACGTATTATGTTCATATTGCTTCTTGTAGGTTTTGAATGCTTTATTGCCAGTGTGAACATGTGTTTTTGCTGCATGTATACCAACTTAAACAAAGCTCAATGGAAGCTTATGGAAAGCATCCTAGCAGGTAATAGTTTAAAAGCATGTTTAACTGGTTTATACAAAAGGCATATGATTACAAATGGTACCATTAATGAGTACTTACTGCATACTGATTTATTTAGCTTCATTTAAAGGGAATATCCTGGACTTTGAAAAAAAAAAAATACCAACACACTAACATGCAGGTAGTTTCTACCCATCTGCCTGCTGTGCCAGAAACCATTCTCCAATGGCACAGATGGGGCACAAACTTCCAGTGATGTCACATCAACAGAGCAGCAGTTTCTTTTTCTGTCAACAGCGTGGGACTACAGATTGTCAGCTGGCTCCCTGCTTCCTAATTAGGGAAGCCGACTGTCAATCAGCATGTAGCCAATAGACCTACTGTCATGAGGCAGTAAGGGGAAAACAGATGATGTGGAACCTGGGCCCCTGAACTGCCCCTCAGGCTAAGTGGGTGCCCTGTCTTCCCTTAACTTGGGGGTACACTTAAAGGTAGTGATGCCCAAGTCCCCAACCTGTCCCTGTCTCCTGTTTAGCCCTGAGCTAAAAGGCTCCAACCCCCTCCCCATGAGGTGAGACAGGGAAGAAGTGTACTACACAAAAAACCCAAAGGAAAGATACAACAGGCAGGGTAAAATAAAACAAAACTTAGCTTGCTCTGCAGCAATGCTCCTGGACAGCAGAGTAGCCACTTTACAACAGCACACATAGGAATGCATTGTTTCGCTTACTTTCAGCAAACAACTGAAGCACCACAGAACTTTGTCAGCTCCTGAACTCCAGCTTGGTTGGTCTCCCAAGAGCAAGTGTTGTCAAGTGGCTACTCTGCTGTCCAGGAACATTGCAGCAGAGCAAGCTAAGTTTTGCACATTTTTCCCTGTCTCACCTCCTGGGGAGGGGGTTGGGGTTTAGCACAGGGCTTAACAGGAGATAGGGACAGGCCAAAATGCAAGCCTTTGCCATACTGCTTCAGTCCCTCATGGATGAGTTCAAGGTGTTTTATTAGTACAGCGGTGGGACCAGTGTCCGCACTTGCCAGTTCCCTAGTAAGGGATAGGTGCAGGGTAAGTGAGGGACTGAGGTATCCTGGTCAGCGACAGGTTGAAAGAACCTGTATAGGGAATGTGAGGAGAGTTCAGGGCACTTTCTTAGGAGAGTGCAGGAGGTGTCCATTTCCCCGTTCCCTATAAGCAGGTTCCACGTCTCCTGTTTTTCCCTACTGCCCCGTGACAGATAGTGCTGCAGCAGAAGCTCAAAATGTTACCGGCATTGGTTCAAAAATCCTAGACAAAACTTAGGGTTACCACTATATCGAGGAGGCTTGCATAAGCGTGGCAGCGGGTGCGGGGCCAGGCCTGGGCAGAAACGGATTGTATGGAAAGGAGCCAGTTATCTACTGACGCTATATAGTTGAGGATATGCGCCTGGGTGTCGCGTTGCTGCATGAGCTCTTGCTGGAGGCTGGCCAACTGGGAAGCATTTTTTATTAGTACAGCGGTGGGAGCAGTGTCCGCACTTGACAGTTCCCTAGTAAGAGATAGGTGCAGGGCAAGTGAGGGACTGAGGTATCCTGGTTGGCGACAGGTTGAAAGAACCTGTAAAGGGAATATGAGGAGAGTTCAGGGCACTTCCTTAGGAGAGTGCAGGAGGTGTCCATTTCCCTGTTCCCTATTTGCAAGGCCCACCATTGTAATTGTGTCCCCGGTGTCCCCTTGTCTGTCTTGGTTGTTTTAGTGACTGACCGATCTTCAGGTCGAGTCACACAGGGCCAAGTTACATCGTGACATCTACCCTGTCAACAGGAAGAGAAGCAGCTGCTTTGTTGACAGGGAGCAGCTCAATCTCCAGCAAGAGCAGTCATTGACCGGCGCTGAGTACAACAGTCAGGTAGATGCCTCTGTTAGCAACTACGCGCCTGTTATTGCTTAGGCACTTTTTTAAAGTCCCAGATTTCTCCTTTATGTAAGATTGAAAAAAGGGGTGAAATCTTTGTGAAAGAAGACCTGGCACTTGCTTTAAATATTTTTTTTAGTTTTTACAAGGTGTTAATGCTAAGATTATCTTGATTCTGGTGTTGCTTATTTTTTATTCCTAACCCACCTTGTTCTTGAGAAATTGCATTCTCTTCCATGGAAATAAGTGTAACTTTTTTAGCCAAGTGGGCATGGAATGGCTTTTCTTTATGAGAGTTTTCTTGCTGACAAGGCCAAGTTGGGTTAACCCCTTTACGACCAGAGGTTTTTGGTTTTTGCCTTTTCATTTTTTGCTCCCCTTCTTCCCAGAGCCATAACTTTTTTATTTTTCTGTCAAAATGGCCATGTGAGGGCTTGTTTTTCTGTGGGACAAATGGTACTTTTGAATGACATGAATGGTTTTAGCCTATCATGTACTGGAAAATGGGAAATAAAGTGCAATTTCACACTTGTTTTTTTTTTTTTACCATGTTCACTAAATGCTAATACTAGCCTGCTGTTATGATTCTCCAGGTCATAACGAGTCCACAGACACCAAACATGTCTAGGTTCTTTTTTTATTTAAGTGATGAAAAAAAATCCAAACTTTGGTTAAAAAAAAAAAATTGTACCATTTCCGAGACCTGTAGCATCTCCATTTTTCATGATTTGAGGCTGTGTGATGGTTTATTTTTTTGTGCACCAAGTTTTTATTGATACCATTTTGGTGTAGATACTAAATGCCCGTTATTACATTAAAATGTAGCGGCGACCAAAAAACAGAATTTTGTCATTTTTAATTTTTTTCTCATTACACCGTTTGATTGAGTTAATTTTTTTTATATTGATAGATCTGGCTATTCTGAACGCAACAATACCAAATATTTTTCATTATTTTTTATTGTTTTATTTTGAATGGGGCAAAAGAGGGGTAATTTGAACTTTTATGTTTTTTTACTTTTTGCATGCTTCAATAGTCTCCATGGGGGACTAGAAGCTGCAGTTGTCTGATGGGCTCTGCTAAATACAGGCGATCAGATCACCTGTGGGCTCAGCCACAGATCTCACATCAAAAGGAGGGATACCGACATGGGTGTACTATTACACCCGACGTCGGAAAGTGGTGAAAAGACTAGATTTGTATGCAGGGAAGATGGAGCTATATCTCAGAAACAGAAAGGTGCAGGAACAAAACATATATAATGCCTGATTCAGAAGAACAGCAACATTTACATCAAGTAAAAAAAATGCTTATTTATGAACAGTGACAGAATCCTTCAGGTTTTCTAATTTCAGCTCCTTCACCTTTAATGTGTTATAGCACTTACGCTGTATTGGCTCACGTTTTTAGGGGATAACTTCTCACCATTCAAGGGCAGTTGCAGAGGCCACCTGGAGTTATCAGGAAAACAGCAACTATTATAGCAGGGGGCATGAGGACATTAAAATTTGTTGTGTCATGCCAGGTTACACAGTATAAAAAAGGCTAAAGGAAATAAAAAAGCGCAATAGGGTCTTATACGGGTGGTATTGAGAATAAGTGATAAGAAATCCACTCACCTTTTCCAGGGGGGATAAAAGCATATAACGAAGTGTCAGCTGCTGCACGCCCGGAGGTCCACTCCGTGACCGCCAATGTAAATCCTCATGGATAAATATTTTTTCGGACTCACTGTGCGCTGCTTGACATAGTTTCAGTAACACAGCATAAAGGGTTATTAACAATTTATTTCCCAACGCGTTTCAAAGCTTCTAATGCTTCTTCCTCAGGGGGTGACATAAGGTGAACAGGTATAGCCATCACCAAATATATACATACAATATTTGAAATTGGGCGCCAAAAGCACATGTGACAGTGGAACAAATGTCAAAGTTCAAGGGTTAAAACTACGCAAGTGATACCAGTCCATTTGGAGTCAAATTAAATACTTTTTCTTTTGTTTCTTATTATAGAACAAACATAATATTAGAGAGAAAGGAAAAGAAGAAAAAATGGAAAAAAATGAAAAAAAGAAAACTGAAAGTACCGAACCCGTTTTAAAAGGAAAAAGACTCCAAATCCAGTCAGAACCACTATACTAGAGGAAGATGGACTTGAAAAAGGGAATATTCATGTATATATAAAAAGAAAGGATGTTCGTGTGTATAAAAATTCGTTTATTACAATTAAAAGGAGAAAAAAGTGTGTATGAAAAAATATGTTTTTTTGTATGTATAACATAAATAAAAAATGGAAAAATATTTTGTGAAGGATAAAATGATTTTAAAAAAGTGTACCTCTACTTAAAAATTCAATAGCGCCGAGTGTGAGGAACGGACCTACACGGAATCCCTCCAAAAAGGACCAAATGTTTGTTCTATAATAAGAAACAAAAGAAAAAGTATTTATTTTGACTCCAAATGGACTGGTATCACTTGCGTAGTTTTAACCCCTGAACTTTGACATTTGTTCCACTGTCACATGTGCTTTTGGCGCCCAATTTCAAATATTGTATGTATATATTTGGTGATGGCTATACCTGTTCACCTTATGTCACCCCCTGAGGAAGAAGCATTAGAAGCTTTGAAACGCGTTGGGAAATAAATTGTTAATAACCCTTTATGCTGTGTTACTGAAACTATGTCAAGCAGTGCACAGTGAGTCCGAAAAAATATTTATCCATGAGGTTACACAGTAGAAATTGAGTATGACTGTCTCTACTAGAATAAGCTGTAACTGCCTGTAAGGAGTGGAGTAACAACTGCCTTGTGAGTGGAACCACCCTTGTACTGAATTGGAGCCATTGAAATTATTAGAGGATTGTTTTGGCATCTTAGTGAAGGGGAGAAGGAGTATGGAGGAGGGCAAAAAGAACTGTAATCCTTGAGTAAGAGTGAGGTGTGCTGCCATAGAGGTGTTGTTGGTCTCAACTTAAGTGCCGATGGGCTGAAAGTCTAAGCATGCTGTGTGTATTCTCGGAGAAAGAGCCAAGGCTAGCGTACCTGCTCTGTGACGGAAGGGAAGTGCCAATATGGAAGAGGAGGGTATTGTGTGTGAATGTAATAGAAATGCTGAGAGAAAGAGCAAGTTGAGTGGGCTAAAACGGGATTGAAATACATTGCTAAGTGCTTTGATACAACGATTTGAATAAGTTTGCAATTTTGCATAGACTGTTTGCCTTTGTGTAGTTTGAGAAAAGAGTTTCCAGTTTGGGCCACCGTACAAAAAGTGGCGCTCACCTTAAAATTAGAATAAATGATTAGAGTATTCTGAATATCCCTAAGTTGCTCCAGGTTCTGCAAACAATTAATCAGTCTTTTTTTGTCTTAATTAAATGGAAAAAGAATTTTCAATATCTTCTATATAATTCAATTTTGCAAGTTGCTGCAAAATCTTTTCCTAGCCAATTCCTTAGAATGTCTTCATCATTTTTTTCAGTCGTGAAAACAAAACTGTTAACAAAAGTCTGTTTGCATTTAACAACATATTTTCACAGTGAAAGCTTTGCAATCCCTTCAGTTTCCAATCAATAGTCATTTATTTTCCTTACTTTTTCCTCTCAGCAAAAGCTGCCTTAATTCTGAATAGTAGAAGGATCTATTTAAGTCTTTCAAAGTGATAAAGTTAGTCTAATCCTGTGGTACTGTGATATCAACTGTTTTCTGAGTGAGAATAATCATGATGCCCTTAGTCAGATAAAATGAGCAATGCAGTTTCCATGACAGCAAATGCAACTTGCACTTTCTGAATATTTACCTTAGAGGGGTCATAAAAAAAATCGTGAAAGGATAGCACTCGGTATGGAAGACAATAATATGAGAGATGGGTGAGATTCAAATTTGAAATTAATCCATAGTCATTTTCTTAATTGCTCTCCACCTGATAGGTAAGTTGCATGCCTACAAATGTGAAAGACCAAAACCTAACCTAATCTAGTACATAGACAGGCACAGCTTCATAGCACATATGGAACAATGGAACAAAATACAGTTAGGTCCATATATATTTGGACACAGACAACATTTTTCTAATTTTGGTTCTAGACATTAGCACAATGAATTTTAAGCAAAACAATTCAGATGCAGTTGAAGTTCAGACTTTCAGCTTTCATTTGAGGGTATCCACATTAAAATTGGATGAAGGGTTTAGGAGTTTCAGCTCCTTAACATGTACCACCCTGTTTTTACAGGGACCAAAAGTAATTGGACAATTGACACCATGGCTATTTCATGGATAGGTGTGGGCAATCCCTTCGTTATGTAATTCTCAATTAAGCAGATAAAAGGCCTGGAGTTGATTTGAGGTGTGGTGCTTGCATTTGGAAGGTTTTGCTGTGAAGGAAACAAGCGTTCAAAGGAGCTCTCCATGCAGGTGAAACAAGCCATCCTTAAGCTGCAAAAACAGAAAAAACTCATCCAAGAAATTGCTACAACATTAGGAGTGGCAAAATCTACAGTTTGGTACATCCTGAGAAAGAAAGAAAGCACTGGTGAACTCATCAATGCAAAAAGATCTGGGCGCCCACGGAAGACAACAGTGGTGGATGATCGCAGAATAGTCTCCATGGTGAAGAGAAACCCCTTCACAACAGCCAACCAAGTGAACAACACTCTCCAGGAGGTAGGCGTATCAATATCCAAATCTACCATGAAGAGAAGACTGCATGAAAGTAAATACAGCGGGTTCACTGCACGGTGCAAGCCACTCATAAAAATCAAGAATAAATGGCTAAACTGGACTTTGCTAAAAAACATCTAAAAAAGCCAGCACAGTTCTGGAAGAACATTCTTTCTTTCCTCATAGACTGTAAGCTTGCGAGCAGGGCCCTCATTCCTCTTGGTATTTGTTATAATCTATGCGATTATTGTTATGCTGTAATGTCTATTGTCTGTGCAAATCCCCTCTGAAATGTAAAGTGCTGCGGAATATGTCGGCGCTATAGAAATAAAATTTATTATTATATTATTATTCTTTGGACAGATGAAAGTGAAACCAAGATCAACCTCTACCAGATTGATGGAAAAAGAAAAGTATGACGAAGGCGTGGTACAGCTCGTGATCCAAAGCATACCACATCATCTGTAAAACACGGTGGAGGCAGTGTGATGGCTTGGGCATGCATGGCTGCCAGTGCCACTGGGTCACTAGTGTTTATTGATGATGTGACACAGGACAGAAGCAGCCGAATGAATTCTGAGGTATTCAGAGCCATACTGTGTGCTCAGATCCAGCTAAATGCAGCCAAACTGATTGGTCGTTGTTTCATACTACAGATGGACAATGACCCAAAACACAAAGCCAAAGCAACCCAGAAGTTTATTAAAGCAAAGAAGTGGAATATTCTTGAATGGCCAAGTCAGTCACCTGATCTCAACTCAATTGAGCATGAATTTCACTTGTTAAAGACTAAACTTCAGACAGAAAGGCCCACAAACAAACAGCAACTGAAAACCACCGAAGTTAAGGCCTGGCAGAGCATCAAAAAGAGGAAACACAGCGTCTGGTGATGTGCATGAGTTCAAGACTTCAGGTATTCATTGCCAACAAAGGGTTTTCAACCAAGTACTAGAAATGAACATTTTATTTACAATTATTTAATCTGTCCAATTACTTTTGGTCCCTTTAAAAACAGGGTGGCACATGTTAAGGAGCTGAAACTTCTAAACCCTTCATGCAATTTTAATGTGGATACCCTCAAATGAAAGCTGAAAATCTGACCTTCAACTGCATCTGAATTGTTTTGTTTAAAATTCATTGTGGTAATGTCTAGAACGAAAACTAGAAAAATGTTGTCTCTGTCCAAATATATGGTCCTAACTGTAACTGCCCTAGTAGACTGTGTATCATCTTCCCTACAAGAGAAAGGAAGCTAGCTCTATAGTGACAGCTGGAGGAAGGTGATAACCTATATGTCAATGTCTGACCTTTCAAAGAATACCTTTCAGCAATTTTTCATGCTGAATTGGACACATAAATAAAAGAATAAAGCATTTTTTCCACCTTTCTATTTCTCTCTCTATTAGCAATCACAGTATTGGCACCTAATGAGCTAATTTTCATTAAGTCCAAGTGGGTGTCATCAGATAGTTTTCATTGGGGGTGTGTACTTTTCCCTCTGGATGACATTGACCATTCATTAGCAGGCAGCAAAACAGCAGAATATGAACAACGTGCCCCCACTAAAGGTGAAATTAAACTTGTGTGAGACGTGTGTGAGATGTATGGC
The DNA here is from genome assembly GCF_039654945.1 of Dendrobates tinctorius. NCBI lineage: Eukaryota > Metazoa > Chordata > Amphibia > Anura > Dendrobatidae > Dendrobates > Dendrobates tinctorius. The sequence goes on from NW_027361737.1 coordinate 16,282,662, forward strand.
AGTCAGCTTTGATCTCCTGGTCTAACCTCCTGCATGATTCAAATGATATAGGAGAGCTGAATTTGTCTAAAAGTACAAACAAAATTCGCCAGTGATGAAACAGAAATACTCAGCTTCAAAGCAGGTTTGCAGAGAGGGCTGGATGACAATCCGTGGTGACAACAAGAGCTCAAATACATAAATACTTAAGTAATGTGTCACCGCCTTTGATGAACTTTGATCCGAGGGTCGGATTAAAATCGGCAATGCAAATCAATGGGTCTGTGAATAAAATTGGACCTCTTCTCTACGACATCTGAGTGCGGTCCAATTTTCACAAACTGTCAGAATGGAGAAGGTGGAGAAAGTTTTTTTTCTTTTTATTTCTCCACGTACAAGAAAAACAGATGGTCATCGGACCAAACTTTGATAAAATGTTAATCAAACTCTGATCAGAATAATCAGTCCGTTATTCTCGTTTGTGGAAATATTGGATGTCTGAATGAGTCAATGAGTCCTAAGTCTGACACAAAAATTAATATTGAATATAATACAAGCAGACACTGCAGAGGTGTAAGAATTGATTGCTGCCCTAAGTTATCTATCTGCAAGGAGTTTATATGTTCTCCCCATGTTTGCGTGGGTTTCCTCCGGGTACTCCGGTTTCCTCCCACATTCCAAAGACATACAGATAAGGAATCTAGATTGTGAGCCCCATCGGGGACAGTGTTGATAATGTGTGCAAACTGTAAAGCGCTGCAGAATATGTTAGCGCTATATAAAAATAAAGATTATTATTATTATTATTATTATTATCACACACTGAACCAAAAAAATGGTGCTGTGGTGTCTAAAGAAGTTGTCCACTACTTTAGCATAGACAACCTTTCCTTAGGATAGGTCATCAATGTCTAATCGGTCGGGGTCCGACACCCAGAGCCCCCCGCCGATCAGCTGTCATTGGACACAGCGGCAGCAGGTCAGAAATGCTCACTTGCGGTGCTGGACATCTTCTAATTGTAGCAGTGACCAGGCACTACACATGCGCCTCCTGTTGATTTGCCGCTGCCACCGACAACAGCTGATCAGGTGACGGACTCTGACCGTTTAGGCATTGATGACCTTTCATTGGGAAAGGCAATCAATGCTAAAATTATGCACAACCTCTTAAATACTAGTAGTTACAGAAAATGCTGCAATATTAGGTGTGACAAAAACAGATCACAGACAGATGCAAAAAGTGAGGGCTGCGCAAGAACGGACTGAATGAATTGCAGCAATAAAAGCTTGTGGCTGTCTGGCAGTGTGTGACTATTCTTGGGTAACAGTGACAGGCATGGACACCCATCTCTCTCTATGTATGTGTAGGGTTGTTGGGCCGAGCTGGGGGGTGGTCCCTTGATATACCGCGCAGTGACGTACAGACACACGATGAGGCAAGTTCCGGGTACAACAGGTCCAAGTTTATTCTCTTGCCATCCACCTGACGGCCTCCGGAGTACACCGCACTTCAATTCACTTTGCTTCACTTCACTTATCGGCCCCCGTTTCCAGGGACGCTTCCCGCACACCGTACTTTACACCGGGGACGTACATTTACACACCGTCCCCTCTTCACTCTTCGACGATCCTGTCAGATCCATCACTGTGGCCGCCTTAGGCCCATAAACCAACAGCATTTTTACTGATCAGTCGTCTCTCTCTCTATACAGTATGCTTTACCTCAGTGCCTCATCTATACTGCGGTACTCTGGTGTCAGGACCACCACCCTGAATTTCTCTCTCCTCCGTCGCCCTGATTCGGTTTTCCTCACAGTGCATAAACTGTCATAGTCCTCCTGTCACTGGAACTCCCTCTGGGGACTGGAATTTTCTGGAACCCTCCTGTCAAATTTATATCATTCCCGGTTCCCTGTAACTCCGCCCCCATGACCAACGGTTTCCTAAGCCCTAAGCTGATGTCAAGTCCTTTGCTCACACTCCTCCCTGCCCTCTAATGGTCAACCCAAGGTACTGCACGTCCACTACACTTTCTCAGCTGTTTCCCCACTGTAGTAACTGACACCTGTCTAAACTGTGCAAACCTTCCTTTCTCTGTTCTGACACGTCTGTCTGTCAGGTCACCTTCCCTACATATGAAATGTATTTATTCTCTTCTTACACAGAAATCCTCACTGTCATCTGGTATCTCTGTATACTCTAAGTCTTTATGACAGATTTCTAATGTCCACTTACCTATACACACTCAGCACAAAATGGCATAAGCATCACCTGCTTGGGCTTTAATAGTGGCTATGAGTGATCCGTGATCTCTGACTTATTGCCTCGCATAGTTGGCTGTGCTCTAGGATGGGGTAACTGAAAGGCATAATTGGAAAGCCCAAAGGACGTCATCCAAGTTATGTGACCTTTCTCTGCTTTATGCTGTCTATAACTTGGTGGTGGCCATTTTTTGCATTTGAAATGGGTCGCAAAATACTTTTATTATTTACAAACTTTCCAAAAATTTGCACCAGAATCCATTCATACAAAATTGAATGGCATATCTTCAGCTCAGTATAATCTAAGGAATAACATTTTTTTTAAGAAAGATGTATTTGTCACTTTTTAAACACAAAGAAAATAAGCAAATGATGACCGCCTTCCTTTACACTTCCTTGCATTTGGCATCAGATGTAGTGTGCTCTTTAGAATAAATATATTACAATATTAGAACTTATGTGGCCGGAGCATCATAAAGAATAGTTTCCCTATTCTTTAGAACACATCAATATTATAATAAAAGAAAAAATATATATATAAAAGTTTTTTAATCACTTTTGTCATGATTAGTCTTTATCTGCTGCTGCTCCATAGTTCTTTACAATTAATTACCTAGTGATGTGATGTCTTCCAGGTACCACCTGCTGAAGTGATGGCTTGTCTATAAAACATTAGATCTGGTAGTGCCATCTGTCAGGTGACATTTGGTCTCATCACTGCATTCTCAGTATCAAAGAGAGATGAGCATCTGTGCAGGAACGTTACAGAATGCAAAAGTTTGTGCAATGTCTACAGTATGCATGTGCATACTGCATACAATAATTTTAACACTAAAAAGTCCTTCATTAAATTTGGGCATCTCTGTGTTTTCCTAGTTTAGTAGTATTATATGTTGCAGCAGTAAATAGAGAAAGCATGTGCTTTCCCTTAGGCCTTATTCAGACACCTGTGCTTTTTCACATATACACAAAAACAGACATGAGTGTTTGGGATCCAATTTTCATCAGTGATTGGTCAGTTTTTACCATTAGTGTTTTGCCTGCACTCCTATGATTATATAATAAATTTCTTCTGTCATGGCCAAAAGTGTTGACACCCTTTTCATTTTTTCAGAATATCATTGCAATTACACAAGATCAGTTAGACATACAGATGCTTCTCACAAAATTAGAACATCATCAAAAAGTTAATTTATTTCAATTCTTCAATACAAAAAATGAAACTCGTATATTATATAGAGTCATTACAGAGTGATCTATTTCATGTGTTTATTTTTGTTAATGTTGATGATTATGACTTACAGCCAATGAAAACCCAAAATTCATTATCTAAGTAAGTTACAACAATTAACAAAAACACCAGCAAAGACTTCTTAAAGGTCCCTTAGTCTGTTTCAGTACGCTTCACAATCATGGGGAAGACTGCTGACTTGACAGATGTCCAGAAGGCAGTCATTTTTCCACTCCACAAGGAGGGTAAGCCACAAAAGGTCATTGCTAATGAAGCTGGCTGTTCACAGAGTGCTGTATCTAAGCATATTAATGGAAAGTTGATTGGAATGGAAAAGTGTGTTAGAAAAAGGGCCACAATCAACCGGGATAAATGCAGCCTTGAAAGAATTGTTGAAAAAGGCCATTCTAAAATTTGGGAGAGATTTACAAGAAGTGGACTGCTGCTGGAGTCTTTGCTTCAAGAGCCGCCACACACAGACGTATCCAGGACATAGGCTACAAGTGTCGCTTTCCTTGTGTCATGCCACTCATAACCAAAAGACAATGCCATGAGCATCTTACTTGGGACAAGGAGAAATAGAAGTTGACTGTTGTTCAGTTGTCCAAGGTGTTGTTTTCAGATGAAAGTAAATTTTGCATTTTATTTGGAAATCAAAGTCTGGAGGAAGAGTGGAGAGGCACACAATCCAAGCTGCTTGAGGTCTAGTGTGAAGTCTCCAAATTCAGTGATGGTTTGGGGAGACATGTCATCTGCTGGTGTAGGTACACTGTGTTTTATCAAGACCAAAGTCAGCCCAGCCTTCTACCAGGAAACTTTAGAGCACTTCATGATTCCCTCTGCCGACAAGCTTTTTAGAGATGGAAATTTCATTCTTCAGCAGGACTTGGCACCTGTCTACATTGCCAAAAGTACCAATAACTGGCTTAAAAACAACAGACTCACTGAGCTTGACTGGCCAGCAAACTCGCCTGACCTTAACCCCATAAAGAATCTATGGGGTATTGACAAGAGGAAGATGAGAGACATCAGACCCAACAATGCAAACGAGCTGAAGGCTGCTATCAAAGCAAACTGGCTTCCATAACACCTCAGCAGTGCCACAAGCTGATCACCTCCATGCCACACCGCATTGATGTAGTAATTGATGTAAAAGGAGCCCCAACCAAGTTTTAGTAACATAGTTATTAAGGTTGAAGGAAGACTTAAATCCATCTAGTTCAACCCATATCCTATCCTAACCTGCCCTAACATGTTGATCCAGAGCAAGGCAAAAAAAAAACCATGTGGCAAACAGTAAGCTTCAGATTGGGGAAAAAAAATTCCTTCCCGACTCCACATACGGCAATAAGATAGTTTTAGGCTATGGGCCCACGTAGCGTTTTAAAACGCACAATGAAAACCAGACTCCTTCCCAGAAATTGCGGGTTTTTTTCCGCGCGATTTCACCGCTATTTTACCGCGATTTTGCCTCGATTTTCTCAAGCACTTTCCAAGCGATTTGAAGCATCGCTTGGAAAGTGATTGACAGGTTGGTCACACTCGTCAAACATAGTGTTTGACAAGTGTGACCAGCTTTTTACTATTGAGGCTGCCTATGCGGCCTCAATAGTAAAAGATAAAATGTTAAAAATGATAAAAAAAGAAAAAATCGGGGTATATTTACCTTCCGACGTCACGTGCTGCCATCCCAGGCCTCAGCGTTCCCAGTAATGCCTTGCGAGACCTGTGATGACGTTGGTCTCGCGTTACTATAGCGATCTCGCGAGACCGCTAGAGTCACGCGAGACTACGTTATCACAGGACCTTGCCGCAAGGCATTACTGGGAACGCTGAGGCCCAGGAATGCAGAGCAGGACGTCGGAAGGTAAATATACCCCAATTTTTTATTTTTTATTCTTTTTTTACAGGGGTATGGTACCCAGGGCCTGGAGGACAGTCTCCTCTCCTCCACACCGTGGGTACCAACCGCACATGAGACGCTTAACTTCCGGCATGGTGGGCATAGCCACATGCGGGAAGTAAGCGATTCTCATGCATTCCTATGGGTGCGGAATCGCGGCAATTCTTTGCGATTCCGCACAAAAGAATGATCATGTTGCGATTTTTTCCGCAATGCGATTCCGCCGCGGAGAAAAGCGCAGCATTAGCACAGCATGTGTGGAAAGCCGTAGGAATGCATGGGGTGCGTCATGTACAAGATTTTTAAACGTTTTCGCAGCATTTTCGCGCTGAAAATCGAGGCAAAAATGCTTAAAAATCGCATCGTGGGCACACAGCCTTAAGTGCATTTACTGAACATACAGTTCAGCAGGCCAACATTTAGGATTTTAAAATCATTTTTCAAGCTGGTGTTAAAAAGTATTCTAATTTACTGAGATATTGGCTTTTGGATTTTCATTGGCTGTAAGCCATAATCATCAACATTAATCGAAAAAAACTCTTGTAATAGATCCATCTGTTTGTAATGACTCTGTATAATATATGAGTTTCACTTTCTGCTTTGAAGAACTGAAATAAATTAACATTTTGATATTATTCTAATTTTGTGTGAAGTACCTGTATGTTTATTTTCTATTGTATGTAATTTCAAGATAAAACCTCCAAAATAGGTCGAACCAAATTGTTGGCACAGGTATGGTTAAGCAACTTTGTTTCAAACATGTGATGCTCATTCAAACACACCTGTGGCAAGTAACATGTATGGACAATATGAAAATCACACCTGAAACCAGATAAAAAGGGGAGAAGTTGACTTAGTCTTTGCATTGTGTGTCTGTGCCACGGAGATCTTGATGTTCCTTTGTCCATGTGCAGTGCCTGCTAGGGCCGGGGGTACTCAGTCAGGTACAGGTAGCACAAAGGCCCTGTAAAAGCAAAATGGCTCCTCACCTGCCAAAAGAAATTCAGAAAATTCTTTGCTCCCAAATCCCCCCTCCCTTCTGAGCCCCACAGTGTACTTAAACCACATATTGCGTCCACGTTTGGCATTTCTGAATCGATGAAAGCTGGCCTAACTTACGGGTACATTTCTCCAGAAGCACGGGTTGGGCATAATGTAATGGTGACTGCAAAGTACTGTTCACTAGAGTATACTGCTTTCTACACTGGCAGTTTGCAATTTTCAATCGGGAACAATCATTGCTATTTGTTTCTGCAAAATACCCATGAAGTAAAACTTGTAGATAAATTCCCCAAGTGGTATAATTTCCCAAATGGGGTCATTTGAGGTGAGATTCTGCTCTTCTAGCAATTAGGGGCTCTGTATATGGAGTCTGCAAACTATTCTAGGAAAATCTGCGCTCCAAGAGACAAATAGTGTTTAGGGATGGGCGAATCCTGAAATACTCGGAATCGCTAGACTCTAACGAGTCCGACTCGGAAACTCGCTATTCGTTGCGAGTCTAGCGAGTCCAATGTTAATGAATGGGGATGCGAGTATTGCAGCGATTCCTGTGCTGCCATTTTTTTTGTTCCGCTTACTTCACGCATGTGGCTGTGCACACCATGCGTAAAGTAAGCAGAACAATTGCGGATGGTACCCACGGTCCGGAGGAGAGGAGGAGACTGTCCTCCGGGCTTTGGGTACCATATCCCTGTAAAAAATAGAATTTAAAAATAAAAAATATTGTTATTCTCACCCTCCGACGTCCCGCGCAGCCTTCCCGCCTCTCCACGCATCCGTTCCCAGTAGTCCTTTGCGAAAATGCCCGCGATGGCGTCCGTTCTCGCGGGATCGCGAAGTCTCGCGGTCATTCGCGCGACGTCATCGCGAATTACCGTGAGACATCGCGATCCCGCGAGAACGGACGTCATCGCGGGCATTTTCGCAAAGGATTACTGGGAACAGATGTGTGGAGAGGCAGGAAGGCTGCGCGGGACGTCGGAGGGTAAGAATAACAATATTTTTTATTTTTTTTACATTTTATCTTTTACTACTGATGCCGCATAGGTGGCCTCAGTAGTAAAAAGTTGGTCACACTTGTCAAACACTACAGATCGCTTGGAAAACGCTAGCATTTTGCAAGCTAATTACGCTTGCAAAATGCTAGTTTTTCTGCGGGAAAATCGCAGGAATTTAAAATGCGATTTTCCCGCGGAATGGAATTCCAGAATTCTCGCGGTAATTTCAGCGAGAGTTCCGGTACGTGTGCACTTAGCCTTATTTGCATTGGACTCGTTACTGTGCGAGTAATCGCTTGGAAACTCGCAGAGTACCGACTCCTGCGAGTCCCCTACTACTCGCAGAGTAACGAGTCCTAACGAGTAGATTCGCCCATCACTAATAGTGTTATGTTCCTAACAAATCTCTCTGTATGCCTAAGAAGTACTTTACAGCAACATACCTACTTTTGTGAAAATTTAAAATCTTTGGCTAAAGCAAAATTTTGGTGGTCAAAATGTGGTTATTTTGTCTTCACTGCCCAATGGTATAGTATTCTGTGACACACACATGGTGTCAATGTGATCACTGCCCAATGAATTCATTGAGAGGTGTAGTTCATAAAATGGGGTCACATATAGGGAGTTCTGCTGTTCTGGCACCTCATGGGCTTTGCCAGTGGGTCATGGCACCTGCAAACTTTAACAGTAAAATCTGGCGCTCCTTGACTTCTGAGCTTTGCACTGTGCCTGAAAAATATTTCCTGATTACATGTAGGGTATTGGCGCACTCAGGAAAAAATTGACCTCAGTTAGAGGTAAAATAAATTCCTAATAGCCCTTAGAAAAGTTAAAAACTTGGGGCTAAAACAACATTTCAGTAGTAAAAATGTAATTTTTTCTTTGTTCACCACTCAGTGGCATAAAATTACCCTAGATGAATTGATTAGGGAGTGCAGTTTGTAAAATTAGTTCACATATAGGGTGTTTCTGTTGTTCTGGCACCTCAGGGGCTCTGTCAATGTGACATGGCACCCTCAAACCATTCCAGCAATATCTGAACTTCCCTTCCGAGCTTTGCACAGTACCTCAAAAGTAGTATTGCCCTACATATGGGGTATTGACGAACTCAAGAGAAATTGCACAACTAATTGTTTGGTGCAATTTATCTTGTTGCCCTTATGAAAATGCAAAATTCAAAGCTAAAATAATATTTTTGTGAGGAAAATGTGATTTTATTATTTTCACGGCTCTATGTTATAAATTTCTGTGAAGCACCTGTGGGTTCAAAGTGCTGACCAAAAATATAGATAAGTTCCTTGGGGGTCACTTGTGGGGATTTCCACTGTTTAGGCACATCAGAGGCTCTCTAAACAAGACATGGCATCCCATCTCAATTCCAGCCAATTTTGTTTTGAAAAAGTCAAACAGCGCTCCTTCCCTTCCAAGCTCTGCCATGTACACAAACAGCAGTTTAACCCCACTTATGGGGTATCAACATACTCAGGACAAATTGCAGAACAACTTTTGGATTCCAATTTCTCCTGTTACCCTTGGAAAAATAAAAAAATGGGGGTGAAAATGTAATTTTTGTGGAAAAGAATGTGATTTTTTATTTTCAGGGCTCTATGTTATAAACTTCTGTGAAGCACTTCAGGGTTCAAAGTGCTCACCACACATTTAGATAAGTTCCTTGGGGGGTCTAGTTTCCAAAATGGGGTCACTTGTGGGAGTATCCACTGTTTAGGCACATCAGGGGCTCTCCAAATGCGAGATGGTGTCCGATCTCAATTCCAGCCAATTTTGCGTTGAAAAGTCAAACGGTGCTACTTCCCTTCCGAGTTCTGCCATGCACCCAAACAGTAGTTTACAACTGTTAGGTTGCAATTTCTTCTGTTACCCTTGGGAAAATTAAAAAAAATTTGATTTTAAGTATAAATTTTTGTGAAAAAAACATTCTAAAAATTACTGTGAAGCACCTGAAGGGTTAATAAACTTCTTGAATGTAGTTTTGAGTACTTTGAGGGGTGCAGCTTTTAGAATGGTGTCACTTTTGGGTATCTTCTATCATATAGACCTCTCAAAGTGACTTCAAATGTGATGTGGTCCCTAAAAAAGTGTAAAAAGGAGAAATCGCTGTCCAACTTTTAACCCTTAGAATCCTTCAGTATCACCGGGATCCATTGAAACATTCCAGAGTTATAACTTCATGAAGGAACAGTGGTCAGAATTGTAAATATTGACCCAGTTATTAACGTGCAAACCTCCCTCGGAGGTTAAGGGGTTAATGTAGCGTAACCCTCCACATTTGTCACCCAGTCCTGTCTCTCATCTAGCCAGGTTTCTATAATGTCCACCACATTGTAATCTGTGGCTGATATTATGGTCTCCAATTAATGCATTGTGGTTTCAAGACTTCTTGCATTCACCAGCCAACATTTATTACTTCTAGTCACCAACCAATTTTTGTGCTAGTCCCATCCCATCCCCCTTCTAAATGCTTATTAGTGACTACTGCATAAGACTGTCTGTTCTCCTTTTTTGCACAATCACCCTATCTTCTCAGAGATTTTAGTTCAAAAGCCACTTCAGAAGTCTAACAATTCTTTCAATTCTGCACCTTTTCCATTGATAGGCAGCATGACCCTTTTGATCCCATCCCTTCCCTGTGGGCACATAGTCAGGCGTGTGCCAGCGCTGCGTAAACGCCTGACTATGTGCCCACAGGGACTTTCTCCCTTTGTCCCAAGACCGTAATCTCCCCCCCAAAAAGGAGAATATTGCTACTTATCGTGGCTGCCTTCCATGGACTTTCCATGCTCACACATATCTCCATACCTCTAGTCTGATGAAGGTCTGAGTTGTAGGCCGAAACATCACATGATTTTGGGAGAATCTGTTGTACAAATACATTTCTTCTGCATATACTTCTTTTGCATGCCGGAATTTCTTATACTATAATCTAGTGTTTGTATTAGTGAACAGGAGGTCACTTTTCAATGCAAGTCTAAGCGAGCCTCATTCTGGCTCTCAGGGTGACATTGAGTGCTTGTGACCATTACTTCTGACTTACCATCAGTCAAAAGTTATGGTCACAAGATGGTGGCTTGGAGGAGCTGAAGATGGTAGGTGGCCAAGTACATTATTGGGTGCAGTGATTTTTCTTTAGTAGCACCACTTCAGTGCTGAAATTAAAAAAACTGCAGTGGTGCCTTAAAAAAATCTTCCTGTCTATACAAGGTATGTATACATCACAAAGCATTCCCATCAGCATCTTCTTTAAGGCTTGCACAAGTTTACTTCACTTGTTTCCAATTCCAAGCAAATTGAAGCTTAGATCAATATTCAATAGCCTTGTAATATCCACAGATAAAATGTTATACTATGGATGCTGAACAAATACATATTAATAAGGCTCAATAAGGAGCAGATTATGTAAACTGCGTGATACCTGCCTTACAGGATTCCAACTCTTAAGTTTTGTTCTGTTGTCATGGCAGCGCCAGAACTTGACTTGTGTGACAGTTCTGTTTAACAATGAAGTCACATTGTTATATTAAATAGGGGTAATAGCTCCTCTACAGGATATAACTCCTCCTGACGGAGCACATCTTCATTATAAAGGTAATGTTTTTCCCTTAAAAAATAGCTAAAAATAGCTAAAAAAAAACTGTTAAAAGGCACAGTGCATGAAATTTATGTGATCTATCAGAATGGCTTGATATTAAATATGAGATAATAGTCCCATGTTAATAACAAAATAATAAGTTACCAGAAAATCCATGCCAATATAAAATTTCCACAGGGCACTTATACAGGACACAGTACAGCATCTGATTTTTACTGATATGCCGTATTTTTCGGACTATAAGATGCACCTTTTTCCCAAAAATTTTTTAGCGAAAATGGGATGCTTCTTATAGTCAGAATATACATACAAATAGTGTAACGGCAGCAGGAGTCGGGTGATTCTGCGGAGGTCCGATGCTGTAGTGCGATGATCACACTCCATTCCCAGGCTGCGGCAGTATTCGGCAGTGCGCAGTGGTTCTGACATTTTCTGAAAGCCCGGAGCCCCACACATCCTCATTGCTGCGATTCGGTGGCCTCCGGTAAAATGGCCTCTGGGAAAATGCCCGCTGGGTCGACGCATGCACAGATTGAGATCTCGGCAACGAGATCTCGTTTCGAGATCTTGGGAGACAAGATCTCGTTGCTGAGGTCTCAATCTGCGCATGCTCCGACCCGGCGGCCATTTTCCTGGAGGCTATTTTACTAGAGGCCACTGCATAGCAACAGTGGAGATATGCCAGGTTCCAGGCTTTCACAAAATGTCTGCAGAGCCCTCCGCACCCCTGAGCACAGAAAAACCTGCTGCACCAGCCTAGGATGGGACTTCCCTGAGGCCACTGCTTCACAGCAATGGATTGCAGGGGTTCTGGGCTTTCAGAAAATGTCGATGAAGCCCCGCACCATGAGCACCGCAGAACCTGCCGCATCAGTCTGAGATGAGAGTCATATCATCGCTGGACCACCGAACACCCCCTGTGACCCCCATTTGACGCATTAATTTTTTTCCCTATTTTCCTTCTGAAAATTTGGAGTGCGTCTTATAGTCTGGTGTGTCTTATAGTCCGAAAAATACGGCATTGCAATTCTGTAATGTAGGAAACTGAATTTAGTCTTAAATTTTGAATAAGTGCTGATGTTGGACAGACTGCACATAGAATACATAAGGATGACGAATCAGAAAAAAAATTATCCGGGATGAAACGTAGCTGATTTTTTTATGCACTCTTGTAAACTCGACCTTATATGGACATCATTTGCCTTTAATAGTAGAGAGCAGAGCTGAGCTCCACCTGCTGCTGTTAACTCGTCAAATGTGGTGAGTCAATCTATGACAGAGGCATTTACAGCACAAGATCCAGATGGTGAGATATTCTACGTGGCCATCGTCACCCCAGTGATGTGATTATGGATGGTCTTCTGATGGCCCTCATTCTGAAGATGCTCCTCTGAAGACTGATGTACTGTGGTATGGTATTGCAATAGATAGCATAGGTGATCAGATTGCAAATTCAAGTCCCTTAAGGAGACTAAAAAATAAAGTAAAAACTGAGGAAACGAAAATGCTTTTAAAAATAAAAAAGTAATGAAAATTTAAAAAAGAACACATTTGATATCAGCACATTCACAAAAGTCTGGTCTATTAAAATATAATTAACCAGGTCGGGTATTGGTGTAAGTAGAAAAATAAATGAAACGCCAGAATGAAGATTTTTCGGCCCTAGCAACTCTCCAAAAAATACAACAAGAATCAATTAAAACATCACATATATCCAAAATTGCATCAATACAATTGTAAGCTTTGTAAAAAAAAGGCCTTAATGTAAAAAACTAAATATTACAGGTGTTGGAAAATGACAACACAAGGAATATTTTTTCTGAAATTTTTTAATTTTTTTTCATTACTTAAAACCCTCCCAAAACTATATGTTTAGTATGCTCGTAATTGCACTCACTTGTTGACAAAACATTTTTCCATATACTAAATTGCTGAACGGCATTTTTTTCGTCCTTGAAATTTCACAGGGTTTTTACAGTACAACGAATAGTAAAATGGATGATGCAATTAAAAAATACAACTTGTTCTGGAAAAAATAAGTCCTCATGCCACTATGTTGACAGTAAAATTAAAATGTTAAGGCTATTGGAAGGGAAAAAAAATTATGGCTCTTGGAAAAAAGGAAAAAAAAAATCCCGGAAAATCAACCGGTTTGGAAAACATTAACAAAAATAAATATTCTTAGGCCACATTCACACAATCAGTATTTGGTGAGTTTTTTTACCTCAGTATGTGTAAGCCAAAACCAGGAGTGGGTGGTAAATGCAGAAGTGGTGACGTGTTTCTATTATACTTTTCCTCTGATTGTTCCCCTCCTGGTTTTGGCTTACAAATACTGAGGTAAAATACTGACCAAATACTGAACTTGTGAATGTGGCCTTAGATGGGATGTGTAATAGCCACTCTGCTTAGCAGCTCCTTGGAGAACCTTGTTTTTCACTCTATTAACCCTATACAAGTCTAATAGTACATTTGTATATGTGGGGGTAGCTTTTAAACCGTGAACACATATGATATGAGATTTACATTACCTGGGTCAGAGATGGGTAGAATAACAAGCTCAAAGCTAAAAATCCAGGAATATGGTCATTAATTCAAGGCTCCGTCAAGAAGAGTATTAAAGGGTAAACAGTGGAGATGAGCACATTGGTTCGAGGGAAATTACTAAATTCATCTTGAAGCATATAAAATTATTTGGATTCTCCTAAATACATTTTTTTTTTACTTGATTACTGCAAATTTTCATTCAAGAGAAAGGGGTAACAAATAAAAAAAGTAATGCTTACTTTGACACTCATTTGTCCTGAATTTGCAGCTCGCCATATGGTTTTTAATAACTCCCTCTGTCCTCTTCTTTAGGTCGGGGTCACACTAACCGACGCTAAATACAGTCCATAGTTTACATGGGTAATACGGAGAAATGTCCTCTAAATAGTGCTCCGTATGTCATCCGTAATCAAGGTGTGGTCGCGTATTTTGCGCATGTCTGCATCCGTATGGCATCCGTATGGCATCTGTATGCCGAGATTTTCTCACCGGCTTGCAAAATGGACATATAATGGAGCCCTATGACAGGTTTTCAAACACAATTGAAAGAATAGATATAGACACATAGAATGCATATATATATATCTAATATATAAAGCTGAATGTGTGTGTATGTTTGAATGTATGTATGTGTGTATGTCCAGGATTGGCATCTGCACTGTCGCAGCTACAGCCACAAAATTTTGCCCAGTCACACGTCTGGACCCCAAGAGCGTCATAGGCTATGTTGTGAGGCGAAATTTTAACCCCGAGCTATCAGACAAGTCATTTTTTTTTACATTTAGCAAATTTGAAAAACAAATGTGAAAAATGTTAACCCATTCCCGACATGCACCGTACATGTACTGCTCTGCGGGAGCTGCGTTCCCGCAATCAACAATACAGGTATGAAGTACCAATCACACGGTCTCACGCTGAGCACAGAGGGCATTTAACCCATCTGATGCCGCTGTCAGTAGTGACAGCAGCATAGATGAGCATAGCGCAGGGAATGAGTTTCCTGCGTGCTTCCATCAGGACAACACGATGCAATCACATTGTCCATGGAAACCCCTAGTCGCAAGATGGCCGCGAGGTCCTTTAGGGTCCTGCAGGGAAGGTGGCTTGTGAGAGCAGGCACTGGCAAGCCTCCTTCCCTGCCTGTCAAATGCTGATGTGATAATCTGCAGTGCAGAGTATCATATCAGCGATCTGACATCATATAGTGATGCCTCAGGATGGGACAATGTAAAAAAGTAAAAAAAAATCCCCAAGGAAAAAAAATCAAATATTTTTGGAATAAATACATTTATTAATGTAAATAAAAAAATAAACATTAAAAGTACACATATTTGGTAACGTCGTGTCCATAACGACCTGCTCTATAAAACTGTCCTACTAGTTAACCCCATTCAGTGAACACAGTAAAAATAAATAAATGAATAAAAAACGGGGCAAATAACGATGCTTTATCATCATACTGGTGAACAAAAAGTGCAATAAAACGTGATCGAAAAGAGGAATGCAGATAAAAATGGTACCGCTGAAAACATAATCTTTTCCTGCAAAAACAAGCTGTCATACAGCTCCATGAGCAGAAAAAAGTTATAGCTCTCAGAATAAATTGATGCAAAAATAATTATTTTTTCCCTAAAATAGTTTCTATTGTGTAAAAGCACCAAGACATAACAAAAGATATAAATTGGATATCGCTGAAATCGTACTGACCCAAAGAATAAAGCTGCCTTACAAATTTTACCACATGCAGAACTGTATAAAAGAACAAAAATCAAAAAGCAATTCCTGAATTGCTGGTTTTTGTTCATTCTATATTCCAAAAATCAACAAATGTTATGTCCTAAAAATGGTACCAATATAAACGTCAACTCGTCCCGCAAAAATCAAGCCCTCATAAGACTCTGTCGGACGAAATATGGAAAAAATGTGGTGAAGCAAAAACTAGTTTTCGCAAAAAAAACCGATATAAATCTGGAATCAATGTAATCACACCATCCCTAAGAATAAAGTCACCTATTTACTTTTACTGCTCAATGGAATGGTGTAAAAAATAAATAAAACTAATTCTTCACATGCTGTTGATTTTTTCATTCTGCCTCTCAAAGATCACAGTAAGGCTCGGCGCACATTTATCCTGCACTCTGCACTGAGCGCTTACACTGGGGTTTCCGTGTAAATCTTTGAAATATGTGATTCAGACAGAACCCCCGGTGAAAGATTCCCTATAATGAGGCAGATGGAGACACTGTGGATGTCATAGGACCTGTGATTCGACGGTGTCGATTTTTTTGGGATTGCATAAAAGTGCCGTCAGCCGCAGATTTGTGCACTTCAGAAAAGAAGGACACTGCTGTGCAAAGGCCATACGGAGTCTAGAGTAACTCTTTTGCCTCATTATAGTGAATGGATCTATCGGTGGTTTCCTCTGTCACGTCACTCGGAGATTTAGATGGAAACCCCGATGTAAGTGCTCAGCCTAGAGCGCCGGATAAACGTGTTCATAAATGTTATGTAAAACGTTCTCAATAAAATCTTCAACTCAATCCACAAACAAGCAAGTACCCACTCAGGTCTGTCATCTGTTAATGGAAATATATGGGCTTCCACATTGCTGGTAGCACAAAGGCTCTGAAAAAGCAAAATGGCTCCTTGCCTCCCAAAAGAAATTCAGCAAATTCTCCAATCCCAAATCAAAATGCTCCCCCTTCCTTCTGGAACTCAGTCTGCCTAAACCACATTTAGCACCTACATGTTTGGCATTTCTGTAGTGATGAGTGTCTCCAGAAGCATGGGGTGGGCACAATGTAATGGTCAATACAACAGCAATTTGCATTTTTCATTCAGCAACATCCACTGCTGCCTGTTTCTGGAAAACACCCATGCAGTCAAAATCATCACTACACCAGTAGATAAATTCCCAAAGGGGTATAATTTCCAAAATGTAGTCATTTGAGGGGGATTCTACTTTTCTAACACTTAGGGGCTCTGTATATGGAGTCTGCAAACTATTCTAGGAAAATAGGCGCTCCAGGAGGCAAATAACGCTCCATCTCTCCTGAGTCTCTGCCACATATGGGGTATCTCTACATTCAGAAATTGTGGAAATTGTAGAAATTGTGTGACACATTTTGGTGCCATTTTTACCATTTTACCAGTATGAAAATGTAAAATTCAGGGCTAACACAATTTTGATGGTAGAAATATGAATTATTTTTTCTTCACTGCCCAATGGTATAAAATTCTGTGACACACCTGTGGTGTCAATATAATCACTGGTCCCTTAGATGAATTCATTGAGAGGTTCAGTTTGTAAAATGGGGTTACTTATGGGGGGTTCTGCTGTTCTTGCGCCTCAGGGGCTCTGCCAATGTGACATGGCCCCCTCAAACCAGTGCAGCAAAATCTGCACTGTAATTTGTCGCTACTTCCTTTCTGAGCTTTGCACTTTGCCTCAAAAGTAGTTTTTGACCATATATGGGGTATCAGTGAACTCAGGAGAAATTGCGAAACAATTTTAGGGGTCCATTTTCTCCTTTTACCCTTGTGAAAATACAAAATTTTGAGCTAAAAATGATTTTTGCTGGAAAAATGTGATTTTTAATTGTCACGGCTCTGAGTTATAAACTTCTGTGAAGCACATGGGGTTTCAAAGTGTCCAGTATAGATCTAGGTAAGTTCCCAAAGGGGTCTAGTTTCCAAAATGGTGTCAACTGTCAGAGGTTTTAACTGTTTAGGCACAACAAAACATGACATGGCGTTCCGTTAATTATGCCAGCAAATTTTACATTAAAAAAGTGAAGTGGCGCTCCTTCCCTTCTGAGCCCTGCCATGTGTCCAAACAGTAGATTTCCCCCACATATGGGGTATTGGCATGCTCAGGAGAAATTGAACAATAAATTGTATTGTCCATTTTCTCCATTTACCCCTGAAAAAGTAAAAAAAAAATCCAGTCTAAAGTTACATTTTTGTGAAAGAAAAGTAAATGTTAATTTTTTCCGTCTTCATTTGAAGCACCTGAAGGGTTAATAAACTTTTGAATATGCTTATGAGTACCTTGAAAGGTGAAGTGTTTAGAATGATGTCACTTTTGGGTATTTTCTGTTATACAGGCCCCTCAAAGTCACTTCAAATACGAGGTGGTCCCTAAAAAAATGGTTTTGCAAATTTTGTTGTAAAAATGGAAAATCGCTGGTCAACTTTTAACCCTTATAACTTCCTAACAAAAAAATTATGCTTCCAAAATTGTGTGGATGTAAAGTAGACATATGGGAAATGTTATTTGTTAACTATTTTGTGTGATATAACTCTCTTATTTAAGGGCATAAAAATTAAAATTTTGAAAATTGCTACATTTTTAAAATTTTTTGCCAAATTTCTATTTTTTTCCACAAATAAGCGTATTATATCAAATAAATTTTACCACTAACATGAATTACAATATGTCATGAAAAAATAGACTCAGAATAAATGGGATCCATTGAAAGGTTCCAGAGTTATGACCTCATAAAGTGACAGTGGTCAGAATTGTAAAAATTGGTCTGGTCAGGAAGGTGAAAACAGGCTTCGGGGCAAAGGGGTTAATAATTTCTGCAATGGACAGTGAAGGGATGTTGGATCCGTAGTTTATATACTATGCATAAAAGTACAGAAGTATTGTAACAATTTAGGACGCAATATTCACCTCTCACAGTTGCATGGACAATTGAATTTTCTTATTTTGATTTGAGGAATGTGTTTTAAAGGGGAATACAGTATTTAAAATGATTGGTAAGAAATATATTAAATTTGTCACCTGAAAATGCTGTCCTGTGTAGGGGAAGCATATTAAAGAGATAGTTTGCTCTGCTATTATTCCAAATGGCACAAAAAATATTGTATCATTCTGCTAATAGGATAGATCAACGAATACTATGGACTGAGGCTCTATATACATGAAGTGACTCAACCTGGCATTCTCACAATAATCTAATTCATTACTATCATAGTAATGCATTTGGTATACAAACTGTAGGTATTAATATGCTCATTGACTGCTACATTCTCCAGTCATCGGCACCATTTCTGTCCTATTGCCCAAGGATCAGAAGTCATTCTTGTGAGTGCTACAAGTCACTTTTTTAATACAGAACTTTGAAATTAATACTGAGGCTCTCATAGGAATGCATTGAAAAGGTAGCTTACTCACCACCTAGAAGATGCTGTATAATCCATCAAGTCACATTATGGGTCACATGACAGAAAAGAGGATAAAAATGACACATATAACAGGAGAATGCAGCTATTGGTATATAGATTAATATTTTTAACAGAATATTTATTACAAAAGGAGGACAAGTTACAAATTCTCATAAAAATTGCTACTTTAAGAGCACAATCAGATGGTCGTATAAATGTGACCGGTCTGGCCACAATTCTACATCTCTATTATAAAGCATGCACTGTCTTATGTTCCATACCAGTAAATTCTGCACAATGGTAAATTGTGGTTAGTGGTATATAAATAGTGTTGAGCGATACCATTCGATACCCAAAAATATCGTAACGGATGGTATCGCCCGATATGAAAAAAATATCGGGTATCGCCGATTCCGATACCGGAAGTCCCATTCAAGTCAAAGGGACTTCTGGTATCGGAATTAAAAAAAGCCCTTTATTTCCTTGTTGACTTATTCTACATAATTGAAAACAAATAAGAATCATGTAGAATGTATTGTGTGAGGTGGAGGAGACATTAAAGGCATAGAGGATTATTCAAATCACATGGCATAGCATTAATTCCAATTTTTTTTTCAAGACTTTCGAAGTTAAAAAGATATTGACTATGTTAACCTTTTTTATATTTTGTCAGATATGTATGTTTCACAACTTCTATGCTCTTCACCTTCTTTTGTACTTCTCCCACCCTTTCTCCTTCATGATCCGCAGCAGTAGCATTTTTTTCATCAACTTTTTCTTCACCTTATTCATCTTCTTCTTCTTCATCTTATTCCCATTATTTTTTTTTCCATTCTTCATATTTTTTTTATTCAGCTATTATTAATTTTCATATGCTATTTCTTCATCTTCTTCCTATTCTTCTTCTTCTTCTTCATTTTCTTATGGTGACAGGCATTCCTGTAGTACTTATCTATAAAAGTTATAAGATTACACCTTACGTTCTGCCTGTCACAAAAGATTTACAACAGGATTTGTCTGCGTTCAGTTTGGCCTGCAGCAGCAGGCATTATCCAGGGGCACCACGAGGAGGAACGGACTCACCCCCATTTACTGCTTAGTCTTCTTCTGCTTATAATTCTTGATATCTTCTATGCTGATTTTTAGTCTTATGCTTAATGTTCTTCTGCTTTCTGTTCTTCTGCTTTTGCTTCTTCTGCTTCTTGTTATTCTGTCTTTTGCTCTGTATCTTGGTGGTTGTCTTCATGTTCTTTGTCCTGTTCATCATATTATTTTGGGTCATATTTCTGGTCTTCTTTGGTGTGGTCTTCAGGGTCGTCGTCATCAGGGTCGTCAGCATGGAGATCAATAAGGATTACCAAAGACAATTTCAAAAAGCTTGATGTTGGAAATGTAGCAGAAGGTACAAGAAGGCTGAGAAACTGGCGAGAACCAGCTGACAGTATTGGAACCCGTAGTGGCAGCAGAAGGAACAAGAGCCAATGGCACTACCGAGGACCAACTGACGGTGCTGCACCACGGTTGCAGAAGGTACCTGTGCTAAAAAGCACTACCAAGGACCAGCTGATGTTGCTGGACCTCGGATACCGAGATGGAGGCACCTAGGCCAAAGGCTCTGGCGAGAACCAGCTGACAGTGCTGGAACCCGGATGGGTAGAAGAAGGAACAAGAGCCAATGGCACTACCGAGGACCAACTGACGGTGCTGGACCACGGTTACTAAGCAGAAGGTACCTGTGCTAAAAAGCACTACCAAGGACCAGCTGACGTTGCTGGACCTCGGATGCCGAGATGGAGGTACCTAGGCCAAAGGCTCTGGCGAGAACCAGCTGACAGTGCTCGAACCCGGATGGGTAGCAGAAGGAACAAGAGCCAATGGCACTACCGAGGACCAACTGACTGTGCTGGACCACGGTTACTAAGCAGAAGGTACCTGTGCTAAAAAGCACTACCAAGGATCAGCTGACGTTGCTGGACCTCGGATACCTAGATGGAGGCACCTAGGCCAAAGGCTCTGGCGAGGACCAGCTGACAGTGCTGGAATCCGGATGGGTAGCAGAAGGAACAAGAGCCAATAGCACTACCGTGGACCAACTGACGGTGCTGGACCACGGTTACTAAGAAGAAGGTACCTGTGCTAAAAAGCACTACCAAGGACCAGCTGACGATGCTGGACCTTCGGATACCGAGATGGCGGCACCTAGGCCAAAGGCTCTGGCGAGAACCAGCTGACAGTGCTGGAACCTGGGTGGGTAGCAGAAGGTACCCATCCATAGCAAAGTAGCCAGGCCGCAAGCCAGCCGCAGTTACCGAAACCCACAGTCCTACAGGGGGTCCATGTCCCATTGGCACTACGGATCCAGCCTTCAGTGCCAGTTCCCGCAGCCCACATAGGAGTCACCTTAACTGCAGGCATCGTAGAGTCGGCTAACCCGGCCGCAAGACGACAGGACAACGGATTGGTGGCATAGTGACCTTGACACTACCCAGAAACAGCTGGCGTGCTGAAAACAGGCTGGGCAACAGGGAGTACCCGTGCCAAAGACACTGCCGAGAACCAGCTGACGGTGCTGGAACCCAGATGGGTAGCAAAAGCTACAAGAGCCAATGGCACTACCGAGGAACAGCTGACGGTGCTGGACCACGGTTACTAGGCAGGAGGTACCTGTGCTAGAAAGCACTACCAAGGACCAGCTGACGGTGCTGGACCTTCGGATACCGAGATGGAGGCACCTAGGCCAAAGGCTCTGGCGAGAACCAGCTGACAGTGTTGGAACCTGGGTGGGTAGCAGAAGGTACCCATCCAAAGCAAAGTAGCCAGGCCGCAAGCCGGCCGCAGTTACCGAAACCCACAGTCCTACAGGGGGTCCATGTCCCATTGGCACTACGGATCCAGCCTTCAGTGCCAGTTCCCGCAGCCCACATAGGAGTCACCTTAACTGCAGGCATCGTAGAGTCGGCTAACCCGGCCGCAAGACGACAGGACAACGGATTGGTGGCATAGTGACCTTGACACTACCCAGAAACAGCTGGCGTGCTGAAAACAGGCTGGGCAACAGGGAGTACCCGTGCCAAAGACACTGCCGAGAACCAGCTGACGGTGCTGGAACCCAGATGGGTAGCAAAAGCTACAAGAGCCAATGGCACTACCGAGGAACAGCTGACGGTGCTGGACCACGGTTACTAGGCAGGAGGTACCTGTGCTAGAAAGCACTACCAAGGACCAGCTGACGGTGCTGGACCTTCGGATACCGAGATGGAGGCACCTAGGCCAAAGGCTCTGGCGAGAACCAGCTGACAGTGTTGGAACCTGGGTGGGTAGCAGAAGGTACCCATCCAAAGCAAAGTAGCCAGGCCGCAAGCCGGCCGCAGTTACCGAAACCCACAGTCCTACAGGGGGTCCATGTCCGATTGGCACTACGGATCCAGCCTTCAGTGCCAGTTCCCGCAGCCCACATAGGAGTCACCTAAACTGCAGGCACCGTAGAGTCAGAATGTGTGGACGGCAACTGTGAGCAGGAACTGGCGGTGTCGGAGGTCAGGGGAAATACTCGAGACAGAGTGGAGACAGAGGCCAAATCAGAGAATGTTTAAATCGAAAGTAGTTAGAATTTGGAGGCAGCAGCAGTTTGCCGTCCACACAGCAGGGGATCAGCTGATGTTACCGAACCCCACTTACACATGAACAAGTGTTTTTTCTGTGTGGACAGCACTTCCGAGCACCAAGTGGCGTTGTTGGAGCCCAGGGACAATCATGGAGTAGGCTGAGGCCTACTAGGAGCCAGGTGTAAATCGGAGGTAGTTTGACTTTGGAGGGAGCAGGACGCTTTTCCATACACACAGCAGGGGATCAGCTGACGTTACCGAACCCCACTTACACATGAGCGAGTGTTTTTTCTGTGCGTACAGCACTTCTGAGCACCAACTGGCGTTGTCGGAGCCCATGAAAAATCAGGTAGTAGGCTGAGGCCTACTTGGTGGCAGTTTTCTAGACTACTACTAACTGTCAACATACTCCAATTAGGCCTCTGTCTTCACTCTGTTTCGAGTATTTCCTCTGGCTTCCAAACACGACAGTTGCTGCTCTGAAATGCCATCTGCACAACCAACACTTGTTGCTGTGTTACTGGGGTTTTGTAATAGCAGCTTATCCCTAGAAGTGAGTCAGGCAATGTCTCCTGCTCTGTCCACTTTTCCACTACAAGTAGTGGGAATGTAGACAAAGCAGGAGACATTGCCGGACTCACCTCTGGAGATGAGCTGATGTTACAGGACCATGGTAACACAGGAACAAGTGTTGATTGTGCAGACTGCACTTGAGAGCAGAAACAGGCGGTGTTGGAGGCCTGAGGAATTACTCAAAACAGAGTGGAGACAGAGGGCAAATCAGAGAACATATTAAATCAGAGGTAGTCAGAAGTTGTAGGCAGCAGGAGAGTTTGACGTACAGACAGCAGGGGATCAGCTGACGTTACCGAACCCCACTTACACATGAGCGAGTGATTTTTCTGTGCGTACAGCACTTCTGAGCACCAACTGGCGTTGTCGGAGCCCAGGAGAAATCAGGTAGTAGGTTGAGGCCTACTTGGAGCCAGGTGTAAATCTGAGGTACTTAGAGTTTGGAGGGAGCAGTACACTTTGCCATACACACAGCAGGGGATCAGCTGACGTTACCAAACCCCACTTACACATGAGCGAGTGTTTTGTCTGTGTGGACAGCACTTCTGAGCAACAACGGGCGCTGTTGTAGCCCAGGAATTACAGTTCAGGTCATAGAAACATGAACACAACAGGAGACCTGGATCCTGTTGCCAGCCAATTATTTATTCTGGAAGAGGACTGGCAAATTCAGGTGAGATCCAGGCCTTGTTCATTTTCACAAAAGTAAGCCGGTCAACATTATCGGCGGATAATCGCGTGCGACGGTCTGCTACCACACCACCTGCAGCACTAAAGACACATTCCGATAATACACTGGCAGCAGGGCAAGCCAGCACCTCCAATGCATACTGGCTAAGCTCTGGCCATGTATCCAGCTTAGAGACCAAATACTTGAACGGGGAAGAGCCGTCTGGGAGAACACTAACAGGGCAAGACAAGTAGTCTGTCACCATCTGACGGAAACGTTGCCTCCTGCTGACTGGAGCCGTCTGTGATGGTGTAGCCATTTGTGGCGGTCCCACAAAACTTTTCCACATTTGGGCCATACTGGCCTTGCCTTGTCCTGTGGCACTTCCTCTGCTACCTCTTTGTGCAGAGCTTCCTCCACTAGAGCCTTGTGTACCTCCCTCCTCTGGAGAAATGTGTTCCTCCTCCTCCATTGACTCCTCGTCATCCTCCTCACTAAGTGTCCCCTGCCTAGGCCTTTGTGTGGAACCACGTTGTGCAGACTTGCCAGAAGCAGATGGCATTTCTGACTCCTCATCCTCGAACTCTTCAAAGACCTCCTCACTTAGTGCTTGTAAGGTTTTTTGAAGCAGACAGATAAGGGGGACAGTCATGCTGACTAGTGCATCATCTGCACTGGCCATCCGCGTGGAGTCATCGAAGGCACGCAAAACTTGGCAGATGTCCCTCATAGTGGCCCACTCAGTGGTGGTGAAGTGTGACCGGCGCACAGTGTGACTTGTTTGCGCCTGATGCAGCTGGTACTCCATTACTGCTGCCTGCTGCTCACACAAACGCTCCAACATATGTAACGTTGAATTCCACCTGGTGGGGAAGTCACATATGATGCGATGTTCTGGCAGGCGGAATCGGCGTTGCAGAGATGCAATGCGCGATCTTGCCATGCTGGAACGCCGCAAGTGAGCACACTCTAGGCGAACCTTGTGCAGCAGTGCATCAAGATCCGGATAGTCCCTCAGAAAGCTCTGCACGACCAAATTGAGCACGTGTGCCATACATGGTATGTGAGTGAGGTTGCCTAGGCCCAGAGCTGCCACTAGATTTTGGCCATTGTCACTCACTACCAAACCTGGCTGGAGATTCGCAGGCACAAACCACACATCGCTCTCCTGCTTGATGGAATTGCAGAGCTCCTGTGCTGTGTGGCTCCGATTCCCCAAAGAAATTAATTTAAGTACGGCCTGTTGACGTTTGGCCACACCTGTGCTCATATCTGTCCTAACAGGCTCATGCAGTGCTGATTCCGAGGAACTAGAGTAGGAGGAGGACTCAATATGTACAGACTGCATTCCTGCAATCCTTGGAGTTGGCAGAATACGTACAGAGCCACTCTCCAGATCTGTACCTGGCTCCACAACATTGACCCAATGGGCAGTGAGGGAAAGGTATCATCCCTGTCCATGGCTACTGGTCCACGCATCGGTGGTCAGGTGGACATTGCTACTGACGGCGTTTAGTAGCGCATTTTTAATTTTTCCCTCCACATGCTTTTGCAGGGCAGGGACGGCTTGCCTGCTGAAATAAAAGCGGCTGGGCACATTGTATTGTGGAACTGCCAATGACATCAAGTTCCGGAAGGTGTCAGTCTCCACCAGCCTGAATGACAGCATCTCAAGGGCCAGTAGTTTGTCAATGCCGGCATTCAGAGCCAGTGCTCGGGGATGGTTTGCCGAGTATGGCCGCTTTTTCTCCCATGCCTGTGCTACCAATTGCTGGTGAGTGGCCTGGGAGTGTGATGATGACTGAGAACGTGGTTCAGTGGGTGAAATTTCACTGGGTCTCTGGACAACAGTGGCAGAGGTTCTTCCATGGCGTTCCAGTGAGGAAGCCGAACCAGCTGTGTGTGAGCTGGAGGAAGAGGCCTCGACACGAGCTGAAGAGGTGGTAGGTGCTGCTGAAAGTTGGCCTACATCTTCAGTGTGTCTGTGTAACGCCAGCTCGTGCTTGGTACGCACATGTTTCCACATATTTGTGGTATTGAGGTTGCTCACATTTTTCCCTCGTTTAACTTTCTGATGACACAGCTTGCATTTGACAAAGCAAATGTCATCTGCAACTGTGTCAAAAAAAGACCACGCACTGCAAGTCCTGGGAGCGCCCGTTTTGTGTTTTGGAAGAGGATTGCTCCTCACGGGTGCCAAAGTGGAGGCTACAGGCAACCAAGTCTGCCCCCGCCCTCTCCCTCCTGTTTTGGCTGTTCGGGGAATCTCTTCCTCAGAGCTGCTCCCACCACCTTCCTGTGGCTGACGCCATGATGGGTCAAGGACCTCATCATCTACACTTCCCTCTTCAAGCACCGGCTGGTCCTGGGTTGTCTCGCCAGCACCGTACGCACCAGAAATTGGCAACTGAGTCTCATCATCATCAGATGAGTACTGAGGTGTGCTGACAATAGGCACTGGCCCACCCGCCTCTTCAGATTCAGAGGGACAAAGCAGTTGCACATCACTGCATACTCCCTCTTCTTCACGCTCTAGAATGCTGCTTGGCTGGCCTCCTCTTTACAAGCCAACAGATTCTGAGGACAGAAGTAAAGATTGAGATGGCTCCTGTCCAGGGCTCTCAGACTGCCTGGGCAATTTGGCAGGTGGTGAAGAGACAGATGGTTGCTCTTCAGTGCTCTGGCCCTGAGAGGATGCGGAAGCCATTGAAGTGGATGCGTTAGCTGCCATCCATCCGACAACGGCTTCAATTTGTTCGTCACGCAGCAGTGGGGTACGGCAAGGTCCTACAAAGCTGCGCATGAAGGACTGTTGCCTGGTAAAAGTGGGAGATGCCGGGTCACTGGTGGCCGCAGCAGGCACCAAATCCCCACGTCCTCTCCCTGCTGAATCCCCACGTCCTCTCCCTGCTGAAACTCCACGGCCACGACTACGTGCCTTACTCCCTGCCTTCTTCATCTTGGTAGACTGATAAAGATAGGCAGAAAAGTAAAAAAGGGGGGGCTTAGTGTTCTTATTCCTGAACACCTGCTAACCAGTATAAGAAACACTAATTTTGACAAGAGTGTGTGTACTACACTTTAATATGATCTAATGTGGCCTACACAACTCTAAAGTGGAGTGTTGGGTGAACTTACTTCCTTTTTTCTTTTTTTTTGGGAAAAATAAAAGGATGTGACTAGAGTTGAGCGAAACGGGTCGAAAAAATTCAAAAGTCGCCGACTTTTGGCAAAGTCGGGTTTCATGAAACGAAACCCGACCCTAGGATGAGGTCGGCCACGAGGTCGGCGACTTACGCGCCACAGTCGCGTTTCAAAAGTTTGTTTTGCGCTCTTTTTCAGCCAATCAGGATCCACGGACACTGTGGGCAACGTGATGACCTAGGCACGGGTCACCACCATCTTTCAGAAGGGCATGCAAGTGATTGGCTTGCTTTGGTGGGCATCACAGGGGGTATAAAAGGGCGTGCACGCCGACCGCCATCTTACTTCTGCCGATCTTAGTATAGGGAGAGGTTGCTGTTGATTCTGTAGGGAGATCGTTAGGCAGGGAAGAAGACAAAAGAACTGCTTCTGCTGCTAGCGATTTGGCCTGCACAACACACAAGTCACTGTGTGTGCAGTGCAAGGGGAGGCTATATTGTGGTGTATCAGTGGTGTTGGTTGTTGGGCTGCCTTCTAAGGCTTCCTGACACGCTGGCATTGCTGTTTACCCACTGCTCCGCAAACTGCTTTTTTAAAAGCAATCCAATCTCCCTTATCCTCTAGTCACTTTGGTCACAGCTGTGCCATCGAGCGTGTCACATAGCGCTCAGATATCAGTGGGCCTCACACAATCCACAAGTGTCCAGTGTCCAAAAGTGTACGCAGAGATTCAAAATCTCCATTATCCTCTCATCACTTTGGTCACAGGCAGCTGTGCCATCGAGCGTGTCACATAGCGCTCAGATATCAGTGGGCCTCACACAATCTACAAGTGTCCAGTGTCCAAAAGTGTACGCAGAGATTCAAAATCTCCATTATCCTCTCGTCATTTTGGTCACAGGCAGCTGTGCCATCGAGCGTGTCACATAGCGCTCAGATATCAGTGGGCCTCACACAATCTACAAGTGTCCAGTGTCCAAAAGTGTACGCAGAGATTCAAAATCTCCATTATCCTCTCGTCACTTTGGTCACAGGCAGCTGTGCCATCGAGCGTGTCACATAGCGCTCAGATATCAGTGGGCCTCACACAATCTACAAGTGTCCAGTGTCCAAAAGTGTACGCAGAGATTCAAAATCTCCATTATCCTCTCGTCACTTTGGTCACAGGCAGCTGTGCCATCGAGCGTGTCACATAGCGCTCAGATATCAGTGGGCCTCACACAATCCACAAGTGTCCAGTGTCCAAAAGTGTACGCAGAGATTCAAAATCTCCATTATCCTCTCGTCACTTTGGTCACAGGCAGCTGTGCCATCGAGCGTGTCACATAGCGCTCAGATATCAGTGGGCCTCACACAATCTACAAGTGTCCAGTGTCCAAAAGTGTACGCAGAGATTCAAAATCTCCATTATCCTCTCGTCACTTTGGTCACAGGCAGCTGTGCCATCGAGCGTGTCACATAGCGCTCAGATATCAGTGGGCCTCACACAATCTACAAGTGTCCAGTGTCCAAAAGTGTACGCAGAGATTCAAAATCTCCATTATCCTCTCGTCACTTTGGTCACAGGCAGCTGTGCCATCGAGCGTGTCACATAGCGCTCAGATATCAGTGGGCCTCACACAATCCACAAGTGTCCAGTGTCCAAAAGTGTACGCAGAGATTCAAAATCTCCATTATCCTCTCGTCACTTTGGTCACAGGCAGCTGTGCCATCGAGCGTGTCACATAGCGCTCAGATATCAGTGGGCCTCACACAATCTACAAGTGTCCAGTGTCCAAAAGTGTACGCAGAGATTCAAAATCTCCATTATCCTCTCGTCACTTTGGTCACAGGCAGCTGTGCCATCGAGCATGTCACATAGCGCTCAGATATCAGTGGGCCTCACACAATCTACAAGTGTCCAGTGTCCAAAAGTGTACGCAGAGATTCAAAATCTCCATTATCCTCTCGTCACTTTGGTCACAGGCAGCTGTGCCATCGAGCGTGTCACATAGCGCTCAGATATCAGTGGGCCTCACACAATCTACAAGTGTCCAGTGTCCAAAAGTGTACGCAGAGATTCAAAATCTCCATTATCCTCTCGTCACTTTGGTCACAGGCAGCTGTGCCATCGAGCGTGTCACATAGCGCTCAGATATCAGTGGGCCTCACACAATCTACAAGTGTCCAGTGTCCAAAAGTGTACGCAGAGATTCAAAATCTCCATTATCCTCTCGTCACTTTGGTCACAGGCAGCTGTGCCATCGAGCGTGTCACATAGCGCTCAGATATCAGTGGGCCTCACACAATCTACAAGTGTCCAGTGTCCAAAAGTGTACACAGAGATTCAAAATCTCCATTATCCTCTCGTCACTTTGGTCACAGGCAGCTGTGCCATCGAGCGTGTCACATAGCGCTCAGATATCAGTGGGCCTCACACAATCCACAAGTGTCCAGTGTCCAAAAGTGTACACAGAGATTCAAAATCTCCATTATCCTCTCGTCACTTTGGTCACAGGCAGCTGTGCCATCGAGCGTGTCACATAGCGCTCAGATATCAGTGGGCCTCACACAATCTACAAGTGTCCAGTGTCCAAAAGTGTACGCAGAGATTCAAAATCTCCATTATCCTCTCGTCACTTTGGTCACAGGCAGCTGTGCCATCGAGCGTGTCACATAGCGCTCAGATATCAGTGGGCCTCACACAATCTACAAGTGTCCAGTGTCCAAAAGTGTACGCAGAGATTCAAAATCTCCATTATCCTCTCGTCACTTTGGTCACAGGCAGCTGTGCCATCGAGCGTGTCAAATAGCGCTCAGATATCAGTGGGCCTCACACAATCTACAAGTGTCCAGTGTCCAAAAGTGTACGCAGAGATTCAAAATCTCCATTATCCTCTCGTCACTGTGGTCACAGGCAGCTGTGCCATCGAGCGTGTCACATAGCGCTCAGATATCAGTGGGCCTCACACAATCCACAAGTGTCCAGTGTCCAAAAGTGTACGCAGAGATTCAAAATCTCCATTATCCTCTCGTCACTTTGGTCACAGGCAGCTGTGCCATCGAGCGTGTCACATAGCGCTCAGATATCAGTGGGCCTCACACAATCTACAAGTGTCCAGTGTCCAAAAGTGTACGCAGAGATTCAAAATCTCCATTATCCTCTCGTCACTTTGGTCACAGGCAGCTGTGCCATCGAGCGTGTCACATAGCGCTCAGATATCAGTGGGCCTCACACAATCTACAAGTGTCCAGTGTCCAAAAGTGTACGCAGAGATTCAAAATCTCCATTATCCTCTCGTCACTTTGGTCACAGGCAGCTGTGCCAACGAGCGTGTCACATAGCGCTCAGATATCAGTGGGCCTCACACAATCCACAAGTGTCCAGTGTCCAAAAGTGTACACAGAGATTCAAAATCTCCATTATCCTCTCGTCACTTTGGTCACAGGCAGCTGTGCCATCGAGCGTGTCACATAGCGCTCAGATATCAGTGGGCCTCACACAATCCAAAAGTGTCCACTGTCCACAAGTGTGTGCAGAAATTCTAAATCTCCCCTGTCCTATAGACACCTTTTACCTTGTTTTACATTACTATATAGTTTGTTGGATTTTGTCTACATTTCTACCAAAAATGAGGAAGGCTGGTGGAAGAGGCCGTGGAATTGGGTGGGGGTTGGCAGCTGGTAATGATGGTGTTGGTGGTGGATCTGATGGTAGTGGCAAGAGCAAAATAGGACCGAATGCAGGAGGTGCTGACCCTGCGTCATCGTCTGGCTACATAAGGCCTCGAACGCTTAGTTTTCTAGGAGTTGGCAAACCGCTTTTAAAGGCAGAGCATCAGGAAAAAGTTTTGTCTTACATTGCTGACTCAGCCTCCAGCTCTATCGCCTCCTCTTCTTCAGTTGTAAAAAGTAAAAGCACTGAGTCGTCATTGGAGGCTCATGTTCATGAACCACACCTTTCCTTGTGTCCTTCACCCCAACCAAGATTGAAGGATGACGCAGGCCATACTACTGATTACTCCATGGAGCTGTTTTCACATACCATGCCTGGATTATCAAGTCAAATGGTGAATTACCCAGGCCAAGATGAATCTGACATGGAGTGCACTGATGCACAGCCGCTGATGGATGATTCTGCTGGTACATTCACTCAGAGCACTACATTGTCCTCGCAGTGTACAGAGCCAGATTTTGACCCTGATGAGACTCAGGTGCCCCTTCCCGCACACTATACCACCATACACGGTGACACAGAGAAAGGTGCACATGACATAGAAGAGGAGGTGATGGATGACCCAGTTGTTGACCCAGATTGGCATCCATTGGGGGAAGAGGGTGCTGCTTCCAATAGCTCAGATGAGGAGCATCCACAGCAGACATCGACATCGCAACAGCTGTTATCTGGCAGGCCCGGAGCACTCCAAAGACAGGTTCCAAACATCAAAAGAGTTGCTGGACAGCTTGTCCAGAAGGTCAAAAGATCACAGCGTGCTAGGCCGCAAAATGTCTGCCAAAGTAGGAAGAGTGCAGTGTGGCACTTTTTTGAACAAAATCCTCATGATCAGGCCAAGGTTATCTGTAAGAAGTGCGCAAAGACCTTTAGCCGAGGGAAAAATCTGAAAAATTTGAATACCAGTTGCATGCTTAGACATTTAACCAGCATGCACTTGCAAGCGTGGACACAACACCAAACCTCAAGTGCCACATGTGCAACTGATCACAACGAAGGTAGTCAGCAACGCTACATTGTTTCCCCCACTGTAAGCCCACCGGTTAGCACAGCAGCAAATGTTGAGGTGTCATTGCAAGGCCACAGCAGTCAGGGAATCCCACTGTTATATCAATGAAAGACTGATTCTAGGCCATCAGAAAGAACACCAACTCCATCACCATCATCAACCCTCTCTCAGTCCTCCCTGTCCACCGCTACTTCCACCATATGCAGCTCTCAAGTCCAGCTCACCCTCCCAGACACTATGAGTAGGTCAAGAAAGTACTCAGTCTCTCATCCGCGTACACTGGGTTTGAACGCCCACATTGCCAAACTAATCTCGTTTGAGATGATGCCCTTTCGGTTGGTGGAAAGCACAGCTTTCCGCGAACTCATGGCCTATGCAGTACCACGCTATGACCTACCCAGTCGCCACTTCTTCTCTCGCAAAGCCATCCCAGCCCTCCACCATCATGTGAAAGACCGCATTGTCCATGCACTCAAGCAGTCAGTGAGCGGAAAGGTGCACCTCACAACTGATGCATGGTCCAGTCGGCATGGCCAGGGCCGTTACGTGTCCATCACTGCGCACTGGGTTAATGTGGTGGATGCAGGGTCCACAGGGGACAGCGGTGGTGGGACAGTGCTGCCTAGCCC
Organism: Dendrobates tinctorius; assembly: GCF_039654945.1. Lineage (NCBI taxonomy): Eukaryota > Metazoa > Chordata > Amphibia > Anura > Dendrobatidae > Dendrobates > Dendrobates tinctorius. The sequence continues at coordinate 16,314,704 of NW_027361737.1, forward strand.
ACGGTATAGGAAACAGTTGGCTGTAGGCGTTCGACCCTCCTCCTCCTCCTCCTCCTCCTCCAGAAGCGAAAGCTCGTCCACAGAGCACAGTTGTTGCGAGCACTCCATCTGCAGCTGCCACTGTTGCACACGATGTGTCCCCCTATCGAGCAGCTAGTGGAAAGCGTCAGCAGGCTGTGTTGCAGATGATGTGTTTGGGCGACAGACACACCGCCGAGGTGCTGGCCGAGTACTTGAAGCGACAAACTGAGTCATGGCTGGGCAGTGTACATCTTGAGGCAGGCAAGGTAGTTAGTGATAACGGCCGTAATTTTGTGGCAGCCATAGCCCTTTCAAAACTCAGCCACATACCTTGCTTGGCTCACACATTGAACCTGGTGGTGCAGTGCTTCCTCAAAAATTATCCGGAGTTAACAGCCCTGCTCCAGAAGGTGCGAAGACTGTGCGCGCACATCCGCCGGTTGCCTGTACACTCCGTTCGTATGCAGAAGCTGCAGCGATTGCTCCACCTTCCCAACCACCGCCTCATTATCGACATTGCAACAAGGAGGAACTCCACCCTGCACATGGTGGAGCGGCTGTGCGAGCAGAGGCAGGCCATAATGCATTTGTGGGAGGATACACGGCCAGGCACTTTGAGAGCAGACATGGAGTTGACAGGCGTGCAGTGGTCGAAGCTGAAAGACCTTTGTAAAGTCCTTCAGTGTTTTGAGGAATGCACACGGCTGGTAAGCACAGACGACGCCATCCTAAGCATGAGCATCCCACTTATGCGTCTGCTCATGCAAACTTTGACGCACCTTAAGGAGCAGGCGTCTGCAGCCAATGTTGATGAGGAGGAAGAGGAGGAGGGAATCCTTGATGACATTCAGCCATTGTCTGCTCAGGGACCTCTCCTGGACGAAGTGGAGGAAGAAGAGGAGGAGGAGGAGGATGATGGGGATGATTACTTAGGGGAGGAGGATGCATCTCGTGGGGCAAGTGAAAATGTTGGCGTGGCAAGGTCTGGTACAGGGTTTGTGCGTGACTGGAGGGATGTGGATTTGCCAGAAAGTGCTCCTCCACCCAGCACTCGCAGTGCATCATTGACTCCGGGAACATTGGCCCACATGTCAGATTATGCCTTGCGGATCCTAAAAAGGGACCCCCGCATTGCCAAAATGATGAACGATGACGACTACCGGTTGGCCAGCATCCTGGATCCACGCTATAAAGGCAAATTACAAAACATCATGCCACAGGAGAACCTTGACCTAATATTGGCTAATAAACAAGCAACTCTGGTAAATCGGTTGCTTGAGGCATTCCCAGCACACAGCAGCGGTGATGGTTCTCACACGAGCCGTACGGGTCGGGGGCAGCTTGGCAGAGGTGTTCGTGGTGCACACAGCAGAAGTGGCGTTGGAGACAGGGGTTTCATGACAATGTTGTGGACTGATTTTTCAAATACCGCTCACACAACTGGTAATACTGCATCGATGGAAAGTGACAGGAGACAGCAGTTGTCAACTATGGTTACAAACTACTTTTCCTCCCATATCGATGTTCTCCCACACAGGCCATTCCCCTTTGACTATTGGGCCGCTAAACTGGACACCTGGCCTGAATTGGCCCAATATGCCTTACAGGATCTCGCTTGCCCAGCTGCAAGTGTGCTATCGGAAAGAGTCTTCAGTGCAGCTGGATCAATCCTTACAGAAAAAAGGACCCGTCTGTCAACCCAAAATGTGGATGATCTAACCTTCATTAAAATGAACCACGCATGGGTTTCCAAGGATTTTGTCCCACCTTCCCCTGATGACACATAGGGTGACAGAAAAATGGCTTGCTTTGGTCCACCTCTTCCTGGTACTTCACCTATTTTGCCTTTTGCATCAGCTGAATGTCCAACATCAACATATGCCACTTTCTAAAACTCCCTAACTGTGCTGCCTCCCCCCCATGGCCGGGGTCACCACCTAGCGCACGACACCGTGCGAGTGCCGTTGCCCTGGACAGGTGGGTAGGCCGACTCTTGGGCGCGGGCACTGGCACAGGGTCCCTCATAGTGCAATCAAGTGTCTCTGACGGCGGTGGTGCACACCCGCCGTCAGACACACCGCTGTACTATGAGGGGCCCAGTGCCAGTACCGACGCCCACGAGTGGGCCCCCCTTGCTTGGGCAGGGCCCCAGCATTTGCAATCTTTACCTCTCCCTGCTCCTCCTCTGTGTAATCTGGGCCGTCAAATCCATACTGTGCCTGACACCGTCTGAGCCTGCCTCCTGAGACATATATTTTGAATGTGTACGCTATCCATACATGTTATCCGGGGATACGGTACCCTTTCTAACCTTTGTGCAATGACGTGCAATCCATACGGGGCCTAACACCGTCTGAGCCTGCCTCATGCTATATAGACATATATTTTGAATGTGTACGCTATCCATACATGTTATCCAGGGATACGGTACCCTTTCTAACCTTTGTGCAATGACGTGCAATCCATACTGGGCCTAACACCGTCTGAGCCTGCCTCATGCTGTATAGACATATATTTTGAATGTGTACGCTATCCATACATGTTATCCAGGGATACGGTACCCTTTCTAACCTTTGTGCAATGACGTGCAATCCATACTGGGCCTAACACCGACTGAGCCTGCCTCATGCTGTATAGACATATATTTTGAATGTGTACGCTATCCATACATGTTATCCAGGGATACGGTACCCTTTCTAACCTTTGTGCAATGACGTGCAATCCATACTGGGCCTAACACCGTCTGAGCCTGCCTCATGCTGTATAGACATATATTTTGAATGTGTACGCTATCCATACATGTTATCCGGTGATACGGTACCCTTTCTAACCTTTGTGCAATGACGTGCAATCCATACTGGGCCTAACACCGTCTGAGCCTGCCTCATGCTGTATAGACATATATTTTGAATGTATACGCTATCCATACATGTTATCCGGGGATACGGTACCCTTTCTAACCTTTGTGCAATGACGTGCAATCCATACTGGGCCTAACACCGTCTGAGCCTGCCTCATGCTGTATAGACATATATTTTGAATGTGTACGCTATCCATACATGTTATCCGGGGATACGGTACCCTTTCTAACCTTTGTGCAATGACGTGCAATCCATACTGGGCCTAACACCGTCTGAGCCTGCCTCATGCTGTATAGACATATATTTTGAATGTGTACGCTATCCATACATGTTATCCAGAGATACAGTACCCTTTCAAACCTATGTGCAATGACGTGAAATCCATACTGGGCCAAACACCGTCTGAGCCTGCCTCATGCTGTATAGACATATATTTTGAATGTGTACGCTATCCATACATGTTATCCGGGGATACGGTACCCTTTCTAACCTTTGTGCAATGACGTGCAATCCATACTGGGCCTAACACCGTCTGAGCCTGCCTCATGCTGTATAGACATATATTTTGAATGTGTACGCTATCCATACATGTTATCCAGGGATACGGTACCCTTTCTAACCTTTGTGCAATGATGTGCAATCCATACTGGGCCTAACACCGTCTGAGCCTGCCTCATACTGTATAGACATATATTTTGAATGTGTACGCTATCCATACATGTTATCCAGGGATACGGTACCCTTTCTAACCTTTGTGCAATCACTTGCAATCCATACTGGGCGTGAGAACGGCTGGCGAGCTGTTAAGCAAGCTACAGCACCTGTCCAGACAAGTACAGGGATTCCCTAGCGAGGAGACTTATTTGATTGTTTTCAATGTTGGGACAGCAATTTTTGGGGAGCACTATACTCTGGAGAATGATAGATGGGGCCCACCATACACTGGAACATTCCAAAGGTGGACATCAGACACTGGAGCAGCATTTACAGGGCCCATTATACACTAGAGCATTAGAAATGGGGCCCATTATGTTTGGAGCATTATTTGGGCCCATAAGACAGTGGAGCTTCATCCATGGGGACCAACATATACTGTAGCATTATGTGGAGCTCATCATATACTGTTTCAAACATTATATGGGACCAATGATTCTGTATGGAGAAATAGATGGGCCTCGTCATGAGATGTAAAAAGTGAGGTATTTTTCATTGTACTATACCGCTATTTCTCTGCCGTATCGGAGCATGATGAGTTGTGGTATGTGTTAAAGGGGCGCTCTTTCGCCCAGGGCACATGAAAACCTGGAGCCAGCCCTCCCCCCCCACAGTTTGTAGCCAAATAACCCCCATTTTTCAGTGCGTAACTTGTAATATGAAGTTAATTAAGGTTGACAAGCTTAAGAAAGAAGAATTGATGCTTTTGGCATTCAAATGGGCACTGTAGGTGTGTTTCCTGTCCTCCTCTCACTGCCGACTTTTATTCCCCATTGACTTACATTGGGTTTCGTGTTTCGGGACGACCCCGACTTTTCCCTATAATCGGACGATCTTGCTCGACCCGACTTTTGGAAAAGTCGGGTTTCACGAAACGAAACGCGACCCTAAAAAACCAAAAGTCGCTCAACTCTAGATGTGACCAAAGTTTGAAAGCTATAGTATCACAAACTTTTTGGAGCGATTACAATGCAGGAAGCTAACCTATAATGCAGTAGATGAGGCTCCAAAAAATAGGGTGATACTAGTCTGGCTGGCCCTGAAGGGCACAAGCCAGCAAAAAGGCTCCTCTATCTAATCCTATATAGTGTTTGCAACCAACCAATGACAATGGATGTGGATGGAAGCACACTAATATAGGAGCAAAAATCTGGACAAATTTGCTGCTATAAATAAAAAAAAGGATTGTGTATGAGGCAGTGACGCACGCTGAGCGGACTACAACCAGCGGTGGCTGTAGAACACACTGCAACGTGAGCTGCACTCACACACAGAGAGACCTATCAGACAGCCAAAAACAGTGCAGAGAAATGGGCTATAGCACTGAAAGGCTGCTGAAAGGCTCTGCTGTCCACTCCTTTAGTGTTTGCAGCCAACGTATATGGATACGTATGGAAGCACACTATACAGGAGAACAAAAAAGCAGCAATAAAAGAAAAATGTGTATGAGGCAGAGACACACGCTGGGCGGCCTACAAGCAGACGTGCCTGCAGGACACACTACACAGCGTGGGTCTGCACTCACGCAGCCCTTGCAGACAGCTATTAAAACAGCGCTGCTGGGCTACAAAAATGCTACAGTGGTGGATTATGTAGCCTGGGTAGAGCAATAGATATTTTTGATGATCGCTATTTCTAACTGTCCCTCACAGTCTTCAACAGCAGCCTGTCCCTAACTGAATTCACAGCAGAGTGAACCAGAAATGGCGGCTGCAGCGGTTTTTATTGTGCATCATGACATCATTTCAGCAGCCAATCACAGCCATGCCAGTAGTTAACATGCCTACATGACTAACAGGATGTGCCCACACTTCTGAGGATCCCCATTGGCTGAATCAAATCGAGCGGGCTCCTAGCATTATGGGAACTTCCGATTCCGGTATTCGATATGAAAAAAGTATCGGAACTAAGTATCGGAATTCTGATACAGCTAATATCGGCCGATACCTGATACTTGCGGTATCGGAATGCTCAACACTATATATAAATAATACATGGCCCAGCAGATCATGGCAGCATCTTGCTTTAATACTAAAGTATGATGTACAACAGTGGTCCACAACCTTTCTGACCTTGAGAGCAACATCCAGCTCTGAGAGAGGGTCGCAAGCCACATGCAACTCTGAGAAAGTGTCGCGAGCCGTGTTCAGCTTTGAGAGATGGTCGCAAGCCACATCTTGCTCCCACACTCCCTCACATTAGGGGCAACCAAAACCCCTATTATGGGTATAATGACAGGTAAAGCTTTTCCACAGAAGCAGTATACCAAGATCCAAGGGTTCCCACAATCCCCCCTTCAGTATTCTCCCACCACACTGTCATATCCAGCTTCAAGCACCTCCTCTGACAGGTAGTATCATCCTGTCTCCAGCACACCATCCTTAAATTATCTCTAAACCCCTAAGACCAGTGTATGTGCATCCAGATCTGCTCTTCTGTGCCGGACTATTCACAAAATTCACAATTTTGAGATGTTCTCTTCATAGCTCTTTGCTAGACCTGGAGCTAATACACCAAGGTAGCAGACAGCCAACAGCCACAATTCAAGAGATTGCGAGCCACATGTGGCTCTCGAGCTGCAGGTTGGGGATCCCTGAAGTACAATAACAATTAGTTTGGGACCCAATATACTCCTTTTATCTCTTTTTTTGTTTAAAGCCTTCAGTTTAAAGTGTTTATTAATTCTTGGTATGTTTAGCAAAATGGCTGGCCAGCTGCGGCCTCTTTCTCATTGGACAATGGAGGGTTGACAAAAGATTAAAAGAAAAATAAACCTTTCTTTGCAATGTGCATTCTGAGGTTCAGGAGTGTTTTTCTCTGGGCTTTGCACTCTTATCCACCCATTTCCAGAAAAATTATAATCTTAATCAAAGCTAACCCAGATCCTATCTATTCCCTATTACATAGTTCTTCCGGCTCTCTGCACTGTGACTGCTTAGGCAGAAGTTGCAAACTAGTGACGTCATTACGCCCTCTGACCTGAATGTCACAGTCAGAGGATGCAGAAGATGCCGCAGCAGTGGAATTTGTGTTAACATGAGCAACAGCAGCAGCAGCAGCGTGTAAGACTTGGACTGTTGTGCTGATGCATGAGTTGTTCTAAAAAAAAGTCAAAGGACTCACAGAAATTGCTTCTTCCATTTCCACCACTGCTGCTAATTTTTTGCCGTTGACTAATTGACGTGCTGGTGGTTGGAAGTCTACAGCTGCGATGCAACCTGTGTGCTTCACTGCTGTCTTGGGGAAAAGCTCTCTTAAGGTTGTGTAAAAGCATGTTTTGATACTCCAGCATTCACGGGTTTTTTTCTAGGGTGGGAAACATCTGGCAAAAATTGGTTTTATAACATGTATCTAACAAAGTGGCAACACAGTAGTCAGCATTATTCCTAATCAAAACTATACAGAGATCATGTTGCAGATAGTGCAGCAAGAAGACACTCAAATGTCGGGCTCTACCATGAGGTTCAAGTCCATATTTTGTTGGTGGCTGGGTAACAATGAGGCTCGTTTCTTCCCTCCCCTTCCGCCAACCATGAACAACAGAGAGGGGCGGATTATCCTCTCCATCTGACAGTTGCATCACATCTTCCTTCTCCATTTGTTCCTCAGATTTTTCACCTTCGATAACAGTTTGTCTGTTATCACCAGCCCCACTTGATCACAGTAATTCATCCTAATAGATAACCGGAATAGTGATGCTGATGATGGTGTCATCAGTGCTAATCAGCTTAGTAGCCATTTCTAAACTCTGCAGAAAGGTGCAGAGGTCTTTAATCTGTGCCCAATCTGTAAATGTGAATGCACCAGGTCCGCACTGCTTTTGCCCAGGCTATACCACATGACATAATGCATCAGGGCTCATTGCTGCTACCACAGTCGCTGCAACATGTACAGAGTGGAATTCCACCGTGTTGGCACATCGCATATCAACCTGTTAACTGGCATGGACAAAGACCTCTGTATCGATGCAAGTCAATGATTAGAGGGGTGCAAATGGCTGAAATGAGCACACAGCTTGCGTGCTTTCTGGAGCAGCTCACCCAGGCCAGGATAGTGGCTGAGAAAATGCTGTACCACCAGGTTGAGGACGTGAGCCATGCAAGGCACATGTGTGAGCTTGCCTCACCGTAGGGCCACCACTAGGTTCGCACCATTATCAGACACGGCCTTCCCTGGAAGCAGGTTAAGCGGAGACAGCCATTGATCAAACTCAACCTGGAGAGCTGTCCACACCTCTTCAGCTGTATGACTGAGAGCTCCAAAGCATATCAATTTTAACATTGCCTGATTGTGGTGAGCCCTGGCTGCGCAGTATGGAGGTTGTAGGAGTTTGCTCTGCCCTGTTGGAATGTGTGTCTCGTTAAGGCAGAGGTTGAGGGTGCAGGTAGAGGCCCTCGAGGAAATAGAGGCAGAAGCAATGGAGGAAGTGTTAAATGTAGAGGTTTGTCCTGCAAACTTGGGGATTCCAAGATTTGTGCAGCAGCGTATGTCCCCACAGCCACCAGAGTCACCCAGTGCCTAGTTAATGAAATGTAATGCCCTTAGCCATACTTACTCGTCCAAGTGTCTGCGGTGAAATGCTCCCTGGCAGAGATTTTGTCAAGGAATGGGTGATGTCGGTGACATGCTGGTGTAGCGCAGGCACAGCTTTCTTAGAAAAGAAATATAGACTGGGTAATTGGTACTGGGGGATAGCGACTGCCATCAGCTTTCGGAAACCGTCTATATCTGCCAGGCGGAATGGCAGCATTTCCATGGCCAACAGATTGGAGATGGTGGAGTTCAACCTCTTAGCTTTATCATGCCTAGGAGGAAACAATCTTTTATGTGACAACAACTGCAGAACTGTGGACTGGCTGCAGTGCTGAGAGAGGGTAGAGTGCAGTGAACTGGACAAACTGCTGGACCGTGAGAGAGGTGCAGGCGGAGATGTTGCTGTGGATTGAGAAACTTGTGGTGTACTCATTCTCTGAGATTGGTCAAAAACAGCAGGCATGTCCATTTGCATTACAGCAGAAGGCAGCCTCTCAGTCAGCGTGACTGGAGCTGGTAAAGAAGCCGAGGTCCTGCGGTCGAAAACCTGCATCTCAATAGTTGGCACAGTAACAGAGGAGGAAGAAGCAACAGATGTGATCTATGGGACTGTTAATGGTTGTTGAGGCCCGCAGGTCCTCATTTTTGCACTGGGGGATTCCCATAGTAAAGCATGTTTATTGCACATGTGATGGTTCATACATGTAGTACTCAAATTATTGCACTTTTTACCTCGACTCAATTTTTTTGCAAAGTTGGCAGATTACGTGAATTGGCTCATCCTAACCCTTGCCCCCCTTGTGAGATGCAGACTCACGGACAGTGCTAGTCAGAGGCACAGTTGTGGCTGAGGATGCATCGCTTGTTGTGGCTGCATCACTACGTGTCTGCGACAGACAGTGCAATATAACTTCCTTGTCTTCCTCCTCAGATGACCTACTTAGCTGTGTGCCTCTATGTTCATGCCAACTGGGATATGACACCTCATCATCATCCTCTGTGTTATCACATTCCTCACCCTTGGAGTCACCCTCGTCCTCTGCTTGTCCTGATAGCACAGTACAGTCCTCATGAGCCTCAGATATTTGAGTCTCATCAGGATCAGCTACCAACTGGGGTAAACATCTGATGACGAGGCACAGGATGCTGTTTGGACCATACTTCGTCCTTCCCTGGATCCAAGCATAAAAAAAGTTTGGCATTGGTGCAGATTTCCTCCTCTTGTCTCTTCGAAGTTTTTTAGTCCACTTCTGATGACATGGCATAGAATTTGTGAACAGCTTTTCAGATTCACCCATCTGTGGTTCCATACAGTCAGTTGAATGGTTGGATAGTGGAGACACGGGGAGAAGCATGGGGAATTTGGGTGCCACCTCTGTGGACTGTACTGGGTGTGATGTTGAGGTGGAGGAAGAGGAGAAGAGGCCACTTGAAGCTACACTTGCCATCCACTCGAGTCCATGCTCTTTCTTGGCATCATCAACAAGGTGTATCGCTGTGCGTCTGCCAAAGAAAGGTAGTAGTGTAGCCTGTCTAGTAACATAAGTTGTCAGTTGTCTTTGCATAGGATGTGATGTTGCTTCACTAGTGCTTTCACAAACATTACCACCTACCCCATGTACACCTTGAACGTCACGCCTAATTCCCCTTCCAATATGGCTTTGCTTTTTCCCAGTGATATTGCTCAGATAGTGTGGTAGAAGCACAGTATTAGGAACCAAAAATTAGATTTTAAACTCTGCACCACCTCTGCAAACAGCTGAATTTCAGCGACAGTAAATTTAAATTCTGGCTAGTCCCGTGTTTGAGACTCTTAAATGAAGCTCCAGGGGACTTTATTTGCATATTTATATTTTCCAGGGAGCAATGCACCTAGGATTTCACTGTGATTGAGCGCCTTTGCCAGCTGCCACAGTGTTTTCTTGACTGGTCTCCCTCAGGTCAGTGATTGTTTCATGATGTTGGTCTACTAGGCATTGCTCCCACCTAGCCAGAATCCTACTCCACACTGATGAGGGGCAACACCCCGAAACAGCTGTCTGTGGATGGATACCTGGCCTTGGTATTTCCCTTGTCATATCTGTAAACTCGTAAAGAGCTGGATATTGACTTAAAGGGCCACTTAATATGGTGGTAATGGTGGTTTCGGAAAGGAGCCGCCCCTTGGCTGGGTCCTTCCCTGGAGGAAGATCTGGCTAGTCCCGTGTTTGAGACTCTTAAATGAGGCTCCACGGACTTTATTAACAACAGAATGATACAACTATATATCATAAACCAATCATATATGACTCCAACCCGACTTTTTAAAATGGGCCGATTCCAGTCGTCGGAATGTTTGAGATGCCATTCATTGGATGCAGATTTTATCCATATGATCTGGCAGTGTCCTATTATCACACAATATTGGAAGGAGGTAACATCATTATTAACATCCCTGGTACAAGTTCGTGTTCCCCTTGAGCCACTGGTTTGTTTGGGGTGTGGGATGAGGAGACATGGGGTCAATATACTGGGATTTTCTTACGGGAGACATTGTTTATGGCACGAAAGGTACTGGCACTACGGTGGATGGGAGACTCATGTCCCTCACTTGGGATCTGGATTAATCTAGTGAGCTCGATTATCCCATATGAACGCACGCTATATCAGAATAGAGGATTCCCGGGTAAATTCAAAAAGATCAGGGAGAGGTGGAATTCCTCTCATCTCACTTTGTAGAGAGGAGATGCCACATGATAAATAGCTAATTGTATGGAATAAGGCTGCGAAACAGTTGTTGTTTTTTGTAGTTGTAGGTACGTTTTTTATAAGTTAGGCAGGTTTCATTACTTACGTAATAATATGAAAGCCAATGTAATTCAATTGATATCATGTTTTATTCTGTATGCAACTGGTATACACATTTTGCTTTGCATTTAATGTTATACAGAACATATGCATTTACACAGTATCTATTACGTTGTACAAGTATGTATGCTGTACACCATGTTTATAATTTAATAAACGAATTAAAAAAAAAAAATGGTGTGCTGTATCATGTTAGTCACAAAAAAAGAATTGTTTGAGTGTGGATTAGGCCTGTATGACAAAGAAGTTATGCTAAAAACAATTCTAAAGTCTACTGTTTGACTTTGATAACAGAAGACTTTTTTGTGGCCTATGGATCAGGCCTCTATAACACACTAGATGCTACAAAATATTTTAAAGTCAGGTTCCTTACCTGACTCTGCACTATTACAGTGTCAAAATGACGCTAAAACAAGATGTCCACTATTCATATGGATAAGGACATGTGATTTGAGCAGCCAATGACACAAGCGGCTGTGTCAGGACATTGTGGGTGTTTCCTGAGCTTTGATTGGCTAGCCGCAATGTGCACACAGAAAGTTAGGGGGGAAAAATTACTGCTTACTCCTCATCAAACATGTTCCCAATGCTCATGATACACCACCATTATTGTTGCTAAAGTGCTGAAAATATTTTTGTGGCAACGCAGATATTTTCCCAAGTGTTACCGATTTCTACTGATTTTATAAAATTTCGCTTGGGATTCCGATCACGAATCCGAATGTGCCATATTCATGCTGAATTTATGTTTGGTGATCAAATTCGCTCATCACTATTACTGACATGTGCTGGCAAAATGTTTGTCAAAAGTACACTCATTTAACACATACCGGGCATCAGATTAACCGTATGCAAGCTGAACATTGGCCGCGATTCATTAAAAAACACATTGCAGAAGAAAATGTGACTTTTAGTGTTTTCATTCCACTTTTGACCAGCTATGCCAAATTGGCCGGAGCTGGGAAGGAAAAGGGGAGACAGGGTATGATGGTGTGTGTCAATGACGGCCAGACAAATTGACAAACTTTGAAAAAGTGGTGGCGTATCTGACTCCAGAAATGTTATTCCTGTCCCTGGTGAGGTGTAGGGATGTGCACACCATTGATAAGATGCACCAGATTCATTATGTGGCACATCTTTATGAATTAAGAGCTTCTTATTTAAGGCAAGCCCATAAATAAGATTGGTGTATGAAACAACAGTCTTAATGAATCGGGGCCTGTGTGCCTAATAAATTGGAGAGAGTTTATTTCCCTCTCTCTTTTAAACTGTTTTTTCCTGCATTGAAAACAACAATTTTCCAGATTCTGCTTCCTTTTTGTGCTGTAGAAAGTTACATGACACAGTTCTCTGGGGATCAAGTAAACCACTTACCATATTACATTAAGTTTAGGTCTTCTAGAACTGTTTTACTTGGCCACGTTCAAAACAACAAAGTCCTGCCAAAACATGGTGGCTGGAACTGACCGACATTACCACAAAGTTAACTCCTAAAATAGTTACTCAAAAATAAACTTAAATCTTTATATGTACGGAGCAAATGAATCCTAATCCAACACAAGAGAGCAACACAACTGGATATTTTAAGAAGCACATTGATATTTGCTCAGGTATTCATCCATTATTCAATAAAAAGCTGTCATGGTTTTATTATTGGGTGTTCTTATTTTGCTGTTTATTTAGCTTAAAGAGAACCTGTCACATGAAGAAAACACTATTAGCCTGCAGATGTGGGGTTATTCTGCAGGATAACAGCATTCTGAACCAGCCCGGCACCTGGGCTGCCAAGAAGATAGTAACTTTATTCCTCCCAGCAGCAATCAGGTTTCTGTTACAGGGATTGGGTTGAACCCATTCTGTGTAAAGAGAGCAGAGCAGGGGTTGCAATTATGTCCCCAACACTGACTGACTGCCGGCCCTACTGATCAGCTGCTGTCAGTCAGTATGCGAGGGCATAGTCACAGCCACTGCTCTTTACACATCGATCAATGACTGAACACGTGTCAGCGTCACCCTCGTCACTAAAACCTGAATCAGCACAGGAGTAATAAAGTTACCTTCTTCCCGGTAAGGGGCTCAAAGTGCTGACGTTGAGCATATTTAGAACACTATTAACCCCATATCTGCAGATTAACAGCGTTTTTTCATGTGATAGAATATTGCTTTAAAGGGAATCTCTCTTGAACAATTATGAAACAATTACATCTATAGCAGTTTCAAATAGACATTATTGGTGAGGGTCAAACGCGTCTCCATCTATGAAGATTGGCAAATAGACTTCTGTTCTCCTCTTAACGGAGTCATCACTTTCTTAAAAATTGTACTCAGTTTATTCTTTAAGGTGTTGTTAAAATATAATATAATAGTCAACAGAGTGATAGGAGCAGTAGAGAACATGTTTGACCACAGCTCCATCCACTTTTTATACGAGTGGTGATCAAATGTGCTCACTACTGCTACATTCACACATGGGATTTTTTGGTCTTCGTCTCTCAGGATCAGAGGAGGTCTCAGCAGCTAGGCCCACAGAGATATTAAATGTCTGTTTTCTAAAAGCTTAAAAGACAACCTGTCACATTGGACACCTTGATAAAACATAGTCAAAAAGACATTTTTTTTACTACTCCTTGCCCATTTTAGTCTATGGATATGCCCCTACATGGGCCTGAGTAGGTCTGAATATAGATTTCTGCAATTCAGGAAATGTCCAGCAAAATGCACTGTACAAAAGTGAAGCTAATCTTAAAATATTAGAATACAACAGGACATTGCATATTCACCTAAAACTACATCCACATATCTTGATGGATAGCCTATATTTACACATGTAATCATCAGGAAAACCTGGCAACTTAATGGTCTAGCCATTATATATTTACATACTTAGATTTATTTTACTTTTATCTACAACTAGCTGAAGAGCCCAGCGCTGCCTGGGCATAATAACCAACTGTGGTTAGTTATAACAAATTATAATGATTATATCGCACATAAAAACATTTCACATCATATATTCAACACTACAGATTTGCAACACAAATTAACTAAACGATTACCAAAGTATTGATAGTATTTTATTTTCAACTCATTCAAGATTTTTGGTTTTTCCTTTCGGTGCAAAGATGAACAGATTTTTGGCAGTTCCAACTCTTGAACAGACCGCGTAAAGTTGACCATGAGAAAAGCATGGAGATTGCAAATGGATCCCTAATACCTTCAAGGACTGTCCCTGAGCATTGTTAATGGACATTGCAAATAGCAGTTGAACTGGAAACTGGAGGCGTTTAAAATAAAAAAACAAATCAGATGGAATGAGTGGAATTCTTAGAATGAAAATGTCCTCTCCTTTGGCACATCCTGTTTCTGAGCTGTGTATCTAACCCTATCCTGTGTGATAATGTCTGCTGAGCTGTGTACCTCATCCTCTCCTGTGTGATACATTCTGCTGAGCTGTGTACCTAATCCCATCATGTATGTTACTGACTGCTCAGCCCTGTATCTAATCCTATCCTCTGTGATACTGACTGCTCAGCAGTGTATCTAATCCTATCCTGTGTGATACCATCTGCTGAGCCATGTATCTAACCCTATCCTGTGTGATACTAACTGCTGAGCTGTGTACCTAATCCTATCATGTGTGTTACTGACTGCTCAGCCGTGTATCTAATCCTATCCTGTGTGATACTGACTGCTGAGCTGTGTATCTAATCCTATCCTGTGTGATACTGATGGCTGAGCTGTGTATCTAATCCTATCCTGTGAGATACTGTCTGCTGAGCCGTGTATCTTTTTGTGGCGCCCCTAAGGCTTCAGTCGCCACAGAGGTACTGCACCTCCTCCTAAGGTGTAGTGCCCCACCATCCAGCTAGGGTGGGAACTCCTGACCATGCTCCACACCTGTATTCCACACACAGGATAGTTCAGTGGGGTCACCTAACAGCTTCAGGCTGGGGGTTAGCAGAGCAGGTACCTGATCCTAGGAACCAGGCGGCTCTTGCATCACCTCCAGTTTGGCAGCCCAAACCAAAGATCCCTGGCTTGACACCGTGGGAAGAGGAGTACCTACGGATTGCCAATGACTACTTTGAATCTGGTAGCCACTAAGAAAATTTACACTTACAAATCTCGTTACCCAGGAGGGTTTGTTTGCACCAGGTCTTGTAAACTGCAGTGTCTGTTCACACGGCATGCATTTTGTTAGCACTGGGCAGCCCGCCTGAACGAATAGAAGGGTGTTGGTACTAGGCTGGCCTGGATGCTGTGCATGGCCTTAGTGTGAACAGCGCCGAATACAAGTTGTTTTGTGCATCAACATACCAGGCAATCTCCCCCTCCATGTATTGGTAGGCTGGAGCAGTTGCTTGATTGGTATTTTTGCACCTGTGTTGCCATCTTTATTATATGGGTCCACTGCATCCTGATAGTGCATTTGTTTGGAGGCCTGTACGGTTAAACCTTGTTGTTCTATTGCTGTTCTCATTATTGGAGGATTTTCAAGTCCTCTTTTTGTACTGTGCTGTATTATTATGAAGAATGATATCTACCTCAAGGGACACTGCAAGAAAGCCCGGCTGGGAGCAGTGTTCAGCACTTTGCAAGAATCTTTGAATGTTTTATGAAAAAGTATTTGATAATGTTGTGTCTTGTGAAAAGTAAATGTATTTTATAGAATATTTGATACAGGGAATTAGAAAAGTTTTGAGATAGAATGTGAGAATTGAATAAAGACAGAAGAATTGAAAGTGAGAGGTGACAGGCCAAGTACAGATGGTCAGTGTCTTGCGTCCAGTAGAAAGAGAGAGAAAGAATAATTGCACTTTGAACTAGGAATTGCACTTAAGTAAATTTTTGATACTAAGATAGGAAGTTAACCTGTTTGTAACTTTTTAGAAATGTGCCTCCTACATTAGGAAGATTAGATAAGTATTGTTGAATAGCATTTAAAATTTTTGTGTGTTCCTGTATTTTACCTTTTGTTATCTTACAGCCCGTTGACGTGCTGTGTTTAACGGGGGGTATGTGGCACCCCTGAGGCTTCAGTCGCCACAGAGGTACTGCACCTTCTCCTAAGGTGTAGTGCCCCACCATCCAGCTAGGGTGGGAACTCCTGACCACACTCCACACCTGCATTCCACACACAGGATAGTTCAGTGGGGCCTCCTAACAGCTTCAGGCTGGGGGTTAGCAGAGCACCCCTCATGGAACCCTGCTTAGTAACACAAGATGTGCTGGGAGGCGGGTGGAGTGAGATGAGTGGGAAGAGTGAGAGTTAGGGGCAGTTGGTTAGAGGAGAGAGAAGAGAGAAGATGGGTGTCTGAAGGACATGCTGCAGCAGGTCCCAGTGATCTGGGCTGCTGGCACGAGAAAGACCAGAGAAAGAGACTGATAAGATTGATAACCTAACCTTCCATGAGAGAGATAGAACAGATCGGAAAGAAGGAGAATAGAAGGACGGTGGGAAGCTGGTTGAAGAAAGATAGAGAACCCTTCCAGTCCAGAGAGCACAAAGGCCGGGGCCCGGTCCCCGAGGTTGATTGGATTTTTATGTCCAGCATCAGACACCGGAGGAGTAGTGAGCCGGTAATGCCTTGCTCCCATAATAGACTTGGGACACAACAGCAACTGAATAGAGAGCCGGGAAGCAGTGAGGAGTCCCCGAAGCAGGCTACAGCTGTCTGTCATACAAGTAAAGACTAGGAACACCAAGAGAATGGCATTCCAGGGTAACTAAGTACTGGAGTGCTTCGCACCTAAAGGCGCATTGGTGGAGTCGTTCAGTAAGGTACATGTTGGTGGAGTGTGGAAGGGAGAATCCTATCCTGCCTGGAGGTTGGCTTGAGCCCTGACCTGGAGAACACAGTACGGAGGCAGGCAGTTGAGTGAACTGCAAACAGTGTGTAAAGCTTTGGAACCACATACTCGGGTGTCCTCCAGTTATTCCCGCACCACTACACCAGGGTACCATCCTCCATACCATTTTGCGCCTCTCCTCATCCATTGCACCTACACTGCCCTGGGACTACAGCTCCACCTGTGGGGAGCTACACCATCTTTGCTGCACCACACCATCAGTCCCAACGGATCTGCATGCAGTGTTGGCTCAACATCTTTCTTGCCAAACACCACGGGTGGCGTCATGAACTATTCTAATAAACTTTAACACCATTAACATCACCGCCATTGATATTGGGCACCCAGGGCCACATACCGGGTCACTGCAGCTGTGACACATTCCCACCTTGACACCGGACCGGTACCGAGTACCCCGCTGCCCTGGGTGTGTGAGGGTGACCATTTTCCTATCCTGTGTGATACTGACTGCTGAGCTGTGTATCTAATCCTATCCTGTGTGATACTGACTGCTGAGCCATGTGTCTAACCCTCTCCTGTGTGATACTGACTGCTGAGCTGTGTATCTAATCCTATCCTGTGTGATACTTACTGCTGAGCCGTGTATCTAATCCTATCCTGTTTGATACTGACTGCTGAGCCATGTACCTAATCCCATCATGTGTGTTACTGACTGCTCAGCCGTGTATGTAATCCTATCATGTATGATACTGACTGCTGAGCCGTGTATCTAATCCTATTCTGTGTGATACTGTCTGCTGAGCCATGTATCTAATACTCTTCTGTGTGATACTGTGTGCTGAGCTGTGTATCTAGTCCTATCCTGTGTGATACTGACTGCTGAGCTGTGTATCTAATCCTATCCTGTGTGATACTGACTGCTGAGCTGTGTATCAAATCCTATCCTGTGTGATACTGACTGCTGAGCCATGTGTCTAATCCTCTCCTGTGTGATACTGACTGCTGAGCTGTGTATCTAATCCTCTTCTGTGTGATACTGACTGCTGAGCTGTGTATATAATCCTCTCCTGTGTGATAATGACTGCTGAGCAGTGCATCTAATCCTCTCCTGTGTGATACTGACTGCTGAGCCATGTATCTAATCCTATCCTGTGTGATACTGGGCTCTCCCTGCAGTCTGTGTCAGAGAGTGGTCTGTGTTGGCACTGTAATAAATTGTGTTATTTCCAGCTTTACAGAAGGACGATAACACATAGAAATGATAAGAATAATAGGCCAAATTGTTTGGTGAATTGGAATGCGCGGGTTTAAAATTACGCATAAGCAAGAGGAAAGAAGAATAAGCTATGAATTGGGGGATCACCACAGAACACATGATTTGGCTTAAAAAGAGACAATTTTATTAACACATGAACACCACAAACACTATAAAAACATTAAAAAAAGTCACACATGTGACATAACAAACAAAAGCTCATAATAGAGCACCCACCCTATAGCTGCACCCCACAATAACAGGTGATCAAATACCAGCTCATATAAACAGCATACCACATAATAACTGAATATAATTAAAGCCTCCAAGAATGGGAGAAAATAGCTCCTATACTCATTTGAAAACTAGAAAGGGCATCTAAAAGGTCGTGGAAATGCACAAAAGCTGGTCACCCAAGCCAAAGAATCCCTATAATGGCAACCATACATAAACATGCAGTGCTAATATAACCCAGCACCAGCAGCATGGACTGAAAATAAAAAAGATTCCCCCCTGCTTCCACCCCTCACAGGTTATGCTATCTGACGCCAGTATTCCAGGGCTCATGCACAGAGTATGGATTTTTGCATGCTGCTGGTGCTGGGTTATATTAGCACTGCATGTTTATGTATGGTTGCCATTATAGGGATTCTTTGGCTTGGGTGACCAGCTTTTGTGCATTTCCACGACCTTTTAGATGCCCTTTCTAGTTTTCAAATGAGTATAGGAGCTATTTTCTCCCATTCTTGGAGGCTTTAATTATATTCAGTTATTATGTGGTATGCTGTTTATATGAGCTGGTATTTGATCACCTGTTATTGTGGGGTGCAGCTATAGGGTGGGTGCTCTATTATGAGCTTTTGTTTGTTATGTCACATGTGTGACTTTTTTAATGTTTTTATAGTGTTTGTGGTGTTCATGTGTTAATAAAATTGTCTCTTTTTAAGCCAAATCATGTGTTCTGTGGTGATCCCCCAATTCATAGCTTATTCTTCTTTCCTCTTGTTTATGTATATGCTATTTTGAATAGGCTGGGGCTGATCCCACTATATGATCTGTGTATTGTGGTGCCCCCACTGCTTGGTTTCTATAGGTTTAAAATTACGCCTCACAACATAACCTATGATGCTCTCGGGGTCCAGACGTGTGACTGTGCAAAATTTTGTGGCTGTAGCTGCGACGGTGCAGATGCCAATCCCGGACATACACACATACATACAAACATACACACACACACATTGAGCTTTATATATTAGATGTAAAAATGTAAAGGGTTGGAGCTTCATTGTTCGGATACAAAATTATAAAAGAACTATAAAACCAATCAAATTTCAGTAACAATCAAAACTTTGGACACACCTGTTCATGTCATGGCTTTCCTTGTTCTTAATGAAATGTGCACATTGTAGATTAATTTTGATGGCAGAAAAACCACAAAGAAACACAAATATAAACAAGTTATAAAGAAACGTGTATAATGAAGCAGAATATGTGTTAAACTTTAGATTCCCACAAATACCCCTCTTTTAATTGGATGATAACATAACTAACCCTCAGCATTCTCTCAAGCTTCTTCATCATAAACAGCTTTCCAACAGTCTTGAAAGAGTTTCCAGAGGTGCTGACCACTTGTTGGCTGCATTGCCTTCACTCTCCGGTGCAAATCATTTCAAACCATCTCAGTTGGGTTGATCTCAGTTAATTGTAAAGCCCATATCATCTGAAGCAACGCTCCATGCTTTTCTCCTTGGTCATATAACCCTTACAAAACCTCGTATGCTATCCTATTACAACAAAAATGCTTTTCTTACTAAGTGCAAACCAAGTGGGATGGCATGTCTTTGCAGAATAATAGGTAAGTGAGCTTTCAAAGTGGGGTAAATTGTCACCATTGTAAATGGCAAAGCATCCAAACACCATCATTCCTTCTCCTCACGGTGTACCATAGTGATGAGCAAACGTGCTCGGATAACGTCTTATCTGAGCATGGTCGGGTATTATTCCAGCATCTAGGAGTGCTTGTATATTATGTTCGAGTCCCCTCGGCTGCATGTTTTGCAGCTGTCAGACAGCCTCAACACATGTGGGGATTGCTTAGCAAACAGGGTATTCCCGCATGTGTTGAGGCAAACAGCTGCAATTCAAGCAGCAACAGGTACTCGAACATAATATACGAGCACTCCCAGATGCTCAGTTAACATCCGAGCATGCTTGAATAAGATATCTGAGCACGTTTGCTCATCACTGGTGGGCAACTTTCTGCTTACCTTTTCAGTGTCTCACACAAACATGGTACCAAAATACTCAATTTTTGACTCATCAGAACACGTTACAGGTTTACATAAATCCAATGTCCAGTTCATATGTTGGTTGCCCACAAATGTATCTTCTTATTTGTAAAATTTAGTAGGGACTTTTTTTGCAGCAATTTAATCATAAACAGTTGATGTTGAGATGTGTCTACTACTTGATGTCTGTGCAGTGTTTATGAGGGCTGCTATTTAAAGTAATTTCAATTTATGGTTTGAGGCTAGTAACTTTATTGGTCTTATCCTCTGCAGCAGATATAATTCTTGGCTTTCCTTTCTTGGAACAGTCCTCCTGAAAGCCAGTTTTATCATAGCGATTGATGGTTTTTATAACTGCGTTTGAAGACATTTTCAATGCTCTAGCCATTTTATGATTGACTGACTTTCATGTCCTAAAGTAATAACAGACTATTAATTCTATTTACTTAGTTGAGTGGTTATTGCTATTGTTGGTCGAACCCGTTTGTTCGGGTTCTGCCGAACATTGAAAAAAAAAAGTTTTGTTCGGGCACCAGAACGGTACCCTAACTCAAACCTGAACCCAAACACCATTCAAATGAATGGGGGGCCAAACATCCGTTTATTGCAATGCTGTTGTCTGTGTTACTGCCAGTCAGAACATTGCGGTTCCCATGCTATCAGTTGTCATGTAAGCCAGCAACTCTCACTGGTTGTAAACAGGCTACCGCCAGTCACAGGCATCAGTCACGTGCCTGGTCTCGCTGATAAAGGAAAAGCAGGCAAGGCTGATGAGAGTATTCATCAGCTAGGGCCTGTGCAATAAATTATTATTTTCAAAGACAATTATGTGGGGTCTCATCTATTCTTGATTACCAGAACAGGCTAAACCAATAGCTGCGAGCTTTAACCCCGATCTGCCAACTTTATATTGGCTGGTTTTCAAAAATAATGGGGTCCAGATACTATATTTTGTAGTTTTTTAAAATAAATAATTAAAAACAGCATGGGGTTCTCCCCCATTTTTTATAACCAGCCAAGCTAAAGGAGACAGCTGGGGGACTGGTATTGCCGTGACAAGTACGGTAATAGTTGTGGGTTTGATGTCGGTTAGTGTCAGCCAACAGATTAGTAATGGAGAAGTGTCTGTAAAACACCCCCATTACTAACCCCATAGTAAGAATGTAATAAAGACACAGCAAGAATAAAGTGTTTAAAGTGAAATAAAACTCCCCACCAGTTTTTACCCATTTATTAAAAAAAGATTAAAAAAAAACATATTCCTCACCTGTCTGATGAGAGTATAATCTATATCTGCCCCACAAAGAATTCCATTTCTGCTACATTTGGGTAGTTTGTTGAGTGGTGGCATGATGTGACCGCACTGCAAACCAGCCAGAACACTGACAGGAGCATGAAAATGGTACTGCAGTGTGTAGTGCTGATGTGAAAAAGTTCACTAGCGTTCATAGTTGATGAACCCCGCTCAGTCACCTCGCTGATGTCACCATTCACTACCTGACAAAGTTCTCACAAGCACTGATGTCAATGAAGTGACCGGGGTTCATTAGCTGTGAATGCCAGTAACCTGTCTCACATCAGTGCTACACATATTCATGCTCCTGTCTCAGTGTATTCCAGCTGGCGTGTTGAGCTTTTGCATCACTGATGTGACCATTCTCCAAATCACCCAGATCGTCGTGGGACATGGACATCAATGGATTATCGGCAGAAAGAGGAGTATAACTTTGCTTTTTTATTTTTATTTTTTGTGAATTAATGGGTAAAATAGGATGGGGAGGTTTTATTTCATATAAAAGGCGATATTCTTTGTGTGTTTATTAAAATCTGACTATGGGGTAAGTAATGGGGGAGTCTTATAAACGCCTCTTCATTACTAACCCCTGGGATTGATGTCAGCGACCGTAAAACAGCTAACATCAACCCTCAAAACCTATTTTCCCCACTTTCCACCACACTAGGGCAAGTGGGAAGAGCCGGGCAACAGTGCCAGAATCCAATAGATGTGGCTTTTCTGGAGCAGCTGTGGGCTGCAATTTTTAGGCTAAGGGTGTCCAATATCCATGGCCCCTTCCTAGTCCAAGAATACCAGTCCACAGATGTCTGCTTTGGCTTTGCTTGTTGTCAAATATAGGGGGGACCCCCACACAGGTTTTTTTTATTATTTAACGTCCACATTCCAATAAAAACAAGGAAAACTATTGCATGAGCAGGTGTGTCCAAATTTCTCATGTGTAATGTATAGCAGATGAATATAAGTAAATAAATGAATAAAGTAACATAACTATATAGCAATAATATCAAGATTGCTATATTTGCTTGAAACAGGTAATACATTTTAAATATATTTTAAATTAAACAACTGTTGTAGATATATAAATATGTCAGTGGTGCACATAGTAATAATCTTCATTTTTGCTGCTATTTTTTAAGATCTAAATTATTTTTACACAAAGAACACTTAATCATTTGAATTACCTGTTCTTCCACGGTACAGGAAGCTGTAATTATTTCTGTGCATTCTGGAGTCTATTTTTTACAAATAGTTATTAGTCTTGCAGATCTTGCAGTTGCTTTTTAATTCATTTTACACTGTTTTTATTGCATTTGTAAGCTGAGATGCATAAAGCGATCTACAGTCATGTGAGAAGCTCTGGGGTTGTATGACTCATCCAGGCAGCAATTACCTTCTAAACAATACGGTCAAATGGCCTGAACCTGACAAAATTAGCAAAGGATGTAGGGCCCAGCAATCCTTGCCAGAAAACTATTTAAAAGGAGCTCAGCAAGGGCTAGACAGCAGGTAATTTTAGAAGGCAATAACATAGGAGAAGTGAGTAGTGAAGGAAGAGAAATCTTACTAATTCTTTGTGAAGGGGACCTTTTCATTAAAAGACGGTCGTACAGCTGTAGCCCTGGATGGGCTCAGCGGAAAGCATTTTTTCCCCCTTTCAAATGTCATTGTAAAGAAAACTTGCTAACTGACTGTTTTTGTAATTACAGTGACGTTACAAACTATGGCAGCTTTTGAGAAGCCCAGTTCAACATCTGCCATTTATTTGGCCTAAATTATATTCTTGAAATTAAGTTGAAATGTATCTTTGGGCACATATGTAAGACTGGAATATGCGCCGTATGTGTACCGTTACATGCTTTTCAGAAAAGGTAATGTAGTGCCGTGAAATGAATGATCTCTGACCTGTGCGAAGAATGCGGATATGGTGATTTCTTGAAATCAGAAAAGCAACATATTCATAAACATGAAGTTTGGATGTAAAATGAGCTTAGGGTTAATGCACATGGCAGACGCTATGTCGTCATGGGGCGCTTTATTATGGAGATATATTCACTAGAGGTTTTGGATTTACATTAAAATGACCCTCCAACCTGAAAATGAAAAGTGTCTAAACAATTCCAATGTAAAATTATGCTACCTGGTGCCATCTGTTTGTCTGTTCCTGCCTCTTCTGCTTAGATTTTCATTCCATTCCTGTTCGTTCCAAGATCACTGTTGAAATGGTATGGGGTTTGAAACAGTAAGTCTAAACCATGCCTTGTCCTTCTTTCCCATCCCATAACATAGGGAAGGTGTGGTTTAGCTTTCCCATTGCGCTTCTCAGGCCACTGTTGCTGCCATCTTCAAAACAGGAGCTTTGATAAGAGCGGAGGAGGCAGCGGGAGGCAAACAGATTGCACTAGGTATATACAGTTGTGGCCAAAAGTATTGACACCCCGGCAATTTTGTCAGATAATACTCAGTTTCATCCTGAAAATGATTGCAAACACAAATTCTTTGGTATTATTATCTTCATTTAATTTGTCTTAAATGAAAAAACACAAAAGAGAATGAAGCAAAAAGCAAAACATTGATCATTTCACAAAAAATTCCAAAAATGGGCCAGAAAAAAGTATTGGCACCCTCAGCCTAATACTTGGTTGCACAACCTTTAGCCAATATAACTGCGACGGACCGTGTTTTTTTTTTTTAATGCCTCTTTTTTTCTCCTGTAAACTCTATGTTGATGCCTTTGCCCAAAAAGCTCTACTTTTGTCTCATCTGACCAGAGAACATTCTTCCAAAAAGTTTTAGGCTTTTTCAGGTAAGTTTTGGCAAACTCCAGCCTGGCTTTTTTATGTCACAGGGTAAGAAGCGGGGTCTTCCTGGGTCTCCTACCATACAGTCCCTTTTCATTCAGATGCTGACGGATAGTACGGGTTGACACTGTTGTACCCTTGGACTGCAGGGCAGCTTGAAGTTGTTTGGATGTTAGTTGAGGTTCTTTATCCAACATCCGCACAATCTTGCGTTGAAATCTCTAGTCAATTTTTCTTTTCAATCCACATCTAGGGAGGTTAGCCACAGTGCCATGGGCTTTAAATTTCTTGATGACACTGCGCATGGTAGACACAGGAACATTCAGGTCTTTGGAGATGGACTTGTATCCTTGAGATTGCTCATGCTTCCTCACAAGTTGGTTTCTCAAGTCCTCAGACAGTTCTTTGGTCTTCTTTCTTTTCTCCATGCTCAATGTGGTACACACAAGGACACAGGACAGAGGTTGAGTCAACTTTAATCCATGTCAACTGGCTGCAAGTGTGATTTAGTTATTGCCAACACCTGTTAGGTGCCACAGGTAAGTTACAGGTGCTGTTAATTACACAAATTAGAGAAGCATCACATGAATTTTCGAACAGTGCCAATACTTTTGTCCACCCTCTTTTTATGTTTGGTGTGGAATTATATCCAATTTGGCTTTAGGACAATTCTTTTTGTGTTTTTTCATTTAAGACAAATTAAATGAAGATAATAATACCAAAGAATTTGTGTTTGCAATCATTTTCAGGAAGAAACTGAGTATTATCTGACAAAATTGCAGGGGTGTCAATACTTTTGGCCACAACTGTATGAGAAATGTTACCTTTCAGTCCCACTGTGAAGAACATCTTTAAGGGTCAGTAGACTTCAACTGAGGTCGGAATCACACTACCGTGTGTGATGCAAGAAACTCTCACTAGTCTCTCGCATCAACACCCGGTATTGTACTTCTATGCAGCTGCAGCTATGGTCCTGAGTGGCGTTAGGTGTTGATGAGAGAGACTCGTGCGAGTTTCTTGCATCACACACGGTAGTGTGATCCCGGCCTGAAGCAAAAATACGCAATGCACAACTTGAAGACTGGTCATCAATCTCTTACCTTCCACCAAGATCATATTAATAAATTAAAGTCAATCAATCATTACCATGAAAGAAAACTTTTAAAAAATATTTCTAGAGAAAAAAATGCAGTTTAGAAAACATTATAGGAGTTTTTGAATAAATCACTTTAATGAACTGTATATAAACAAGACAATAATTATACATTTTATATATATTCTGTATTAATATATTCTGTAATATTCATTAAATGTTTGACTTTTCTTTTTTCATTGTATTTTTTTGTTTTTACATCTCTTTAGCTTCATTTTTAGTTTTTTTTCAAATTTGTTTAATTTCATTTCACATTTTTTTTCCTTTTGCTTTGGATTTTATTGATTTAAGAGAATTACTTAATTTTACCTGACTCTGGAAACATTGTTAGTCTATGTACGAGAACTGTTCATTTTATTTCAATGACACATCAGGTAAAGATGAAGGGCAAATAAATGTATTTTAGAAAAAAAACTGCAGCATAACAGAAATGAATATCTGTGCTTTTGTCCTCTGAAAAAACAGGATACCAAAAACTTCTGGGAACCCAAGTTGCAAACGTGGTACAAGTTTTCATGCCTGTGCTGTATGAGTACATGTGCTGACCAGTTTCTCTACTGCTTCTTCCATTTCATACCATTCAGAGAAACAGATGAGAAAGCGGTTGTCTTGTGACTGCAAGTATGCACATTGCGCATAGTAAATTACAGAAGAATATGGTGGAGAGATATAAATAGAGCATTAGTAAATAATTAATTAATTAAAGGAGGAGTTCTTTTGAGACAACAATTTTTATCCATATGCATTATTAAGACATGTTATAAAGGCATCCTCTCATAGGACCCCTTCTATAAGGCTGAACTGAGAGCTGCTATATAAAAGTAGCTCCCACTCTGATATCAGCCAGTCACGTGTTTAGTTGTCATATTGTCATACACTTCAAGAAATACCTTAGTAGCTAATCACCAGCATTGCATATAGATGTATGGTAGGTTTGGTTCAGCTACGTGAAACAGGCTTAAATGAGAAAAAAATTAAGTCAACAGAAAATATTAAAAATTATGAAAATTTCCTATGGGACAATGAGAAATATCCAAGTACCGTGCTTGGCTATTTCAGGCACTCTCACTGACAATTAATGGACTATAGGTCAAGCATGCGTAACTTTGCTCCATTGAAGATAAGACTGTAGAGCGCTGTTCTATCGGTTCCGGAGTTCCAATATTGGTAGGACCCCAAGTCATCAGCAAGTTACCCCTTTCCAATAGATAGGAGATAACTGTTCATTTTGGTAGTAATCATGATTATTACACAACTCAGAAGACCTAGGTTGAACGCTTTGAATATTACTAAACTAGGAAACGGTCTCTGTCGGTAAAAATGTCACATTAAAACTTGCTGAAGGTTAAACTTAGCCTTTCAAAGTCTCAAGGGAATGTGCTAATTCATTGACTTCGAGCCATCACGACTTTCCCATAAGTTTGGTATTTCCATTCTTTGTTGAATTTTACAAGTTATATCCTACAGCAAGAACATTCTTCTCTCTTCCTATAACCCAGATTGCAAGGAAGCTCAGCAGGAGCCATTAGCAAACTGATTTATCAGTGTATTCCATCATTAATCATCTCCTAGTGACAAAATGATAATTACTTCCATTCTGCTACATTAACCATTTTAATGCTATGAGATACTGCAGCCCATTGCATTGCAAAACATTTAGGATCCCTCCAGCTATGAATGGCTCATAAGGTTTACAAATGACGTTCTAACACCACGCTGAACTTCTTTCTACTGCACGATGCAACAGTGTCTTCTTGTCCAATTTTTTTTTACTTTAAAACCACTTTTTTTGTAAGTCAATATTCAATCTGAATCTAAAAATTATGTATTGTTAAAGAAATGAATTTTAAAGTCACGAAGATTATGTAATACAACATTTATGCTGTAGGACTCAGAAGAGAGAGCCATCGTGACACCAGTTTTGTTTGAGCTAGCAGAGCTGGTGGTAAATATCAGAGTGCAACACCAGCAATCGGAATGAATGAAAGTGACAAATGCATATTTCCACAAGAATGACACTTGCATTGCAATATTTAAATAATGGTGATGCTATTAAATACAGTTTAGATAAATATCAGTGAATGGCATAAAGAAAAGTTGCATCTGGAGATTATCTTTTTTTTATTCAAAGTAACCAGATTAAACAGATGTATTTGAAATTGGGTGCACACCCAATAAGTTACTCAGTCACTATTAAATGTTTATATTCACTGTATGCTTTTTGCCTTGTCTTTTCCTTTCCCTTTTGTTCCTAATTGGTTTCTATACACCTGTTTCTTAATCAGTGTGGTTGCTATATAAAGTTCTTCCCATAGAATGGTACCTATTCACCCCAAGTCTAAGAACATGCTATGTTCGAAACGTGTCTGGTGATAGTATTCCCTTCATTTTCCCTCCCATGTTCACCCCATTTTTCCTATTATGGATGTTAATTAGATAAAAAAAGAGAAAACAACATTTTTTTGGACATTTTATTTTATGATGGAATAAATAAATCAATGGTTTTATCCATTATGTACCGGAAGCTGGATCATTTCTTCCTTTTTTGCATCAAGCCAAGCGCCTGCAGCAGCGCTGATCATGGACTCTTGGACCTGCCGCAGCTGGAGGAGGGTGAGCTGGTTTAAGTTTTTACATATTTACACACCCAGTAAGCCAGTGTTTACAGCAGGGAACCCATATTGGAGAGACATGTGCGGATGTAAAATTTGACTAGTAAAACAGATGTTTGTGACATGCACACTTTGTGAAGTAGACAGCCTCTATTCAGAGTAGGATATTTCCTCACATGATCTAGACTCTTTGCTTCTCTTAATACATCCTAAAATTTTGTTTGCCTTTTTTGCTGCTGCATCACACTGTTGACTCATGTGCCATCTTTGATCTACTAGTATGCCCAAGTTTTTATCACATGTGCTGTTGCTTAGTGCTATTCCTCCTATTCTGTAAATGTAATTTTTTGTTCTGTCTGAAAAATAGTTCCTACTCTGATCTATCTTCAACTTTTGGGCTTTTGAACTGTCTAATTGAATGTATGCATTTTTTGTACTGTATGCGGAAAAATGCATACCATATGGACAAAACCACTAAAGGGTGAGTAAACATTATTCTTCTGTTTGCAAAATGAACTGCATGTTGTATCCTATTAATATATACTTGTATAGATATGTTGAACCACTGCTCTATTTTTTCATCATATCCCTAATCAATGACAAAAACTACATATGGGCGAATCGATTTGATGATAATCAAAATCATATCAAACTTTATTATATTTGTAGATCCTGGTGAATTCTTGCAATTTGTGATTACATTTGCACAGGATTCCCCATATTGCCTTGCAGGCATCACATAGGTATAAAATTTAAGGCAGCAATTTAGAATAATGAGAGGACATTAGAGCTCACAGCTCAGCAGTGGAGATCAGAAGGGAATGCACAGAAGACTATGATTAAAACAGAGATTCAATTAACAAGGGGAGAGAGTGATAGAACAGGTGCCAGCAGCAGCTTTAGGCCGCAATCACAATACCATGTGTGATGTGAGAAACTCGCACGAGTCTCTCGCATCCCGCCGACACTCAGGACCGGAGTTGCGGCAACACAGAAATACATGCAGATGAAGCTCTGGTCCTGAGTGCCGGTGACAGCACCAGGTGTTGATGCGAGAGACTCGTGCAAGTTTTTTAGAGAACACCATAAAAAAACATGGCAAAAAACAATGCCTCACATGACTCTGTGGGCTAAAGTATGGAAAAATTATAGTTCTCAAAATGTGGTGATGCAAAAACTATTTTTTGCAATAAAAAGCATTTTTTAGTGTGTGACAGCTGCCAAACATAAAAACCCCACTATAATGCCTCTTTCACATGTCCTGATATTTCCGGTACCAGAGATGTTAGTGTCCGCGTGTGGCATGTGTGTGCCGCATCAGTACTACATGGACGGGCACCAGGGAAGAAGCGTTACAGTAAGCGCTGTTCCCCGGCGTCGGGTGCTGAACACAGCTCTCATCATTCTCCCCCCCGCCGGTGATTGGCACAAGCACACAAGCAGGGTAGATTGATGAGAGTTGCATTTAACCCCTTAACGACTGCTGATACGCTTTTTAATGGTGGCAGTTAAGGTTACTTAAACCACAGTGCTGGTTTTTAATGGCAATGAGGTTTAAGGCTATAGCACCCTCCAGTGTCTGAATTTCTCTGGGGTCTCGGCTGCCAGGGGTAGCAGGGGCCCCAGAGAACTTGATTTGGGTTGGTTTTTACTGACCCCGATGTTGCAATCGCCGTTGTTAACGGTATAATGGCGACCGCAAAAAATAGTTGCTCAGTGCTCCCGTCGAGATCTGCGGCCGGCACCCGGCAACAATAGGAGACTTTTTTCTATTGCGTCATTTTGATCACTGTGATAGACCCTATCACAGTGATCAAAATAAAAAAAATAGTAAATCAAACTCCCCTTTATAACCCCCCTTAATTATGGAAAAATAAAAAAATAAAAAATTAATTTATTTCCAGTTTCCCATTAGGGTTAGAGATGGGCTAAAGATAGGGTTAGGGTTGGGGCTAAAGTTAGGGTTGGGGCTAAGGTTAGGATTAGGGTTGGGGCTAAGGTTAGGGTTAGGGTTGGGGCTAAAGTTAGGGTTGGGGCTAAAGTTACGGTTAGGGTTGGGTTTAGAGTTGGGGTTAGGGTTTGGATTACGGTTATGGTTGCGTTTAGGGTTAGGGTTGGGATTAGGGTTAGGCGTGTGTTAGGGTTATGGTTAGGGTTGGGATTATGGGTTGGGTTTTGTTCAGGTTAGGGTTTGAGTTAGAATTGGGGGTTTCCACTGTTTAGGCACATCATCAGGGGCTCTCCAAATGCCACATAGCGTTCAATCTCAATTCCAGCCTATTTTGCATTGAAAAGTCAAACAGCGCTCCTTCCCTTCTGAGCTCTGCCATGCACCCAAACAGTGGTTTACATGCATATATGGGGTATCAGCATACTCAGGACAAATTGTACAACAACTTTTGGTGTCCAATTTTTCCTGTTACCCTTGGGAAAATAAAAAATTGGGGGCAAAAATATAATTAAAAAAAAAAAGATTTTTTTTTTAATTTTTACAGCTCTACATTATAAACTTCTGTGAAGCACTTGGGGGTTCAAAGTGCTGACCACACATCTAGATATGTTCCTTAGGGAGTCTACTTTCCAAAATGGTGTCACTTGTGAGGGGTTTCCACTGTTTAGGCACATCAGCGATTCTCCAAACGCGACATGGGGTCCGATCTCAATTCCAGCCAATTTTGCACTGAAAAGTCAAACAGTTCTCCTTCCCTTACAATCTCTGCCATGCACCCAAGCAGTGGTTTACCTGCATATATGGGGTATCAGTGTGCTCAGGACTAGAGTTGAGCGAAACGGGTCATAAAAATTCAAAAGTCGCCAACTTTTGGCAAAGTCGGGTTTCATGAAACGAAACCCGACCCTAGGATGAGGTCGGCCACGAGGTCGGCAACTTACGCGCCAAAGTCGCGTTTCAAAAGTTTGTTTTGCGCTCTTTTTCAGCCAATCAGGATCCACGGACACTGTGGGCAACGTGATGACCTAGGCACTGGTCATCACCATCTTTCAGAAGGGCATGCAAGTGATTGGCTTGCTTTGGTGGGCGTCACAGGGGGTATAAAACGGCGTGCACGCCGACCGCCATCTTACTTCTGCCAATCTTAGTATAGGGAGAGGTTGCTGCTGATTCTGTAGGGAGAGCGTTAGGCAGGGAAGAAGACAAAAAAACTGCTTCTGCTGCTAGCGATTTGGCCTGCACAACACACAAGTCACTGTGTGTGCAGTGCAAGGGGAGGCTATATTGTGGTGTATCAGTGGTGTTGGTTGTTGGGCTGCCTTTTAGGGCTTCCTGACACGCTGGCATTGCTGTTTACCCACTGCTCCGCAAACTGCTTTTTTAAAAGCAATCCAATCTCCCTTATCCTCTAGTCACTTTTGTCACAGCTGTGCCATCGAGCGTGTCACATAGCGCTCAGATATCAGTGGGCCTCACACAATCCACAAGTGTCCAGTGTCCAAAAGTGTGCGCAGAGATTCAAAATCTCCATTATCCTCTCGTCACTTTGGTCACAGGCAGCTGTGCCATCGAGCGTGTCACATATCGCTCAGATATCAGTGGGCCTCACACAATCCACAAGTGTACAGTGTCCAAAAGTGTGCGCAGAGATTCAAAATCTCCATTATCCTCTCGTCACTTTGGTCACAGGCAGCTGTGCCATCGAGCGTGTCACATAGCGCTCAGATATCAGTGGGCCTCACACAATCCACAAGTGTCCAGTGTCCAAAAGTGTGCGCAGAGATTCAAAATCTCCATTATCCTCTCGTCACTTTGGTCACAGGCAGCTGTGCCATCGAGCGTGTCACATAGCGCTCAGATATCAGTGGGCTTCACACAATCCACAAATGTCCAGTGTCCAAAAGTGTGCGCAGAGATTCAAAATCTCCATTATCCTCTCGTCACTTTGGTCACAGGCAGCTGTGCCATCGAGCGTGTCACATAGCGCTCAGATATCAGTGGGCCTCACACAATCCACAAGTGTCCAGTGTCCAAAAGTGTACGCAGAGATTCAAAATCTCCATTATCCTCTCGTTACTTTGGTCACAGGCAGCTGTGCCATCGAGCGTGTCACATAGCGCTCAGATATCAGTGGGCCTCACACAATCCACAAGTGTCCAGTGTCCAAAAGTGTGCGCAGAGATTCAAAATCTCCATTATCCTCTCGTCACTTTGGTCACAGGCAGCTGTGCCATCGAGCGTGTCACATAGCGCTCAGATATCAGTGGGCCTCACACAATCCACAAGTGTCCAGTGTCCAAAAGTGTGCGCAGAGATTCAAAATCTCCATTATCCTCTCATCACTTTGGTCACAGGCAGCTGTGCCATCGAGCGTGTCACATAGCGCTCAGATATCAGTGGGCCTCACACAATCCACAAGTGTCCAGTGTCCAAAAGTATGCGCAGAGATTCAAAATCTCCATTATCCTCTCGTCACTTTGGTCACAGGCAGCTGTGCCATCGAGCGTGTCACATAGCGCTCAGATATCAGTGGGCCTCACACAATCCACAAGTGTCCAGTGTCCAAAAATGTGCGCAGAGATTCAAAATCTCCATTATCCTCTCGTCACTTTGGTCACAGGCAGCTGTGCCATCGAGCGTGTCACATAGCGCTCAGATATCAGTGGGCCTCACACAATCCACAAGTGTCCAGTGTCCAAAAGTGTGCGCAGAGATTCAAAATCTCCATTATCCTCTCGTCACTTTGGTCACAGGCAGCTGTGCCATCGAGCGTGTCACATAGCGCTCAGATATCAGTGGGCCTCACACAATCCACAAGTGTCCAGTGTCCAAAAGTGTGCGCAGAGATTCAAAATCTCCATTATCCTCTCATCACCTTTGTCACAGGCAGCTGTGCCATCGAGCCTGTCACATAGCGCTCAGATATCAGTGGGCCTCACACAATCCACAAGTGTCCAGTGTCCAAAAATGTGCGCAGAGATTCAAAATCTCCATTATCCTCTCGTCACTTTTGTCACAGGCAGCTGTGCCATCGAGCCTGTCACATAGCGCTCAGATATCAGTGGGACTCACACAATCCACAAGTGTCCAGTGTCCAAAAGTGTGCGCAGAGATTCAAAATCTCCATTATCCTCTCGTCACTTTGGTCACAGGCAGCTGTGCCATCGAGCCTGTCACATAGCGCTCAGATATCAGTGGGCCTCACACAATCCACAAGTGTCCAGTGTCCAAAAGTGTGCGCAGAGATTCAAAATCTCCATTATCCTCTCGTCACTTTGGTCACAGGCAGCTGTGCCATAGAGCGTGTCACATAGCGCTCAGATATCAGTGGGCCTCACACAATCCAAAAGTGTCCACTGTCCACAAGTGTGTGCAGAAATTCTAAATCTCCCCTGTCTTATAGACACCTTGTACCTTGTTTTACATTACTATATAGTTTGTTGGATTTTGTCTACATTTCTACCAAAAATGAGGAAGGCTGGTGGAAGAGGCCGTGGAATTGGGCGGGGGTTGGCAGCTGGTAATGATGGTGTTGGTGGTGGATCTGATGGTAGTGGCAAGAGCAAAATAGGACCGAATGCAGGAGGTGCTGACCCTGCGTCATCGTCTGGCTACATAAGGCCTCGAACGCTTAGTTTTCTAGGAGTTGGCAAACCGCTTTTAAAGGCAGAGCATCAGGAAAAAGTTTTGTCTTACATTGCTGACTCAGCCTCCAGCTCTATCGCCTCCTCTTCTTCAGTTGTAAAAAGTAAAAGCACTGAGTCGTCATTGGAGGCTCATGTTCATGAACCACACCTTTCCTTGTGTCCTTCACCCCAACCAAGATTGAAGGATGACGCAGTCCATACTACTGATTACTCCATGGAGCTGTTTTCACATACCATGCCTGGATTATCAAGTGAAATGGTGAATTACCCAGGCCAAGATGAATCTGACATGGAGTGCACTGATGCACAGCCGCTGATGGATGATTCTGCTGGTACATTCACTCAGAGCACTACATTGTCCTCGCAGTGTACAGAGCCAGATTTTGACCCTGATGAGACTCAGGTGCCCCTTCCCGCACACTATACCACCATACACGGTGACACAGAGAAAGGTGCACATGACATAGAAGAGGAGGTGATGGATGACCCAGTTGTTGACCCAGATTGGCATCCATTGGGGGAAGAGGGTGCTGCTTCCAATAGCTCAGATGAGGAGCATCCACAGCAGACATCGACATCGCAACAGCTGTTATCTGGCAGGCCCGGAGCACTCCAAAGACAGGTTCCAAACATCAAAAGAGTTGCTGGACAGCTTGTCCAGAGGGTCAAAAGATCACAGCGTGCTAGGCCGCAAAATGTCTGCCAAAGTAGGAAGAGTGCAGTGTGGCACTTTTTTGAACAAAATCCTCATGATCAGGCCAAGGTTATCTGTAAGAAGTGCGCAAAGACCTTTAGCCGAGGGAAAAATCTGAAAAATTTGAATACCAGTTGCATGCTTAGACATTTAACCAGCATGCACTTGCAAGCGTGGACACAACACCAAACCTCAAGTGCCACATGTGCAACTGATCACAACGAAGGTAGTCAGCAACGCTACATTGTTTCCCCCACTGTAAGCCCACCGGTTAGCACAGCAGCAAATGTTGAGGTGTCGTTGCAAGGCCACAGCAGTCAGGGAATCCCACTGTTATATCAACGAAAGACTGATTCTAGGCCATCAGAAAGAACACCAACTCCATCACCATCATCAACCCTCTCTCAGTCCGCCCTGTCCACCGCTACTTCCACCATATGCAGCTCTCAAGTCCAGCTCACCCTCCCAGACACTATGAGTAGGTCAAGAAAGTACTCAGTCTCTCATCCGCGTACACTGGGTTTGAACGCCCACATTGCCAAACTAATCTCGTTTGAGATGATGCCCTTTCGGTTGGTGGAAAGCACAGCTTTCCGCGAACTCATGGCCTATGCAGTACCACGCTATGACCTACCCAGTCACCACTTCTTCTCTCGCAAAGCCATCCCAGCCCTCCACCATCATGTGAAAGACTGCATTGTCCATGCACTCAAGCAGTCAGTGAGCGGAAAGGTGCACCTCACAACTGATGCATGGTCCAGTCGGCATGGCCAGGGCCGTTACGTGTCCATCACTGCGCACTGGGTTAATGTGGTGGATGCAGGGTCCACAGGGGACAGCGGTGGTGGGACAGTGCTGCCTAGCCCACGGTATAGGAAACAGTTGGCTGTAGGCGTTCGACCCTCCTCCTCCTCCTCCTCCTCCAGAAGCGAAAGCTCGTCCACAGAGCGCAGTCGTACGAGCACTCCATCTGCAGCTGCCACTGTTGCACATGATGTGTCCCCCTATCGAGCAGCTAGTGGAAAGCGTCAGCAGGCTGTGTTGCAGATGATGTGTTTGGGCGACAGACACACCGCCGAGATGCTGGCCGAGTATTTGAAGCGACAAACTGAGTCATGGCTGGGCAGTGTACATCTTGAGGCAGGCAATTTAGTTAGTGATAACGGCCGTAATTTTGTGGCAGCCATAGCCCTTTCAAAACTCAGCCACATACCTTGCTTGGCTCACACCTTGAACCTGGTGGTGCAGTGCTTCCTCAAAAATTATCCGGAGTTAACAGCCCTGCTCCAGAAGGTGCGAAGACTGTGCGCGCACATCCGCCGGTCGCCTGTACACTCCGTTCGTATGCAGAAGCTGCAGCGATTGCTCCACCTTCCCAACCACCGCCTCATTATCGACATTGCAACAAGGAGGAACTCCACCCTGCACATGGTGGAGCGGCTGTGCGAGCAGAGGCAGGCCATAATGCATTTGTGGGAGGATACACGGCCAGGCACTTTGAGAGCAGACATGGAGTTGACAGGCGTGCAGTGGTCGAAGCTGAAAGACCTTTGTAAAGTCCTTCAGTGTTTTGAGGAATGCACACGGCTGGTAAGCGCAGACGATGCCATCCTAAGCATGAGCATCCCACTTATGCGTCTGCTCATACAAACTTTGACGCACCTTAAGGAGCAGGCGTCTGCAGCCAATGTTGA
The DNA here is from genome assembly GCF_039654945.1 of Dendrobates tinctorius. Taxonomy (NCBI): domain Eukaryota; kingdom Metazoa; phylum Chordata; class Amphibia; order Anura; family Dendrobatidae; genus Dendrobates; species Dendrobates tinctorius. The sequence goes on from NW_027361737.1 coordinate 16,350,880, forward strand.
TGAGGAGGAAGAGGAGGAGGGAATCCTTGATGACATTCAGCCATTGTCTGCTCAGGGACCTCTCCTGGACGAGGTGGAGGAAGAAGAGGAGGAGAAGGAGGATGATGGGGATGATTTCTTAGGGGAGGAGGATGCATCTCGTGGGGCAAGTGTAAATGTTGGCATGGCAAGGTCTGGTACAGGGTTTGTGCGTGACTGGAGGGATGTGGATTTGCCAGAAAGTGCTCCTCCACCCAGCACTCGCAGTGCATCATTGACACCGGGAACATTGGCCCACATGTCAGATTATGCCTTGCGGATCCTAAAAAGGGACCCCCGCATTGCCAAAATGATGAACGATGACGACTACTGGTTGGCCAGCATCCTGGATCCACGCTATAAAGGCAAATTACAAAACATCATGCCACAGGAGAACCTTGACCTAATATTGGCTAATAAACAAGCAACTCTGGTAAATCGGTTGCTTGAGGCATTCCCAGCACACAGCAGCGGTGATGGTTCTCACACGAGCCGTACGGGCCGGGGGCAGCTTGGCAGAGGTGTTCGTGGTGCACACAGCAGAAGTGGCATTGGAGCCAGGGGTTTCATGACAATGTTGTGGACTGATTTTTCAAATACCGCTCACACAACTGGTAATACTGCATCGATGGAAAGTGACAGGAGACAGCAGTTGTCAACTATGGTTACAAACTACTTTTCCTCCCATATCGATGTTCTCCCACACAGGTCATTCCCCTTTGACTATTGGGCCGCTAAACTGGACACCTGGCCTGAATTGGCCCAATATGCCTTACAGGAGCTCGCTTGCCCAGCTGCAAGTGTGCTATCGGAAAGAGTCTTCAGTGCAGCTGGATCAATCCTGACAGAAAAAAGGACCCGTCTGTCAACCCAAAATGTGGATGATCTAACCTTCATTAAAATGAACCACGCATGGGTTTCCAAGGATTTTGTCCCACCTTCCCCTGATGACACATAGGGTGACAGAAAAATGGCTTGCTTTGGTCCACCTCTTCCTGGTACTTCACCTATTTCGCCTTTTGCATCAGCTGAATGTCCAACATCAACATATGCCACTTTCTAAAACTCCCTAACTGTGCTGCCTCCCCCCCATGGCCGGGGTCACCACCTACCGCACGACACCGTGCGAGTGCCGTTGCCCTGGACAGGTGGGTAGGCCGACTCTTGGGCGCGGGCACTGGCACAGGGTCCCTCATAGTGCAATCAAGTGTCTCTGACGGTGGTGGTGCACACCCGCCGTCAGACACACCGCTGTACTATGAGGGGCCCAGTGCCAGTACCGACGCCCACGAGTGGGCCCCCCTTGCTTGGGCAGGGCCCCAGCATTTGCAATCTTTACCTCTCCCTGCTCCTCCGCTGTGTAATCTGGGCCGTCAAATCCATACTGTGCCTGACACCGTCTGAGCCTGCCTCCTGAGACATATATTTTGAATGTGTACGCTATCCATACATGTTATCCAGGGATACGGTACCCTTTCTAACCTTTGTGCAATCACGTGCAATCCATACTGGGCCTAACACCGTCTGAGCCTGCCTCATGCTGTATAGACATATATTTTGAATGTGTACGCTATCCATACATGTTATCCAGGGATACGGTACCCTTTCTAGCCTTTGTGCAATCACGTGCAATCCATACTGGGCCTAACACCGTCTGAGCCTGCCTCATGCTGTATAGACATATATTTTGAATGTGTACGCTATCCATACATGTTATCCGGGGATACGGTACCCTTTCTAACCTTTGTGCAATCCATACTGGGCCTAACACCGTCTGAGCCTGCCTCATGCTGTATAGACATACACTCACTGGCCACTTTATTAGGTACACCATGCTAGTAAGGGGTTGGACCCCCTTTTGCCTTCAGAACTGCCTCAATTCTTCGTGGCAGAGATTCAACAAGGTGCTGGAAGCATTCCTCAGAGATTTTGGACCATATTGACATGATGGCATCACACAGTTGGCGCAGATTTGTCGGCTGCACATCCCTGATGCGAATCTCCCGTTCCACCACATCCCAAAGATGCTCTATTGGATTGAGATCTGGTGACTGAGGAGGCCATTTGAGTACAGTGAACTCATTGTCATGTTCAAGAAACCAATCTGAGATGATTCGAGCTTTATGACATGGCGCATTATCCTGCTGAAAGTAGCCATCAGATGTTGGGTACATTGTGGTCATAAAGGGATGGACATGGTCAGCAACAATACTCAGGTAGGCTGTGGCGTTGCAACGATGCTCAATTGGTACCAAGGGGCCCAAAGAGTGCCAAGAAAAAATTCCCCACACCATGACACCACCACCACCAGCCTGAACCGTTGATACAAGGCAGGATGGATCCATGCTTTCATGTTGTTTACGCCAAATTCTGACCCTACCATCCGAATGTCGCAGCAGAAATCGAGACTCATCAGACCAGGCAACGTTTTACCAATCTTCTACTGTCCAATTTCGATGAGCTTGTGCAAATTGTAGCCTCAGTTTCCTGTTCTTAGCTGAGAGGAGTGGTACCCAGTGTGGTCTTCTGCTGCTGTAGCCCATCTGCCTCAAAGGTCGACGCACTGTGCGTTCAGAGATGCTCTTCTGCCTACCTTGGTTGTAACGGGTGGCAATTTGAGTCACTGTTGCCTTTCTATCAGCTCGAACCAGTCTGCCCATTCTCCTCTGACCTCTGGCATCAACAAGGCATTTCCGGCCACAGAACTGCCGCTCACTGGATTTTTTTTCTTTTTCGGACCATTCTCTGTAAACCCTAGAGATGGTTGTGCGTGAAAATCCCAGTAGATCAGCAGTTTCTGAAATTCTCAGACCAGCCCTTCTGGCACCAACAATCATGCCACGTTCAAAGGCACTCAAATCACCTTTCTTCCCCATACTGATGCTCGGTTTGAACTGCAGGAGATTGTCTTGACCATGTCTACATGCCTAAATGCACTGAGTTGCCGCCATGTGATTGGCTGATTAGAAATTAAGTCTTAACACACAGTTGGACAGGTGTACCTAATAAAGTGGCCAGTGAGTGTATATTTTGAATGTGTACGCTATCCATACATGTTATCCAGGGATACGGTACCCTTTCTAACCTTTGTGCAATCACGTGCAATCCATACTGGGCCTAACACCATCTGAGCCTGCCTCATGCTGTATAGACATATATTTTGAATGTGTACGCTATCCATACATGTTATCCGGGGATACGGTACCCTTTCCAACCTTTGTGCAATCACGTGCAATCCATACTGGGCCTAACACCGTCTGAGCCTGCCTCATGCTGTATAGACATATATTTTGAATGTGTACGCTATCCATACATGTTATCCAGGGATACGGTACCCTTTCTAACCTTTGTGCAATCACGTGCAATCCATACTGGGCGTGAGAACGGCTGGCGAGCTGTTAAGCAAGCTACAGCACCTGTCCAGACAAGTACAGGGATTCCCTAGCGAGTAGACTTATTTGATTGTTTTCAATGTTGGGACAGCAATTTTTGGGGAGCACTATACTCTGGAGAATGATAGATGGGGCCCACCATACACTGGAACATTCCAAAGGTGGACATCAGACACTGGAGCAGCATTTACAGGGCCCATTATACACTAGAGCATTAGAAATGGGGCCCATTATGTTTGGAGCATTATTTGGGCCCATAAGACAGTCGAGCTTCATCCATGGGGACCAACATATACTGTAGCATTATGTGGAGCTCATCATATACTGTTTCAAACATTATATGGGACCAATGATTCTGTATGGAGAAATAGATGGGCCTCGTCATGAGATGTAAAAAGTGAGGTATTTTTCATTGTACTATACCGCTATTTCTCTGCCGTATCGGAGCATGATGAGTTGTGGTATGTGTTAAAGGGGCGCTCTTTCGCCCAGGGCACATGAAAACCTGCAGCCAGCCCTCCCCCCCCACAACATTAGCCAAATAACCCCCAATTTTCAGTGCATAACTTGTATTATGAAGTTAATTAAGGTTGACAAGCTTAAGTAAGAAGAATTGATGCTTTTGGCATTCAAATGGGCACTGTAGGTGTGTTTCCTGTCCTCCTCTCACTGCCGACTTTTATTCCCCATTGACTTACATTGGGTTTCGTGTTTCGGGACGACCCCGACATTTCCCTATAATCGGACGATCTTGCTCGACCCGACTTTTGGAAAAGTCGGGTTTCACGAAACGAAACGCGACCCTAAAAAACCAAAAGTCGCTCAACTCTACTCAGGACAAATTGTACAACAACGTTTGGGGTCCAATTTATCCTGTTACTCGTGTTAAAATAAAACAAATTGGATCTGAAATAAATTTTTTGTGAAAAAAGTTAAATGTTAATTTTTTTAAACATTAGAAAGTTTCCTGTGAAGCACCTGAAGGATTAATAAATTTCTTGAATGTAGTTTTGAGCACCTTCAGGGGTGCAGTTTTTAGAATTGTGTCACTATTCATTATTTTCTATCACATATACTCTTCAAAGTGACTTCAAATGTGATCCCTAAAGAAAAAATGTATTGTAAAAATGAGAAGTCGCTGTTTAACTTTTAACCTTTATAAGTTTCTAACAAAAAAAAATTTGGTTCCAAAATTGTGCTGATATAAAGTAAATGTGTGGGAAATGTTACTTATGAAGTATTTTGTCTGACATATCTCTGTGATTTAAGGGCATGAAAATTCAATCGCTTTTTTGACAAATAAACACAAGTCATATCAAAGAAATTTTACCACTATCATGAAGTATAATATGTCATGAGAAAACAATGTCAGAATTACCGGGATCCATGGAAACATTCCAGAGTTATTACCTCGTAAAGCGACAGTGGTCAGAATTGTAAAAATTGGCCTGGTCATTAACATGCAAGCCACCCTTGGGGGTAAAGGGGTTAAATGGCTTGTCCAGTCCAAATCTATAAGTCTGCAGTCACTTTGTGTGACTGCAGACTTATGAATCTCCCCAGCGCATGTCCTGTGTGCTGCAGGGATTTGCCTGTTTCTCAGCTGTGATCAGAGGGTATGTATGAATGTGTTATACATACTCCCAGCCATAGGCAGTCCTGTGGGCGCAGACTCACTCCATACAAGTTTATGGAGTGATGATGCGCCCACTGGACAGGATCTCTCTAGGAATATGTATAACACATACATTCCTTCCAGTTCTGGCTCAGAAACTGGCAAATCCATGCAGCGCACAGTGCAATCGCTGGGGGGGTTCATAACTCTTCAGTCACATAGAGTGACTTATCAATTTGAACCAGACAACCCCTTTAAATATACTAGCTGAGTATGGAGTCTTTTTGGCAGCTCTATGCAAGAAAAGTATGCAAATTAAAACTCTATTGCAAGTATTACCTAGGAGAGGTAGCTTAGTCTATGCAGTTAGTCTATATTCATCCCTTTAACCCAGTTGTCTGTCGATAAGATTCTGACATGGTCATGTTGCAAAGCTCCCTAAAGGGGCAGCCATTGATTTTAAGGGTAGCTCCTAGTGATGAGCTAACCAGCTCGGATAAGGTATTATCCAAACATGCTCGGTGCTATCAGAGTATCTTGCTCTTGCTCAAATAATTTTGTTCAAGGTCCCGTGGCTGCATTTCTCGCAGCTGTTAGGCAATTCCTGTATGGGTTGTGGCCATCTAACAAGCAAGCAATCCCTGCATGTATTATGGCTGTCTAACAGCCATGAGACATATAGCAGCGGGGACTCAAAGATATTATTCGATGATGCCTGAGATACTCTGATAGCACACCTTATCAAAGCATGTTTGCTCATCACTAGTAGCTACCTCTTCTAGGTAGCATTTGTGAAATAGTTTCTTTCATTTTACAGGACAGCTAATTTAAAAAAGAATGGATGACATATAGATTTTTAAAAATAAGCACACTTAATGCAAAGGAATCAAAAAATGAACCATCATATGGATAATAAACATTCCCTTGTATTTGAGGACGCAAAACAGACATGCACATGTGAATAAGGCCCTATGCTCTTTAAAGTATAAGCACTTTATGCATGAGCAGCATATTTAGTGCCTTGGAGGATATTTTAAATGCCAATGATCTGGGATTACACCACGTGATTTTTTTGCATGCACTGACATTTATTTTCTAGTGGGCTTGATACATGTTATGTCCCAGATTATTACATAATTATCAGTATGATCTTATTGGTTTCTCAAATCATAAAATGTTTTTTGGGAAAAAGCTCTGAAATGGACGTCTGTGCTTTTTTATTTTGCATTTGGGACGGAAGTTAGGAAATGAAACTTATGGCAAGGTTATTGTGATGAGGACAAAGAGAATCAAGTTTGGAAACATAGCTTTTTAATTAGCCAGATGTTGCCGAGTTCTGTAGGCATTATCCTGGTGCTCGTCCTGTGCACTATCCATGTCACTCGTTCTCAAGTCACTCACGTTCATCGATCTCATTTTATAGCTCAAATAATGCGTCCAGGGAGCAATTCTCAAAGGCAGTGACTACAAGTGAAGATTAGAAGCGGTGCGAGGAATAGTTGTTATTGTAACACAAGACTTGTGCTATAAAACAAAACCGGGAAAGCTCAATCTATATAATATACACAGACTAAGTGACAAGCATTTCAGTATTACCTAGTAAAACTTACATCACATTGGTTGAAAGCTTTTCTATGGATATTTACTTTTATAAGTTTATATAAATATTTTCAATTTTAATTTTTTTTATATTTTTTATATATTTTGTAAAATGGTTACATTCTTTAGTATACTTTTTACTTTTTTTACTTACTTTGTTTTTTCTTTTACTTTGGGTTTTTATTGATTGTAGAGAATGACATCCTTTTATCTGCATTGCAGTCGCACAATAAATTTTTTGGCCCCAGGAAGAATTGTTAGGCTGTAATATAAGGACTGTCCATTATATTCTACAGACAAATACTTCACTTGTAAGTAGATGTTTTCTTGCACACAGCAGAAATATTTGTCATTTAGCTTTTATAGCTCCTCCTGACATCTGTCTAATAAGATTTCCAAGGCTCCAAAGCACGATCCAAACATTTATTTTCTTCTTTTCTCAAACTATAAAAGTTCTTGGATATTTCTTTATTACAAGCAAGCAAACTTTATGTAATGTAACCACAGCTTTTCACAATGAACCTGGGAAATATTTACATCTTTGGCAAAGTTAAAGGCTTTATTCAAGACTATATATCTAAGTGTAATACAGCAGGGCAACCTACCCTGAGGGGGACAAAATTTTATGAGGTAAGGAGGACCACCTAGACCTCAAGAGCCCTGGATCTCTGTGTATACTCCTTAGTGTTTAAAGTGGTTTTGGTGCATAGTTGAGGTTTGTGGGCTATTTGTAAAAATATATATCTCAGTTTACTTCCATATTTTCTGCCTCAGTTTAATAGCAGGGTTTGGTTGTTGGAGATGAAGCTTAGAATTTGAAGTTTCTTCCCATCTGTAAATCATCCTTAAAATTCAACAAAAACTGTAGCATTCATTTGTTTTCACTTGTGGTGATATGTATTTGAAGGGTTACATATAAACTAAGGCATTCTGCATCCATAAAACCTTTAACAAAGAAAATGAATAAAAATATTGCTCCGTTCACTTTAGCATAGGCTGAGCCTTTCTCGGTTTTCTTTAAAAAAAAGAAATGAAAACAGATTTTATGTGGATGGGGACACAAAGGAGAGGTTTGGAAACCTTTCCACATTTAGCATTTAGAATGAGAATTATCCTTTTTAGGCCGGAGTCACAATTGCATTGAATACAGATGAGTGCTATGCGATACAACATTGCATAGCACTCGGTCCATTGTTTATGTATGGGGCAGCTCCCATCACCATTTTTTTTCTCTCCCGTATTCTACGGTCGAAAGAAATCGTAGCATGCTGCGATTGGCACTGAGACTCGGCCGAGTCTCGACTCACTCGCACCCATATAAGTCTATGGGTGCGAGTGACACAGCGTACATCTCTCTGATGTCATCCAAATGCTGTGTGATATACGCTGATCCCTGCAATAGAGGAGATGGAGAAATTAGTTTCTCTGTCTCCTCCACAGCTGTGCTCTGATCCTCTCTGTGCAAGAGGATCAGAGCACAGTAGCATGATACTCGGCTCCCACTCACAGCAGAGCAGGAGCCAAGGTTCATTAGCAAATCGCATCCGATGCTCTCGCATCGCATGCCATACGCTAGTGTGACCCCGGCCTTACAGTGAATTAATCATTAAAGTGATGTTCCCACTGAAAACATGATAGGATAGAAGATGGATGCATGATTATTGAGGTCCAGGTGCTCGAATTCCCAGTGATCTCAAAAAGATAGGTTCAAAGAAACTGTGAATACATGACCACTGGGACCAACAGTTTGCCCTTACATTTACATAGAGACTTTGGGCACTCCGATTTCGTGATCATTGAGGGTCCTTAAATATTGCACAGCGCATAGTCCTCTATATAGTATGATGCACTCCATATCCTCTGTTCAATATAATGCACCGCATAGTCATCTGTATAGTATAGTACACCCAAAAGTCAATAGAATATAATGAACAGCACATAGTCCTCTTTCATTGTGAGGACTAATATTTAACATTTTATTATCTGAATTTACATGTAATAATAAAGATATATATATATATATATATATATATATATATATTATACCTTTTGTATTTTTGTTCATTTATACATCCCCTCTTTCATATGATTAAGTCTTAATATGGTGTAGAACCATTTTTTGTGTTTTAATTTTAATAGGTGATCTTTTCCTATTTTATTGTGCATATCACATCTGTTGCTTTTAATTTTGAATCTAGTCCTCTGTATAGTATAATTCACACCATAGTACTCTGTATAGTTAAATGCACCCCATAGTCCATACAGTAGAATGCACCCCATAGTCCTCTGTATAGCATAATTCACCCCATTGTCCATACAGTACAATGTACCACATAGTCCTCTGTATGATACACCTCATAGTCCTCTTTACAATACATTGCACCCCATAGTCTTCTGTATAGTATAATGCACCCCATTGTCCGCAGTATAGTATAATGTATCCCACTGTCCATACAGTGTAATACATCCCAAAGTCCATACAGTATTATGCACCCCATAGTCCTCTGTACAATATAACATATTCCATAGTCCATACACCATAATGCACCCCATAGTCATAGTATAATGCACAGCACAGTCCTCTGTATAATGCACCTCATAGTCCTCTATAGTACATTGCATCCCATAGTCCATACAGTAAAATGCACCCCATAGTCCTCTGTATAGTATAATGAACGCCATAGCTGACACTCTCTTATCACTGCTTTCAACTGTAGCTGCATCTAGGAAATTAGGTGAGCTCTCATTGCTACAGAAATGCTAAATGTGTATGCTAAATGTGGCTTAGATACACTGGGATTCAAAAGGGAAGGTGGCATTTAGATTTGGGAGTGCAGAATTTGTGAAATTTCTTTTGGGGGGTGAGGAGCATTTTGCTTTTCCAGAGCCTTTGTGCTAACAGGAGGCCCCATGTATTTCCATTAACAGATGACAGACCTGAGTGAGGGCTTGCTTTTTTTGTATTGATTTGAAGTTTTTGTTAGGAACATTTTGCACAACATTTGGTTGATATTTAACTGGCGCTCTACGCTGAGCATCTAACTTGGGGCTTCCATCTAAATCTCTGAGTGACGTGATTCAGGTGAAACCACCAAGGGATTCATTCAATAATTGTTACAAAACAATATGGTGTATTAAATAAGATAAAAACAATAACAAAAAATTACTAAACCTGATTTAACAGAAATGACTAAGAGCATAGAAGAGGGAGGTACTCTTTAGGAAAACAGACAGTACCAACAGCAAGCTGTACATTCCAGGACTAACAAAAAGCAGAAACCCAAACTTTGGTTTTCATTAGATCAAGATTACACCCACATACCTACCTCCCTTTGGTGAGTTCTTGTGGGGGCTGGTTATGGGATGGACTAGCTCTGTTAGAATGTTATGAGATCCCCAACTTACAAAATATCTTAGCTCATGGATGTCCCTTGTGGTAGATATTGTCCTGTTTCTTATCGTGATTTTATCTGTCCATAGAAATGAAACATGGCATGGATAGCATCATCCTTCAGCTCAATATTAGGTTGGAGGGGTTTTGCCAGCCTTACAATAATGTAAGTGAATGCCTTATGTTCGTCCCTTTGCTATTACACAGAAAATATGTCTCCCATAAATATTGAATCGATGTAAACCCCAATATTCATCACTGCTATAATTACCTGGTCATTGCAGTGGATCAATACTTCTATTGAGGTTTAAGTGTTAGCTCACTCTCTCCCAATTCCCTAGTTATGAGTAGTTGTTGTCTTCTCCAGCTATAATTAATACCATATGATTAATGAGTGAGCAATATGTCCGCTCTCTGGAGAGGTCTCATAGATTTTAATTTTTCTCTATAACACTTAGGATGGTTGAGATTGTTTTATACTCTTTCTTCCATGGTTTTGTCTTTTAACGACTTCATCACAGTACAATTTTCTGGTTTTTTTTTTGTGGTTTACTTTCCTTTTTCCAATAGTCAAACTTTTTATTTTAATGTCCACAGAGCAATATGAGGGCTTATTTTTTTTGTGGGATGAGTTATACTTAATAATGACACCATTAATTTCATCAGGTGATGCGTTGGAGAGCAGGAAAAAATTCCAAGTGCATTTAAATTTGAAAATGACAGCAATTACACAATTGGTTTTGAGATTTTTAATTTAACATATTCACTATACAGACAACAACTAAGAAAAATAAAATAAGCAAATACGCTGTTAGGTTGTGTGCCCACGATGCGATTTTTAAGTGTTTTGTCGCGATTTTCAGTGCGAAAACGCTGCAAAAACATTTTAAAAACTCGTACAGAATGCACCCCATGCATTCCTATGGCATTCCGCACATGCTGTGCTAATGCTGCACTTTTTTCCGCGGCGGAATCGCATCACGGAAAAAAACACAGCATGCTCATTCTTTTTTGCGGAATCGCAAAGAATTGCCGTGATTCCGCACCCATAGGAATGCATGAGAACCACTTACTTCCCGCATGTGGCTGCCTCAATAGTAAAAAGCTGGTCACACTTGTCAAACACTATGTTTGACGAGTGTGACCAACCTGTCAATCACTTTCTAAGCGATGCTTCAAATCGCTTGAAAAGTGCTTTAATATCGCACGCAAAAATCGCGGCAAAATCGCAAACATAATCGTGGTAAAATCGCGTGAAAAAAACACGTGATTTCTGGGAAAGAGTCCGGTTTTGAGTGTCCGGATTAAAACGCAACGTGGTCACATAGCCTTAGGGTTGGTGGATTGCACTAAATGGGAATTGTGAGGCCAGTAGCTCCAGCTGAATTGAGCACTGATTCACGAAGCCCCTGCAAGCCTTATCAGTCAGCGTGTAATGAGAAAATGGTGGGACAGGGGTCACAGCAGAAACCATAGTGGCGGCTTTGCTGGCTGCTTATGCTGTCACTGTGGTAAGATCCGCAGTTGTAGTTGTCTGCTCAAGGGTGGCCAACCTGCTCTCTAGCTGCTGGATATACCGCTGGAGTTGCTGCTCATCCACCATTTACTAGCCAGACCCTGGCATTAGTGTACTGTTGGGGTTGGCAGACTGCATTAAATAAAATATAAAATAAAGTGCAATCGCAACCCGGGGTCCATCGTGCAGAGATGAACCTGCTGCTAGTATGAACAATGACGGAAACAAACCAGCAAGCATTACCTTAAACACACTGTGTTAACACCACACAGAGTGATAGGAACACTGAGTACAAAGCTCAGTTACTTCACCGAGAGGTACTGCACAAGAAAGCTAAGTACTGGTCCCATCAGCTGACACCAGTGACCGAAGGTAAACTTTTTACCTCCATTCACAGCTGAGCACTCCCACTGTCTTCTGACAGCACAGGAACCGCGGCTCTCTGACCGGCTGGGATGATTTCACCACTGATCAGAAGCAATGTTTGCCACGCTGTCATGCATATGAAAGCGTGTCCAGCACTGTATTGTCTGGCCCCCATTCAAGTGAATGGGGTTTGGGTCCACTCAGCTGGACCCCACGCTGTTTTTTTTAATTTACTTACAGCGCAGGAGCAGCTGATGATTACTCCCATCTGCCGCTCCTGCTCTCACTGTAATTAGAGGCAGCAGGTGTCGGATGATGGGAGCTGTAGTCCTATCAGCTGATACCAGTGACCGGAGATAAACTTTTTTTCTCCGATCACAGCTGAGCACTCATCCTGTTTTCTGACAGCGCAGGAACCGCAGCTTTCTGACCAGCGGGGATGATTTCACAACCGGCGTGGGAAACACCGGCTTTTGTGCTGTGTATGTTCGGCTATATTCGGCGAATTAATCGACAATTAATGTAGTACAAAAACTTGGCACTCAAAAGAAAAAATGATTTGACCGTTCCTTTATTGTAAAAAGCATCCAGTTCAATATACTCCTTTGAACGTTTTTGGTCATACAATTGACCTTCATCAGAAACAGAATTTTTTCAGAGTTGGTTTTAACTAGAGTGAGTTTACAAAAAAGATAAGACATTACAATTAGTGAACAAATAAGTATGTAACAAATATCTGAGCAACAGGATGCTGATGATAAACGTATGAACATCATGTAAAGTTTAAACAAGAAATCGATGACTAAATAAATACTGAAATAGCGAATCCTGAGATAAGGTTCAAGTGAGCTTAGTGAGACTCCATAGGTTCCATGGGCGGTGATAGAGAGTCCATGCTGTGATGGTATGTAAGGAGCATATATAAGAGAAGTGCCCTAGGAGGTTAAACAAGCAACAAGTGTGACACTAGACAATAAAGGATACTGTGAGATTCGTGGTCGGCTGGTACTACTAGGTGTGCAAACACCACATGAAAGGTGATAGCCAATTGGAATGAGTGCCAAGACAGGTACCTGAGAGGAGCTGTAATGGAAAACTCCATGTATTATTATTAAAGAACAGCTGTCATAAGTAGGCACTATTCAGTACTGGAAGAAAAAGAGAACAAGACGGTGAATGATAATGGCACATGAACATGTTTGGGGATGTTATGTAAATGAAGAAGGAGAAAAAGTCCAAAAACAATCAATTAATACCTGGGTATATTCATTAATAATATGGAGAAACTGACGTCTGAGAAGCAGCGGCTACTGAGGATGAAAGGGCACTGAAGATAAGTGAAATGAGTATAAATGTATGTACTGAGATAGACTAATGATATAGACGTAATGTGAACTAAATTACCACTTCATGCAGGAAATCACTAGACCCACGGGATTGACACCTTAAGTTATGCAGGGACAATTAAATCGGCGAATATTGCAAATTCGGCGATTGTGAGCAGAACTGAATATTGAAATATTTGCTCATCTCTAGCAGAGATGATTGGATCTTTGAGAGATAGGACCCTGATGGCCATAAGAGCTTAAACACTTACAAAACAGAGACTTAGGCTACTTTCACACATTAGGTTTTTTCTGACAGGATCTGGCGTTGCGCCTAAGCGACGGATCCAGCGTAATCCGGCGTCTTTTTGGAAAACCTGATGAAACGGATTCGGTTTTCCGCTGGACCAGGCAGACTGTTCCGGTGGCAAACCGGATGCGTTTCATCAGGTTTTCCATCCGTTTCATCGCTTTTTTATCTGTTTTACGACGGATCCGGTTTTTATTAAAGCCCATGGGAGGCTCCCAAATATGATTGGCTACTGAAAACCTATATATACAGTGCTCTGACAGGCCATATTTGATAGGTTGTAGAGGAGCAAGTGCATGTTGTAGAGGAGAGCAAGTGTCTGGCGAAGATGGAAGGCATGATAGCAAACATTCTGAAGATTAACGTTGATTTTATTGTTGAGGTGAATCGGTTGAAAGCGATTGTTCTGGAGAAGGAGTGTGAGAGACAGCAGTGCATCAAGCGTCTGCGCTGGCTACGTTTGTGGATTCACCCCATCTCAGCCAAGAGAATGACGTGTGGGGTGTATTCTACACTATACATGGAGCTACGAGGAAACCCTGAGAAATTTTTCTCATATGTTCGGATGCAAATGGAGAACTTTGATTTTTTGGTGGAATAAATTGGACACCTCATCAGAAGAAGTGACACATATTGCCGCTTCTCCATTTCACCACCGGAGCATCTGATGGTGACTCTTCGGTAAGGCATTTTTCCTCCTTGTAAAGCACACTTCTACTGCAATGTTGTTGCTGGTAGTTTTTTAATAATTGTTTTTATTGTATCTCCAAATGTTAAGCTGATTTGTAAGTGCAATGTTATTTTTTTATTATGTACTCATTTTTCCCTTTTTTTGTCACAGATTCCATGCAACTGGAGAATCTCTTTCGTCACTCCATTTCCAGTTCAGACTTGGGATTTCCACCATCTCCAGAATTCTGAGCTCTATTGACCGCTATCAACCTGAAGACTTAAACTGTGGACGAGGTGGTGAAAGCTTGTGTGGTTCTGCACAATTTTGTTATATGCATGGAACAGATTTGCATTGATGACCACCTTGAAGAAACCACCTTGCATGATTATCACAACATTGCGTATAGAAGTTCTGTGTCAGTTTCAAGAATGAGGGACAAATTTGCTGAATACTTTATTTCACCTCAAGGTTGAGTAGAATGGCAGGATGAGAGAGTTTGAAAAATTGGTCTTGTACCTTGTAACCAAAAGTCATTGACCTTCTTTACCCAAAGTATTTTACCTTCTTTACCCAAGTTGTGTAGCTGGTTGTGCTTTACCCAAAGGATTTTACCTTCTTTACCCAAAGGATTTTACCCTCTTTACCTAATTGTGTACCTGGTTTTTGCCCAAAGAATTTTACCTTCTTTACCAAAGTATTTTATCTTCTTTACCCAAGTTGTGTACCAGGTTGTGTTTTAACCAATGTATTTTAACTTCTTTAACCACAGTATTTAACCTTGTTTTAAAAACCTTTTTTTAACTTAGAAACCTTATAACCAAATAAAAGACCAAATTTTTAAACAAACTGTTTTTTTATTAACAAATTATTAAACCGAAAAAATTACAAATCTATATAGTGGGAGTTGGGAATAATGCTGGAGGGGCTGTCAGATTGGGACACTTCGACATTGGGAGTGTGGAGAGAGGAAAGTGATGGTGGTGGCGGTGAAGGATCGATAGGAACAGGTGAAGGGGTGGAGAAAGAAATGGAATGGGTGGACATGAAACCGGGAGTTGTGTTGGGAATTTGGAATGTTTGAGGAGTGGAGTCGAAGGACTGGGAGACAGAAGAGGTGGAGGGTGGAGAAGAGGGTTGTGTTTGGGGCATGATGGGTGTTGAAGGAGAATGGTGGTAGTGGGCAGGGAGTGGAGACGTGGGTGATGTGGTTGTGAAATGGTATGGGGCGGTATGTTGGTACAGGACAGGCTGCTGCTACGGGGAAGGTTGCTGGTACGGGACAGGCTGCTGTTATGGGGCAGGCTGCTGGTATTGCATAGGAGGGGGAGGAGGGACAGTGGCTGAAGGGGGGGACAGGTGTGGGAGGATGTACCGGGGTGGATGGAGGTGGTTGGGAGCTAACTTGCGCTAGAGCAGACTGGCATGATTGCATTACATGCATCTGCTGGTCAGGAGATAGCTTATCCATGCGCTCGAGTACAGACTGGAAAAATGTGTGGTTTGAAGCTTTACTTGCATTTGAATTTACCTTCTGTTCACCATCGTCTCCCGGAGGAACAACAGGGCTCTTGAGTATTTATATTTGCTCCTGCGTCCTCCAGATCCACTCGGGGCCCGCATCTCGTTGTTTAACTCCGTCTTGAAGCAATCCCTGATTGACCGCCACTGCTTCACAATTCTCTCACCTGAAAAGTTAAAGCACAAATTGGTTAGTATGCAATACTTTTACATCAGGCAACATGACTGAACGGTGTATATTTACGTGCTTTATGCTGGGCCCGAACCTCGAGGCCTTCACAATTGGCAACAAGTTGCTGGCAGACTTGCTCCCAAAGCCGCAGTGAGACCTGCGTGGCTGCGGTCTCCCATATTCGACAGTGGCTCCCGCTCTCAGATCAGATAGATGAGGAGGTCAATATCTAGGCCTGCCTCCTCCTCACCATCTGAGTCAGGAGCACACTGTGAACCCTGTTAAAAAAGACAAAAAAAATACATTAGACTCCAAACAACCACAAATAGTAGGGACAAAAAATAAATTTTAAAACAACAAATAAAGGTGCTTACCCCATGTTGACCGCTTGTCCGCTCACACCGACTCTGGGAGCCGCTTTGTGGACCTCTGGATCGGACACCAGAATCTGAAGACTATAAAATAAAAACAAACAAAAATGTATGTGTCTTCTTCTGGAAGCACCTCTTCTGCTGTTGCAGCTTCTTTTTATACAAAAATTATCGATTAATATATTTTGATATAGATATATATATATATATATATATATATATATATACATACATATTCAGTGGGGCATTTAAGCTTTATTGCTATAAGAACACTTATGCGACCATCAAAAGAATACACAGGGCATCATTACTTTCAAGGGGTAAAATTTGGTCACCCTTTTTACTATGGAACTTGCACAGGGCATTACCATTTTCTAGGGGGCAATTTTAGCATCTAGAGGGCACGAATATGGTGGACAGACAATGGATCACTGGTATTGTGCCAAATAGCCGGTGCAGTAAATGGGACGACTTGCTCGGAGTTGGCATATCAAAGATGTATTGTGATATACATAAAGACATAAATAAAAACAAAACCCAAAAATTTTTTTTACCTCTAAGCGTGGATGATGCGAGGGAAGGCTCCCAGAAGAATACAACATGTCTGGCTGGCTGGCCAGGCTCTGTGGCTGCTGGCTGCCCTGTGGCTGCTGGCTGCCCTGGCTCTGCGGCTGCTGGATGCTCTGCAGCTGCTGGACATGCTCTGTCGCTGGCCCCACTCTGTCGCTGTCTTCTTTGTGGCTGGCTGCTCTGCCGATGGCTGCTCTGTGGCTGGATCCTCTGTGGCTGGCTACTCTGTGGCTGAATCCTCTGTGGCTGGCTCCTCTGTGGCTGGCTGGCTGCATGGTAATGGATGGATGAGTGCCTCACTGGCATTGTTTATATATGTTATCTGGGGGCTGTGCAATGGGATCTGAGCATGCTCAGACGTAAAAACCGGATCCGGTGGCCAGATCTGGCTTTTTCCGGTGCCCATAGACTACCATTGTAGCAAAAAGCTGGAAGCGCTGTCTGGTTTTTCGCCGCAGACAAAAAATGTTACAAGAAAGGTTTTTTCCAGACGCCGAATGAAACATTTAGCCGCAACCGGCGAAAACCGGAAGAACTGGAAGGCCATGCGGTGCAATCCGGCGCTAACACAATTCAATGAGACAAAACTAGATCTGGCGGCAGATTTCGCCAGATCCCGTTTTTGAAAAAAAACAGCCTGATCCAGCCTGTCAGAAAAACCTGATGTGTGAAAGTAGCCTTACCCAGTGACTCTGGAGATAGAAAACGACTCCGCTGTACAAACTGTGCTCCACTGGAACTACTGATCTGTGATGGTTCAGGTACTGGCCTCCACTGTATAAGGTATGACAATCTGCTTCATGTCATAGCTGGCAACAAGAGCCCCATAAACATAATATGGCACAATGGAGATGGGGAGAGCAACCCAAACTCCAGTACCAGGTGCACAAGCTCAAATCAAACTATTGAATCCAGGAGGAAGAACTAGAGCATGAGGTAATTTGCATATTAAAAATGTCAAAACTTTACTCAAGAAAAGTGCTATAGATGATTTACATTAGTAGTAAAGTGCCAGTTAAATGATGCAGACGATATAAACCCAAGTATCACCGACTCCTCCCATCATGATGGAAAATCTCCCAGCAAGCATCCCCAATGTAACCATATACCCAAAGCCCCATGTAAATATAAGGTAATCATGCCCAAAGTCTGAGTAAGAGGATCAGCGACTGGAAATAGCAATAGGGAGCAAACTAGCAAGCAAACTCTTGACAAAGCGGCCTGGTGCGCTGCGAAACGTTGGGGTTGTTTACTGCTGGGCTCTCCCTCTCCTCCTCTCCCTGGTAAGCTATCCTGTTGGATTTTGGGACACTGCATGGCTGTATACTTTATGTTGCCATTACACCTTGATAGTTTGCTCCCTATTGTTATTTCCAGTCCCTGATCCTCTAATAGACACTTATGGCCATAAATATTGGACCAGTTCATAGATAAGGAGTGAAAGTTTTATTGTCCTCTGATTGAGGTCTGGTAATGTGTTGTGATGCACCCACAAGGTCTTAGGAGTAAATTCCTTAATTGATGTGAAAATACATAAATCCATGTGACACATTCATTCCTGCACCGAGAGTGTCAAAGGTCATTATGAGTTTTTACTCCTAGACTTTTCTGTCTCTCTGAGATGTGAAGTTACCTTTCAATACCAGTAATTTCATGTCCATGGTGCTGTGATCAGGCATACAAAAGTGTTTTGCCACAGGTAGATCCATTCTTTTTTTTCTCTTATTGTGTGGCAATGAGAATTCATCCTTGCTCTCAGTTTGTGCCCTGTCTCCCCCACATACAGACCCCCAGTTGGACATTTAGTACAAATAATTAAGTACACCACATTAGATGTGATGCAGCTGAAAGTACCTGGGATCACGTAATCCTGATGTGAATTGGGGATCTTTATCTTGTCCGTGGTGTTGTGAACTCTCTCGATCTGACTTCTGAGTCGGGGCTCCCTCTGGTGGTTACGGTGGGTAGTGGAGCTGGCCGAAGTGTGCCACCTGACGACGATGATTGGAAGTCAGGGGTTACTGACTGGAGTATTTAAGTGAGCAGGATTCCCTCAGTGGCTGCTGGTGATTTGTTTCTTCCTGTGCATTTTGAGGTCTGCTGTCTCCTGCCTGATCCTTCATTTTTCAGTTAAGTTGTTCATTTGCTAATCCTTTGCATCTGATCTGGTTTTGCCTTTTTCTGCTTTCTGCTTTGCTGTGAGGGTTCAGCCTGCTCCCTGCTGGGACTGTGCTGGACCCCACTCCATGTATTACAGCTTGTGTCAGTTTGTTCAGTCTCCCGTTATATTAGTCTCTTTTGCTTTGCTGCCAGTTCACACCAGAATGATGATATAGTGGGGGAGAGGTCGTGAGACCTCAGTGTTTTTTGTACATCAGACGTGTTGGATTTTTTATGGTTTTTGCGTGATTGCAGACAGTGTCTTTCCTGTCCTATCCTGTCTAGACAGCTTGGGCCCCATCATTTGCTCAGTCTATTTTCTGCCTGCGTTTGTGCCTCATCTTGTCTCACCAACAATATATGTTTGGGGGCTATCTATTCCTTTGGGGTTCTACTCCGGGGCAGTTTAGATTTCACCTTTCTTGCTTTATGCTTAGTTAGCTCTCCGGCTGTGCCGAGGCATCTAGGGCATTGTAGGTATGCTCCACGGGTTCTGCTAGTTGTGTTGCAAGGATTAGGGGTCTGCAATCCTCTAAGTTACCAACCTTTCTGGTTTACTGTTGGCGTAGCCTATTCCTGCCATCCTCCTCGGTGACCAGTTCATAACACCATGGTCATTATAAATAGACGGGTTTTACATTTTTCCTGGTTGCAAGGAATGCTTCCTGCAGCTGTTGGAGAGGACAGGGAGCTTCTGACAATGATGCTTCTTTGATTTGGGGGCTGCCTAAAGTACAGTAGTGGGCTGTCTGGAAAAATGGATTGTAATCAGGCATCTTTTTGTAGTAAAGGTTGTAATTTCCTTGCAGTTCCCTTAGCACCTCCAGATTTGGATTGTAGGTGACTACTATAGGCACCCGGTTATTTTCTTCTTTAGCTTTGTAATGTAGCAGGTGATTCCTTGACATTCTGGAGGCTCTTGTAATTTGGTTTTGAATTGTTCTTGGATGGTAGCCCTGATTCAAAAAGGTCTCTTTGAGGTGACCAAGGTGTTCATCTCTATTCATGGGGTTGGAACATATACGATTGTATCTGGTGGCTTGGCTGTAGATAATAGAGTTCTTTATGTGTTTTGGATGGAAACTGTCCCATTTAAGGTATGTTGGACGGTTGATTGGCTTCTGATACAGGGATGTCTCTATTTCATTGTTCTGTAGCTTAATGATAGTGTTCAAAAAGTTAATCTCAGTGCTGGAGGAGTTGAGTGTTAAGTTGATGGTGGGATGAAATTGATTAAACTGTTCGTGGAACGACTTTAGCTGTGGCTCAGACTCCGTCCAGATGATTAAAATATCATCATTGTAGCGGTAGTAGTCCAGAAGCCTGATGGAACATGTGGACAAAAAGTTGCTTTCAAGTGTATATAAAAGTGTATATTTGCCTTGTTTATGGGAAAGCCTACTACCCTTAAGGAAATGGGGAGCTCTGCCTTCAAGATACTGACGGCTCCTGGAAAACTTGCTCTCCATAAGGAAAGGGGGAGCTCTATCTCAGAAAGACTGGCAGATTTCAAAATGGGCTGTATACTGTGAATGTATATATTAGTGGACTTAACTCGGAGGACTGTGAGCCGGGTTTGTATCTTTGAGAAGTTGAGCTGCTGAGTTTCATCACCAAGTAATGAACATTGTTGTATATGTATAGTGTCAATATTAAAGTTTGTTTGGTGGAGACAACCAAATTTTAGGAAAGAGGGAATGTAGGGGATTGGGTTAGAACACCCCTTTATTGCCTCCTCCCTTTTAAGAGGTTTGTTGTAAATACACCCCATAATGTACGTGAGGGCAAAGAAAGTAAGAAAGGGAAAGAGCAGGAGGAATGCTGTGTGGACTGTGATGTAACTGATGTGTCTGTGACCGTTGAAGAAGAAAGTTAAAGCATTGTTTTTGCATCAGAACTGGTATCTGTGTCCATTATTTCATCTTCATGCACTGGAATCAAGTGTGCAGGAGCTCGGTCGCACCGCAGTGGAATCCCTGACCGTGGACCAGCAACAAGAACAAGTACACCAGTAGATGCTGAAAGTATTTCTGTAGGAGGTCAGGAAACCAGATCCCCGGTGTCCTCGGCTGCAACTACAGTCCTGCCCTCCTCTTACATTAATATGATCACTGCACCCCTAGATAAATTAATTGAAAGGTGTAGTTTGTAAAATTATATAATTTATGTGGGGTTTCTGCAATTTTGGTACATCAGGGGCTCTGCCAATGTGACATGGCACTCTCACAAAAATCAATATATGGCACTTCTTCCCTTCTGAACTTTTCATTGTGCCTCAAAAGTAGTTTTTGATCACATATGGGGTTTCTATGTACTCAGGAGATTTGCACAACAAATTCTGGGATCAATTTTTTTCTGTTGTCCTTGAGAAAAGGAAAAAAAACTGGGGCCAAAGCAACATTTTTGAGGGAAAAATATATTTTTCTTAATTTTCACAGTTCAACCTTGTAAAATTCTGTGAAGCACCTTTGGGTTCAAGGTGTTCACCACACATCTAAATAAATTCCTTTGGGGTCTCATTTACAATATGATGTCTCTTGTGGGGGTTTTCCACTGTTTAGGCAAATCAGGGGCTATCCATTGCAACATGACACTTGCTGATCATTGTGAAAATTTTGAGCTTCAAAGCTTCACTCCTTCCTTTCTGAGCTCTGCCGTGCACCAAAACAATAGTTTCCCCCAACATATGAGTTATCGGCATACTCAGGAGAAATTGCAAAACAAATTTTAGTTCCATTTTCTTTTGTTACCCTTGTAAAAAATGCAAATTTGGGGGCTAAAACAACATTTTGTGGGAAAAATGTGATGTTATATTTTCTCGTCTCAACGTTAAAAACTTCTGTAAACCTCTTGACCTGGGGGTCAAAGTGATAACCACACATCTGGATAAATTCCTTGAATGGTTTAGTTACCAAAATGGTGCCACTTGTAGGAGGTTTCCACTGTTAAGGCATATCAGGTGCTCTCCAAACATGACATGACATCCGCTAATTATGCCATCAAATTTTGCATTTTAAAATGTCAAATTTGTCTCCCACCCTTCTGAGCCCTGCCGTGCACCAAAACAGTAGTATATATTGAGTATCGGCATACTCAGGAGACATTGCACAACAAATTGTATAGTGCAACTTCTCTTGTTACCGTCGTGAAAATGCAAAATTTGGAGCTAAAAAATATTTTTGTTTTAGAAGTGTTGTTTTTTTTTCACTCCTCAACATTTCAAACTTTTGTGAAGTACCTGGGGGTTCAAAGTGCTCAGCTCACATCGAGATAATTTTTCTGAGGGGGGTTTCCGCTGCTTAGGCCCATCAGGGGCTCTCGTAATGCAACATGGCCTGTGCTAACTATTCCAGCCAATTTTACATTAAAAAAAGCGCACAAACAATAGTTTTTCCCCATATATGGGGTATCGGCATAAACAGGAGAAATTTCATAACAAATTTTAAGGTCCATTTTATCCTCTTACCCTTGTGAAAATAAACAAAATTGGGTCTGAATTTAATTTTTTATGAAATGTTCATTTTTTCCTTTCACATTCCATTAATTCCTGTGAAGCACTTGAAGGGTTAATAAACTTTTGGAATGTGGTTTTGAGCACCTTCATGTGTGCAGTTTTGATAATAGTGCCACTTTTGGGTATTTTCTGTCATATAGACCCCTCAAAGTCACTTCAAATGTTATGTGGTCCTTAACAAAACTAGTTTTGTAAAAAATTTTTAGAAAAATGAAAAAAAAAATGCTGGTCATCTTTTAATCCTTATAATTTCCTAACAAAAAAAAGTTTCAAAAATTGAACTGACGTAAAGTAGGCAAGTGGGAAATGCTTTTTATTAATTCTTTTGTGTGACATAACTAGTTCAAGGGCATTAAAATTAAAAGTTTGAAAAGTGAAACATATTTGCCACATTTCTGGCAAAAGTCATATTGAAGAAATATGAATTCATGAATTAAAATATGTCACAAAAAAATGTTTTCAAAATCAGTAGGATCCGTTAAAGTATTCCAGAATTATTACATCAGAAAATGACTCTGATCAAAATTGGAAAATTTGTCCTGGTCATGCAGGTGAAAACAGGCTCAGGGGTGAAGAAGATAAGCCTAGATTAATGATTGCAATATTTTAAAAAGTCACAAAGAAAGGACAAGACAAATCGCAAACAAGCAAAATTGGCTTCAAAATATCCTCTCAGGATGAATTCCACCCTTAGTGTCTTATCTAAAGACTATTTATACACTGTTAGGCTGTGTGCCCACGATGCGATTTTTAAGCATTTGTGCCGCGATTTTCGGCGTGAAAACGCTGTGAAAACATTTAAAAATCTTGTACATGACGCACCCCATGCATTCCTATGGCATTCCGCACATGCTGTGCTAATGCTGCGCTTTTTTCCGCAGCGGAATCACATCACGGAAAAAATCGCAGCATGATCATTCTTTTATGCGGAATCGCAAAGAATTGCCGCGATTCCGCACCCATAGGAATGCATGAGAATCGCTTACTTCCCGCATGTGGCTATGCCCACCATGCGGGAAGTTAAGCGTCTCATGTGCAGTTGGTACCCACGGTGTGGAGGAGAGGAGACTGTCCACCAGGCCCTGGGTACCATACCCCTGTAAAAAAAAAGAATAAAAAATAAAAAATCGGGGTATATTTACCTTCCGGCGTCCCGCGCTGCATTCCCGGCCTAAGCGTTCCCAGTAATGCCTTGCGGCAACTCAGGTCCTGTGATGACGTAGTCTCGCGAGATCGCTATAGTAACGCGAGACCAATGTCATCACAGGTCTCGCAAGTAGAGTTGAGCGACTTTTGGTTTTTTAGGGTCGCGTTTCGTTTCGTGAAACCGGACTTTTCCAAAAGTCGGGTCGAGCAAGATCGTCCGATTATAGGGAAAAGTCGGGGTCGTCCCGAAACACGAAACCCAATGTAAGTCAATGGGGAATAAAAGTCGGCAGTGAGAGGAGGACAGGAAACACACCAACAGTGCCCATTTGAATGCCAAAAGCATCAATTCTTCTTACTTAAGCTTGTCAACCTTAATTAACTTCATAATACAAGTTACGCACTGAAAAATGGGGGTTATTTGGCTACAGACTGTGGGGGGGAGGGCTGGCTCCAGGTTTTCATGTGCCCTGGGCGAAAGAGCGCCCCTTTAACACATACCACAACTCATCATGCTCCGATACGGCAGAGAAATAGCGGTATAGTACAATGAAAAATACCTCACTTTTTACATCTCATGACGAGGCCCATCTATTTCTCCATACAGAATCATTGGTCCCATATAATGTTTGAAACAGTATATGATGAGCTCCACATAATGCTACAGTATATGTTGGTCCCCATGGATGAAGCTCCACTGTCTTATGGGCCCAAATAATGCTCCAAACATAATGGGCCCCATTTCTAATGTTCTAGTGTATAATGGGCCCTGTAAATGCTGCTCCAGTGTCTGATGTCCACCTTTGGAATGTTCCAGTGTATGGTGGGCCCCATCTATCATTCTCCAGAGTATAGTGCTCCCCAAAAATTGCTGTCCCAACATTGAAAACAATCAAATAAGTCTCCTCGCTAGGGAATCCCTGTACTTGTCTGGACTCCTCGTCGTCCCCATCTTCCATCTCACTGCACAGTATTTCAACTTTGCAAGTGCTGTGATCCTGGGCAAGCAGGGGGGGGCCCACTCGTTGGCGACGGCACTGGCACAGGGCCCCTGATAGTACGGTGGTGTTTCTGATGGCGGGTGGGCCGAACCTGAACTTTCATCTGCAGCTTCCTCTTTGTCACCGTGTAAGATGGAACTGTATATGGGAAGGGTAACCTGAGTTTCATCAGGGTCAGATTCAGGCCGTGTAGCGTGCGAGGGGAATGTAGTGGTCTGGGTCAATGTACCAGCAGATTCATCGAGCAGTGGCTGGGCATCAGTGCACTTGTGTCGCCCCCAGGAGTACGGTCGCCACAGTGGCATTGCCTTCTTCCTAGGGAGTGTGATGTCATGCTTGGGAGCAACGAAGGATCTCTCTAGCAGGTTAACTGATTGGGCGGCGTTATTCCCACGAGTCATGACCCTCCAAACAGCGTTCATGAAGGCAAAGTGTTTGTTTTACGTGGGCAGTATGGTTGCAAAGCTGAACCTTAAAGGAATGTCCAGAAGGGCACCACCAGGAGTGGAGCCTACGGTTAAATTCGACTCCACCTGGGAAACCTCAACCATGCCAGCTACAGAACAGATGCACACATTGCAAGCTTAATTCCGTTAACGAACGAGACTCCGTCATGCCCCGCGGTCCGAGTCCGGCTTACTAGAGGGACACGTGAGGCTCTGGCACATGAGATTGGCCAATAACTGGTGTGTCATGCCCTTACATGTCCGTGGCTGCATGTGTGCTACACTGAAAAGGCCAGCGTTTGTCGCTTACAGGTGCAGATAACCCGCTGAACAACGTTAGTGATGGGGATCACTGATTACAATTATTACCCGCGAACAATGATTTCCCAGTAAGTGCAGGTCAACCGCAGATCCGGAATTAGGCCTAACCGTCATTCCTGAAAAAATGAAAAACTTACGTGTGCAAACCACAGGTGCTGTAGCTTGCTTAACAGCTCGCCAGCCGTTCTCACGCCCAGTATGGATTACACGTGATTGCACAAAGGTTAGAAAGGGTACCGTATCCCCGGATAACATGTATGGATAGCGTACACATTCAAAATATATGTCTCAGGAGGCAGGCTCAGACAGTGTCAGGCCCAGTATGGATTGCACGTGATTGCACAAAGGTTAGAAAGGGTACCGTATCCCCAGATAATGTATGGATAGCGTACACATTCAAAATATATGTCTCAGGAGGCAGGCTCAGATGGTGTTAGGCCCAGTATGGATTGCACGTGATTGCACAAAGGTTAGAAAGGGTACCGTATCCCCAGATAACATGTATGGATAGCGTACACATTCAAAATATATGTCTCAGGAGGCAGGCTCAGACGGTGTCAGGCCCAGAATGGATTGCACGTGATTGCACAAAGGTTAGAAAGGGTACCGTATCCCCAGATAACATGTATGGATAGCGTACACATTCAAAATATATGTCTCAGGAGGCAGGCTCAGACGGTGTTAGGCCCAGTATGGATTGCACGTGATTGCACAAAGGTTAGAAAGGGTACCGTATCCCCAGATAACATGTATGGATAGCGTACACATTCAAAATATATGTCTCAGGAGGCAGGCTCAGACGGTGTCAGGCCCAGTATGGATTGCACGTGATTGCACAAAGGTTAGAAAGGGTACCGTATCCCCAGATAACATGTATGGATAGCGTACACATTCAAAATATATGTCTCAGGAGGCAGGCTCAGACGGTGTTAGGCCCAGTATGGACTGCACGTGATTGCACAAAGGTTAGAAAGGGCACCGTATCCCCAGATAACATGTATGGATAGCGTACACATTCAAAATATATGTCTTAGGAGGCAGGCTCAGACGGTGTTAGGCCCAGTATGGATTGCACGTGATTGCACAAAGGTTAGAAAGGGTACCGTATCCCCAGATAACATGTATGGATAGCGTACACATTCAAAATATATGTCTCAGGAGGCAGGCTCAGACGGTGTTAGGCCCAGTATGGATTGCACGTGATTGCATAAAGGTTAGAAAGGGTACCGTATCCCTAGATAACATGTATGGATAGCGTACACATTCAAAATATATGTCTTAGGAGGCAGGCTCAGACGGTGTTAGGCCCAGTATGGATTGCACGTGATTGCACAAAGGTTAGAAAGGGTACCGTATCCCCAGATAACATGTATGGATAGCGTACACATTCAAAATATATGTCTCAGGAGGCAGGCTCAGACGGTGTTAGGCCCAGTATGGATTGCACGTGATTGCACAAAGGTTAGAAAGGGTACCGTATCCCCAGATAACATGTATGGATAGCGTACACATTCAAAATATATGTCTCAGGAGGCAGGCTCAGACGGTGTTAGGCCCAGTATGGATTGCACGTGATTGCACAAAGGTTAGAAAGGGTACCGTATCCCCAGATAACATGTATGGATAGCGTACACATTCAAAATATATGTCTCAGGAGGCAGGCTCAGACGGTGTTAGGCCCAGTATGGATTGCACATGATTGCACAAAGGTTAGAAAGGGTACCGTATCCCCAGATAACATGTATGGATAGCGTACACATTCAAAATATATGTCTCAGGAGGCAGGCTCAGACGGTGTTAGGCCCAGTATGGATTGCACATGATTGCACAAAGGTTAGAAAGGGTACCGTATCCCCGGATAACATGTATGGATAGCGTACACATTCAAAATATATGTCTCAGGAGGCAGGCTCAGACGGTGTCAGGCACAGTATGGATTTGACGGCCCAGATTACACAGCGGAGGAGCAGGGAGAGGTAAAGATTGCAAATGCTGGGGCCCTGCCCAAGCAAGGGGGGCCCACTCGTGGGCGTCGGTACTGGCACTGGGCCCCTCATAGTGCAGCGGTGTGTCTGACTGCGGGTGTGCACCACCACCGTCAGAGACACTTGATTGCACTATGAGGGACCCTGTGCCAGTGCCCGCGCCCAAGAGTCGGCCTACCCACCTTTCCAGGGCAACGGCACTCGCACGGTGTCGTGCGCTAGGTGGTGACCCCGGCCATGGGGGGGGAGGCAGCACAGTTAGGGAGTTTTAGAAAGTGGCATATGTTGATGTTGGACATTCAGCTGATGCAAAAGGCGAAATAGGTGAAGTACCAGGAAGAGGTGGACCAAAGCAAGCCATTTTTCTGTCACCCTATGTGTCATCAGGGGAAGGTGGGACAAAATCCTTGGAAACCCATGCGTGGTTCATTTTAATGAAGGTTAGATCATCCACATTTTGGGTTGACAGACGGGTCCTTTTTTCTGTCAGTATTGATCCAGCTGCACTGAAGACTCTTTCCGATAGCACACTTGCAGCTGGGCAAGCGAGCTCCTGTAAGGCATATTGGGCCAATTCAGGCCAGGTGTCCAGTTTAGCGGCCCAATAGTCAAAGAGGAATGACCTGTGTGGGAGAACATCGATATGGGAGGAAAAGTAGTTTGTAACCATAGTTGACAACTGCTGTCTCCTGTCACTTTCCATCGATGCAGTATTACCAGTTGTGTGAGCGGTATTTGAAAAATCAGTCCACAACATTGTCATGAAACCCCTGTCTCCAACGCCAATTCTGCTGTGTGCACCACGAACACCTCTGCCAAGCTGCCCCCAGCCCGTACGGCTCGTGTGAGAACCATCACCGCTGCTGTGTGCTGGGAATGCCTCAAGCAACCGATTTACCAGAGTTGCTTGTTTATCAGCCAATAATAGGTCAAGGTTCTCCTGTGGCATGATGTTTTGTAATTTGCCTTTATAGCGTGGATCCAGGATGCTGGCCAACCAGTAGTCGTCATTGTTCATCATTTTGGCAATGCGGGGGTCCCTTTTTAGGATCCGCAAGGCATAATCTGACATGTGGGCCAATGTTCCCGGTGTCAATGATGCACTGCGAGTGCTGGGTGGAGGAGCACTTTCTGGCAAATCCACATCCCTCCAGTCACGCACAAACCCTGTACCAGACCTTGCCACGCCAACATTTTCACTTGCCCCACGAGATGCATCCTCCTCTCCTAAGTAATCATCCCCCTCATCATCCTCCTCCTCCTCTTCTTCCTCCACCTCGTCCAGGAGAGGTCCCTGAGCAGACAATGGCTGAATGTCATCAAGGATTCCCTCCTCCTCTTCCTCCTCATCAACATTGGCTGCAGACGCCTGCTCCTTAAGGTGCGTCAAAGTTTGCATGAGCAGACGCATAAGTGGGATGCTCATGCTTAGGATGGCGTCGTCTGCGCTTACCAGCCGTGTGCATTCCTCAAAACACTGAAGGACTTTACAAAGGTCTTTCAGCTTCGACCACTGCACACCTGTCAACTCCATGTCTGCTCTCAAAGTGCCTGGCCGTGTATCCTCCCACAAATGCATTATGGCCTGCCTCTGCTCGCACAGCCGCTCCACCATGTGCAGGGTGGAGTTCCACCTTGTTGCAATGTTGATAATGAGGCGGTGGTTGGGAAGGTGGAGCAATCGCTGCAGCTTCTGCATACGAACGGAGTGTACAGGCGACCGGCGGATGTGCGCGCACAGTCTTCGCACCTTCTGGAGCAGGGCTGTTAACTCCGGATAATTTTTGAGGAAGCACTGCACCACCAGGTTCAAGGTGTGAGCCAAGCAAGGTATGTGGCTGAGTTTTGAAAGGGCTATGGCTGCCACAATATTACGGCCGTTATCACTAACTACCTTGCCTGCCTCAAGATGTACACTGCCCAGCCATGACTCAGTTTGTCGCTTCAAGTACTCGGCCAGCACCTCGGCGGTGTGTCTGTCGCCCAAACACATCATCTGCAACACAGCCTGCTGACGCTTTCCACTAGCTGCTCGATAGGGGGACACATCGTGTGCAACAGTGGCAGCTGCAGATGGAGTGCTCGTACGACTGCGCTCTGTGGACGAGCTTTCGCTTCTGGAGGAGGAGGAGGAGGGTCGAACGCCTACAGCCAACTGTTTCCTATACCGTGGGCTAGGCAGCACTGTCCCACCACCACTGTCCCCTGTGGACCCTGCATCCACCACATTAACCCAGTGCGCAGTGATGGACACGTAACGGCCCTGGCCATTCCGACTGGACCATGCATCAGTTGTGAGGTGCACCTTTCCGCTCACTGACTGCTTGAGTGCATGGACAATGCGGTCTTTCACATGATGGTGGAGGGCTGGGATGGCTTTGCGAGAGAAGAAGTGGCGACTGGGTAGGTCATAGCGTGGTACTGCATAGGCCATGAGTTCGCGGAAAGCTGTGCTTTCCACCAACCAAAAGGGCATCATCTCAAACGAGATTAGTTTGGCAATGTGGGCGTTCAAACCCAGTGTACGCGGATGAGAGACTGAGTACTTTCTTGACCTACTCATAGTGTCTGGGAGGGTGAGCTGGACTTGAGAGCTGCATATGGTGGAAGTAGCGATGGACAGGGCGGACTGAGAGAGGGTTGATGATGGTGATGGAGTTGGTGTTCTTTCTGATGGCCTAGAATCAGTCTTTCGTTGATATAACAGTGGGATTCCCTGACTGCTGTGGTCTTGCAACGACACCTCAACATTTGCTGCTGTGCTAACCGGTGGGCTTACAGTGGGGGAAACAATGTAGCGTTGCTGACTACCTTCGTTGTGATCAGTTGCACATGTGGCACTTGAGGTTTGGTGTTGTGCCCACGCTTGCAAGTGCATGCTGGTTAAATGTCTAAGCATGCAACTGGTATTCAAATTTTTCAGATTTTTCCCTCGGCTAAAGGTCTTTGCGCACTTCTTACAGATATCCTTGGCCTGATCATGAGTATTTTGGTCAAAAAAGTGCCACACTGCACTCTTCCTTCTTTGGCAGACATTTTGCGGCCTAGCACGCTGTGATCTTTTGACCCTCTGGACAAGCTGTCCAGCAACTCTTTTGATGTTTGGAACCTGTCTTTGGAGTGCTCCGGGCCTGCCAGATAACAGCTGTTGCGATGTCGATGTCTGCTGTGGATGCTCCTCATCTGAGCTATTGGAAGCAGCACCCTCTTCCCTCAATGGATGCCAATCTGGGTCAACAACTGGGTCATCCATCACCTTCTCTTCTATGTCATGTGCACCTTCCTCTGTGTCACCATGTATGGTGGTATAGTGTGCGGGAAGGGGCACCTGAGTCTCATCAGGGTCAGAATCTGGCTCTGTACACTGCGAGGACAATGTAGTGCTCTGAGTGAATGTACCAGCAGAATCATCCATCAGCGGCTGTGCATCAGTGCACTCCATGTCAGATTCATCTTGGCCTGGGTAATTCACCATTTCACTTGATAATCCAGGCATGGTATGTGAAAACAGCTCCATGGAGTAATCAGTAGTATGGCCTGTGTCATCCTTCAATCTTGGTTGGGGTGAAGGACACAAGGAAAGGTGTGGTTCATGAACATGAGCCTCCAATGACGACTCAGTGCTTTTACTTTTTACAAAACTTTTTCCTGATGCTCTGGCTTTAAAAGCGGTTTGCCAACTCCTAGAAAACTAAGCGTTCGAGGCCTTATGTAGCCAGACGATGACGCAGGGACAGCACCTCCTGCATTCGGTCCTATTTTGCTCTTGCCACTACCATTAGATCCACCACCAACACCATCATTACCAGCTGCCAACTCCCGCCCAATTCCACGGCCTCTTCCACCAGCCTTCCTCATTTTTGGTAGAAATGTAGACAAAATCCAATAAACTATATAGTAATGTAAAACAAGGTACAAGGTGTCTATAGGACAGGGGAGATTTTGAATTTCTGCAGACACTTGTGGACACTGGACACTTTTGGATTGTGTGAGGCCCACTGATATCCGAGCGCTATGTGACAGGCTCGATGGCACAGCTGTGACCAAAGTGACTAGAGGATAAGGGAGATTTTGAATCTCTGCACACACTTTTGGACACTGGACACTTTTGGATTGTGTGAGGCCCAATGAATATCTGAGCGCTATGTGACAGGCTCGATGGCACAGCTGTGACAAAAGTGACTAGAGGATAAGGGAGATTTTGAATCTCTGCACACACTTTTGGACACTGGATGGACACTTTTGGATTGTGTGAGGCCCACTGATATCTGAGCGCTATGTGACAGGCTCGATGGCACAGCTGTGACCAAAGTGACTAGAGGATAAGGGAGATTTTGAATCTCTGCACACACTTTTGGACACTGGACACTTTTGGATTGTGTGAGGCCCACTGATATCTGAGCGCTATGTGACAGGCTCGATGGCACAGCTGTGACCAAAGTGACTAGAGGATAAGGGAGATTTTGAATCTCTGCACACACTTTTGGACACTGGACACTTTTGGATTGTGTGAGGCCCACTGATATCTGAGCGCTATGTGACAGGCTCGATGGCACAGCTGTGACCAAAGTGACTAGAGGATAAGGGAGATTTTGAATCTCTGCACACACTTTTGGACACTGGATGGACAATTTTGGATTGTGTGAGGCCCACTGATATCTGAGCGCTTTGTGACAGGCTCGATGGCACAGCTGTGACCAAAGTGACTAGAGGATAAGGGAGATTTTGAATCTCTGCACACACTTTAGGACACTGGACACTTTTGGATTGTGTGAGGCCCACTGATATCTGAGCGCTATGTGACAGGCTCGATGGCACAGCTGTGACCAAAGTGACTAGAGGATAAGGGAGATTTTGAATCTCTGCACACACTTTTGGACACTGGATGGACACTTTTGGATTGTGTGAGGCCCACTGATATCTGAGCGCTATGTGACAGGCTCGATGGCACAGCTGTGACCAAAGTGACTAGAGGATAAGGGAGATTTTGAATCTCTGCACACACTTTTGGACACTGGACACTTTTGGATTGTGTGAGGCCCACTGATATCTGAGCGCTATGTGACAGGCTCGATGGCACAGCTGTGACCAAAGTGACTAGAGGATAAGGGAGATTTTGAATCTCTGCACACACTTTTGGACACTGGACACTTTTGGATTGTGTGAGGCCCACTGATATCTGAGCGCTATGTGACAGGCTCGATGGCACAGCTGTGACCAAAGTGACTAGAGGATAAGGGAGATTTTGAATCTCTGCACACACTTTTGGACACTGGACACTTTT
The DNA here is from genome assembly GCF_039654945.1 of Dendrobates tinctorius. NCBI lineage: Eukaryota > Metazoa > Chordata > Amphibia > Anura > Dendrobatidae > Dendrobates > Dendrobates tinctorius. Next base: position 16,383,573 of record NW_027361737.1, read on the forward strand.
GGATTGTGTGAGGCCCAATGAATATCTGAGCGCTATGTGAAAGGCTCGATGGCACAGCTGTGACAAAAGTGACTAGAGGATAAGGGAGATTTTGAATCTCTGCACACACTTTTGGACACTGGACACTTTTGGATTGTGTGAGGCCCACTGATATCTGAGCGCTATGTGACAGGCTCGATGGCACAGCTGTGACCAAAGTGACTAGAGGATAAGGGAGATTTTGAATCTCTGCACACACTTTTGGACACTGGACACTTTTGGATTGTGTGAGGCCCACTGATATCTGATCGCTATGTGACAGGCTCGATGGCACAGCTGTGACCAAAGTGACTAGAGGATAAGGGAGATTTTGAATCTCTGCACACACTTTTGGACACTGGACACTTTTGGATTGTGTGAGGCCCACTGATATCTGAGCGCTATGTGACAGGCTCGATGGCACAGCTGTGACCAAAGTGACTAGAGGATAAGGGAGATTTTGAATCTCTGCACACACTTTTGGACACTGGACACTTTTGGATTGTGTGAGGCCCAATGAATATCTGAGCGCTATGTGACAGGCTCGATGGCACAGCTGTGACAAAAGTGACTAGAGGATAAGGGAGATTGGATTGCTTTTAAAAAAGCAGTTTGCGGAGCAGTGGGTAAACAGCAATGCAGGAATGTCAGGAAGCCTTAGAAGGCAGCCCAACAACCAACACCACTGATACACCACTATATAGCCTCCCCTTGCACTGCACACACAGTGACTGGTGTGTTGTGCAGGCCAAATTGCTAGCAGCAGAAGCAGTTTTTTTTTCTTCTCAGCAGGACAAAAAAAAAAAATTGGGATTGCTTTTAAAAAAGCAGTTTGCGGAGCAGTGGGTAAACAGCAATGCAGGAATGTCAGGAAGCCTTAGAAGGCAGCCCAACAACCAACACCACTGATACACCACTATATAGCCTCCCCTTGCACTGCACACACAGTGACTGGTGTGTTGTGCAGGCCAAATCGCTAGCAGCAGAAGCAGTTTTTTTGTCTTCTTCCCTGCCTAACGCTCTCCCAACAGAATCAGCAGCAACCTCTCCCTATACTAAGATCGGCAGAAGTAAGATGGCGGTCGGCGTGCACGCCCTTTTATACCCCCTGTGACGCCCACCAAAGCAAGCCAATCACTTGCATGCCCTTCTGAAAGATGGTGGTGACCCGTGCCTATGTCATCACGTTGCCCACAGTGTCCGTGGATCCTGATTGGCTGAAAAAGAGCGCAAAGCAAACTTTTGAAACGCGACTTTGGCGCGTAAGTCGCCGACCTCGTGGCCGACCTCATCCTAGGGTCGGGTTTCGTTTCATGAAACCCGACTTTGCCAAAAGCCGGCGACTTTTGAATTTTTTCGACCCGTTTCGCTCAACTCTACTCGCAAGGCATCGCTGGGAACGCTGAGGCCCGGGATGGCAGTGTGGGACGTCGGAAGGTAAATATACCCCGATTTTTCATTTTTTTATCATTTTATCTTTTACTGTTGAGGCCGCATAGGCGGCCTCAATAGTAAAAAGCTGGTCACACTTGTCAAACACTATGTTTGACGAATGTGACCAACCTGTCAATCACTTTCCAAGCGATGCTTCAAATCGCTTGGAAAGTGCTTGAGAAAATCATGGCAAAATCGCGAACAGAATCGCGGTAAAATCGCGGTGAAATCGCGCAGGAAAAAAACGCACGATTTCTGGGAAGGAGTCCGGTTTTCATTGTGCGTTTTAAAACGCTACGTGGGCACATAACCTTACTTGGACATTGATGTTGAAGCTTTCCAATAATATCTTGAACATTTTCATAGACTTCCATATTCCCAGTGGTTGTCCTGCACACCTGTCAGCAGAATACAAGCTGCCATTTATAGACCGGAAATACTCTTTAAAATACAATATAAATACATATGTGATGAAGCTTTAAAACGCAGTAAAAAAAATCCCAGAGAAAGCTTGATAGACTCCCCATATGGGCTTCTACAAGAGATGATAATATACACGCTCTGTACCACCGTATTCTCTGGCATAGATGTAATTTTTCTGCTCATCTAAATCCAAACTGCAGTCATAAAACTGAAAAGGTAGTTTGTTCCCACAGGATCTATTTATGCTAATGCACAGAAACAGTTGTAGCATTTGGTGAGAAGCTTTCTGACTGTTCACAGAATCCATTATTATACTCAAAGGAAGCAGTAGTTTTCTTCACTTCTGACTCCAGTTAAATCAAAGGGGAATTAGGTTTTTAATATGTGATAATTCAGGTGTTGATGAACTACAATTACAAGCATTTTCCATTGGTGGTGCCAAGGGCCAGATAGGACTGAAATTCAAAACTGGCATTTGAAATTGCACATGAATATATTATGATAATAATAAATTTTATTTTTATAGCGCCGACATATTCCGCAGCACAGTCTCAAAAAATTGTTATAGCAAAAAAAGCGTCTATTCATACAAATGATACACACAACCTCAAAGAATATATCATGAGGTTTAAAACGATGAAATTGCACAAAATGTAAAGATTCAAAAGAAATCTTTATTAGAGATTAAACACATAAATAAAAAAGGATGTTATATGTAATCAAGCTGTAGGAACAAAAGGAGAAAAGGAGCATGGGAGCAGGAAATCTTGCCAGGTTATGTTAGCACTTATTGTACGCTTGCAAAGTGCAACAAAATATCAAAATATATACAGTATGTTCATCATCAAACCTTTTCATGGAGTGAAAGAAGACAATACTAATTCATAAGTATACAAAGAAAGTGCATAGTGCAGAATATAGATACTTAAAAAAAACAGTTGTTGTCAAGGGTATGAAGTTCAAAAGAAAGTGACTGGTGCATAGCAGCACAACCAAGGCAAACAGTATATACCTCCTGATAACACGATGACCTTGAACAGTATACAGATATATAGGATAAAGTGAGTAAACTTTACCTATAAAATGCAAAAGTGCAGCACAACCAAGGCAAACAGTATATATGACCCCTAGTAAGGGGCTAACAATGACCACTTCCTAATGCAAGTATATCACAAGGTAAAGTGGATGAAAAAAGTAAGTATTGCCTAATGCAAGTAGGACCTAATGCAAGTGTATCATAAGTGGATGAAATGAGTAAATATTACCTGTTAAGTGCAAAAGTGCAGCACAACCAAGGCAAACAATATATATAACCCCTAGAAAGGGGTTAGCAGTAACAGCTTCCTAATGCAAGTATATCCCAAGGTAAAGTGGATGAAAAAAGTAAGTATTACCTATAAAGTGCCAAGTGCAGGAGAGCCAGCTGCCTCGTGCTCCCACCCCGACAGCGCCATTTCGCAAATGTTTCTTCTATGGGGGCTTGCTCCTTTTCTCCTTTTGTTCCTACTACTTGATTATGGGTCGCCCTCCCAGGGCTGTGGGGTACTCGGTATCGGGCCCGATAAGCTTCAATGGGAGATGTCACGGCAGCTGGGACCCCGCCCGTGGCCCTGGGCACCCATTGTAAAAGGGAAATGTTCAGTGTGCTTATGATGATTAGAATGAATGAGTCGTGATGCCACCTGTGGTGTTCAGCAATGAATGATGTTAAGCCGACGCTGCAGACAGATCCTCTGGGACAGATGGTGTGGTGCAGCAATGATGTTATAGCCCTCCACAGGCAGGGCTGTAGTCCCAGGGCAGAGTAGGTGAAGTGACACTTAGATGGTGTAGTGTCAGGCACAGGAGGGATGTAGCAGTGCCAGGCAGGTTGACGCAGGAATAAGTTGAGGACACCAGGGCATGTAGCTCCAAAGCTTTACTCACAGTCTGTTGTGGCACAAGAACCCACATCCATGCCGTGTCCTCCGGGTCAGGAACTCAGCCAACTTCCAGGCAAGATGAAGTACTCCTTTCCAGCACTCCGCCAACATATGTGCCTTTTCTGAACGTCTCCCTCTTAGCGCCTTTAGTGAAGTACTCACAGTACTGAGTTACACTGGAGTTCCTCCAGCCAGATGATCCTATGAACTCTACTTGTACGGCAGACAGTTGTAGCCTGCTTCGGGGACTCCTTACTACCTAGTCCCAGCTCACTATCGTTGCAGTTGTGCCCCCAAGTCTTGTGTGGGAATAAAGTGGTGACAACTTCTATTCCTCCGGTGTCTGCTGCAGGACCTTTAGTATCCATACAACCTCGGGGACCGGACCCCGGCCTTGCGCTTAGAACTTGGGAAGGGTTCTCCTCTAACCCTAATCCTTAGTTCTCTTCTTCTCCTCACGTTCCGTACTAATCCTTTCCTTCTTATGGAGAGTCAGGATTTCTATTGATGTTCCTTTCCTGTGCCAGCGGATCCAGGTCATTAAGGTCGGCTGCAGCACTTCCTTTCTCCATCCCACTCAGGGGATCTCCTTTCACAGACTGACCTCGTCATTCTCATGTGACTATCTGACTAAATCCTCACTTCTTCCCGCTCTTTTGATGCAGACTAAACTCCACCCGCCTCCCAGCACTTTTCGTGTTCCAAGCAGGGAGCCACCAAAGGGTGCTTTGCTACACTACTATGTTTTGTGGGATGCAGGTGTTGGACTGTGGTCAGGTGTCTCCACCTTACCTGGATGGTGGGGTACCACACCTCAGGAGGAGGTGCAGTACCTCTGTGATGACTGAACCCTCAGGGGCGCCACAATTACATATAACATCCTTTTTTATTTATGTGTTAATCTCTAATAAAGATTTCTTTTAAATCTTTATATTTTGTGCAATTTCATTGTATTAAACCTCATGAAATATTCTTTGAGGTTGTGTGTATCATTTGCACATGAATATGTTGTCCCCACTCGTAGGATAGCATTTTCCCAGATAGGGGTCTCTATTAGATATGCCATCCTGCCTGCCATTGGAGGAAATTAATATACTGAAAACCATTATTAACAATAATACCACAATAGGAGTTTAAAAAATACCACCATGATGTGACCACATAATGCCATCACATAGTGACAGAATGATGCCATGAATGATGTACCAAGACCAATGTTACCGTCAGTACTGCAATATGAGGCCAATAATACTGTAGTAGACATCGGCTGCACAACATTGTTCTGTAGGCCATATATGTGCATACTGTGCAGATAAATCCAGTGACTCATAACTGACGTTCTCGTAGAATCATAGCATCGTAGAGTTGGAAGGTACCTCCTGGGCCATCTGGTCCAACCCCCTGCTCAAAGCAGGATTTGCTAAATCATCCCAGACAGATGTCTGTCCAGCCTCTGTTTGAAGACTTCTATTGAAGGAGAACTCACCACCTCTCGAGGCAGCCTGTTCCACTCATTGATCACTCTGTCAAATAGTTTTTTCTAATATCTAATCAGTGTCTCCTCCCATTCAGTTTCATCCCATTGCTTCTAGTCTTTCCTTTGCAAATGAGAATAAAGATGATCCTTCTACAATGTGACAGCCCTTGAGATATTTATAGACAGCTATTAAGTCTCCTCTCAGTCTTCTCTTTTGCAGCTAAACATTCCCAAATCCTGCAACCTTTCCTCATAAGACAGGGTTTGCAGACCGGTCACCATTCTGGTCGCTCTTTTCTGAACTTGCTCCAGTATGTTGATGTCTTTTTTAAAATGTGGTGCCCAAAACTGGACATAGTATTCCAGATGAGGTCTGACCAAAGAGGAGTAGAGGGCAATAATGACTTCACGTGATCTAGACTGTATGCTTCTCTTAATACATCCTAGAATTGCATTTGCCTTTTTTGCTGCTGCATCACACTGTTGACTCATATTCAGTCTGTGATCTATTAGTATACCCAAGTCTTTTTCACATGTGCTGTATCTTAGCCCTATTCCTCCCATTCTGTATATGTTTTTTACATTTTTATTGCCCAGATGTAGTACTTTGCATTTTTCCCTGTTAAAAACCATTCTGTTGGTTGCTGCCCACTGCTCCAGTTTATTTATATCTTTTGAATCCTCTCTCTCTTCTCTAGTATTAGCTATCAGCTATCCCTCCTAGCTTTGTGTCATCAGCAAATTTAATCAGTTTACCCTCAATTCCTTCATCTAAATCGTTGATAAAGATCTTGAACAATACAGGGCCCAGGACAGAGCCGTGTTGTACCCCACTTGAGACGTTCTTCCAACTGGATGTGCAGCCATTTATGACCACTCTTTGGGTTCGATCACTAAGCCAGTTATGAATCCACCTAAAAGTTGCCTTGTCCATTCCATACTTAGTCATTTTTTTCAATAAGGATTGTGTGAGATACTTTGTCAAATGCTTTGCTGAAGTCTCGTCATTTTTTTCAATAAGGATTGTGTGAGATACTTTGTCAAATGCTTTGCTGAAGTCTAGATATACTATATCTACAGCATTTCCCTGATCCACCCAATCAGTGATTCTGTCATAGAAGGAAATTAAGTTAGTCTGACATGACTTATTAGTTACAAACCCATATTGACTCTGTTTAATCACTTCATTCTTATCTAGGTATATACATACATGTTGTTTAATAATTTGTTCAAAGATCTTTCCTGGTATGGAAGTCAAACTCATCGGCCTATAGTTGCCTGGGTCCACCTTCTTCCACTTTTTAAAGATAGGAACAACATTTGCCCTTCTCAAGTCTTCTGGGACTTCTCCTGTTCTCCAAGAATTTCCAAAGATTATGGAGAGGGGTTCAAAAATTTCTTCTGCTGTCTCCTTCAGTACTCTGGGGTGTAATTCATCTGGACCTGGAGACTTGAATTCATTTAGGTTAGCTAAGTGTTTCCTCACTATCTTTCTGTTTATAGATATCCTGGATTCTTCTATTCCCTTAATAGGACAGTGAAGAACAGTTGATGTTACATTTCCTTTCTGAGAGAAACAGATGCAAAATAGGAATTTAAAAGTTCGGCCTTCTCAACATCCTGGCTTATCATTTCATCATTTTCATCCTGTAAAAATCCTATAGTATCTTTGACTTTTCTTTTACTTTTGACATATTCCCAAAATCCTTTATTATTGCTTTTGACGTCTCTTGCAAGTCTCAGTTCATTATCAGCTTTAGTTAATCTGATTTGTGCCCTGCAGGTTCTGCAGACAGCATTATATTGTTCTTTAGATATGTCTCCTTCTTTCCATTTTATAAACATTTCTTTCTTCCTTTTTAGCATGTGCTTAAGTTCTGTGTTCATCCATCCTGGTTTCCTTAAATGCTTCCTATTCTTCCCTCTTTTCGGAATTGTTAACAATTGTGCTTTGAGAATTTCATTTTTGAAATTTTGAAATGATTGCATGCATTTACTTTCCTTTATATGTTACTTTCAGCCCAAACCGCCATGAGCACCTCTACGATCAATGACATGTCTCTGAAAAATGGAACACTGAGACATCTTTGACTTATCGTTTCCTCAGCACCCGCCTCACATTCCTTCACTTCTACACAACCAATATTGTGCTATAATTAGTGCCTCATATAGTGATAGTGTCCCCCTCTGTGTCTCTCCATAGCAATAATACTCTTCTGTTATACAGCCCCCTATATTACAAAATATTCCCCAACCCCATTTCTCAGTATAATAAGGCCACCTGTGTGTTCTTTACAATATGACCTTCCTTTTCCTCCTGATAAAGCCACTCATCATGCCTCTTAATTTTGATGTCCCTTGTGCCTCTTTATTGAAAGAATGCTCCCATTGTGCCTTTTAAAATGCCCCCATCACTGCTCCTTATAATAATGTCCACTGTGCATCTTTACTGTAAGAATGCTCCCCATGTTACCTCCCTGTTATGTTCTTCATTGTGCCTCATTATAAGAATGCTCCCTATTGTGCCTCCTTATAATAATACCCCAACTGTGCCTCCTAATAAATATAATCCTCATGGTGCCTCCTTATAATTATGCCTCCCATTGTGCTTTCTCAAAATAATGAAGCCTCCATTTTGCCTTATTGAAAAATAATGCCCCCGCTTATGCCTTCTTATACTAATAAAGTTCTCTGTGACTCTTTTTGTAAGAATAATCCCATTATGCCTTATAATCATGCCTCCATTGTGGTTCCTTATTATATTACCCCTCATAGTGCCTCCATATAAGAATTCTCCTAATTATGCTTCCTTGTTATAATTTCCCAATTGTACCTTCTAATAATATTGCCACACTTTGTGCCTTCTTATAATAATGACACTCACTGTGCTTCCTTTAAATAATCACACCTGTTCCTGTGATAACTCGTTGCAGACCAAAGTATTCTAGAGTATCTGATTTCTTATACAGAAAGAATGCAGTAATCAAATGAGCATCCAGAAGGTTCCTTTTACCCTCAATAAGTAGCAATAAACAGAACTGAGGGAGGCACAATTCCCCTAAGCAGGGGTGGGCTACATCATCTCACTCCCCATGCCTTTCTGGGCCCGTGTGGACAGGTGGTGTGTGAAAAACTGTACCAAGCTAACCTTACTTGTCCTCATGATGTGCAGAATATCACATTGGTGCAAGTGGAGAGACCCCACTACCTGATACTTCTTACGTAATAGTGATGTCAGGTGGGGTGGCATTGTGTGAGTTCATCAGAGATTTTTTTTTAATAATTGCAAAGGACATATAAAAACTGAATGATATACAGATGGTGTCCAATGGCATCTATTCTATAAAGCACCCTTTTAATTTAATGGGCAAGTATGATCCCAAAAAGCAGATCAGATGAGTAAGGCTAGGTTCACATTTGTGTCTATGTGAGCAAGGGTTGTGATTATATGATTATGGTGGCTGAGTACTTTTTTCTCTGGATACAGTTATTACCACACTAGCCCTTTAAGGATCTCCTTGTGTGTGACATACTGATTGGTGGCTGTGTTTTTGTGATTATATTAGCTGTGCGTTAATTTTGGGTTTCAGTTATTCCCAGAGTAAGCACTTTAGACCAATTTTTTGCGCTATACTGACTGGGGGTATTATAACGTTGCGCCTATAATTGAGTTGGTACCAGTTTTGTGGGAATACACGTTATTGCGACTTTATAACTATTATCATGTGACTGGTCTTGTGAGTGTTATTTGTTTATTATCGACATTCAAGTTTTGTTTACATATTGGTCCCATAATCAGTCCCATATATAGTATGCTGATCACCACTGTGATAAATCTCCTTGGACCCGTTTTTGATTTGTGGATGCATAGGTATTGTGATTCCGATGACTGCAGCCATATAATTGGATTAGGTGGCCGCTCTGAGTACTGGTTGGTGCAGGTATGGTCATGTGATTTGTCACGTGACCGTGCATAGAGGAGCATGGGTCTCTATGATTGTGGACTGTTTGACTACATAGAGCGCCAATGCGCATGCGTGATTCCCTGGTATGATATCGCGAGACTGGGTGACATCATTTCCTGTGCGACAATAGGCTGACGCTGTCTGATGATTCTGAGGGAATGTTATGGAACGCCAGCAAACGGACCTATGACGCTCAGGTTTGTGTGGGTAGATTCAATAGGTTACTGATCCTTTGGCGCCAGGTAAAAGAACATAATCATTGGCTATCTTTCTTATGTTGTGACACCTTTTGTATGATTAGATTGGATTGGTGGAGGGTTGCTAAGTGATATAGGGATACAAATATCCCATAGGCAGCTGTATCTCTGTTTATTAGCACCATGTGTTTACAAGAGTATATAATTCCTGTGAAATATTTTACGACTGTTTTGTACTATATTATTATGCATGTAATATGTATTTTTTGTGTGTATATTTTGCTATCTATCCAAAGTGGGTGGATACTTGTTTCTGATTGGCCATATTGGCCTATTTAAGACCGCCATATGTGTTGTATGTTATGCTTGAAAAAGACCATGTGATGGTCGAAACGTCGCATTTTTTGTCATGGCGAAATAAACGTCTATATGTTTTTCACCCGGATGAGATGCTGTTCCTCTTCATTATTTTGGATTTTGTGATGTCCAACTGGGTCTTTGGACTTTGAACATGCCTCTCCTGGATCCAGAAGTTGCTGTCGGCCATTCTTTCTTCTATCCTTGTACAGATGTAATCCTCATCTTTTGCTGCTGTATCCAGCGTCAAGATGGATCTTTGCATGGAGAGTTTCTATCGTAATCTGGATTTGGATGTGAACTTGATTCTTGCCTTTGCATTTGCTAGTGAACAAGAAAGGAAAAGAGAAAGACGAATAAGACGTCGTCATTGCTTTTGGCAACACCCCATTGTTGAACTCCGAGAGAGCCGTGGAGCCTACCACTCCTTATACAGTGAGCTCCATGAAAACCCAGATAAATATTTTGAGTACACAAAGATGTCTCAACAGAGTTTCAGTGATTTGCTGCTATGTGTACAAGGAGCCATTAGCAGGCAGGACACACAGCTACGTACAGCAATTCCTGCTTAGGAACGTCAGCAGTGAACCTAAGGTACGTATTTTTTAAAACAAAATTCCTGTCATAAATATTATTGTTCTGCCATGTCCTTAATTTTTTTTCTTTTTCTGTTCAGCAAAACAGCTGTCATAAATATTATTGTTCTAAAAGGCATGCACTTAATTTTTTTTTCCTTTCTCTTTTCGGCAGATTCCTGACTACCGGAGAGAGCTTATCATCGCTCCATTTCAAATTCCGGATTAGCATTTCCACCCTTTCTGGGATTGCTGCAGAATCCTGCCGGGCTTTGTGAGATGTTCTATGTGAGAAATTTATCCCCCTACCCACTCCTGAAATCTGATAGGAAAATGCAGAAAAATTCTGGGAATTTGTAATTTTCCAAACTGTTTGGGAGCTGTGGACCGAAAATATATTCAAATTATCAAACCGGCTGGAACTGGATCCGAGTATTTTAATTATAAAAATACTTTTCTATGGTGCTCATGTCGATTGCAGCTGCAGACTGTAGATTTGTCGCCGTGGATATTGGATCTTTTGGAAAAGGTAATGACTCCCAGACATTCAAAAACTCGGACATGGGCCAACACTTTTATGGGAATAATTTAAATTTCCCACCACTACGACCTCTTCCCAAAACTCAAGGACCTCCAATCCCGTTTGTTGTGGTTGGGGATGAGGCCTTTCAGATGTGTGGAAACCTCCTTAAACCATACAACAGTCGGGACTTGAACCACACAAAAAGGATTTTTAACTACCGTCTTACAAGGGCACGAAGAACAGTGATGTGTGCCTTTGGTTTGCTGATATCTAAATGGCGGATTTTGGGAACAATCATTAATCTAAAAATTGAGACTGTCGATGAATTTGTAAAAGCATGTGTGGTTCTGCACAACTACATCATGGCTAAAGAGGGACCCAATGTAGAACTTGATGAACCTGTTTCTACCCCATTGCCAGAGTATCAACATCACTCTCTGAGGAAAACAAGGGCAGTTGCCCAAATGAGGGATACATTTGCTGCCTACTTTGTTTCGGATATAGGACATGTGGCATGGCAAGATGAAATGATTTAAACCAGTAAAATGTTCCTGTAATGTTATGTACCTCTAATGTTATGTACCTGGAATGTTAAAATGTACCTGTTATGTTTGCTGACAAAAATAATAAAACACCTTAAACACCTGTTACAGGTGCCCTCAACATTACAATACTTAGTTTTATAAGGTGCTCACAGTGTGTTTTGATGGTGACGGGGCAGAAAGAGACAAAGAACAAGTTGTGATTGGGGAAAAAAACCCACAATTTTATTTGCCAAAAAAACCTAACTTTTTTGAATGTACGAGGGTGAAATGTTATGGAACTGGGGGGGTGTGGAGCTGGGATGATTGGCTATGTGTGGATGATGAAGGGTTTCCAGGGGAAGGGCCTACTAAATGTGTGGGGTCTGGGAGGTCAGGGATGGGAGTAGACACATTAAGAAGGGAACCATGGGAAGAGAGAGACACACTGGAAGGGAGAGAGAAATTGGACAACAGAGATACATTGGGAGGTGAGGGTGGAGGTGGTAGGACAGTTTTTGGGGCCACACTTCTTTTTGAATTTCTTTCCAGATCTCTGTCTAGAGCTGCTACTAGGAAGCCTGCTTCTTCTGTGTCTCTTTGGGAGGGTGGGAATGGTGAGTTGAGGATGGCATGCAGTACCAGAACTCTTCACTGTTGAGGTAGACGGGCGTGCAGGAGCAGGACTCGGCAACGTGGATCTGGACGAGCGTGCAGGAGCAGGAACCGGCATGGTGGTCACGGTGAACTGGCATTCAGCAGCAGGCACTGGCATGGTGGTGGTGGTATAGTGGTGTGCAGCAGGACGGAGCATGGTGGTGGTGGTACATTTGTATACAGCAGAACTTGGTAAAGAGGTGAAGTAGGTTAGTGGTGGCACAGGCTGGAAATGCCATGTGTGGCTGCTGTAAGTACAGAGCCTGCTGCATAGCCTGACCATAAGCAGCATTACAGGCCTGCATCACATTCAGCTGGAGATCAGAAGTAAGATGTTCTGACATGCCCCGCTCTATAGCAGTAAAAAAATGTCTTGCCGGTCTCTGAAATTCGGCTTCCAGGTGGTCAAGGCATTAGTTGACATCCTGGAAAAGTGTGTTTACAGTTGTGGCCAAAAGTATTGACACCCCTGCAATTCTGTCAGATAATACTCAGTTTCTTCCTGAAAATGATTGCAAACACAAATTCTTTGGTATTATTATCTTCATTTAATTTGTCTAAAATGAAAAAACACAAAAAGAATTGTCCTAAAGCCAAATTGGATATAATTCCACACCAAACATAAAAAAGAGGGTGGACAAAAGTATTGGCACTGTTCGAAAAATCATGTGATGCTTCTCTAATTTGTGTAATTAACAGCACCTGTAACTAACCTGTGGCACCTAACAGGTGTTGGCAATAACTAAATCACACTTGCAGCCAGTTGACATGGATTAAAGTTGACTCAACCTCTGTCCTGTGTCCTTGTGTGTACCACATTGAGCATGGAGAAAAGAAAGAAGACCAAAGAACTGTCGGAGGACTTGAGAAACCAAATTGTGAGGAAGCATGAGCAATCTCAAGGCTTCAAGTCCATCTCCAAATATCTGAATGTTCCTGTGTCTACCGTGTGCAGTGTCTTCAATAAGTTTAAAGCCCATGGCACTGTGGCTAACCTCCCTAGATGTGGACGGATAAGAAAAATTGACAAGAGATTTCAACGCAAGATTGTGTGGATGTTGGATAAAGAACCTCGACTAACATCCAAACAAGTTCAAGCTGCCCTGCAGTCCGAGGGTACAACAGTGTCAACCCGTACTATCCATCGGCGTCTGAATGAAAAGGGACTGTATGGTAAGAGACCCAGGAAGAACCCACTTCTTACCCTGAGACATAAAAAAGCCAGGCTGGAGTTTGCCAAAACTTACCTGAAAAAGTCTAAAATGTTTTGGAAGAATGTTCTCTGGTCAGATGAGACAAAAGTAGAGCTTTTTGGGCAAAGGCATCAACATAGAGTTTACAGGAGAAAAAAAGAGCCATTCAAAGAAAAGAACACGGTCCCTACAGTCAAACATGGCGGAGGTTCCCTGATGTTTTGGGGTTGCTTTGCTGCCTCTGGCACTGGACTGCTTGACCGTGTTCATGGCATTATGAAGTCTGAAGACTACCAACAAATTTTGCAGCATAATGTAGGGCCCTGTGTGAGAAAGCTGGGTCTCCCTCAGAGGTCATGGGTCTTCCAGCAGGACAATGACCCAAAACACACTTCAAAAAGCACTAGAAAATGGTTTGAGAGAAAGCACTGGAGACTTCTAAGGTGGCCAGCAATGAGTCCAGACCTGAATCCCATAGAACACCTGTGGAGAGATCTAAAAATGGCAGTTTGGAGAAGGCCCCCTTCAAATATCAGGGACATGGAGCAGTTTGCCAAAGAAGAATGGTCTAAGATTTCAGCAGAGCATTGTAAGAAACTCATTGATGGTTACCGGAAGCGGTTGGTCACAGTTATTTTGGCTAAAGGTTGTGCAACCAAGTATTAGGCTGAGGGTGCCAATACTTTTGTCTGGACCATTTTTGGAGTTTTGTGTGAAATGATCAATGTTTTGCTTTTTGCTTCATTCTCTTTTGTGTTTTTTCATTTAAGACAAATTAAATGAAGATAATAATACCAAAGAATTTGTGTTTGCAATCATTTTCAGGAAGAAACTGAGTATCATCTCACAGAATTGCAGGGGTGTCAATACTTTTGGCCACAGCTGTATATGGGCAAAACCACTTTCCAGTTTATCTACGAGCACATTCAGGCCATTCTGGAAGACCGAGCTCATGTGAACAAACTCGGGCATGAATGACGTGTCCAAGGCCTTCTGCCACTGGCAGAAAGACCTAAAAAGAGCAGTGGCAGAGGCCTGGGACAGGGGAACACCTGAAGAACCAGTTGCCTGTTCCCCAGCCTGTGAAGCCTACCCACTTGTTGCATCGCTGGTGGACGACTGGGACTGTTCGGTGGCTGTCCGATGAGGGGCCGCTCCAACTGAGGACGATCCCGGTTTGATGGTCCTGCTCCAGGTTCTGTGGGGAAAAAAAATGAAAAACATTACTACAAAAAAAATAACAATTGTAAAAGCACCAACATATCCTGTGGAATAGAAAAAATCAGATTATGGAATACAACATAATGGAACACAACACAAAAATACTTACATTCGCTGAGCAAGCACAGGCCTCAGGAAAGACCACATCCTATGGTACTTGTATTTCCTGACCTTTTGAGCAGCACCACTTCGAACTTTGATCTCCTGTTTCAGGTCCTTATTGAAGTGATCTGTGGCGACCAGTAAAGGCAACGTCTGAGAGTGGACCCTCTGGATCGTGGAACTGAAGCTCCCGAGGGTGAGCGCGCCAGGTGGAGCCGACCCCTATACAGGGACCGTTAGGGGCAGACCCTCAGAAGACAGATACCGCGACAGCTAGAACCAAAAGGGGTGGCTCAAGGCACCAGAGAGCAACTAGCGGAACATGAGTTCAAGATGAACCGGAGATACAGGATGGGTCAGGAACACAGGGCAGAGCACGGAGCGCAGGATGGAGTAAGGAGCACAGGACTGAGTGAGGAGTACAGGATGGAGTACGGAGTACAGGACTGAGTACGGAGTACAGAACTAGACACGGAGCACAGAACGGAGTAAGGTACGAGGTACAAAAGGAAGTTGTAGGGAAGCCCCTACAACTCATCCAGAAATACCGCAAGGAGAAGCACACGATAATCAGGTGTCTCCACCATCTTGGAGACGCCTGATATACCAAACGCTGCCGGATGATTGGGCGGCCAGGGCCTCTGAGTGGGCGCTGCGGGGTTAAGAATCCTGCAGAGTGGGCGACCGCGGCCTAGGGCGCCTGCGCAGGACAGCCATGAGCCGGGATGACGGGAGCAAGGAGGAGGCGGGCATAGCGTGGCGAGGCATGGGCTGGTGAGTAGAGGCGGCGGCGGACCCCGCCGCTGCTGGAACGGCGGCGGTCACCACCGCCGACGTGACAGTAGCCCCCTTTTACGTCTCCCCCTCCTGAGATTGGACAAAAACTTCCTTAAAATAAGTGGAGCATTAACATTCTCTCTAGGTTCCCAGGACCTCTCCTCAGGACCAAAACCCTTCCAATCGATAAGGAAGAAGGTTCGTCCCCGAACTCTTTTCATAGCTAGGATATCTTTTACTTCAAAGATATTATCGGTCCCTACTGGCTGAGGGGAAGGAGGTGGTACAGGGCGATACCGATTAAGAACAGCAGGTTTAAGGAGCGATACATGGAAGGTGTTAGGGACCCGGAGTGAAGCTGGCAACCTCAATTTATAAGCCACGTTGTTAATGCATCCAAGAACCTCAAATGGACCGATGTACCGGGGACCCAGTTTGTACGAAGGCATTTTTAGGCGGATAAGCTTGGTTGAAAGCCATACTTTTTCACCAGGTTGGTATTGTGGAAGGTCCCTGCGACTCTTGTCTGCATGTCTCTTAATCCGGATACTGGATTTTTCAAATGCCTCTCTGGTCTCCCTCCAGACCTGAGAAAACTCTGAAGAGAGTGCATCTGCTGCGGAACACCAGGGTTCTGGCCAGAAACCACAAAGAACGGCGTTTTAGTGGTGGACTCATTAGGATGATTGTTATGGGTGAACTCTGCCCATGGCAGGGGGGACACCCAGTTGTCTGATGGGTGTTAGAAAAGTGATGCAGTTAGGCTGCCAATACCTGATTGATCCGCTCCACTTGCCCATTGGTTTGAGGATGATAGGTGGAGGAGAAATCCAGAGATATACCCATGAGTTTGCTGAGTGCTCTCCAGAATCGGGAGGTAAACTGGACCCCTCGATCAGACACAATTCGTTGAGGGAGTCCATGAAGTCTGAAGATCTGGTGGATGAAGACCTTGGCCAACTCAGGTGCCGTAGGTAATCCGGGCAAAGGGATAAAATGGGCTATCTTGGAGAAGCGATCGACCACTACTAGGATAGTAGTACACCCGGAAGAGCGAGGTAAATCAGTAATGAAATCCATACTGACCTGCCGCCAAGGGGCCTCAGGGGGAGGCAGAGGGTGAAGCAGGCCGGACGGCAGCATCCTTGATACTTTGTTCTGAGCAAAAGTTGTGCAGGAGGCTATGAAATCTGTCACATCTTGATGAAGAGAAGACCACCAATAGTAGTGAGAGAGAAGGCTGAGGGTTTTCTTGACCCCGACGTGCCCCGCAATCTTGGAGAAGTGCCCCCAGTCTAGCACTTCCGACCTCTTATTTTGTGGGACGAAGGTCTTGCCTGGCAGAATGGGGGAAAGCATCACGCGTGCCACGGTGATAAATTTGGCAGGCTCAATGATATATGAAGGAACCTCCTCAGTCTCAGGTGATTGCAAAGACCTGGATAGGGCATCAGCCTTGGTATTCCTATTCCCAGGCCAAAAATGGAGTTTGAAGTCAAAGCGGGAAAAATACAGTGACCACCTGGCTTGCCTGGAATTGAGTCTTTGCGCAGACTGAAGGTACACCAAATTCTTGTGGTCCGTGAAGATTATAAATGGATGGACCGCCCCCTCCAGAAGATACCGCCACTCCTACACAGCCATCTTAATGGCCAATAATTCCACATCTCCAAATGAATAGTTGCATTCTGCAGGAGAGAATGATTTAGAGAAGAACCCACAAGGCACCAAATGGCCCGAAGACGTCCACTGGGAAAGGACCGCCCCTGCTCCACTGGAGGACGCATCCACCTTTAGGACGAAGGGCCTAAAATCGGGGCTGTAGCAAAGGACCGTTTCAAGGCAAGAAAGGCCTCTTTAGCCTCTGAAGGCTAAACATCTGCTTTTGTCCCTTTTCAGGTCAGAGCGTAGATGGGCTTGGTCACCGAGGAGAAGTGAGCGACAAACTGCCTGTAATTATTTGCGAAACCCAGGAACTGTTGGATGGCTTTTACTCTGACCGGACATGGCCATTTGAGTACAACAGATAATTTCTCGGGGTCCATATTCACCCCGGAGTCCGTGATAATATTCCCTAAGAAGGGCAATGAAGTTTGCTCAAATAGGCATTTCTCTAATTTAGCATAGAGTCAGTTCTTCCGTAGGCATTGCAGGACCAGCCGAACACTCCTCCTATGGGAGGATAAGTCAGGTGAAAAGATGAGGATGTCATCTAGATATACGACGACACATGAGTACAGCAGGTCTCGGAAGATCTCATTAACTAACTCCTGGAACACCGCCGGGGCATTGCAGAGACCAAAAAGCATGACCAAATACTCGTAATGGCCATCCCGAGTATTGAAGGCTATCTTCCACTCGTCCCCGCCACGGATTCGGATCAAGTTATAGGCTCCCCGCAGATCCAACTTGGCAAAGATCCGGGCCCCTCTCAAACGGTCAAAGAGTTCAGGGATTAGATTTGACTGTGATACTGTTCAAGCCTCGGTAGTGAATACACGGCAGAAGGGATCCATCTTTCTTCCAGACGAAGAAAAACCCTGCTTTAGCAGGCGAAGATGACTTCCGAATAAAACTCTGGGCCAAGTTTTCCCGGATGTACTCTGACATGGCCGAGGTCTCCGCTGGAGACAGTGGATAAGTTCTCCCACTGGGGGGAGTAGCTCCCAGAATCAACTGGATTGGGCAATCGTAGGACTAATGCAGCAGCAGGGTCTCCGCCTCTTTCTTGCTGAAGACATCGGCGCACAAATGATAAGCCATGGGAAGCCCAGGAAGATCGGCAGGAGCTGGTAGTGATCCAGGACGAAGTACCGACAACAAACAGTGTTCATGGCAGGAGTGTCCCCAGCGTAGGATCTCCCCAGAGTGTCAGTACAGGACGGGTTCATGTAAGCGTAGCCAGGCAAGGCCGAGGAGCACGTTGTGAGACAATTTAGGCAGGACGTAAAAGGCGATCTTTTCCCGGTGAAGTACTCCAACATGTAACTCCACCTCGACAGTGACCATGGTGATTGGTTCAGGTAGCGGTTTGCCATCCACAGAGGCGATCGTGTGTGGATTTTCTAGAGTAACCACTGGAATCTGGAACTGGTCCACTTCCTTGAGCCGGATGAAGTTACCAGCTGCACCCGAGTCCACATACGCCTCCACAGATCTACGTTCCCGACCTAAAACAATTAGAGCCGAAATGGTAAGGGGCAGAGAGGAATCAGTATCACCTAGGGAGGCCTCTCTTACCTGGCCTAGGTGGAGGCGTTTCCCAGCCTCTCTGGGCAAGTGCGCACAAAATGATTGGCCCCGCCGCAGTAAAGGCATCGCCCCTGTGTCATTCTCTCCCTGCGTCGCTGCCCGGACAACTTTTCTCGGTCCACCTGCATGGGCTCAGGAGCGGAATTACTAGGAGTCACCGGGGAGTGGGGAATGGGCTCTTGATATAGCCTAAAGGGTCTCCTTTCCCTAACTGACTCTCGGAAGCGTTCTTGAAACCGTAAATCTAGTGGCTAGGGATATGAGATCCTCCAGGGTGGTAGGAGTGTCTCGGCCGGCAAGCTCATCTTGTATTTTGCCGGAGAGTCCCCTCCAAAAGGCCCCAACCAAGGCCTCATTATTCCACCCTAGCTCAGAGGATAGTGTCCGGAAGTGGATGGCATACTGTCCTACGGTGAGAGATCCCTGACGGAGGTTAAAAAGAGCCTCAGTGGTAGAGGCCACGCGTCCAGGCTCGTCAAATACCCTGCAGAAAGTATCCAGGAAGTTCTGTATGCTAGATACCACCGGGTCATCTCTCTCCCACAGGGGATTCACCCAAGCTAAGGCCTCCCCCTCAAAGTGGTACACAATAAACGCTACTTTGGCTCGATCAGAGGGGTATTGCTGGGGCAGAAGCTCAAAGTGTAAACAGCAGTGATTTAAAAAACCCCGACATAACTTGGGGTCGCCGCTATACCTGGGAGGCTTTCCTAAGTGTGGTGGCGGGTGACATACGGGATCCCGCGGTAGGGCCAAAGCGGCAGCAGAGGACTGAAGAGACAGAAGTTGGTCATCTACGGACGCCATGTAACTCAGGATGTGGGACTGGGCATCACGCTGCTGCACGAGCTCCTGCTGGATCCCAGCTAGCAATGGGGCATTCCCTGGGTCAGCAGTTTGTAAGGCAGAAAGCCAGGTGTCCATGATTGAGGAGTACAGGATGGAGTACGGAGTACAGGACTGAGTACGGAGTACAGGACTGAGTAAGGAGTGCAGGACTTAGTGAGGAGTACAGGACGGAGTACGGAATACAGGACTGAGTACGGAGTACTGGACAGAGTAAGGAGCACGGGACTGAGTGAGGAGTACAGGACGGACTATGGAGTACAGGACTGAGTACGGAATACAGAACTAGACACGGAGCACAGAACGGAGTAAGGTATGGGGTACAAAAGGAAGTTGTAGGTAAGCCCCTACAACTCAGCCAGAAATATCGCTAGGAGAAGCACACGATAATCAGGCGTCTCCACCATCTTGGAGACACCTGATATACCATACGCTGCTGGATGATTGGGCGACCAGGGACTCTGGGCTGGCGCTGTAGGGTTAAAAATTCTGCAGAGCGCGCGCCCGCAGCCTAGGGCGCCTGCGTGGGACAGCCACGAGCCGGGAGGACGGGAGCAAGGAGGAGGCGGGCACAGCGCGGCGAGACGTGGGCTGGAGAGTAGAGGCGGCGGCGGACTCCTCCGCTGCTGGAACGGCGGCGGTCACCGCCGCCGCCATGACATGATCCTTCATCGAACGCCAATGAGTTCTGACTTTGTTCACTGTGAAGGGGTAAAAAATTGTTAAACAATGCACTTTAGGCTGGAATCACACAACCATGTGTGATGAGAGAAACTGGCAGGAGTTTCTCGCATCACACAAGGTTGTGTGATCCCAACCTTATAGGTTCACAGCCGCATTGACCACATTGCAATACTTACGAAAATCCTTTCAGACTTGTGGCGTGGCATTGTCAAAGTCATCCATCTGCGATTGGGCCACTTCATTCCACAGCCGCAGAATCACCACTGCGTCTGAGTGCTGCTAATCCTGGGTGTCCCACAATGGAACTCGCTCCTCCACCAATGTGATGAGGAGGTCATTATCAATAGTTTCTTCCTCCCGTTGTGGAACCTAGAAAAGAAAGAAAAACATTAATGTTGCAAAGATTAAAGCAAAACCAGTCAAGAATATCCAAAAACAGTCAAGAATACTTACACGCCATCTTGCAACCAGAACTTGGGCCTGAGTCTGCTGCTCCTGCTCATCTGCACTGGGATTGGCTCTGTAAATAAAATACATTATTTTACTACATGTGTCATATTGACAGTCAATACTTACCAATCAATAGCAAATGTACTCAATTCAGTCTCCTGTCCACTCTGTGCGGTCTGCTCAGCACTGGAGGACATGGTGAGGAATGCTGCAAGAGAGACAGAAGTGGTTACAGACTGCAGGGAGAAAAACAGACAGACAGACAGACATTAGCTTGTATACTCACATTTTGATACTTCAGAGTCTTCAAATAAGATCCAATGGCTTGTAATCACTTCCAAAGTCTGGAGAGTACTGGACTTCCAGTGCCCACACCTTCTTTTTATACAGCTTTGTGTGGGGGGTGGCTTAAACCAGTTCCTGGACATCTTTACCTAGAAAAACGCATGAGTACACAAGCGCAAGCGTACGCATATCCTTGCGTACCTATGCGTTCCAATAGACTATAATGCGTTGTTTTGACGCAATCCATCCACAAGCGTCCGCATGCTTATGGCCAAGGAAATTTGATGCCTTAAAAAATGCAACATGTTGCGTTAGCCGCACCCCGCCACACACCAGGAAACGACGCATGCGTAATCATCCGCAGGCGAATGCATGCAAGTGCATGTCCCTGCATGCATCATGTTAAAGATATGTACACTGGACACATGTGGATGTATGCGGATGAAAAGCTGCGTACACAGACGCAAATGTGAAACCAGCATAAATGCTGTTATTTTTTTCACTTGTGGACCAGACAGGTGCCTGAGGTGCCTTTACTTTGCATGCCCTACTACTCTGCTCCATAAAACAGCCGTGCAAACCATTGGTCTGTGTGAACAGTCAGCCACGTGCAATAGCATACTGGCTATAACGTTCCATGAACTCTCAGTGTGAGGCATGTGGCTGACAAGAAAAGCACACTGACAGATTTATGCTAGTGTTAAAAGCCCTTAGACTGCATTCAGACAAGTGTATTTTAATACACTGACCAATGAGTTTGTGCATATGAGCAATATTCCACTTGCATCAAAAGTCCTTGTGGGAAAAATTGCAATATGCACTAGTCCTGTAGGTTTAGCACAAATTAGTGCTTGTTTAAATGGTATGCAGCTCCTGCGCCATGCATTCTGACATCAGGAGGGGGACAAGCTCTCTCTCAAGTTACTAGGACAGTGCTCTTAGAATTTTCTCGCCCTCTCAGTCTTTATTTCGGCATGATTCAAGATTGACAGTCATTCATTTAATTGCACCAATTTGAAGCACTTATCGAGCTCTTGAACCTATAGCATTACAAGATGCTCAGATGTAGCATCCAATTTTTAATACGTACAGTGAATTCTAAACATAGGAGACTGCTTTTTAAATAATGCGATAAATTGTTCTGCTCCCTATGGGCCATTGGTGAACCACCTCGCCTTCCATTCTCATCCTGGCTACATTGATTCCTTGCAGACAAGCAATTCTGTGTCGCTATATTGCGATATGTATTAATGAGAAAAACTTTCAAGACAATATTGTATGCATACTCACTGAACTTTTGTAGATCTCAAAGATACATTTCAAAAGGTACAAAGCACTCCTATGTCCAATTAGACAAATGGGTTGACTGCAACTGGATTGCCCACTATCAATGACCCCGTGTTGCTGGATAAAGCAAAAGAAAATGTATACTTACCTTTCAGACTGACGCCAGTGCTTTTTATTTATTTTTTATTTTTTATCTCTATGTCCTTAACGGATCTCCTGACATAATCAATGTCATGTGATCGCTGCAGCCAATCAGTGAATACTAATTAACTGTGGCATTCATGTTTTTTGTCCTAGCAAAAGAAACACATTATGCTTATACAAAACTGAAAAGGCTACAGCAGATCAGTGACTATACCTATTCTGCAGCAGTTATGTGACATTGCTTTTGTCAAGAATCCAGTGGATCAGGGTTGAGAGCGGAGCAGCAACGCTGGCCTGCAAGTTTTGTAAAGATTTTTTTTTACTCAGCAGCACCTTGGAGTCTTTAAAGGCACTCTTTGAGCACAGAATAAGTGTTGAAATGAAGTACTGGCGCTCGATGCATCATGGTGGGAGCACAGAATAAGTGTTGAAACGAAGTACTGGCGCTAATTGCATCACGGTGGGGCCAAACATTTAGCTACACATTTCCACCTGCTTGTTTTCACCACAAGAGGTGGTGATTTCTCCTTCAATGGAAGTCTTCAAACAGAGGCTGGACAGACATCTGTCTGCGATGATTTATTGAAGACTGCTTTGAGTCGTACCAGTTGACCCAGGAGGTCCCTTCCAACTCTACCATTCTATGATTCTATGATCTATCTTCCTCCCTTCTCTGGCACTGTCAAGCCAGATTGGTCAACCAAAAAAGAGGGGAGGATAGAGATTGATCGAAAACAAGCAGGTGGGAAGGTGTACTTAAATGATTTGTAAAAAGGGAAGGGGAACGGTAGAAGTCAGCTCACCATTTGCAGTTCCTTTCGAAGGATTAGTTCCATGCACGGAGCCGCCTTGGCTTGGGGGTGCAAGTTCCAGAGAATGAAGAAGAAAAGATACTCCAGCGTGGAAAAATATAAAACTTTGTCTTTAATGGAAAAAATTCATAAAAACAGGCACAATGTGGACAACACGCAGATCCCAGAGGGCTACCAACCGTCACGTTTCGACACTCCGGACTTAATCATGGTACTTAAAAGATTGGTCCTACCGTGAAGCACCGAGCACCTGGGAGTGTCTTGAACAGTCACTCTGTGCCGACAAAGTCCCTCTAGCAAGAAGTTGTCCTGTAGTGGACCACTCGTTCACTCATTTAATTGATTGTTTATGAACTCTGCTAGTAATAACTTTTTAGTTTTTTTCTATGACATGTCTAAATTAAAAACTAGACCAAAGTACAGTTCAGGCCGTGTTTTGTTCCATCACGAGTCAATGTTTTCATTGCAATATTAGCATAATCGACAGCATCATTCATCTTAACAACATAAGAACTCATGATGAACTCCATTTTTAGTCAATCTGCCGCTAAAGATGCAGTATCCTGCTGTCTGTGCCCTCATTCGACCTGCAGACATAGCAGAACTAAGCCTCCATGCACATTAAATATCTGAATAGAAACAGCAGCTTATATTATTTACCAAAAAGATACATTCAATTACAATAACGTTTCCCTAATGTCGTTTTCTTTTTCTAAAACTATATCAAAATCGACGCTAAAAGGTAAATATTACCAAGAAAGATTTTCATTAGAGTCGCATCGGCAGCATTAACCAGTAACGACCCCCTCCCTCTAATCTCTGCAATTATTCGAAGAAATAAAATCCATTGTGTTATTGTTAGCAGAATTGAAATTTGCATTGCTCTACTTTAATTAAAGCAGTCTATTACACATGTCACTCAGTGTATCAGCACACATCCCCCCCCGGGACTAGAAGGCGTTTACCATGGAAGGATACAATGGAAGGAATTTATATAGGAAACAATACTATAAATCAGGCCAGAGTCTAATTACCTTACGGCATATTACCGTTGCCAATGTACTGCTGCAGGTAATTTGTAGCTACATTCACTTGCACCTCAATCTGATAAAGGCCAATAACACTCTTACTGGCACATGAATAATATAAGCACAAGAGAGTTTTGTTCAATAGATTCAGATTTGCAGCCTTCTCCTCCTCCCACTCTGTAAATCACAGGGTAATTTATTGGGGTAGCGGCTGCTCTGTGAGAAAGCTTGGTGCCAGTCTGATCGGTGTATTGAAACAGTAGCACACTTCAGAAATTAATTATCTCTTTCTTTTCCTTCTGAGGATTTAATCTGTTGATAAAGTAGTCTGCCTCACCTGTCTATTAGCTCTTTTTTTCGTTGTAAATACTGTATCCCTCGACAGGCCATCTACGGATGACTGCGTAGTCCCAACATGTCCTTGTTTTATTAAATGCTTCAACCTAAAGATTAGTAAATGTTGATATATTAGAAAATTGTAAGGTCCATACTAAAACTGACTAATAGACCTTTTTAAATGCTTAGGAAGCCTTTGCATGTGTTTTTTGTTAATTTATTCTAATTTACTGAGATAATGGCTGTAAGCCATAATCATCAACATTACCAGAAATAAACACTTGAAATAGATCACTCTGTATGTAATGACTCTATATAATATATGAGTTTCATTTTTTCGCATTGAAGAACTGAAATAAATTAACTTCTTGTTGATATCTAATTTTGTGAGAAGCGCCTGCACATACATACACACAGTGGTTTGCCAAAGTATTCACCCCTTTTGGCTGAAGCCCTGCTGTGTGTAACGCAGGCCACCTGATGATCGCAACTTCTAGTCTCCCACTGAGACAATTGAAGCAGGTAATGAGAGAAAAAAAAAAGTTTAAATCAACCATTCAAAATAAAACAATTAGAAATACACCTATTTGGTATCGCCGAGTTCAGATCAATACATAAAAAGAATTAATCTGATTGGCAAACAGCATAACAGGAAAAAAATCAAAATGAACAATAATAATCTTTATATAGCGCTAACATATTCGCAGCACTTTACACACATCATCACTGTCCCCTATGGGGCTCACAATTTAAATTCCCTATCAGTATGTCTTTGGAATGTGGGAGGAAACCAGGGGACCCGGAGGAAACCCACGCAAACACGGGGAGAACATACAAACTCCTTGCAGATGTTGTCCTTGGTGGGATTTGAACCCAGGACTCCAGCGCTGCAAGGCTGCAGTGCTAACCACCACTGAGCCACCGTGCTGCCAGAATTATGGGTTTTTTTGGTCTCTCCAACACTGCATTAAAATACACTGCTCAAAAAAGGAAAGGGAACACTCAAATAACACATCCTAGATCTAAATGAATGAAATATTCTCATTGAAGTCTTTGTTCTGTACAAAGTTGAATGTGCTGTCAACATAATCACACAAAAATCATCAATGGAAATCAAATTTTTGAACCAATGGAGGCCTGGATTTGGAGAGACCCCCAAAATGAAAGTGGAAACAAGTCAAAATGAAAATCAAAACAAGACAAAATTAAAGTGGAAACAAGTCAAAATGATGCTCAGTATTGTGTTTGACCTTCACGTGCCTGTATGACCTCCCTACAACGCTTGGGCATGCTCCTGATGAGGTTGCAGATGTTCTCCTGAGGGATCTCCTCCCAGACCTGGACTAAAGCATCCATCAACTCCTGGACAGTCTGTGGTGCAACGTGACGTTGGTGCATGAAGCGAGACATGATGTCCCAGAAGTGCTCAATCAGATTCAGGTATGGGGAAAGGGCAGGCCAGTCCATAGCTTCAATGCCTTCATCTTGCAGGAACTACTGACACACTCCAGCCACATGAGGTCTGGCATTGTCCTGCATTAGGAGGAACCCAGGGCCAACCGCACTAACATATGGTCTCACAAGGGGTCTGAGGATCTCATCTCGGTACCTAATGGCAGTCAGGCTACCTCTGGTGAGCACATGGAGTGGCCCTCCAAAGAAATGCCACCCCACACCATTACTGACCCATTGCCAAACCGGTCATGCAGAAGGATGTTGCAGGCAGCTGGTTCACACTCAGCACATGTGACAGAGTCTGGAGACGCCATGGAGAGTGATCTGCAGCCTGCAACATCCTTCAACATTCATTCATTCACTGGTAGTTTACAGCCAGGGTAGACTCTTTAGCACCACTCCCGGTTGTAAACTGTTTATCCCCCAGATATAGATTACGCTGTGAGACTGAACGGAGAGCAGGTATGGTATATTTTTGTTTTTTTTTATTTTTTCT
Organism: Dendrobates tinctorius; assembly: GCF_039654945.1. Classification (NCBI taxonomy): domain Eukaryota; kingdom Metazoa; phylum Chordata; class Amphibia; order Anura; family Dendrobatidae; genus Dendrobates; species Dendrobates tinctorius. The sequence continues at coordinate 16,410,010 of NW_027361737.1, forward strand.
TTATTACATGAGATCGAGGGCATCATTTGGATTAGCAGAACAATAAAGATGGCAAAACTGTGTGGTGTTTCATTTCATTAAAATACTTTTTTCTGCCTGTGTGTTTCTCGAACCCTTTACATACTATAGGATTAGTAATGGATAGGTGTCTTATTGACACCTCTCTATTACTAAGCCGGGCGTAATGTCACCTTACAATGCAAAGGTGACATTAACCCCCTGTTACCCCATATGCCACCACTACAGGGCAGTGGGAAGAGAGAGGCTAAGTGCCGGAATTGACGCATCTTACAGATGCGCCTTTTCTGGGGAGGCTGGGGGCAGATGTTTTTAGCTGGTGGGGCAATAACCATGGTTCCTTCCTAGGCAATAAATATCTGCCCTCATTCACTGGCTTTCCCTCTCTGGTGCAGAAAATTGCATGGGAGCCCACTCCATTTTTTTCCCCGAAAATAATCTTTTATTAAATACATACATGTCCCCTAATTTGCACACATGCTATACTAACTGTATTGCTCACAGACATCTATATATCTAACTATTCTGCATGGATTTACTGTATGTAAACCATGTCTTCTATCCTGTCGGCTCTTGCTTTGATTTTACAGAAGCCGACAAATGAATTAATGGCTATTCTTCTATCTATCTTTCTATGAAATATAAAGATACATATATATATATATGTGTGTCACTGACATACATATACATATATATATATGTATATATATATATATATATATATATATATATATTGAATCCAAGTATAGGAAAGGTCGCACTCGACAGGATAAAATATAGCTCCTTTATTGACACATATTTACATGTCAGGTCAGAGTGGTGTGGCAAGAGTGTTCACAAGCTGACAACGGCCGTTTCGCGCTGTTCAAGCGCTTCCACGGTGTATATATACACACCTATTCTATCTATTCATTTGTAAGCTGTCAGTGTGATTTTATTGTACACCGCACATGAATTGCTGGCTTTTCAAAGGACACTGGTGAGTATTTCTCACAAGTCACACTGATGGTCCGATTTTTTTCTCGCACCCATTGACTTGCATTGGCGAGTCTCAGCCGATATATGCGGCAAATCGCACGTATAATGCGGTCGAGAAAAAAAAACGGATGATGGGCGCTGCCCCATAGATTAACAGTGGTCCTAGTGCTATGCGTTTTTTTTCTCGCATAGCACTCATCCGTATTCCTCTCTAGTGTGACGCCGGCCTTAGGGTGTGTCACCATAGTTATCAAGATTACCTGGTTAGGGGTCCACTCAGAATTTTCACCCCCCGTAGAACCAAAACCCTATCCACGCCTCTGAGTTCTGGCCCAAAATGCCTTGGAACAAAACTGGTTTAAAAGAACAATTTTACCATAATGTAATTGCATGTTGCTTTTACATAAGGACGTTAAGTGCAAAACTAGGTGCAAGATTACTTATTTGGGAAACAAATAAATTTAGCCATCTACTGAGTAATCCATGGCTTTGAATACTTCAAAGAATATATTTTTTCTATCTTGCCAGTAAATGTAATTTTTATAATACTTTTGTCCTTTTCTGGCATCATATAATTCCAGTACAATTTGGAGCTATGTAGAATAGTAATGCAATTGTACGACCATCAAACCACAACCAACAATTGAATTAGTGCAGGAAAAGGTCAGCAGCTCATGGCAATTAAATCCAAACTACAGTTTGATCAAATGCCATCACAGACTGCAGCATAAGTGACTGGGAATTTGCAGGAGGGCAGCTCTGCTTTAGTAAATCACTACATCATCTTAAAATGTCAGAGGGCTAGATAAACGAAAGCCATCAATAACAGCTTTTATGGGTCATGTCTGCACTGCTGCCCTGCTTGAAGTTCACTTTACGAGGGGGATTAGTATAGACACTAACAGAACCATTGTTAACATGTGCTGATAAGGATCTGCTGCCACTACAAGCCTGCACATTTTCACCAGAATCTTAAATCCCCATTTTCACTGTTATATTTTATGGTTTGTAATGTCTGCAATACACAGAGAGTAGAGAGTGAGCACTCAGTAATATAAACTGATATATAGACCACAGAGGAAAGAAGTCTAAATATACAGTGGGTGCGAAATGTATTCAGACACTTTTACATTTTTCACTCTTTGTTTCATTGCAGCCATTTGGTAAATTCAAAAAAGTTCATTTTTTCTCATTATTGTACACTCTGCACCCCATCTTGACTAAAAAAAACAGAAATGTAGAAGTTTTTGCAAATGTATAAAAAAAGAAAAACTGAAATATCACATGGTTATATTCAGACCCTTTGCTCAGTATTGAGTAGAAGCACCTTTTGAGCTTGTACAGCCATGAGTCTTCTTGGGAATGATGCAACAAGTTTTTCACACCTGGATTTGGGGATCCTCTGCCATTCTTCCTTGAAGATCCTCTCCAGTTCCATCAGTTTGGATGGTGAACATTGGTGGACAGCCATTTTCAGGTCTCTCCAGAGATGCTCAATTGGGTTTAGGTCAGGGCTCTGGCTGGGCCAGTCAAGAATGGTCACAGAGTTGTTCAGAAGCCATTCCGTTGTTACTAGAGTTGAGCGAAACGGGTCGAAAAATTTCAAAAGTCGCCGACTTTTGGCAAAGTCGGGTTTCATGAAACGAAACCCGACCCTAGGATGAGGTCGGCCACGAGGTCGGCGACTTACGCGCCAAAGTCGCGTTTCAAAAGTTTGTTTTGCGCTCTTTTTCAGCCAATCAGGATCCACGGACACTGTGGGCAACGTGATGACATAGGCACGGGTCACCACCATCTTTCAGAAGGGCATGCAAGTGATTGGCTTGCTTTGGTGGGCGTCACAGGGGGTATAAAAGGGCGTGCACGCCGACCGCCATCTTACTTCTGCCAATCTTAGCATAGGGAGAGGTTGCTGCTGATTCTGTAGGGAGAGCGTTAGGCAGGGAAGAAGACAAAAAAACTGCTTCTGCTGCTAGCGATTTGCCCTGCACAACACACCAGTCACTGTGTGTGCAGTGCAAGGGGAGGCTATATAGTGGTGTATCAGTGGTGTTGGTTGTTGGGCTGCCTTCTAAGGCTTCCTGACATTCCTGCATTGCTGTTTACCCACTGCTCCGCAAACTGCTTTTTTAAAAGCAATCCCAATTTTTTTTTTTTGTCCTGCTGAGAAGAAAAAAAACTGCTTCTGCTGCTAGCGATTTTGCCTGTACAACACACCAGTCACTGTGTGTGCAGTGCAAGGGGAGGCTATATAATGGTGTATCAGTGGTGTTGGTTGTTCGGCTGCCCTCTAAGGCTTCCTGACATTCCTGCATTGCTGTTTACCCACTGCTCCGCAAACTGCTTTTTTAAAAGCAATCCCAATTTTTTTTTTTGTCCTGCTGAGGTACTGAGCGTGCATTTTTTCACACCATACAGCGGTGTACGCTCCTCACACAGTACCGTGTAACGGCTGTTATCACAGCCACAGTGAAGCTATCAGTGTGTCACTCTGTGAGAATAAAACGAGGACATGTTCCGTTCTTACAGACCTGCACTCTAGGGAGATTCCTATTCTGCCCAATTCTACATACACCTTGTAGTTTGTGATACACTAGCCAATTTCTGCCTGTGACATAGCGCTGTGATATTCAGTGGGCCTCACACAATCCATAAGTGTCCAGTGTCCACAAGTGTGTGCAGAAATTCAAAATCTCACTTATCCTCTAGTCACTTTGGTCACAGCTGTGCCATCGAGCCTGTCACATAGCGCTCAGATATTCATTGGGCCTCACACAATCCAAAAGTGTCCAGTGTCCACAAGTGTGTGCAGAAATTCAAAATCTCCCTTATCCTCTAGTCACTTTGGTCACAGCTGTGCCATCGAGCCTGTCACAAAGCGCTCAGATATTCATTGGGCCTCACACAATCCAAAAGTGTCCAGTGTCCACAAGTGTCTGCTGAAATTCAAAATCTCCCTTATCCTCTAGTCACTTTGGTCACAGCTGTGCCATCGAGCCTGTCACATAGCGCTCAGATATTCATTGGGCCTCACACAATCCAAAAGTGTCCAGTGTCCACAAGTGTGTGCAGAAATTCAAAATCTCCCTTATCCTCTAGTCACTTTGGTCACAGCTGTGCCATCGAGCCTGTCACATAGCGCTCAGATATTCATTGGGCCTCACACAATCCAAAAGTGTCCAGTGTCCACAAGTGTCTGCTGAAATTCAAAATCTCCCTTATCCTCTAGTCACTTTGGTCACAGCTGTGCCATCGAGCCTGTCACATAGCGCTCAGATATTCATTGGGCCTCACACAATCCAAAAGTGTCCAGTGTCCACAAGTGTGTGCAGAAATTCAAAATCTCCCTTATCCTCTAGTCACTTTGGTCACAGCTGTGCCATCGAGCCTGTCACATAGCGCTCAGATATTCATTGGGCCTCACACAATCCAAAAGTGTCCAGTGTCCACAAGTGTCTGCTGAAATTCAAAATCTCCCTTATCCTCTAGTCACTTTGGTCACAGCTGTGCCATCGAGCCTGTCACATAGCGCTCAGATATTCATTGGGCCTCACACAGTCCAAAAGTGTCCAGTGTCCACAAGTGTGTGCAGAAAGTCAAAATCTCCCTTATCCTCTAGTCAATTTGGTCACAGCTGTGCCATCGAGCCTGTCACATAGCGCTCAGATATTCATTGGGCCTCACACAATCCAAAAGTGTCCAGTGTCCACAAGTGTCTGCTGAAATTCAAAATCTCCCTTATCCTCTAGTCACTTTGGTCACAGCTGTGCCATCGAGCCTGTCACATAGCGCTCAGATATTCATTGGGCCTCACACAATCCAAAAGTGTCCAGTGTCCACAAGTGTGTGCAGAAATTCAAAATCTCTCTTATCCTCTAGTCACTTTGGTCACAGCTGTGCCATCGAGCCTGTCACATAGCGCTCAGATATTCATTGGGCCTCACACAATCCAAAAGTGTCCAGTGTCCACAAGTGTCAGCTGAAATTCAAAATCTCCCTTATCCTCTTGTCACTTTGGTCACAGCTGTGCCATCGAGCCTGTCACATAGCGCTCAGATATTCATTGGGCCTCACACAATCCAAAAGTGTCCAGTATCCACAAGTTTGTGCAGAAATTCAAAATCTCCCTTATCCTCTAGTCACTTTGGTCACAGCTGTGCCATCGAGCCTGTCACATAGCGCTCAGATATTCATTGGGCCTCACACAATCCAAAAGTGTCCAGTGTCCACAAGTGTCAGCTGAAATTCAAAATCTCCCTTATCCTCTAGTCAATTTGGTCACAGCTGTGCCATCGAGCCTGTCACATAGCGCTCAGATATTCATTGGGCCTCACACAATCCAAAAGTGTCCAGTGTCCACAAGTGTGTGCAGAAATTCAAAATCTCCCTTATCCTCTAGTCACTTTGGTCACAGCTGTGCCATCGAGCCTGTCACATAGCGCTCAGATATTCATTGGGCCTCACACAATCCAAAAGTGTCCAGTGTCCACAAGTGTCTGCTGAAATTCAAAATCTCCCTTATCCTCTAGTCACTTTGGTCACAGCTGTGCCATCGAGCCTGTGACAGAGCGCTCAGATATTCAGTGGGCCTCACACAATCCAAAAGTGTCCAGTGTCCACAAGTGTGTGCAGAAATTCAAAATCTCCCTTATCCTTTAGTCACTTTGGTCACAGTGTGCCATCGAGCCTGTGACAGAGCGCTCAGATATTCAGTGGGCCTCACACAATCCAAAAGTGTCCAGTGTCCACAAGTGTCTGCAGAAATTCTAAATCTCCCCTGTCCTATAGACACCTTGTACCTTGTTTTACATTACTATATAGTTTGTTGGATTTTGTCTACATTTCTACCAAAAATGAGAAAGGCTGGTGGAAGAGGCCATGGAATTGGGCGGGGGTTGGCAGCTGGTAATGATGGTGTTGGTGGTGGATCTGATGGTAGTGGCAAGAGCAAAATAGGACCGAATGCAGGAGGTGTTGAGCCTGCGTCATCGTCTGGCTACATAAGGCCTCGAACGCTTAGTTTTCTAGGAGTTGGCAAACCGCTTTTAAAGCCAGAGCATCAGGAAAAAGTTTTGTCTTACATTGCTGACTCAGCCTCCAGCTCTATCGCCTCCTCTTCAGTTGTAAAAAGTAAAAGCACTGAGTCGTCATTGGAGGCTCATGTTCATAAACCACACCTTTCCTTGTGTCCTTCACCCCAACCAAGATTGAAGGATGACGCAGGCCATACTACTGATTACTCCATGGAGCTGTTTTCACATACCATGCCTGGATTATCAAGTGAAAAGGTGAATTACCCAGGCCAAGATGAATCTGACATGGAGTGCACTGATGCACAGCCGCTGATGGATGATTCTGCTGGTACATTCACTCAGAGCACTACATTGTCCTCGCAGTGTACAGAGCCAGATTCTGACCCTGATGAGACTCAGGTGCCCCTTCCCGCACACTATACCACCATACACGGTGACACAGAGGAAGGTGCACATGACATAGAAGAGGAGGTGATGGATGACCCAGTTGTTGACCCAGATTGGCATCCATTGGGGGAAGAGGGTGCTGCTTCCAATAGCTCAGATGAGGAGCATCCACAGCAGACATCGACATCGCAACAGCTGTTATCTGGCAGGCCCGGAGCACTCCAAAGACAGGTTCCAAACATCAAAAGAGTTGCTGAACAGCTTGTCCAGAGGGTCAAAAGATCACAGCGTGCTAGGCCGCAAAATGTCTGCCAAAGTAGGAAGAGTGCAGTGTGGCACTTTTTTGACCAAAATCCTCATGATCAGGCCAAGGTTATCTGTAAGAAGTGCGCAAAGACCTTTAGCTGAGGGAAAAATCTGAAAAATTTGAATACCAGTTGCATGCTTAGACATTTAACCAGCATGCACTTGCAAGCGTGGACACAACACCAAACCTCAAGTGCCACATGTGCAACTGATCACAACGAAGGTAGTCAGCAACGCTACATTTTTTCCCCCACTGTAAGCCCACCGGTTAGCACAGCAGCAAATGTTGAGGTGTCGTTGCAAGGCCACAGCAGTCAGGGAATCCCACTGTTATATCAATGAAAGACTGATTCTAGGCCATCAGAAAGAACAACAACTCCATCACCATCATCAACCCTCTCTCAGTCCGCCCTGTCCACCGCTACTTCCACCATATGCAGCTCTCAAGTCCAGCTCACCCTCCCAGACACTATGAGTAGGTCAAGAAAGTACTCAGTCTCTCATCAGCATACACTGGGTTTGAATGCCCACATTGCCAAACTAATCTCGTTTGAGATGATGCCCTTTCGGTTGGTGGAAAGCACAGCTTTCCGCAAACTCATGGCCTATGCAGTAACACGCTATGACCTACCCAGTCGCCACTTCTTCTCTCGCAAAGCCATCCCAGCCCTCCACCATCATGTGAAAGACCGCATTGTCCATGCACTCAAGCAGTCAGTGAGCGGAAAGGTGCACCTCACAACTGATGCATGGTCCAGTCGGCATGGCCAGGGCCGTTACGTGTCCATCACTGCGCACTGGGTTAATGTGGTGGATGCAGGGTCCACAGGGGACAGCGGTGGTGGGACAGTGCTACCTAGCCCACGGTATAGGAAACAGTTGGCTGTAGGCGTTCGACCCTCCTCCTCCTCCAGAAGCGAAAGCTCGTCCACAGAGCGCAGTCGTACGAGCACTCCATCTGCAGCTGCCACTGTTGCACACGATGTGTCCCCCTATCGAGCAGCTAGTGGAAAGCGTCAGCAGTAGTGTTGAGCATTCCGATACCGCAAGTATCGGGTATCGGCCGATACTTGCTGTATCGGAATTCCGATACCGACTTCCGATATTTTTTCAATATCGGAAGTCGGCATCGGAATCGGAAGTTCAAAGTTGATTGACAGCCTGACGTCATCATGATGCGCGGTGTGTGCGCATCATGATGCGCCGTCATTTCGGGCCTTCCGGGGGTCTCTGCCGGCCTGCCGGGGGGCTGTGTGGACTGCCCGGGGTCTGTACCGGCCTGCCGGGGGGGGCTGTGCCGGCCTGCCGGTGGTCTGTGCACCCTGTGGGGGTCTGTACCGGCCTGCCGGGGGGCTGTGCCGGCCTGCCGGGGGGCTGTGCTGATGTCCGGGGGTCTGTGCAAGCATCGTCCGATGGGACTATAAGTCCCATCTGGCGATGCCTGCTACCATGACAGTGATTGACACATTAGCCAATGATGGGACAGTAGTAGTCCCATCATCCGGCTAATGTGTTAAATGTTAAAAAAAAAAAAAAATACTACATACATACTACATACATACTACATGCATGCTACATACATACTACATGCTACATACATACTATATATATACTACATGCATGCTACATACATGCTACATGCTACATACATACTACATATATACTACATGCATGCTACATACATACTGCATGCTACATACATACTGCATGCTACATACATACTACATACATACTAAATACATACCACATATATACTACATACATACTACATGCTACATACATACTACATATATACTACATGCATGCTACATACATACTGCATGCTACATACATACTACATACATACCACATACATACTACATGCATGCTACATACATACTACATACTACATACTACATACATACTACATACATATCACATATATACTACATACATACTACATGCATGCTACATACATACTACATGCTACATACATACTACATATATACTACATGCTACATACATACTACATATATACTACATGCATGCTACATTCATACTGCATGCTACATACATACTACATACATACTACATACATACCACATATATACTACATACATACTACATGCATGCTACATACATAACACATATATACTACATGCATGCTACATACATACTACATGCTACATACATACCACATACATACTACATACATACTACATACAATACATTCATACAATACATACATAGACATACAGTACATATAACATAGAGTAACATACTTACCAATACTTGTCAAATTGTTCCCCGAAGCCATTGTCTTTTACGGAATAAATATTAACATAACAAACCACAAAAATACTCACCCACGATCCGAAGCAGTCCACGAGTGTGTCCCACGACGATCTTGGGTAGAGAACGGCAGCATCAGTTGATGCTGCCGTTCTCTACGGGCTGCAGGAATCCAATGACGGAAGGTAGGTATCCTTCCACACTGTATTCCTCCGCCACTTAAAAAAAAAGTCCCTAGTCTCACTTTATGCCATTGCTGCGTGGGAAATTCCCACACAGCAATGGCATAAAGTGAGACTAAGGACTTTTTTTTTTTAAGTGGCGGAGGAATACAGTGCGGAAGGATACCTACCTTCCGTCATTGGATTCCTGCAGCCCGTAGAGAACGGCAGCATCAACTGATGCTGCAGTTCTCTACCCAAGATCGTCGTGGGACACACTCGTGGACTGCTTCGGATCGTGGGTGAGTATTTTTGTGGTTTGTTATGTTAATATTTATTCCGTAAAAGACAATGGCTTCGGGGAACAATGTGACAAGTATTGGTAAGTATGTTACTCTATGTTATATGTACTGTATGTCTATGTATGTATTGTATGAATGTATTGTATGTAGTATGTATGTAGTATATATGTGGTATGTATGTAGCATGTAGTATGTATGTAGTATGTATGTAGCATGCATGTAGCATGCAGTATGTATGTAGCATGCATGTAGTATATATGTAGTATGTATGTGGTATGTATGTAGCATGTAGTATGTATGTAGCATGCATGTAGTATGTATGTAGTATGTATGTGGTATGTATGTAGCATGTAGTATGTATGTAGCATGCATGTAGTATATATGTAGTATGTATGTAGCATGTAGTATGTATGTAGCATGCATGTAGTATGTATGTAGTATGTATGTAGCATGCATGTAGCATGCAGTATGTATGTAGCATGCATGTAGTATATATGTAGTATGTATGTGGTATGTATGTAGCATGTAGTATGTATGTAGCATGCATGTAGTATGTATGTAGTATGTATGTAGTATGTATGTGGTATGTATGTAGCATGTAGTATGTATGTAGCATGCATGTAGTATATTTGTAGTATGTAGCATGCATTATGTATGTAGCATGCATGTAGTATATATGTAGTATGTATGTGGTATGTATGTAGCATGTATTATGTATGTAGCATGCATGTAGTATGTATGTAGTATGTATGTAGTATGTATGTGGTATGTATGTAGCATGTAGTATGTATGTAGCATGCATGTAGTATATATGTAGTATGTATGTAGCATGCAGTATGTATGTAGCATGCATGTAGTATATATGTAGTATGTATGTAGCATATATGTAGTATGTATGCAGCATGCAGTATGTATGTAGCATGCATGTAGTATATATGTAGTATGTATGTAGCATATATGTAGTATGTATGTAGCATGTAGTATTTATGTAGTATGCATGTTGCATGCATGTAGTATATATGTAGTATGAATGTAGCATGTATGTAGTATGTAGTATGAATGTAGTATATATGTAGTATGCATGTTGTATGTATGTAGCATGTATGTAGCATGTAATTTTTTTTTTTTTTACATTCAACACATTAGCCGGATGATGGGACTACTACTGTCCCATCATTGGCTAATGTGTCAATCACTGTCATGGTAGCAGGCATCGCCCGATGGGACTTGTAGTCCCATCGGACGATGCCTGCACAGACGCCCGAAGCCTGCACAGACCACCGGCAGGCCGGCACAGCCCCCCGGCAGGCTGGCACAGCCCACCGGAGCCTGCACAGACCACCGGCAGGCCGGCACAGCCCCCCGGCAGGCCGGCACAGCCCACCGGAGCCTGCACAGACCACCGGCAGGCCGGCACAGCCCCCCGGCAGGCCGGCACAGACCACCGGAGCCTGCACAGACCCCCTGGCAGGTCGGCACAGCCCCCCGAAAGGCCCGTACAGACCCCAGAGAGGCTGTACAAGGCAAAAACAGGGTTTTTCTTATTCCGATACCGGAAGTCCCATAGACTTGAATGGGACTTCCGGTATCGGAATCGGCGATACCGATACTTTTTTTTAAGATCGGCCGATCCATTCCGATCCGATACTTTGAAGTATCGGACGGTATCGCTCAACTCTAGTCAGCAGGCTGTGTTGCAGATGATGTGTTTGGGCAACAGACACACCGCCGAGGTGCTGGCCGAGTACTTGAAGCGACAAACTGAGTCATGGCTGGGCAGTGTACATCTTGAGGCAGGCAAGGTAGTTAGTGATAACGGCCGTAATTTTGTGGCAGCCATAGCCCTTTCTGAACTCAGCCATATACCTTGCTTGGCTCACACCTTGAACCTGGTGGTGCAGTGCTTCCTCAAAAATTATCCGGAGTTAACAGCCCTGCTCCAGAAGGTGCGAAGACTGTGCGCGCACATCCGCCGGTCGCCTGTACACTCCGTTCGTATGCAGAAGCTGCAGCGATTGCTCCACCTTCCCAACCACCGCCTCATTATCGACATTGCAACAAGGTGGAACTCCACCCTGCACATGGTGGAGCGGCTGTGCGAGCAGAGGCAGGCCATAATGCATTTGTGGGAGGATACACGGCCAGGCACTTTGAGAGCAGACATGGAGTTGACAGGTGTGTAGTGGTCGAAGCTGAAAGTCCTCTGTAATGTCCTTCAGTGTTTTGAGGAATGCACACGGCTGGTAAGCGCAGACGACGCCATCCTAAGCATGCGCATCCCACTTATGCGTCTGCTCATGCAAACTTTGACGCACCTTAAGGAGCAGGCGTCTGCAGCCAATGTTGATGAGGAGGAAGAGGAGGAGGGAATCCTTGATGACATTCAGCCATTGTCTGCTCAGGGACCTCTCCTGGACGAGGTGGAGGAAAAAGAGGAGGAGGAGGATGATGGGGATGATTACTTAGGGGAGGAGGATGCATCTCGTGGGGCAAGTGAAAATGTTGGCATGGCAAGGTCTGGTACAGGGTTTGTGCGTGACTGGAGGGATGTGGATTTGCCAGAAAGTGCTCCTCCAACCAGCACTCGCAGTGCATCATTGACACCGGGAACATTGGCCCACATGTCAGATTATGCCTTGCGGATCCTAAAAAGGGACCCACGCATTGCCAAAATGATGAACGATGACGACTACTGGTTGGCCAGCATCCTGGATCCACGCTATAAAGGCAAATTACAAAACATCATGCCACAGGAGAACCTTGACCTAATATTGGCTAATAAACAAGCAACTCTGGTAAATCGGTTGCTTGAGGCATTCCCAGCACACAGCAGTGGTGATGGTTCTCACACGAGCTGTACGGGCCGGGGGCAGCTTGGCAGAGGTGTTCGTGGTGCACACAGCAGAAGTGGCGTTGGAGACAGGGGTTTCATGACAATGTTGTGGACTGATTTTTCAAATACCGCTCACACAACTTGTAATACTGCATCGATGGAAAGTGACAGGAGACAGCAGTTGTCAACTATGGTTACAAACTACTTTTCCTCCCATATCGATGTTCTCCCACACAGGTCATTCCCTTTGACTATTGGGCCGCTAAACTGGACACCTGGCCTGAATTGGCCCAATATGCCTTACAGGAGCTCGCTTGCCCAGCTGCAAGTGTGCTATCGGAAAGAATCTTCAGTGCAGCTGGATCAATCCTGACAGAAAAAAGGACCCGTCTGTCAACCCAAAATGTGGATGATCTAACCTTCATTAAAATGAACCATGCAAGGGTTTCCAAGGATTTTGTCCCACCTTCCCCTGATGACACATAGGGTGACAGAAAAATGGCTTGCTTTGGTCCACCTCTTCCTGGGACATCACCTATTTCGCCTTTTGCATCAGCTGAATGTCCAACATCAACATATGCCACTTTCTAAAACTCCCTAACTGTGCTGCCTCCCCCCCATTGCCGGGGTCACCACCTAGCGCATGACACCGTGCGAGTGCCGTTACCCTGGACAGGTGGGTAGGCCGACTCTTGGGTGCGGGCACTGGCACAGGGTCCCTCATAGTGCAATCAAGTGTCTCTGACGGTGGTGGTGCACACCTGCCGTCAGACACACCGCTGTACTATGAGGGGCCCAGTGCCAGTACCGACGCCCACGAGTGGGCTCCCCTTGCTTGGGCAGGGCCCCAGCATTTGCAATCTTTACCTCTCCCTGCTCCTCTGCTGTGTAATCTGGGCCGTCAAATCCATACTGTGCCTGACACCGTCTGAGCCTGCCTCCTGATGTATAGACATATATTTTGAATGTGTACGCTATCCATACATGTTATCCGGGGATACGGTACCCTTTCTAACCTTTGTGCAATCACGTGCAATCCATACTGGGCCTAACACCGTCTGAGCCTGCCTCCTGATGTACAGACATATATTTTGAATGTGTACGCTATCCATACATGTTATCCGGGGATACGGTACCCTTTCTCACCTTTGTGCAATCACGTGCAATCCATACTGGGCTTAACACCGTCTGAGCCTGCCTCCTGATGTACAGACATATATTTTGAATGTGTACGCTATCCATACATGTTATCCGGGGATACGGTACCCTTTCTAACCTTTGTGCAATCACGTGCAATCCATACTGGGCCTAACACCGTCTGAGCCTGCCTCCTGATGTACAGACATATATTTTGAATGTGTACGCTATCCATACATGTTATCCGGGGATGCGGTACCCTTTCTCACCTTTGTGCAATCACGTGCAATCCATACTGGGCCTAACACCGTCTGAGTCTGCCTCCTGATGTACAGACATATATTTTGAATGTGTACGCTATCCATACATGTTATCCGGGGATACGGTACCCTTTCTAACCTTTGTGCAATCACGTGCAATCCATACTGGGCCTAACACCGTCTGAGCCTGCCTCCTGATGTATAGACATATATTTTGAATGTGTACGCTATCCATACATGTTATCCGGGGATACGGTACCCTTTCTAACCTTTGTGCAATCACGTGCAATCCATACTGGGCGTGAGAACGGCTGGCGAGCTGTTAAGCAAGCTACAGCACCTGTGGTTTGCACACGTAAGTTTTTCATTTTTTCAGGAATGACGGTTAGGCCTAATTCCGGAACTGCGTTGACCTGCACTTACTGGGAAATCATTGTTCGCGGGTAATAATTGTAATCAGTGATCCCCATCACTAACGTTGTTCAGCGGGTTATCTGCACCTGTAAGCGACAAACACTGGCCTTTTCAGTGTAGCGCACATGCAGCCACGGACATGTAAGGGCATGACACACCAGTTATTGGCCAATCTCATGTGCCAGAGCCTCACGTGTCCCTCTAGTAAGCCGGACTCGGACCGCGGGGCATGACGGAGTCTCGTTCGTTAACGGAATTAAGCTTGCAATGTGTGCATCTGTTCTGTAGCTGGCATGGTTGAGGTTTCCCAGGTGGAGTCGAATTTAACCGTAGGCTCCACTCCTGGTGGTGCCCTTCTGGACATTCCTTTAAGGTTCAGCTTTGCAACCATACTGCCCACGTAAAACAAACACTTTGCCTTCATGAACGCTGTTTGGAGGGTCATGACTCGTGGGAATAACGCCGCCCAATCAGTTAACCTGCTAGAGAGATCGTTTGTTGCTCCCAAGCATGACATCACACTCCCTAGGAAGAACGTAATGCCACTGTGGCGACCGTACTCCTGGGGGCGACACAAGTGCACTGATGCCCAGCCACTGCTCGATGAATCTGCTGGTACATTGACCCAGACCACTACATTCCCCTCGCACGCTACACGGCCTGAATCTGACCCTGATGAAACTCAGGTTACCCTTCCCATATACAGTTCCATCTTACACGGTCACAAAGAGGAAGCTGCAGATGAAAGTGCAGGTTCGGCCCACCCGCCATCAGACACACCACCGTACTATCAGGGGCCCTGTGCCAGTGCCATCGCCAACGAGTGGGCCCAGGATCACAGCACTTGCAAAGTTGAAATACTGTGCAGTGAGATGGAAGATGGGGACGACGAGGAGTCCAGACAAGTACAGGGATTCCCTAGCGAGGAGACTTATTTGATTGTTTTCAATGTTGGGACAGCAATTTTTGGGGAGCACTATACTCTGGAGAATGATAGATGGGGCCCACCATACACTGGAACTTTCCAAAGGTGGACATCAGACACTGGAGCAGCATTTACAGGGCCCATTATACACTAGAGCATTAGAAATGGGGCCCATTATGTTTGGAGCATTATTTGGGCCCATAAGACAGTGGAGCTTCATCCATGGGGACCAACATATACTGTAGCATTATGTGGAGCTCATCATATACTGTTTCAAACATTATATGGGACCAATGATTCTGTATGGAGAAATAGATGGGCCTCGTCATGAGATGTAAAAAGTGAAGTATTTTTCATTGTACTATACCGCTATTTCTCTGCCGTATCGGAGCATGATGAATTGTGGTATGTGTTAAAGGGGCGCTCTTTTGCCCAGGGCACATGAAAACCTGGAGCCAGCCCTACCCCCCCACAACTTTAGCCAAATAACCCCCATTTTTCAGTGCGTAACTTGTATTATGAAGTTAATTAAGGTTGACAAGCTTAAGTAAGAAGAATTGATGCTTTTGGCATTCAAATGGGCACTGTAGGTGTGTTTCCTGTCCTCCTCTCACTGCCGACTTTTATTCCCCATTGACTTACATTGGGTTTCGTGTTTCGGGACGACCCCGACTTTTCCTAATCGGACGATCTTGCTCGACCCGACTTTTGGAAAAGTCGGGTTTCACGAAACGAAACGCGACCCTAAAAAACCAAAAGTCGCTCAACTCTAGTTGTTACTTTAGCTGTGTGCTTAGGGTCATGTCTTGTAATGCAGTGGTGTTCTTACACTGCAGGAGGGTGGCAGTGACCCTGGTTAGTCAAACTTAAAAGTCTTTATTTTGGCGACTTACAACAAAAAGTCAATAGTTATTCTCTGGATCTCAGCCGGATTGTCCGTTACAGTCTGTAACACTCTGTTGTTCACCGCCGTATCCCTTGTGTGTGCATCAGGACTTTGCTTCCTTGCTCTGACCTGTGTTCAGACTCACACAGACCTGTCCTGCACAGAGCTTCCTACTCTGCTGATATCAAAAAACACAACTTGACACACCTAAACCTCAACTCAAAGTTTAAATGTGAATCGTTAACATGGGTCACTTGCAAAACCGGGAGTGGAGGGAGAGACCTGCCCCACTACCATTCTGCAGATCTCTCCAAAAATAAAAGCCAATTTCAGATTTTCTTAAATCTGGCTTGGTCAAATAGTTTAATATGCTTCTAAGAACATTCTAAGGGACACATAATGGCCCTTAATTCCCCTCACTGTCTCACAGTATGTATATACTGTCTATGTACTGTACAACTGAATACTCACTCCATATTTACTATATGAATAAAAGTATTGAAGCAACTATACGATAAACCTAAAGCTTTTATAATGTCCTATTCTAAATTCATACACATTTATATGGGGTTGGTCCCAAGATTGAAGCTAACACAGCTTCCCCTCTTGTGGGAAGAATTTCCATAAGAGTTTGGAAGTGTTTGTTGGAAATTTTGACCACATTATCCCCCTTTCTGAACTATACCTTCACATATCAGCACTTCATGCTGTCCCCACTCTACTATTTTCTCTTATGTAGGTCCCACCTTCATTGTCCCAAAACATTGCCCCCTCTATACTGTGCCCACACACTGTCCCTCCTCCATGCTACCCCCTCTTCACAGTCCCCTCACATTGCAATCTCTATACTGACGCCATTCCATACTATCTCCCACGTTGTACTCTCCACACACATTGCCCCTCTCCATACTATGCTCCCTTTTCATACTGTCCCTCCCCTCATACTGTGCCCACAAGCCAATACCTTCCTCTCTCTCTTCCTAGTGACATCAGCAACAAAATCAGGCGACTTTATCACATAGTACCTGTGCATCACTAATAATATCTTCAATTGTATTCATGTCTGAAAGCTACAAATATAATTACCATATATGCAGAGAGCAGTCTTGCTGTTCTTGAAGATGGCTGTCATGTTTAACAACCAGTTCAGCGAAATGGCAAAATCCCACTTCTGAAGGAAGGCAAAATGCCTTTCCAGGACAGTCATTTTAGTTTGCCACAGAGGGCAATATGCTAATCTTTCCTAATCTCTCCTCATGACAGAAGCGGCCTTGCACCCAACCATGCCTTTATGGACCTTGCTTTTGCACAGTGGATCAGATTCTTGCTAAAACAGAATAGGGCCTTTCCTAGACTGTTCCCGCAAAGTTGGAAGCATGCAATTTCCTAAAATGTGATATACTGTGAAGGCAATATAATCTTCTTACTTAAATGGCTATTTTCCATTTCTGCATTTTAGGTTTTTCCTCTTATTTTTCCAAAAGCCATAACTTTTTTATTATTCCTATGCAAAACCCATATAAGAATTGATCTTTTGAATGACACCAGGCAAAATTGCAAAAAAGTAATTCAATTCCACAATTCTTTTTTAATGTTTTCTATGTACCTTGTTCATGATAGGGTAAAAAAAGACAATATGATTCATTTCAGTACAATTACGGAGACACAAAACATGCACAGTTTTTTTCATTGTTTAAGTGGCAAAAAAGTTTGGAAATTTGTAAAATTTTTACAAATTTTACATCTTATTTTGCTTTAATTATTGTATTGTTAATATTGTTACTTATGACTTGTGTTTTGAAACTGTTAAACTGTAAAGCGCTGCGGAATATGTTGGCGCTATATAGATAAAGATTATTATTATTAAAAAATAAGATTGTGTCTCCATTTTCTGATGTCCATACCGTTCTCAATTTTTGTTTGATGGAGCTGTGTGCTGGCTTATTTTTTGCCCCCTGAGCAGATGTTTTTACTGATGCCATTTTAGGGTAGATATGATGCTTTGATTGTCTTTTATTTCATTTTTTGCAGTGTTGCGATGTCAGAAAACCTGTAACTCTAGCATGACATAAGTAAGGTTGGTAAGAGGTTAAGATTTCCCTTCACTGAAAATAAGGGGCTTAAAGCATCCAGTGAAAATCAACTACATAGCATAATTCCTCCTCCATCAGACTTTACAATTGGGCGTAATGAAGTAAGGTAGGTCATGCTTTCCTGTCATTCACCAAGCAAAGTCTTGCCCATTAGCTAAATCACCCCCTTTTCCCACTGTAATAAAGTCCCTTGTCCTGTAATAATGTGCCCGTCCATGCCCAAAGAAAATAGGAATATTTTATATCGCCAAGTCCATAAAAAAATTATCTATAAGTACAGTATATTAAATTAGGGCCCGTCACACATAGCGACTCACCAGCGATCCCGACAACGATATGAACTTGTCAGGATCGCTGGTGTGTCGCTACATGATCGCTGGTGAGCTGCCTGTTTGGCTTCACCAGCGATCTGGACAGCAACATGTGGGTAACAAGTGATGCACGTCGCTTAGTTACCCGCAGTGTACGTTAAGCGTGAGGTGCTTAGAAACCCGATGTGTACCTTGGTTACCAGCTCCCTGCACCAGCGCGCTGGTATCTAACGTACACATCGGGTTTCTAAGTGCTGCGCGACGCTTAGAAACCCAATGTTTACGTTGGTTACCAGCTCCAGCTCGCTGATCGCTGGTCTCCCGCCTGCCACACGCAGCGATGCGTGCTGACCAGCGGGAGACAAGCGATCCAAAAAAAGTTCTGTCCATTTGGGGATGATCAGCGATACCTGGCAGGGGGGCCGGTCGCTGATAAGTGTCACACACAGCGATCTTGCTGGTGAGATCGCTGTTGCATCACAAAACTTGTGACTCAGCAGCGATCTCGCTAGCGAGATCGCTGTGTGTGACGGAGCGTTATTTAACCCATATGGTAAACAACAAATCTAAAAAGAAATTCTAAAACTAAAATTGTCTTCTATCAGTCACCATCCCTAAACAATGCACTCAAAGGGGATAGAAAAATTCACATGTAAGGCAAAATGGTAACGATAAGTACGAAATTACAGAATGCCAAACATTTGCCTGTCATGACTCACACTAACAGTGTACATGTTGGATGTGCATAATAAAGGATTCAGATTGTTGGCTGAACAAAAGTTTGCAGGGAGAAATTAATTAGAAACAGATACAACAAACCAACAATGAAATCTCAACTTTCTTATAGATTCTTTCCCTCAACAGTGATAAGCAAATCTGCTGAAAATCAATTTGGTAGATCTGCATTGAATATATTCAGCAGACTGCAGAGCATAATATAGTTAGCGTTCTGGAAAAAAAAACTATTCTCACCTCGCCACTCAACTGTCCCCACAAGATCACTCCCGTGGCTCTAGTTTCCTATTTTTCTTTAAGTGTGGCAATGGACGTCCTCTTGCGGACCTTCAGTCTTCACAGGTGTTTGCTGCCCCAACTATTGCAACTCACATTTGTTTAACAACCCTTCCCGACATGGCCATTTTCTGTCTTTTTTTCCAAGAACCATAATGTTATATTTCTCTGTCCACCTAGACGTATGGAAGCTTATTTTTGGCAAGTTGAGTGGTACTCTTGAATGACACCATTCATTATATCACATAGTGTACTGAAAAATGGAGAAAAAAATTAAGTGCAGTGAAACTGTTGAAAAAAAATGCAATGCTTACATTGATTTTTGGGAATTGTTTTTACGCCATACACTGGGTGGTAAAATTGACCTGGCAATATAATTCTCTTCATCAGTATAACTATGGCGATATCAAACTTGTCCATTTTTTTTATTATTTTAGTGGTTAAGGAGAATCAGAAATTTGTAAAAAAAAATGTATTGTGTCGCCTTTTTCTAAGATCCATAATGTTTTCAATTTTCGAAGGAGCTGTGAAGACTTATTTTTTGCAGAGCAAGACAATGTTTTGTGGATAACATGTTAGGATAGATATGACATTTTGATCTCTTCTTACTTTTTTTTGTGGTTTTGCAGCCAAAAAAACTACAATTTTGCCATTTTTTTAATTTTTTTCTGTTTACAGTGTTTACTGATCTGGTTAATTCTTTTTATATTTTGATAGATTGTACTTATATGTATGTGGTAACACCACATATGTGTATTTTTTTTCAATTTTTTATTCTTTTTTATTATTAATGAGGAGAAAAAAGGCGGGATTTTAACCTTTTTGTTAATTTTAATTCTTTTCATTTTTTAACACATTTTTTAAAATTTTACTGTATTTATTGGTATACTTATGGGCCTTGAACCTATGATCATATGATCTCTTGTACTATAAATAGCAATATCACTGTATTGTTGCATATTGTAAAAATAATGGTTTCCTTTGAAACAAAGCTGAAGGCTGTGTTTCAATGGAGTTTCATGATGAAAAGCACAGAGGTCTTCAACAGATCACTGGCTGTGTTATTAACCCATCGGTGCCCCGTTATCATGTTACAGGGGTGTTGATGAGCACATATGATGCACAGAATGACACACCATCATGTTGACGCACTGTTATTGCCGCTGTCAGAGATTCACAGTGGCATTTAACGAGTTTTAATAGTCGGTTACGGAGCTTTGCGATTGTTAGAAGTAGGTCATTGCATTATCAGCCAGGTATTGAGCCATTCAATATGGCAGATGTCAGTAAGGAGATAAATAAACAGCATATGGTTGTAAAACCACACAGAACCCATAGACAGAAGATGTTAGCTAAGCAATTGGATTTGAATTTTATGAAATGATGAAATTCACATGTCCCGGTGAATTTGAACAAATTGTGATTTGAGTCACATGAATCACCAAAATAATACATGATGCCATCTAATATATTGCAAATGATTGTATCAATCAATCCCATTATGCCCTTCAACTATTCCACTGCAAAGAATAGCGCTAATGTAAACAAGAGAGGTTCATTGGATGCAGTGAAGAGCCGGAGGCAGAGAAGGGGATAACAGGGTTTACTGAACAGGCAATTAACAAGTAGTACTCCACGTAGGGAGGCAAGATTAGTATGGCAGCGGTGGGAATTGCAAACTCGAGAATAAGATATACAAAAATAAGGTAATTTATTGCTTGCAGTTCTTGCAGGGGAAAGGCTGGAAAATCTCCCAACGGCGTCGCATATCGTGGACAAAGTCTTTGGCTCTGTTACAGAGGAACGAGAAGCACTGTCTCCTGATTGTGCTGATGGATCTGGTCCTGCTTGGTTTGAGTGTGCTGGAACACGGAAACAGTCCTTTATGTGAATACCTCAGGAATGGCACAGAACATGAGCCGTGGGCACGCTCACAGACCGCGGCAGTGGGCGGTCCTTTGGGGTAGTCTCTAGGCAGCTTATCTGTTGCCATAGACAAGACATCGCTGTCTAAAAGAACAGGGTCAGACGATAACTTAACAGTGTCAAGTTAAATCTTATAGTCAGCACACTGAGGGATGAGTGGCATGGAGTTGTCAGCTGGAGTCAACCTTCTCCTGTCGCTTTCCCGCCAAGTCTGCTCCGTTCCTGCTCTCAGTCCTCCTTATATACCCCATGCCCCCTGCTGTCCAGCGGGAAGGTCCTTCCCTCCTAGAAGAAGCCTCCCCCGGCAACAGTCGTGACAGTCCTGATAGTTCCGACCTTAAAGGGCACCGGAAACCACTGACTCTGTCTGGGCTCATCTTCTTACATTAACAATCAGAAGGGACTATCATAACTTGTAAAAAAGCTGAGGTAGGGAATATTGTAGCCATTTTAGAGTGATAGTAAGAGGATGTCAGGGATAACAGATATACAAAGAGGAAAAGAAAGCTATAAGACAGTGGACAAGACAAGTACTTGAGAAAGTATTATGTTGTACAAATGAGTGGTGAAAAGATGGGCATAACAGTCAGTGAATAATGCAGAGATTCAAGTGATATGGAGAGACAGATAAGAGAGTTAAGGGCCTATCACACTAAGCGATATCGCTAGCAATATCGCTATAACGTCACTGGTTTTTGTGACGTTATAGCAATATTGCTAGCGATATCGTTATGTCTGATACTTACCTCCAACCGCTCCCCCGCTGGTTATCACTGATCGCGCAAGAACGTCCTGGGCAGTTTCTCGTCATCAGCTTCCTGCTGGGGCTTCCTGCTGTGGCGCCGACAAGCGACGCGTGGACGCGGGGGGAGGACGTCAGTATCGCCTCGTCTGACAGGTAAGTAGCGACCCCCAACCCCTGCTATGTCGCTGGTGAGATATGCCCGTGTGGCAGCTCACTAGCGACCACTTAGCGATGCACCAGCGATCCTGACCGCGTCATATCGCTGGTCGGGATCGCTGGTGCATCGCTAAGTGTGACAGTACCTTTAGGGTCCTGTCACACACAGCAATCTTGCTAGCGAGATCGCTGATTTTGTGACACATCAGCGATCTCGCCAGCGAGATCACTGTGTGTGATGGGGATCAGCGACCGGCCCCCTGCCGGTTATCGCTGATCGTGCTCGAGCGGCCTGGGACGTTTTTCCATCGCTGGTCTCCCACTGCCCAGCACGCATCACTGCATGTGGCAGCGAGAGACCAGCGATCAGTGATGCTGGACTCTGGTTTCTAATGTAAACGTCGGGTATCCAGAAGCCGCGGCTCCAGGATACCCGCTGTTTACCTTGGAAACCGGCGTACACGTGTCTATGTGACAGCTCACCAGCGATCAGCCTAACGATGTCCCAGCGATCCCATCCATATCAGATCATTGGTGGGATCGCTGGGACATCGTTATGTGTGACGGGGGCTTTAGAGTACCTGCACCAATTCCAGATAGTGTGATTGATCACTGATATACAGTATAGTTTAGGTGAAAAGTGTAAAGATTAACACAAATTTTGGTTTTCACTTCTTCAGTATTTTCAGATCTTTTAGTCAGATAGTTCTAGGGTTACTGAAGTGCATTTATATTTTTTTTCAAGTTTTTACATTTTTATTGACAAACATATCAAGTTTATGCAAAGATTCAATACTTGTGTAAAGAATCAATATTTACAGTATTGAACCTTAATTTTCAAGATGTATGTAGTTCGCCCTGGCGGAAGGAAATCAGCTTCTGGGCTAAATACTGACTGATGACAACCCAATTTTGTCTAATCAGTGCTTGAAATGTATCATAATTTCTGTGCTTTTTCAGATCACACAATTTTTGAGGATTGACCACAGAATTTCGGTCTTTGAAGATTCCTAGCCATGGACTCAAAATTTCAATGTTTCAATGTTTTATCCATTGAGTCACTTAGGTATCCCTATTGCATTGTGACATGGTGATCCATCATTCTGGAAAAAGCATTCTTCATCACCTAGTTGATCCTGGACAATTGAGAGAAGTTATTCCTGGAAGAGGTTTAGGTCCATTCATTATTCATGCCATATACAGGGCGGGCCATTTATATGGATACACCTAAATAAAATGGGAATGGTTGGTGATATCAACTTTCTGTTTGTGGCACATTAGTATATGGGAGGGGGGAAACTTTTCAAGATGGGTGGGGACCATGGTGGCCATTTTGAAGTTGGCCATTTTGGATCCAACTTTATCTTTTTCAATGGGAAGAGGGTCAAGTGACACATCAAACTTATTGAAAATTTCACAAGAAAAACAATGCTGTGCTTGGCTTTAACGTACCTTTATTCTTTCATCAGTTATTTACAAGTTTATGACCACTTATAAAATGTGCCCATTGTGCTGGATTGTCAATGCAACCCTCTTCTCCCACTCTTGAGACACTGATAGCAACACCACAGAAGAAATGCTAGCACAGGCTTCCAGTATCTGATGTTTCAGATGCTGCACATCTCGTATCTTCACAGCATGGACAATTGCCTTCAGATGACCCCAAAGATAAAAGTCTAAGGGGGTCAGAGCGGG
The DNA here is from genome assembly GCF_039654945.1 of Dendrobates tinctorius. Classification (NCBI taxonomy): domain Eukaryota; kingdom Metazoa; phylum Chordata; class Amphibia; order Anura; family Dendrobatidae; genus Dendrobates; species Dendrobates tinctorius. Next base: position 16,433,858 of record NW_027361737.1, read on the forward strand.
AGACCTTGGTGGCCATTCAACTGACCCATGACGACCAATCCACTTACCTGGAAACTGTTCATGTAGGAATGCTCGAACCTGACACCCATAATCGATGATATGGTGCGGTATATGGGGTACAAAGATAGTGGGACCTTTCTTCTTCAATGGAAACCTCAATGCCACTGGATATCTGAAATTGCTACATGATGATGTGTTGCCCTCTTTATGCACTGAAGATGACAAGTTCCCTGAGTTTTTCCAGCAAGATGGTGCACCACCACATTACAAGGAATCTGACTCCCTTACAGTTGCATTTCTTCTGCGGTGTTGTTATCAGTGTGTCAAGAGTGGAGAAGAGGGTTGCATTGACACTCCAACACAATAGGCAGCACTTTGAACACATTTTATAAGTGGTCATAAACTTGTAAATAGCTCATGAAAGAATAAAGTTATGTTAAAACCAAGCACACCACGGTTTTTCTTGTGAAATTCTCGATAAGTTTGGGGTTGAAAAGATTGTCAAAAGTTAATTATTAGTATTTTGCAAAATGTATGGTAAAAGAAAAAATGTCATAAGCAATGGACAAAGTAGTACAAAAGAAAAAGAAACCCATACCATATCATGGGTAAGAAAATGTTAACCGATAACAGTGGGAGAAAAAGCATGGCTAGCACCAGCCATCAGGGCAGTATTACTAACAAACACAGACCAGAATTGGCCTCCTTTGCATTCAAACTGTGGGTAGCACGCTCACACCCTGGCTGTACAATCAGAGAAACTATACCTTGAGAAGCTGGTCAGGGACCATACCTGGAGACAACACTAGTCTGGTGCCGCCACCAGTCAGCTATAGTCAGCACTACTTCAAGTGGTTGACAGGTCTTTCCTTTTGTACATGTAAGGGATAGACCTGTCAACCACATGTATTGACCCTGGTAAGAGCTGGACAGATCTTCATGTACATTTTTTCTGAATCGTACCTGGCTGCAATCACTGAGCCAGTTTACAATTTATATTGCCAGAGGTTTGGGGAGCATGTATCGCTTGACAGTTTCCCTTTAAAATTTAGCAGAAAATTTTCTAGGAAATGTAGGAATCCCATTTTTTACAGATTTACTCAGTTTTTAAGTGACTTTGAGTGGCCTACATATTGGAAAATCCCCATAAGTGATACTATATTAAAAACTGCACCGGTCAAATTATTCTAAACTCCTAGGAAATTACGTTTTTGAGAGCGTTTTTTACATGCGTTTTTATTGTATTTTTGTCACTGCGGTTTTCGTCTCCATTTGGAATGTCATATTTTAAACAAAGTTGCTTTGTTTTTTTATCATTCCTGGTATTTGGCTTTAACAAAAGGTTATTGACATAGTCATGTACGAATTACACATGCCGAGGGGAATAAAGGTAATTTTCTATCAGCAACTGGGATTACAGTACGGTGGCAGCACGGCTTTAAAATGGTAATAAAATGCAGATTAACCCTACCTCTGCAGGGTAATAGTCTTTTGGGACATGACAGGTAATCTTTAAGAATGAGTTAATCAATTTTAAACTAATCACATTTCTTTAGAATTTTGCAAAAACTTGTAGATTCTAGCTAATTTGATTTTTTATCTATTCCATTTGCACAAATCCAGCACAATAGCAGCCATCAGGTGACTATTTGTTGTATTTATATAGGCTAAAATGGTATTAAACTTCAACTGGCTTCCTAAGGCATCTGCTCATGCTCCAGTCTCCTTCTCACTCTTAGCTGGTGCATCCAGGATGCTCATTTTGGCATCATGACATCATAACTTGCTGTCACGACACAGCTGTTGAGTGGCCTGGAACTATGGGCTCCTTTCCTGGCCTTAACACTAGGGGGCACCCTAGCTCGCAATGTTCCCTGGGATACTTCAGATGCCAGGGCCTCTACCCCTGCCTTAATTCCTATATTAGCCCTTCGTCTGTCCCCTTCCTCCACCCAGGAAATAAGTGGCGCTACTGTGCACCTTAGTACACCAACCCAACAAACAGGGCAACAAAGACAAAGCCAATTGTGGCTCATTCAATATGAATTAAATTAAATTGATGTAATTCAATTTTTCTGGCCCACTTTGAGTAAATCTGAAAAATGTGACTATAGCATATTCACTCACCTCTAATAAAGATGAGCAAATATATTCAAATGGAATTGAATTCTACTTGATTGTTACAAACATTCAAATTAGTTAAAATATGGATTTTTGAGTAATTGTCTTTGGCGCGGATTCAACAGGATGGTGGCCATTAGGGTCCTTTTTATTCCATTGTAAAGATTAATCAAAATTGAAGAAATAAAAAAAAACCTTATACTCATCTTTTTGCTAACCTCTCTGGCCCTATGCTCCTCACGTTTACCGTCCAGTCCTCACCACATCTTATTACAGTCGCTGGAAGCGCTGCAATCCTCTATGACCTTTCACATGCTTGACCAGAACACTCCCTGGCCTTGTATGAGCTTAAAGTCCTGGTTTAGCACCAGAGGTCTTAGGATTTCAGTGATAACTAGAGTTGAGCGAAACGGGTCGAAAAAATTCAAAAGTCGACGACTTTTGGCAAAGTCGGGTTTCATGAAACGAAACCCGACCCTAGGATGAGGTCGGCCACGAGGTCGGCGACTTATGCGCCAAAGTCGCGTTTCAAAAGTTTGTTTTGCGCTCTTTTTCAGCCAATCAGGATCCACGGACACTGTGGGCAACGTGATGACATAGGCACGGGTCACCACCATCTTTCAGAAGGGCATGCAAGTGATTGGCTTGCTTTGGTGGGCGTCACAGGGGGTATAAAAGGGCGTGCACGCCGACCGCCATCTTACTTCTGCCGATCTTAGTATAGGGAGAGGTTGCTGCTAATTCTGTAGGGAGAGCGTTAGGCAGGGAAGAAGACAAATAAACTGCTTCTGCTGCTAGCGATTTGCCCTGCACAACACACCAGTCACTGTGTGTGCAGTGCAAGGGGAGGCTATATAGTGGTGTATCAGTGGTGTTGGTTGTTGGGCTGCCTTCTAAGGCTTCCTGACATTCCTGCATTGCTGTTTACCCACTGCTCCGCAAACTGCTTTTTTAAAAGCAATCCCAATTTTTTCTTTTTGTCCTGCTGAAAAGAAAAAAAACTGCTTCTGCTGCTAGCAATTTGGCCTGCACAACACACCAGTCACTGTGTGTGCAGTGCAAGGGGAGGCTATATAGTGGTGTATCAGTGGTGTTGGTTGTTGGGCTGCCTTCTAAGGCTTCCTGACATTCCTGCATTGCTGTTTACCCACTGCTCCGCAAACTGCTTTTTTAAAAGCAATCCAATCTCCCTTATCCTCTAGTCACTTTTGTCACAGCTGTGCCATCGAGCCTGTCACATAGCGCTCAGATATCAGTGGGCCTCACACAATCCAAAAGTGTCCAGTGTCCAAAAGTGTGTGCAGAGATTCAAAATCTCCCTTATCCTCTAGTCACTTTTGTCACAGCTGTGCCATCGAGCCTGTCACATAGCGCTCAGATATCAGTGGGCCTCACACAATCCAAAAGTGTCCAGTGTCCAAAAGTGTGTGCAGAGATTCAAAATCTCCCTTATCCTCTAGTCACTTTTGTCACAGCGGTGCCATCGAGCCTGTCACATAGCGCTCAGATATTCATTGGGCCTCACACAATCCAAAAGTGTCCAGTGTCCAAAAGTGTGTGCAGAGATTCAAAATCTACCTTATCCCCTAGTCACTTTTGTCACAGCTGTGCCATCGAGCCTGTCACATAGCGCTCAGATATCAGTGGGCCTCACACAATCCAAAAGTGTCCAGTGTCCAAAAGTGTGTGCAGAGATTCAAAATCTCCTTTATCCTCTAGTCACTTTTGTCACAGCTGTGCCATCGAGCCTGTCACATAGCGCTCAGATATTCATTGGGCCTCACGCAATCCAAAAGTGTCCAGTGTCCAAAAGTGTGTGCAGAGATTCAAAATCTCCCTTATCCTCTAGTCACTTTTGTCACAGCTGTGCCATCGAGCCTGTCACATAGCACTCAGATATCAGTGGGCCTCACACAATCCAAAAGTGTCCACTGTCCACAAGTGTGTGCAGAAATTCAAAATCTCCCTTATCCTCTAGTCACTTTTGTCACAGCTGTGCCATCGAGCCTGTCACATAGCGCTCAGATATTCATTGGGCCTCACACAATCCAAAAGTGTCCAGTGTCCAAAAGTGTGTGCAGAGATTCAAAATCTCCCTTATCCTCTAGTCACTTTTGTCACAGCTGTGCCATCGAGCCTGTCACATAGCACTCAGATATCAGTGGGCCTCACACAATCCAAAAGTGTCCAGTGTCCACAAGTGTCTGCAGAAATTCAAAATCTCCCCTGTCCTATAGACACCTTGTACCTTGTTTTACATTACTATATAGTTTGTTGGATTTTGTCTACATTTCTACCAAAAATGAGGAAGGCTGGTGGAAGAGGCCGTGGAATTGGGCGGGGGTTGACAGCTGGTAATGATGGTGTTGGTGGTGGATCTGATGGTAGTGGCAAGAGCAAAATAGGACCGAATGCAGGAGGTGCTGACCCTGCGTCATCGTCTGGCTACATAAGGCCTCGAACGCTTAGTTTTCTAGGAGTTGGCAAACCGCTTTTAAAGCCAGAGCATCAGGAAAAAGTTTTGTCTTACATTGCTGACTCAGCCTCCAGCTCTATCGCCTCCTCTTCTTCAGTTGTAAAAAGTAAAAGCACTGAGTCGTCATTGGAGGCTCATGTTCATGAACCACACCTTTCCTTGTGTCCTTCACCCCAACCAAGATTGAAGGATGACGCAGGCCATACTACTGATTACTCCATGGAGCTGTTTTCACATACCATGCCTGGATTATCAAGTGAAATGGTGAATTACCCAGGCCAAGATGAATCTGACATGGAGTGCACTGATGCACAGCCGCTGATGGATGATTCTGCTGGTACATTCACTCAGAGCACTACATTGTCCTCGCAGTGTACAGAGCCAGATTCTGACCCTGATGAGACTCAGGTGCCCCTTCCAGCACACTATACCACCATACACGGTGACACAGAGGAAGGTGCACATGACATAGAAGAGGAGGTGATGGATGACCCAGTTGTTGACCCAGATTGGCATCCATTGGGGGAAGAGGGTGCTGCTTCCAATAGCTCAGATGAAGTGCATCCACAGCAGACATCGACATCGCAACAGCTGTTATCTGGCAGGCCCGGAGCACTCCAAAGACAGGTTCCAAACATCAAAAGAGTTGCTGGACAGCTTGTTCAGAGGGTCAAAAGATCACAGCGTGCTAGGCCGCAAAATGTCTGCCAAAGTAGGAAGAGTGCAGTGTGGCACTTTTTTGACCAAAATCCTCATGATCAGGCCAAGGTTATCTGTAAGAAGTGCGCAAAGACCTTTAGCCGAGGGAAAAATCTGAAAAATTTGAATACCAGTTGCATGCTTAGACATTTAACCAGCATGCACTTGCAAGAGTGGACACAACACCAAACCTCAAGTGCCACATATGCAACTGATCACAACGAAGGTAGTCAGCAACGCTACATTGTTTCCCCCACTGTAAGCCCACCGGTTAGCACAGCAGCAAATGTTGAGGTGTCGTTGCAAGACCACAGCAGTCAGGGAATCCCACTGTTATATCAACGAAAGACTGATTCTAGGCCATCAGAAAGAACACCAACTCCATCACCATCATCAACCCTCTCTCAGTCCGCCCTGTCCACCGCTACTTCCACCATATGCAGCTCTCAAGTCCAGCTCACCCTCCCAGACACTATGAGTAGGTCAAGAAAGTACTCAGTCTCTCATCCGCGTACACTGGGTTTGAACGCCCACATTGCCAAACTAATCTCGTTTGAGATGATGCCCTTTCGGTTGGTGGAAAGCACAGCTTTCCGCGAACTCATGGCCTATGCAGTACCACGCTATGACCTACCCAGTCACCACTTCTTCTCTCGCAAAGCCATCCCAGCCCTCCACCATCATGTGAAAGACCGCATTGTCCATGCACTCAAGCAGTCAGTGAGCGGAAAGGTGCACCTCACAACTGATACATGGTCCAGTCGGCATGGCCAGGGCCGTTACGTGTCCATCACTGCGCACTGGGTTAATGTGGTGGATGCAGGGTCCACAGGGGACAGCGGTGGTGGGACAGTGCTGCCTAGCCCATGGTATAGGAAACAGTTGGCTGTAGGCGTTCGACCCTCCTCCTCCTCCTCCTCCTCCTCCTCCAGAAGCGAAAGCTCATCCACAGAGCGCAGTCGTACGAGCACTCCATCTGCAGCTGCCACTGTTGCACACGATGTGTCCCCCTATCGAGCAGCTAGTGGAAAGCGTCAGCAGGCTGTGTTGCAGATGATGTGTTTGGGCGACAGACACACCGCCGAGGTGCTGGCCGAGTACTTGAAGCGACAAACTGAGTCATGGCTGGGCAGTGTACATCTTGAGGCAGGCAAGGTAGTTAGTGACAACGGCCGTAATTTTGTGGCAGCCATAGCCCTTTCAAAACTCAGCCACATACCTTGCTTGGCTCACACCTTGAACCTGGTGGTGCAGTGCTTCCTCAAAAATTATCCGGAGTTAACAGCCCTGCTCCAGAAGGTGCGAAGACTGTGCGCGCACATCCGCCGGTCGCCTGTACACTCCGTTCGTATGCAGAAGCTGCAGCGATTGCTCCACCTTCCCAACCACCGCCTCATTATCGACATTGCAACAAGGTGGAACTCCACCCTGCACATGGTGGAGCGGCTGTGCGAGCAGAGGCAGGCCATAATGCATTTGTGGGAGGATACACGGCCAGGCACTTTGAGAGCAGACATGGAGTTGACAGGTGTGCAGTGGTCGAAGCTGAAAGACCTTTGTAAAGTCCTTCAGTGTTTTGAGGAATGCACACGGCTGGTAAGCGCAGACGACGCCATCCTAAGCATGAGCATCCCACTTATGCGTCTGCTCATGCAAACTTTGACGCACCTTAAGGAGCAGGCGTCTGCAGCCAATGTTGATGAGGAGGAAGAGGAGGAGGGAATCCTTGATGACATTCAGCCATTGTCTGCTCAGGGACCTCTCCTGGACAAGGTGGAGGAAGAAGAGGAGGAGGAGGATGATGATGGGGATGATTACTTAGGGGAGGAGGATGCATCTCGTGGGGCAAGTGAAAATGTTGGCGTGGCAAGGTCTGGTACAGGGTTTGTGCGTGACTGGAGGGATGTGGATTTGCCAGAAAGTGCTCCTCCACCCAGCACTCGCAGTGCATCATTGACACCGGGAACATTGGCCCACATGTCAGATTATGCCTTGCGGATCCTAAAAAGGGACCCCCGCATTGCCAAAATGATGAACGATGACGACTTCTGGTTGGCCAGCATCCTGGATCCACGCTATAAAGGCAAATTACAAAACATCAAGCCACAGGAGAACCTTGACCTAATATTGGCTAATAAACAAGCAACTCTGGTAAATCGGTTGCTTGAGGCATTCCCAGCACACAGCAGCGGTGATGGTTCTCACACGAGCCGTACGGGCCGGGGGCAGCTTGGCAGAGGTGTTCGTGGTGCACACAGCAGAAGTGGCGTTGGAGACAGGGGTTTCATGACAATGTTGTGGACTGATTTTTCAAATACCGCTCACACAACTGGTAATACTGCATCAATGGAAAGTGACAGGAGACAGCAGTTGTCAACTATGGTTACAAACTACTTTTCCTCCCATATCGATGTTCTCCCACACAGGTCATTCCCCTTTGACTATTGGGCCGCTAAACTGGACACCTGGCCTGAATTGGCCCAATATGCCTTACAGGAGCTCGCTTGCCCAGCTGCAAGTGTGCTATCGGAAAGAGTCTTCAGTGCAGCTGGATCAATCCTGACAGAAAAAAGGACCCGTCTGTCAACCCAAAATGTGGATGATCTAACCTTCATTAAAATGAACCACGCATGGGTTTCCAAGGATTTTGTCCCACCTTCCCCTGATGACACATAGGGTGACAGAAAAATGGCTTGCTTTGGTCCACCTCTTCCTGGTACTTCACCTATTTCGCCTTTTGCATCAGCTGAATGTCCAACATCAACATATGCCACTTTCTAAAACTCCCTAACCGTGCTGCCTCCCCCCCCATGGCCGGGGTCACCACCTACCGCACGACACCGTGCGAGTGCCGTTGCCCTGGACAGGTGGGTAGGCCGACTCTTGGGCGCGGGCACTGGCACAGGGTCCCTCATAGTGCAATCAAGTGTCTCTGACGGTGGTGGTGCACACCCGCCGTCAGACACACCGCTGTACTATGAGGGGCCCAGTGCCAGTACCGACGCCCACGAGTGGGCCCCCCTTGCTTGGGCAGGGCCCCAGCATTTGCAATCTTTACCTCTCCCTGCTCCTCCGCTGTGTAATCTGGGCCGTCAAATCCATACTGTGCCTGACACCGTCTGAGCCTGCCTCCTGCTGTATAGACATATATTTTGAATGTGTATGCTATCCATACATGTTATCCAGGGATACGGTACCCTTTCTAACCTTTGTGCAATCACGTGCAATCCATACTGGGCCTAACACCGTCTGAGCCTGCCTCATGCTGTATAGACATATATTTTGAATGTGTACGCTATCCATACATGTTATCCAGGGATACGGTACCCTTTCTAACCTTTGTGCAATCACGTGCAATCCATACTGGGCCTAACACTGTCTGAGCCTGCCTCCTGAGACATATATTTTGAATGTGTACGCTATCCATACATGTTATCCCGGGATACGGTACCCTTTCTAACCTTTGTGCAATCACGTGCAATCCATACTGGGCCTAACACCGTCTGAGCCTGCCTCATGCTGTATAGACATATATTTTGAATGTGTATGCTATCCATACATGTTATCCAGGGATACGGTACCCTTTCTAACCTTTGTGCAATCACGTGCAATCCATACTGGGCCTAACACCGTCTGAGCCTGCCTCATGCTGTATAGACATATATTTTGAATGTGTACGCTATCCATACATGTTATCCAGGGATACGGTACCCTTTCTAACCTTTGTGCAATCACGTGCAATCCATACTGGGCCTAACACCGTCTGAGCCTGCCTCATGCTGTATAGACATATATTTTGAATGTGTACGCTATCCATACATGTTATCCAGGGATACGGTACCCTTTCTAACCTTTGTGCAATCACGTGCAATCCATACTGGGCCTAACACCGTCTGAGCCTGCCTCATGCTGTATAGACATATATTTTGAATGTGTACGCTATCCATACATGTTATCCAGGGATACGGTACCCTTTCTAACCTTTGTGCAATCACGTGCAATCCATACTGGGCCTAACACCGTCTGAGCCTGCCTCCTGAGACATATATTTTGAATGTGTACGCTATCCATACATGTTATCCAGGGATACGGTACCCTTTCTAACCTTTGTGCAATCACGTGCAATCCATACTGGGCCTAACACCGTCTGAGCCTGCCTCATGCTGTATAGACATATATTTTGAATGTGTACGCTATCCATACATGTTATCCAGGGATACGGTACCCTTTCTAACCTTTGTGCAATCACGTGCAATCCATACTGGGCCTAACACCGTCTGAGCCTGCCTTCTGAGACATATATTTTGAATGTGTACGCTATCCATACATGTTATCCAGGGATACGGTACCCTTTCTCACCTTTGTGCAATCACGTGTAATCCATACTGGGCGTGAGAACGGCTGGCGAGCTGTTAAGCAAGCTACAGCACCTGTCCAGACAAGTACAGGGATTCCCTAGCGAGGAGACTTATTTGATTGTTTTCAATGTTGGGACAGCAATTTTTGGGGAGCACTATACTCTGGAGAATGATAGATCGGGCCCACCATACACTGGAACATTCCAATGGTGGACATCAGACACTGAAGCAGCATTTACAGGGCCCATTATACACTAGAGCATTAGAAATGGGGCCCATTATGTTTGGAGCATTATTTGGGCCCATAAGACAGTGGAGCTTCATCCATGGGGACCAACATATACTGAAGCATTATGTGGAGCTCATCATATACTGTTTCAAACATTATATGGGACCAATGATTCTGTATGGAGAAATAGATGGGCCTCGTCATGAGATGTAAAAAGTGAGGTATTTTTCATTGTACTATACCGCTATTTCTCTGCCGTATCGGAGCATGATGAGTTGTGGTATGTGTTAAAGGGGCGCTCTTTCGCGCAGGGCACATGAAAACCTGGAGCCAGCCCTCCCCCCCCACAACTTTAGCCAAATAACCCCCATTTTTCAGTGCGTAACTTGTATTATGAAGTTAATTAAGGTTGACAAGCTTAAGAAAGAAGAATTGATGCTTTTGGCATTCAAATGGGCACTGTAGGTGTGTTTCCTGTCCTCCTCTCACTGCCGACTTTTATTCCCCATTGACTTACATTGGGTTTCGTGTTTCGGGACGACCCCGACTTTTCCCTATAATCGGACGATCTTGCTCGACCCGACTTTTGGAAAAGTCGGGTTTCACGAAACGAAACGCGACCCTAAAAAACCAAAAGTCGCTCAACTCTAGTGATAACTAGATCCGGCAGGACCCATAAGGGTGACGGTGAAGAGTGAAGGGACCAGAGAGGTGAGCGGTAAGGTGAGTATCAGTATTCTTGTTACTTTTTTAATCGTCTGCCTATTATGTTCTGGGGTCTGTAAATAATAATGGATATTAAATTCATAGAATATAAACCCGCTCCGGCTATTTTGAATTTTGCTTGATTTGATTATCTCTAGTAGTAATATTATTATTAATAAAAATCATGATATTAACAAAAACAGACAGGTACGATAATGTAGATTATTACATTGGAGAGATTTCTGTGTCCCAGTATTCAGAATGGTAACATTTTGTAAAATATGTAATAAATCATTTGCCAACACCAATTATACAAGACAACCTCTAGAGCATTTTGTGGACATTTGCACACAATAAGTCTACATTATATTCCTGTACAATTTATTCATAACATAGTGGTGTAGCAATAAGAGTCTATTCCCATATGTGGAAGATTTCTACGAATGAAAACCAGCACCATATATTTCAATAGGGTTCTTCTTGCAGCGAGAGCATCGGTTTTTCCAAAACAAGTTTAGGTGTATGTAACTGTAGCAGAACCTTCTGTAAAAAAATTGGTGTTTCAGTGGTTAGCATTGCAGCACTGGGGTCCTGGCTTCAAATCCCACCAAGGACAAAATCTGCAAGGAGTCTGTATGTTCTCCCCGTGTTTGCGTGGGTTTATTCCAGGTGCTCCAGTTTCCTCCTACACTCCAAAGACAAACTAAAAAGAATGTAGATTGTGAGCCCCATTGGCGACAGTGATGATAATGTTTGTAAAGCGCTGCGGAATAAGATAGCGCTATATAAGCAAAGCATAATAAATAAATAACCATATATCTTTGAAGCTATAAAATAATCCAAAATGTACATCTAAGGCTAGTTTCACACTTGCTTTTTTTTGCAGCGCGTTTTTCCCGCAAAAAAACGCATTGAAAAAACGCATACATAAGCATACAACTGCTGCGTTTTTTTCAAGCATTTTTATGAGCATGCATGAAAAAAACGCAGCGTTTTTATGCGTTTGTATGCGTTTTTAGTGCGTTTTTACCGCGTTTGCGTTTTTTTCCAACATTTTTAGGTGGCCCCTCACACTACCCAAACCATGACTTTACTAACCCTAACCCTGACCCTAACCCTAACCCTAACCCTGACCCTAACCCTAACCCTAACCCTAACCCTGACCCTAACCCTAACCCTAACCCTGACCCTAACCCTTAACAAAACCATACTTAACCCTAACCCTGACCCTAACCCTAACCCTAACCCTAACCCTGACCCTAACCCTTAACCAAACCATACTTAACCCTAATCCTGACCCTAACCCTGACCCTAACCCTAACCCTAACCCTGACCCTAACCCTTAACAAAACCATACTTAACCCTAATCCTGACCCTAACCCTGACCCTAATCCTTAACAAAACCATACTTAACCCTAACCCTGACCCTAACCCTAACCCTAACCCTGACCCTAACCCTAACCCTAACCCTGACCCTAAACCTTAACAAAACCATACTTAACCCTAATCCTGACCCTAACCCTGACCCTAACCCTTAACAAAACCATACTTAACCCTAACCCTGACCCTAACCCTAACCCTGACCCCAACCCTAACCCTAACCCTGACCCTAACCCTAACCCTAACCCTAACCCTAACCCTGACCCTAACCCTTAACAAAACCATACTTAACCCTAATCCTGACCCTAACCCTGACCCTAACCCTTAACCAAACCATACTTAACCCTAACCCTGACCCAAACCCCAACCCTAACCCTGACCCTGACCCTAACCCTAACCCTAAACCCCCTTAACTAACCCTAACTCTAACCCAAACCCCTAAATTCCATGGTTAAAAAAAAAAAACGCATATGCAAAAAAACGCATACATGAGCATGCCAGTGCGCACATATGCGCATCCATAGGCTATAATGGCCATTTTTAGCGCAAAACGTGCGCATATGTGCGCATGCGCTTTTTTGCAGGGCCAAAAAATGCAACATGCTGCGTCTGGAAAATACCAACGCACACCCCAAAAAAACGCAGCACATGAAAATCGCATACATGCGCTTACCAGCGCGCAGGTATGCGCACCCATGTTAAATATAGGGGAAAAAACGCATGCGCAGGTATGCGTTTTTTTCCAGCGCTAAAAAACGCAAATGTGAAACCAGCCTTAGGTATGACAATAGGCTAAATTGGAAATATATACATTATATATTGGTCAAATTATTCCATTCATAGTTCCTTCACTATTCTCTAAAACGTAGCTGAATATATTCCATGGACTAGCCTTTAATAAATATTGGAGATATTATAGAATGGAGTTATTTTAGATATTTCATGAGTTTATAGTTTATGTGATGGCAGCAAAATCTCAGAACTGGCCAGTTTACAACTGCTTGTTGAATGAAATAATGAATACACTATGTGCAGAGATATTTTCCTCTGTGGTCCAGGCTGAAAACCTCGCAAAACAAACATTCCTTGAACAAGCTCAATATGTGCTGAAAAGAGCGGCCACTCAAAGCTTGGATGCTTTTTTGAAGTAGTTAGACAAATTGAATCCAGGATAAGGAGAAGTAGCTATAAAACTGATGGATGCCTCCAATTTGTGACTGTTTAGTCTGAGCTGCTCCAAGATTCCAGGCTCCCACTGCAGAGAATTAACATGGAAGTTTTTTTTGCTTAATTTATATTCAATAGGTCATGGATGGTTATCAAAAAGGAAGAAGATGAGTTACTGCACCCAGTAAGGAAACTGTTAACAAAAGAATTATTCATAAATGTCCTTTTTTGTAACTACTAATTAGAGATGAGCGAATATGTTCGGAAAACGATCGCCAAACATAAATTCGGCATGAATATGGTACATTCGGATTCGTGATCGGTAACACAAGCATTTTTCTTAAAATCAGAAAAAGTTGGTGACATTCAGTAAAAGATAGAATAAAAGCCGATAATTCAAGTGCCGCATTCAGTAAAATCACAGCGAGACAGGTTAGAATAGGTACATAGAATACATATTTACTGCATATATGCAGTAGGTGTCAGTGGCACACACACATATATATATGTATTACATAGATAGAAGAAAAGTCAGTAATTCATCAGTCGTGGTGTTAGGCGCAGTGATTCTTCCTCTGCACAGGATGGATACCAAGCCGTGTCTTCTCCTGTGGTCTCCCATCTAGTCTCCACCGCAGGGGATCCTGCTCAACAGAGACGTCAGTCTCAGTGGATCGCTCAGACCCATACTGTGCCATTTATTGCTGCTGTCTCTCCAGGTTCAGCTATAGCAATCAGCAACAAACAGCGGTGAACAGTCGTTCCTGGGACTAAGTCTGGGTTTTACCCTGCTGAGCATGCTCGTGAGGTGGCAACTTCTCGTTGGTGGTTGGCGTTCAGCTGCTCATGTCCTCATGCAAATCTGTTTTGGTCCACCAGTAAGGTCCTGGCTGACTGGAATCTATAAAAGGATCTCACAGCTGCACGGCCTTGCACTAGTATAGACCATGTGGTGTATTTTGTAGGCAGGTCTCTGGTGGATGACTTTATTTCCCCTTCCCTTGGCTGTGCATGTGTTTAAGGCCCGTTCCATACTAAGGTTACTCCGGTTCCTCCGTTTCCTCCGGTTAGGAGTAGTGTGCACGTGTCCTTCAACCCGGTCAGCCAGTGCCTAGGCTAACAATGCCGGAAGGAGGTTGAGTCGTACGTGTTGTGGGTCTTGTCAGACTCTAACCCCTGCATTCTAGGGGCTAAGCTGTAGAGACCTCACTAGCGCCATCCCTGCTGTGCCCTGTGACATTTAACAGGGAACAGCGCTATTAGTTATGTTATTTGCCTACTGCTCTGGCGTAACAGAGCATGCTTATTTGGCTACTGTTCACACAGTGTGACGGTTAACACTGTGTGCTTGAGTTACCATAGCGCCACCTTTCCATCCGCCATTGTTCACACTAGCTGCAGTTTTCCATCTCTGCATAGTGGACCTCAGGTTACGAACGCACTTTATCTTCATATTTTATTTAGTGCGTTCCACAAACCCTAGCATTATACTAGCGCCAGGGTCTGGCTAGTTATGGCAGATGAGCAGTGTCTGCAGTGGTACATCCAACAGCTGGAGGGTAGGTTGTCCGCTCTCAAGTGCACTACTTCAGCAGTGGATGTTACTGCAGTGGCAGCTCAGGCAGCTAGTGAAGCTGCATCTCGTGTGTCTGCTGCGACCCTTGCTCCAACTCTATCCTGTCTCCTGCTGCCTGATAAGTTCACTGGTGATAGCAAAACCTGTAGGGGATTCGTGAACCAGTGTGCGATACATCTAGCGCTGCTGGCTGCACGTTTTCCATCAGAGCGAGCTAGAGTGGGCTTTGTGATTTCACTCTTGTCGGACAGGGCGTTGGAGTGGGCTACGCCACTGTGAGAGCGCAATAATCTGGTGGTGCGGGGCATCTCGTGGTTCCTGAGTGCTCTGAAGCAGGTATTTGTAGAAGCTCGCGTCACCCACGACACGGCACTTCAGCTGTTGGAATTAACGCAGAGCTCCTCTTTGGTCAGCCACTTTGCCATCCGCTTCCGGAATCTGGTGTCAAAGCTGGAGTGGCCAGATAAAGTCCTCATCCCTGTCTTTTGGAGAGGACTGGTTGACCATGTGAAGGATGCTTTGGCCAGTAGGGAGATTTTGGCCACACTGGAGGAGTTAATATCTGTCTCCACTCGCATCGACCTCTGGCACTCCGAGCGAGGGATGGAGCGAGTGCAGTATCAGCAGAGGTTTAGGCTGGCTCCAAATTTCGCCAAGCCTCTGGAATCTCCAGTCCAGGCATCTGAGCCCCAAGAGGCCATGGAGGTTTCTAGAGTGGGATCTAAGTCTTGGTCCGCTCGGGCACCCTTGATTTGCCTTGCTTGCTGGTGCTAGTATAGACCATGTGGTGTATTTTGTATGCATGCCTTTGGTGAATGATTCCCTATATTTCCCCTTCCCTGGGCTGTGCATGTGTTTAAAGCTGGTTCCGTACTAAGGTTACTCCAGCTCCTCCGGTTTGGAGTAGTGTGCACGTGTCCTTCAGCCCAGTCAGTGCCTAGGCTGAGTCCCTACCTTACATCTGCGCCAACTAGTGGCATCACTCATGTGATGTTATGCGCGTTGTGGGTCCGCTCAGACTCTAACCCCAGCATTCTAGGGGCTGATCCGTAGAGACCTCACTAGCACCATCCCTGCTGTGCCCTGTGACATTTAACAGGGAACATTGCTATTCGTTCTGTTATTTGCCTACCACTCTGTGGCATAACAGAGAGCACTTATTTGGCTACTGTTCACACAGTGTGATGGTTAACACTGTATGTTTGAGTTGCCATAGCGACACCTTTCCTTCCGCCATTGTTCACACTAGCTGCAGTTTTACATCTCTGCATGGAGGACCCCAGGTTGCGAACTCACTTCATCTTTATATTTTATTTAGTAAATTCCACAAACCCTAAGGGTTCCTTTTCACATTGCGACGCACCAGTGATCCCGATAACGATACGACCTGGTAAGGATCGCTGGTGCATTGCTACATGATTGCTAGTAAGCTGCCAAACAGGCAGATCTCTTCAATGATGCAGCTATCCAACGGCGATCCATTTAACGACCTCGGCGCTCGTTGGTACCTTGTCACACAGCTGCTTTTCTGACAACTTCCGCCTGCGTCCCTAAGTTCTGCATCGCCAACGAGGTCGCGTTCTGCGTCGCCAACAAGATCGCTCGTCAGCGTCAAACACAGCGACGTGCGCTGGCCAGCGGGATGCCGACAATGAAAAAATGGCGCAGGACATTCGAGCACGATCAGCAATATCCAGCCGGGGGCGGTCGCCGCTATGTGTCACATGTAGCGAGATTGCTGGTGAGATCACTGTTACATCACAAAATCGGTGACGCTTCAGCGATCTCGCTGGCGATCTCGCTATATGAGACGGGGCCTTAACACGCGGTAGTGTAAAATCACTGTAGGAGCCGACAGGATAGAGAGATGAATTACATTAAGTATATACAAATAGAATATGTAAATATATAGTCCCATCAGCTGACACCAGTTACTTTTTACCTCCGATCACAGCTGCAGGCTCACGCTGTCTTCTGACAATGTGGGAACCGTGGCTCTCTGACTGGCAGGGATGATTTCACTGCTGATCAGAAGCTCTACACTGCTGTTTCCCGCACTGTCTCACAGCTTGGGAAACACTGGCTTTTGTACTGTATATGTCTGGCTATATTTGGTTATTTAATTGACGATTAAATTGGCGAATATTGCAAATTCGGTAATCATGAGCTGAACTGAACATTGAAATATTCGCTCATCTAGTTATATTCTTAGAATTAGTAATTTGGAACACGCACCAATACAAAGTAAAAAGAATTTTATACAGCCATAAATATGGAATAGGCTGTCCTTCCATCATGACTAACCATTAAAAACACTCTGCTATATCTGATAAATACACAGAAAATCATTTCATATGTAAAGCTATCTGTGGCCACAACGAGGATAAAACTAACCTTACTGAGTTACTGTTGGCCAAATGGGAATACACTATGGAGCGCTGTGGTCACTTTTTTTATAACTGGACTGAATAAGGTTCCAGACCTGAGCCCAACACATTCTTTCTTTTTTACTTATTGCTTGACAGTAAGTGATGACATCATGCATACGCATGTGTCCTTTCTCTCTTTTTGTCCCAGCTCATCATATACTGAGATGTGTGGCATGAAACTGTCGACTAATCAGCTTCAAGAAAAGATATGCAACCATTACAGTTAGTAAAAAAAATCACATAGGCAATTATCAAAGTACAACTTTAGAATCATAGAAGGCTAGAGTTGGAAGGGACCTCCAGGGTCATTGTGTCCAACTCCCTGCTCAATGCAGAATTCACTAAATCATCTCAGACAGATATCTGTTCAGCCTCTGTTTGAAAACTTCCATTGAAGGAGAACTCACCACCTCTAGTGGAATCCTGTTCTACTCATTGATCACAGTTAGCATGACCTTAGGTTATGAAATGCATACTTTTGCACTTGCAATTAAAATTATTCAACCCCCATTACAAATTAGGTTTACTAGGTTTATTAACAAAATATAAAATCTCTATACTTTTTTTTATAAGAACAATGTAACCCTCTCAACACAATATGTGATTTCTCCAATTTCAACATGAAATTCACTTTCACTGACCAATGCAGGCTCAAAATCATTTAACTCTTTGGATATAATCCCTTATAAGAGCAGAGATTTGCACATCTGGCTTCTGAAGTCCATTAATGGCTTCATTACATGGTTCATGCGTGCCTGAGATAAAGCAAATCAAATACCTGGACTGGCTGGACTTTGATAACTGTTGTGCTTAATTAAATGTTATTAATATGACTAAGTTAAGAGTATGGTCCAAACAATTTAAAAGAAGAAGTCATTGCACTGCTTAAATAAGAAAAAAATACAAAAAGACATTAAAGGCATTTATTTTTCCTAGATGCAGTTGGAAGCAGATGTCACAGGTTAAAGTTAAAGGAATGAAAATGGGTGTTGTCCAACTCATCTTAGTTGAAGCCAATGATTCTCATTGAGGAAATGACATTCCTGCCCTTTGTGGCCAAAAACTGCATAACAAAAAAACATTTTAAGACAATTCTTGAAAAAACTCAAAAACTTTTATTCCAAATCGTAAAACTTTGCACTTGCACTCACAATAAATCAAAGCGTGATGTAGTGACGCATGCATTTTAGACTAAAATTTTCCATGATAAAGGAAAAAGTTTAGTCTGAAATGGGTAGGTAATTACATCATGCTAGGATTTATTTTAAGTGACACTTTTTTATATGGAATACAAGTTTTTAAAATATTTTAATACAGAATAGGCTGGAAAAGTTTCTGTTTGGTATAAAGTTAAAGAAATACTGGCTATACTACCTGGATGAGGCAAAAAGAGGAAGCTATTACTGGCTATGGCCAGATTCCTGAGGAGGCAGGTCATAAACAATCTTTGAGTGACTGTAAAAGACCTGCATCAAAACACTAAACCCTGAAACAGTTTTTGCGCAAACTCCCCATTCTCGCCATTGACCAAAAAGGTACAAGAAAGTAAGAGCACAAGTTGCCTCAAATATGATCAAAACAAACTAAATAAGTCATAGAAGTTTGTGGATTCTGTTCTGTGTATCAAAGAATGAAGCATAAGGTAAAAAAAATGCCCACAGTACAGCACGGAGGCAGCCCAGTAATGCTTTGGGGTAGCTTTGCTTCATCCAGCAATAGAAACCTGCAGCATGTGGAGGGGAAATTCTAGGAGAAAACATTATGCCTTCTGTGAAGGTCCTGGAGCTTGGGCATTATTGGACATTTCAACAGAACAATGAATCTAAGAATACATCAAAGTCCAAAAACGAACAAAAAAAGTTTAAATAGAAACCATAGGGGGTTACAACATCACAGAACCAAAACAAAGAGTAGCCCCTTTAAAATATAGCTTCTTTATTAATTATTAATATTCACCAACGAATATTCATGACAGTTTCCTGGCAAAAAAAAATCAAAAGTCAAAATTTGTTCAGGACACAAAATTGAAATGGCCATCCATCAATTGGTAGGATACAAAAATGTATATTTAATATTTAATACAATTATTCAATGGCAAGGGCCTGCAGTTACCCTAAAAGATTAACCCTACCTAACTGAAGAGGTTGGCACCCTAAACGAGTACGACAGTGGTGCTCCCACTTAAAATTGACTGTGCCCTGAACTGTACCTAAGCTGATAATTATTATTATGTAAACATACACTATCAACAAAGAAAATACCTAAAGATATGCATCTTTAAGTATAACGGTATCATGTAGTTATCAACCTAATCAAGGAATAAGTAACCATTATATTTATAAATATATGTTGAATAAAGTGGTAATAATAAAGAATGCAGTCAAAATGCACTTATCATTAAGGCTTACAAATAAAATCCTAAGTGCTTATCTGATATAATATTCCATCTCCATCCAAGTTTTTAAATCATTCTCAACACATTTCCCCTGAAGTCTAGGAAGGTCATCAGGGGACGATAAAGAAGACCCATTGATTGAGCACAGTACATTGAACCAGTTACCAGGTAAAGGATAATATGGGTGCCATGATGGGCTCCTCCTGGTCCCCTGATGAACCTCCTAGACGCGTTGGCAATGCTTCAAAAAAACTTGGACGGACATGGAATATTATATCAGATAAGTAATTGAGGATACTATTAACTTGATCTTGTGAATGATCAGCTCAGATGAATATGGTTTATTGTATCAGATAGGTACTTTTTGGTATCTATATAACATCATCGTATCAGTATGCCTTAATGATAGGTGCCTTTTGACTGCATTCTTTATTATAAGCAGTTTCTGCAATATATATTTAAAAATGTAATGGTTATTTATTCATTGATTAGGGTGAAATAAGCATCCATCCCTTTACTTAAAGACACAAATCTCAATTCTCTGTTTAAAGACAGTTCAGGGCACAGTCGTCGTTGAACGAGGGTGCCTCTGTCATACACTTTTAGGGTACCATACCTCAAAGTCCACTAAGACTTAGTTTAAGAAGAAAAAAGCAAAAAATCTGGTCAGCAGCTCCATATAGAATATAGCTAGAGTGAGCAGGTGCAAGCTGCCATGACTGCTCATTATAAAAACAAGAGAATGTAAGTGCTAAAATGTATGCAAACATTGAATTTCTAAGATTTGAACTGCATTACTACTATATAGAATATGCTTACAAAAATAAAGGTACTAAGCACATAAATTGGACATTTCCTGTGTGCCCATCAACCATGGTAAGGTGACCTTTCTTGATGGGACCATAAACCTAATATTTATCAAACATGCATCTTTCGGGCTATAAGCCTACAAATGTAATGGTCAGGTAGGAGCCAGCATTAATTAAAAAAAAGCCTTATTCTGTATTGAGGTGTTGGTCAGTTTGGTTTTTTTTGCAGTTTACTATTGGAGGTTATGACTGCTTTTTCTGTCTTATGACTTCTCCCATCAGCCCAAGATGTTTTTAATTAATGCTGGATTCTGCCTGCCCTTTAAATTTGTAGGATTATAGCCTGTGAGAGCAATGTTTGATAAATACTAGGCTTAGGGTCCCATCAAATAAAGGTACACCTTGTCATGGTTGATGGGCACACATAAACTGGCCAATTTATGCAGAAAGTACCTTCATTTTTGCAAAACCTACAAAATACAAAATGAGAAAAACCCTGCTGTAATTAAACAAATATAAAGCAAAAGTGCATTTAAGTAATACAGAGTTCTTAGTAATTCAGTATTTGATCAAGTATAGCATAAAAGCAGTCCCACCATCAAAGAAAGGTATACCTTGTCATGGTTGATGGGCCCGCACATAAACTGGCCAATTTATGCAGAAAGTACCTTCATTTTTGTAAGTATATTCTATATCTATTTGGCAGCACGGTGGCTCAGTGGATAGCACTGCAGCCTTATAGTGCTGGAGTCCTGGGTTCGAATCCCACCAAGGACAACATCTGCAAGGAGTTTGTATGTTCTCCCCGTGTTTGTGTGGGTTTCCTCTGGTTACTCCGATTTCCTCCCAGATTCCAAAGATATACTGATAGGGAATTTAGATTGTGAGCTCCATCGGGGACAGTGATGATAATGTGTGCAAAAACTGTAAAGCGCTGCATAATATGTTAGCGCTATATAAAAATAAAGATTATTATTATTATAGCAGTAATGCAGTTCAAATCTTATACATTCAATGTATGCATACATTCTAGGGCTGCTTGTTAGTCTCAGAAGGATTCTTGGAACAAGTTTAAGTGGCAATCACAGTATCCTGACCTGAACCTCATAGAAAATCTTTAGTAGGATTAAAGCGCACAAACTGAAACATATTAGTGAACTAGAGGCTAGTGCCCATGAGGAATAGGCTAAGATTCCACCAGAATGCTGCCAGAAGTTATTGTCTGGCTCCACATCACTTTTGCAGCAAGATTTAACAAACAAAGATGCACTAGGTACTAAAACCCTTGTTAAGAAAGGGTTTGGTGAAATTTTGTGTTGAATTTGGAGAAACCACTTCTTCTATGAATTGTGTAGAGCTGCAAGAAGTTTGTGTTTTAATGATTAATAGCAACCAGCAGAAAGTTTGTAAATTTTGCAAATAAACTTAACTTATAATGAGGTTGAGCAATTTTGATTGTAACTGTATATTGCTGAAACGTATAATATTACAATATTTAAAAAAATCAAAACCATTTTTAAAAATTAGGAATCTAAAAAAAAGTACATGATTGTCAGGAAACAAACAAACTTGATCCAGTTGGTTCCCAAGTTGAACTTGTTTTGAACATATGCTGCAAATCTGCAACGCCAATGAAACAGTCCGCTCTCATGCTAAGGTTTCTGATTACCTATGTCTTATAGATATCAGTATAATATTTAGAAATTTTAGAAATACAATCCACTCATTGCATTCAGAACCACATTTGGAATTTTGTAGTATTTTCTTGAAACTATATTACAGGTACATTAAATGTCAAAAATAATCTCAGCAAAATTCCTTGGTTGATTGGATGTTAAACCCATATTTGAGTGTACTGGGTTTAGAGTTATCTTTGATTATAATTTCCCAGGAGTTTCTGGTAAGTGGCAGTTACACCGTAGACACCTTGAACAGATGGAATGCTGACTCTCCTTGATTGTAACATAAACAGCAGCGAATCTACAGCTCAACTCTATGTTCTGCTCATAAATTACGTCCAAAAGTAACAGAGTTATGAGGGTGAATGACATCATTGACTTGTCTTGTGTTTGGACATTCTTACAATATGTCATGAACCAAAGTTGGACGCCTTGGTTGATTCTCACGTGTGAAACAATTGCAGTGAAATGTGAACCAAGTCAAGTTAAAATATAGCGTTGTAATGTAAAATACCTTGCTTATTTGTTTTAAATCGGCTGATCTCATCAAAATCCCTTCAAGGAGATGACGTATGGAGGAGAACGAGTGTCAGTTGACATTTATTTATGTGTATTGTGAAAACCTTTTCATTTCAATCATATTTTCTTTAAGGGAGGATGAAGCAGTTGTCTTCAAAGTCTACATCATGGATATATGGGTTTCCATATATCATGAAACACACAACTTTGGCTTGGGAACCTTCAGAAAGTGGTAATAATTCACAATTCTTTCAACAGAAACAGAATGCCAATATAAGCTTATGTTCATGTACAGAAGGATTAACATATATTTTCATATTACAATTTAATAATATACAGTTTGCTGTTGTTCAAAGAATGTTAAAGAGGTCAACAAGATATTGTAGTAAGTTAAGGGAAACATGCACAACTGAGAAATGCAGAATAACTCAGGAACAAAGATATATATCTCTCTTGTAGAATAACTAGGTGACAATTTTTATAGAAGCGCAAACACAAAAATTGTACTAAAATGGGTGCAGTAGTAGCTTAAATTATTTAAATAGAGATGACTTTCAAAACTTTGTGCAATTTAGTCCTTAATTTTATTGTGTCAATTCATATTTATTAAAATAAAAAAATAGCATCTTTGCTTGTAGGTGTATTATAAATGTTTTACTGAACAGCACATGTGCAGACTTATGTGCAAAATTAAATGGTGTTTTTTTTTTCATAAAACTTTTTAACTGGGCTGCCCTGTTCACAGTCATGGAGGAATCCTGGCATCATTTCATAGTAACTCAATGTTATACATTAGGTTACAATTTTCCCCTCTTACCTATTATTGTTGTGATTTGGATCCATTGTATCATTGCAGTGATCAGATCACAGTAATTACTGGAGAGTGATGAGCACAGCTCTAGGCACAGCGCAGATTTTATCTACACTGCATTCCAAATTATTATGCAAATTGGATTTAAGTGTCATAAAGATGTAATTTTTTGTTTTTCAAATAAACTCATAGATGGTATTGTGTATCAGGGCTCTTTGGATCACTGAAATCAATCTCAAATGCCTGTGATAATTAGTTTACCAGGTGAGCCCAATTAAAGGAAAACTACTTAAGAATGGTGTTTCACATTATTAAGCAGGGCACAGGTTTCAAGGAATTTAGGAAAGAAAAAGGATCTCTCTGCTGCTGAAAAGCATCAAATAGTGCAATGCCTTGGTCAAGAGATGAAAACATTAGATATTTCCCAAAAATTTAAACGTGACCATCGTACTGTTAAGAGATTTGTGGTTGATTCTGAGCACAGACATGTTTGTGCTGATAAAGGCAGAATGAGGAAGGTTTCTGCCAGGCAAGTTCATCGGATTAAGAGAGCAGCTGCTAAAAAGCCATTACAAACCAGCAAACAGATATTTAAGGCTGCTGGTGCCTCTGGAGTCCCTCGAACCTCATGGTATAGGATCCTTCAAAGGCTTGCTGTGGTGCATAAACCTACTATACGGCCACCCCTAAAAAGTGTTCACAAGCAGAAATTGTAGCAGTGGGTCCAGACATACATGAAGACTATTTTTCATACAGTCTTGTTTACTGATGAGTGTCGAGCAACCCTGGATGGTCCAGATGGATGGTTGGTGGATGGCTGCGACTTCAGCAAGGAGGAGGAGGAGTCATGTTTTGGGCGGGAATCATGGGGAAACAGCTGGTAGGGCTCTTTAAGGTTCCTGAAGGTGTGAAAATGACCTCTGCAAAGTATATAGAGTTTCTGACTGACAGCTGTCTTCCATGGTATAAAAAGCAGAAATGTGCCTTCAGGAGCAAAATCCTCTTCATGCATGACACTGCACCATCTCATGCTGCAAAGAATACCTCTGAGTCATTGGCTGCTATGGGCATAAAAGGAGATAAACTCATGGTGTGGCCACCATCTTCCCCTGACTTCAACCCTATGGAGAACCTTTGGAGTATCATCAAGCAAAAGATCTATGAGGGTGGGAGGCAGCTCACATCAAAACAGCAGCTCTGGGAGGCTATTCCGACTTCACGCAAAGAAATACAAGCAGAAACTCTCCCAAAACTCCCAAGTTCAATGGATGCAAGAATTGTGAAGGTGATGTCACAGAAGGGTTCCTATGATAGCATGTAACTTGGCCTGTTAGGATGTTTTGGAGTTAAATAGCTTTTTTGTTTATTGAATGTGACCTCCTAATGCTGCAAATTCCACAAATGAGCATTTTCAGTTCTTTAAAACAGATCAAATGTTTAGAAATTCTACTGTGCCTAATAATTTGGAACAGTGCAATTTGAGTTTTTATTCATTTTGGAGATTATACTGTTATCATTGGGAGGTTTCTTCAATAAAATGTGATGTATACTCTCACGGGTGATGACTTTTATTAGACTGACTGTCATTTGTACTGACTATTTAGGAAAATCATAGAAAAATATTATTTGCATAATAATTTGGAACACAGTGTAGTGACTTGTACTCACCACTGGATGTAGTCACTGCCACAGCCCTGGTGTCTGGGCCTGATGAGTTCTCTACGGTAGTTACTGTGATCTGAGCAGAGCATTGATAGCTGGTGATCACAGGTATGGGTGCCAGGACTATGGTGGAGATTTCATCCAGTAAAAAGCACATGACAATGGGTGAAATCACCAGCGCAGTGCTGATGCCCAGACCTGATGAGAACTCTCAGGTACTTACTGTGATCTGAGTGCTGTAATGACATGATGGCTCTGCTCAGATCACATTAATTGTCCACTGAGTTGTGTATCAAATGTGATACAGTCTGCAGAGCCATGCATCACATCCCATCATGAGTCATACAGTCCACAGAGCAATGTATCTAATCCTGCCATGTATGATGGTCAGAAGAGCTGGACATCTAAGCATAACATGTGTAATACATTCCACATACCATGTGTCTTATCCTAGCTTGTATGATCCAGCCTGTTGAGCCAAGATTCTAATCCTATCTCGTGTATTATAATTTGCAAAGTTATCTAATCATATCATATGTGACACAGTCCAAAGATCTGTGAATCTAATCCTACTATGTGTGATACAATAAACTGGGTTTTATATCTAATCCTATCATATGTGATACTGTCTGCTGAACTGTGCAGTTACTGTGATCTGTGCAATGCAGCAGCTGCAATGAAGTGACTCCTCCTCTCAGATCTCCGTAAAGACCCATGAGCAGCACAGTGCCAACTAACAGAATCTGCATTGCCGTTAGACCTCAGAAATAGAGAAGAGTGAATATTTCAATATTTGGTTCGGCTCATAATCACCAAATTTGTAATATTCACCGTTTTAATTGTCGAATAAATCGCCGAATATAGACAAACATACACAGCACAAAAGCCAGTGTTTCCCAAGCTGTGTGACAGCATGTCAGACACTGGCGTAGCGCGTCTGATCAGCGGTGAAATTATCCCCTCTGGTCCGAGAGCCGTGGTTCCCATACTGTCAAAAGACAGTGTGAGCGCTCAGCTATGATCAGAGGTATAAAGTTTACCTCCGGTCACTGGTGTCAGCTGATGGGACAACCGCTCCCATCATCTGACACCTGCTGCCGCTAATAACAGTGAGAGCTGGAGAATGGGAATATTAATTAGCTGATCCTGTGCTGTAAACAAATAATAAACCTACGTGGGCTCCCCCTATTTTTGATAACCAGCCAAGGAAAACTCACAGCTGGAGGCTGCAACCCTCAGCTGTCAGTGTTAGCAAGGTTGGATATCAAGAATAGAGGGGTCCCCACGCTGCATTTTTCATTATTTAAATAAATACTTTAAAAAAATGACATGGGGGACCCAATTTTTAACAACCAGCCTTGCTAAAGCTTACAGCTGGGTATTCTCAAACTGGTAAGGGGCCATGGATATTGACCCCATGAAAATAGTAGCCCACAGCTGCCCAGAAAAGGCATATCTATTAGATGCACCAATTCTGGCACTTTGCTCGGCTCTTCCCACTTGCCCTGTAGCGGTGGCAAGTGGGGTTCATATTTCATAGAATCATAGAATGGTAGAGTTGGAATTGACCTCCTGGGTCATCTAGTCCAGCCCCCTGCTCAAAGCAGGATTCACTAAATCATCCCAGACAGATGTCTGTTCAGCCTCTGTTTGAAGACTCCCATTGATGGAGAACTCACCACCTCTCGTGGCAGCCTGTTCCACTCATTGATCACCCTAACTGTTGAAAAGTTTTTTCTAATATCTAATCGGTGTCTCCTCCCATTTAATTTGATCCCATTGCTTCTAGTGTTTCCTTGTGCAAATGAGAATGATGATGATCCTTCTACAATGTGACAGCCCTTGAGATATTTGTAGACAGCTATTAAGCCTCCTCTCTATCTTCTTTTTTGCAAAGCTAAACTTTCCCAAATCATGTAACCGCAGTGAAATTCTCCTGGTGAACGCGCCTCTGCACCATGCAACTTTCTCACGGTGCTAGTGAGGAACTCATAGAGGTCACCACTGTTCAGCCCGGCTGGGAACGCAACCTGTGACATCACCTCTAGTCACTGAGGCTGCACTTGCAGCAATTCAGTCACCAGCGGTTCTCAGCCTGAACGGTCGTATCTTGGCACTGCCCAGGTTGAAAACTATCCCCCAGACATGGATTACGGTACGGGACAGAACTGCAGACAGGTATGGTATATTTTTGTTCTATTATTTTTGATTTATTACAGGAGAGCAAGGGCTTCAGTGGATTTAGGCGTGGCTTTAAGTATGGTTTAATTTAGATTATTAAAAGAATCTGTATCTTTTTTTCAATTAAGGGACTTTTTTCTGGGTGTCTGTGTTTTCTTATAATGTGACTATGTGATTATTAATTGGGGTGTCTTATTGACGACTCTCCATTACTAACCTTGGGGCTTGATGTCACTTGACAATGCAAAGGTGACAACAACCCCCCCAACTATCACCCCACTTGCCACCGCTAAAGAGCAAGTGGGAAGAGCGAGGCTAACTGTCAGAATTGGCGCATCTTTGAGATTTTCTTTTTCTGGCGTGGCTGAAAGCTGATGTTTTTAGCTTGGGGGACCAGTATCTATGGCCCCTTCTTTGGCTATTAATATTAACCCACAGCTATTTTCATAGCCTTTCCTGGTTGTTAATTATAGGAGGACCCTACATCAGTTTTTTAGAGTCTCCCATTTTAATAGCCAGTAAAGGCTAAGTAAACAGTTGTGAGCTGATATTAATAGCCTGGGAAGCTCCATGGGTATTACCCCCTTCCCAGGCCATAAACAGCGGCCCCCAGCCATCGGCTTTCCCTCTGCTGGTTACGAAAATTACACAGGAGCCCACGCCATTTTCTTTTCAGAAAAATAATCTTTAATTAAATGCATGTACAGAAAGCTGCACACACTGTACTATGTCAGTACCTGGATAAGAATGAAGTGATTAAACAGAGTCAGCATGGGTTTGTAACTAATAAGTCATGTCAGACTAACTTAATATCCTTCTATGACGGAATCACTGATTGGGTGTATCAAGGAAATGCTGTAGATATAGTATATCTTGACTTCAGCAAAGCATTTGACAAAGTCTCTCATACAATCCTTATTGAAAAAATGACTAAGTATGGAATGGACAAGGCAACTGTTAGGTGGATTCATAACTGGCTTAGTGATCGGACCCAAAGAGTGGTCGTAAATTTCTGCACATCCAGTTGGAAGAATGTCTCAAGTGGGGTACCACAGTGCTCTGTCCTGGGTCCTGTATTGTTCAACATCATCTGGGTAAACTGATTAAATTTGCTGATGACACAAAGCTAGGAGGGATAGCTAATACTAGAGAAGAGAGAGAGAGGATTCAAAAAGATATAAATAAACTGGAGAAGTGGGCAGCAACTAACAGAATGGTTTTTAACAGGGAGAAATGCAAAATACTACATCTGGGCAATCAAAATGAAAAAAGCATATACAGAATGGAAGGAATAGGGCTAAGTGACAGCACATGTGAAAAAGACTTGGGTATACTAATAGATCACAGACTGAATATGAGTCAACAGTGTAATGCAGCAGCAAAAAAGGCAAATGCAATTCTAGGATGTATTAACAGAAGCATACAGTCTAGATCACGTGAAGTCATTATTTCCCTCTACTCCTCTTTGGTCAGAACTCATCTGGAATATTGTGTCCAGTTTTGGGCACCACATTTTAAAAAAGACATCAACAAACTGGAGCAAGTTCAGAAAAGAGCGACCAGAATGGTGACTGGTCTGCAAACCCTGTCTTATGAGGAAAGGTTGCAGGATTTGGGAATGTTTAGTTTGCAAAAGAGAAGACTGAGAGGAGACTTAATAACTGTCTACAAATATCTAAAGGGCTGTCACATTGTAGAAGGATCAACTTTATTCTCATTTGCACAAGGAAAGACTAGAAGCAATGGGATGAAACTGAATGGGAGGAGACACAGATTAGATATTAGAAAAAACTTTTTGACAGTTAGAGTGATCAATGAGTGGAACAGGCTGCCACGGGAAGTGGTGAGTTCTCCTTCAATGGAAGTCTTCAAACAGAGGCTCGACAGACATCTGACTGGGATGATTTAGCGAATCCTGCTTTGAGCAGGGGGTTGGACCAGATGGCCCAGGAGGTCCCTTCCAACTCTACGATTCTATGATTCTATGATTCTATGATAATTGCATTTATCACAGACATCTGTATATCTACCTATTCTAAATGTATTTCCTGTATGTAATCCATCTCTTCTATCCTGTTGGCTCCTGCTGTGATTCTACACTACCGCGGCTGCTGAATTGTTGGCTTTTCTTCTATCTATGTAATATACAGTATGTTCATATATATATATGTGTATCACTGATAATATATATATACAGTTGTGGCCAAAAGTATAGACACCCCTGCAATTTTGTCAGATAATAGTCAGTTTCTTCCTGAAAATTATTGCAAACGCAAATTCTTTGTTATTTTTATCTTCATTTAATTTGTATTAAATGAAAAAACACAAAAAGAATTGTTCTAAAGCCAATTTAGATATAATTACACACCAAACATAAAAAGAGGGTGGACAAAAGTATTGGCACTGTTCGAAAATTCATGTGATGCTTCTCTAATTTGTGTAATTAACAGCACCTGTAACTTACCTGTGGCACCTAACAGGTGTTAGTAATAACTAAATCACACTTGCAGCCAGTTGACATGGATTAAAGTTGACTCAACCTCTGTCCTGTGTCCTTGTGTGTACCACATTGAGCATGGATAAAAGAACGAAGACCAAAGAAATGTCTGAGGACTTGAGAAACCAAATTGTGAGGAAGCATGAGCAATCCCAAGGCTACAAGTCCATCTCCAAAGATCTGAATGTTCCTGTGTCTACCGTGCGCAGTGTCATCAAGAAGTTTAAAGCCCATGGCACTGTGGCTAACCTCCCTAGATGTGGACAGAAAAGAAAAATTGACAAGAGATTTCAACGCAAGATTGTGCGGATGTTGGATAAAGAACCTCGACTAACATCCAAACAAGTTCAAGCTGCCCTGCAGTCCGAGGGTACAACAGTGTCAACCCATACTATCCATCGGCATCTGAATGAAAAGGGACTGTATGGTAAGAGACCCAGGAAGACCCCACTTCTTACCCAGAGGCATAAAAAAGCCAGGCTGGAGTTTGCCAAAACTTACCTGAAAAAGCCTAAAACGTTTTGGAAGAATGTTCTCTGGTCAGATGAGACAAAAGTAGAGCTTTTTGGGCAAAGGCATCAACATAGAGTTTACAGGAGAAAAAAAGAGGCATTCAAAGAAAAAAACACGGTCCCTACAGTCAAACATGGCGGAGGTTCCCTGATGTTTTGGGGTTGCTTTGCTGCCTCTGGCACTGGACTGCTTGACCATGTGCATGGCATTATGAAGTCTGAAGACTACCAACAAATTTTGCAGCATAATGTAGGGTCCAGTGTGAGAAAGCTGGGTCTCCCTCAGAGGTCATGGGTCTTCCAGCAGGACAATGACCCAAAACATACTTCAAAAAGCACTAGAAAATGGTTTGAGAGAAAGCACTGGAGACTTCTAAGGTGGCCAGCAATGAGTCCAGACCTGAATCCCATAGAACACCTGTGGAGAGATCTAAAAATGGAAGTTTGGAGAAGGCACCCTTCTAATATCAGGGACCTGGAGCAGTTTGCCAAAGAAGAATGGTCTAAAATTCCAGCAGAGCATTGTAAGAAGCTCATTGATGGTTACCGGAAGCGGTTGGTCGCAGTTATTTTGGCTAAAGGTTGTGCAACCAAGTATTAGGCTGAGGGTGCCAATACTTTTGTCTGGCCCATTTTTGGTGTTTTGTGTGAAATGATCAATGTTTTGCTCTTTGCTTCATTCTCTTTTGTGTTTTTTCATTTAAGACAAATTAAATGAAGATAATAATACCAAAGAATTTGTGATTGCAATCATTTTCAGGAAGAAACTGAGCATTATCTGACAAAATTGCAGGGGTGTCAATACTTTTGGCCACAACTGTATACTGTATATACATATATATGTGTATATATCTATTCTAACTATTCTATTTTAACCTGTCACGCTGTGATTTTACTGAATGCATCCCATAAATTACCGGCTTTTATTCTATCTTTTACCGAATGTGACGGACTTTTTCGAATTTTAAGAAAAATGCTTGTGTTAAAGATCACTAATCCAAATGTACCATTTTTGTGCCAAATTTAAGTTGGCGATCATTTTCCAAACATATTCGCTCATCTCTGCTGGGAAACATTGTCCACATCACGGTATCATGTTGCAGTTACCAACAAAATGGAGCTGCACTGTGATCCTGAAACTTTATTTTCTCTTTTTTTTGCTAACATACAGAAGGAGAAAAGCGGAGAGACATCAGACACATACGAGCAGATCTCGCCAACATTTTCCACAGTCGTAATGTAATGCGAGATAGCTTTACATTAGGTTTTCATGACAAAAGTCAGCAGATGCTCACCCTTGTGTTTAAAAGTTAAAAACAACACAATTTTTTAAATCACTATTAATATTTTATACCATTTAAAAATGTATTTTTTTAATTGCAATGTTAATAATTTAAACTTTCTTCAATTGTTAAAAAAATTTGATTACATTCTCTTTAAACACATACAAAAACGTTTTGGCTGTCAGTAAAAGGAAACAAAAGCCAATCTTTTTTTACAAAGTTCTATAATTTTTTTGAACCTCTAAAATAATAAAAAGAAAAAAGTATACTTTGCACCACCATAATGGTATTAATTAATCTGAAGAAAAATATTGCCAGGTCAAATTCACTGTACAAGAAGACATTGTAAAAAAGAAATCCAAAAGGCGATGACAGATTTACATTCTTTCACCATTTCACCACATTTGGAATTTTATCTAGCTTTTCAGTACATTATTGTCATGAAGTAATTGACCTAGTGTGACACGACCCAAAGGTCGGTCACCGAACAGCGAAACACACAAAGGAACACCAGGGACACAATAACAGTGGTAGGCCCTGTCGATAGGGAACAGGGGAATGGATACCACCTGCACTCACCTAAGGATGTGCCCTGATCTCCCTATCGTCCCTATATGTTTTTTTTCACCCCATCACAGGCCAGGATACCTAAACCCTCACTTTCCTTGCTCCTATCCCTAAGTAGGGAATTGGCAAGTGAGAACACTGGTATCAGCACTAAGACAACACAAGATAAGGTAAGGTAAGACAGACACCAAAACGGCATGGGGAACAAAAATACAACACTTAGCTTTCTCTGCTGCAATGCACCGCACAGCAGAGTAAGGCACCAGATCACAGCATTCAGCTGAAGCACCACTGCACCAGAAAGCTCCTGTCTCCAGCTTGGATGGTCTCCAAAGGAACTGTATAACCAACAGTCATCAGGTAACCTTTTAAGGATGTGGGATTGGTCACCACTCATATCAGCAGAACTAGCAGCAATGCAATTACACCTGTCGTTTACAATTAAGGAACCATAGACAGGTAAAAACCACAATATTCCCTCCATTTTTAATATGACAAATGTGAATACAATCTAAGAACTATCACAGGGTGCAAAAATTTCAACATAGATTTTCTTAAATGGTCTTCTTTATTCAACAGCTATATCTGCCAATTCCACCTGAAACATGCATGCTTTTTTTTTTTTGTTTTTCAACTGCAATATTTTTTGCCAGACACCTCTGCCTCCAGCTGGAGCGAAAAAACATTTTGAAACATATCAAGTCTATCCCCATACAAATGCTGACTGATCCTATCAATATCAGCAGGTTCCTACAATGTTTCTCTCATTTTGCTAAGGCTTTTGTAATTTTTACCACCTGTAAAATAAAATATTATTAAAATTGCAAGCTAAAGTAGTAAAGAATCTTGTTACTCCTTTTATATAAATGACCTTTGGTTTCCTTTTATATCTTGTAATGTTGCCATTTTTACTATCTCTACAATAAAGTACAATGTACTTATACTTGTATAAGTACAAATATATATAATTTCCTTTAATACTTCTTTTACTTTTTTGAACTACATATATTGATGTGAACAAAAATGGTGGGAAAACATTGATTAGGCCTCATTCGGGCATCCACTTTTACGTATATGAGCTCTATCCAAGTTTTTCATGGAGAGAAGATGAGCCCACATTATGTTCATATGTATTTGTGTTTTTGAGGACCATCAAGAGATGTGTTAGGCGTCGGGATCCTCCCTCTGCAAAGGATGTATCCCAAGCCTTGTCTTCTCGTGCCGTCTCATATTCAGTTTCGACCACAGTGCATGCTGCTCAGCAAAGACGTCGGTCTCAGCGTTTTGCTCAGACTTGGGCTGTGCGTGTTGCTACTGCTGCCTCTCCAGGTTCAGCTATGGTAACTAACATTAGACAGTGGCGAACAGTCATTCCTGAGTTTAAGTCCAGGATTTTCTCTACTGAGCATGCTCGTGAGGTGGCAACCTCTCATTGGTGGTCGGTTGTTACCTGCACAGGTACCGTGCCGGCTCCGGATTGGCCCACGAGCAAGATCCTGGCAGACTGGACTTAATCGAGGAATGTATAAAAGGTCCTCTGGTGCACTCATCGGTGCACTAAGATAACATGTGTTTTGTGTGTTGGTAGAAGCATTACCACCCTGTGTGCACGTGTCCTGCTACTAGCTGTGAGAGCATTGTTAGACAGGAAGAATAAGGTGGGAACTCCCGCTGGAGCTTAGCACCTGCACAGGGCGATTCAGTCGCATGTGCAAGTTACACAAACCGTGTAACAGGGCAGGCTCAACCACCAGCTTAGGGGGGAAGTCATAGGGACCCCAATTAGCGTCATTGCTTCTATGCTCCTGTGACGTCTAACAGGGCATAACTTAGAGTGCTTTCTGTGTGTGTACTGCTCTGTGGAGTAATAGAGTATGGTACCTAGCACTCTGTTCACACCGAGTGACGTTTAACTCGGTGTGATTACAGTGCTTGCTCGCAGCTACACTCCGCCATTGTTTCCTAGCTGCGGTTTCTCCATCACTGCACGGTGGACCCCGGGTTGCGAACGCGCCTTATCATAATCTATATTTGGTGCGATCCGCAAACCTTAACAACAAGTCCAAATTTGATCTAAGTCATGGATCAAAATCACCCATATAAGTTTATGTATCTGTAGAAATAACAGACATAATTTTTTAAATATTGTACTGGGTAGAAGTTTTAACAGTTTTTCTATCCTAAAAAATATCACATGAAATTCTACTGGCAAAAAATTACACACTGACCAAACACTGAGGAAAATCTGATTCAAAACGCTGATAAAAAAAATCCTTTTTTGAGGGCTTGGACACAAGAAGGGAATAAATCCAGCTTTTAATTTTGCGTATGACGATTGCGATGATGGAAATTTTTCTTTATAATTTGTCATATTAATGTTCCTATGTATTCAAAATAAGTTCTGGCAATTTTTTCTTTAGCATATAACCATATGTTATAAATAATAACCCAATACTGTATGATTTTAATTTTCAA
Organism: Dendrobates tinctorius; assembly: GCF_039654945.1. Lineage (NCBI taxonomy): Eukaryota > Metazoa > Chordata > Amphibia > Anura > Dendrobatidae > Dendrobates > Dendrobates tinctorius. Next base: position 16,468,388 of record NW_027361737.1, read on the forward strand.
TACTTCCCCTATTGTTTCTTTGACTGACAATATCAAAATATATGGCTTTCTTTTTCCATTTAAGTATATCAAGTCTATGAGAACCATAACATAGAAGACAGACTTGTCTTTGACACTAATGCTTTTAGCTTTCTGCAGAAATCTATTTTACTCTTTAGCAAATCAAATATCTCCTTTTTGGTGTTGCTTTATAGTTTCCTTTGGAAAAGTTTTTCTCAAATTCCTTTCCATGCATGGTTGACTATAACTAACATGAAAAGCAGTTTCATAAAGATCAGAGGCTGAGCTGCCTGGTTCAAAGTACCAGATAAATACATGGATTCAAGATGGAATGATACTTTTTCTATTAATGGAGAGTTAGACATTAAGTGAAACATATAGACTGTTAATGCTTAAATACAGTAGACACAAAAAAGTTGCCACTTGTGATAGTTGTCTTTTTTTATAAGGATTGTATCGAAGGAAACAAATGGTTTCCGTTACAGTTCAATAAAGATAGGAAAATGGCCAAAGTTCAAGTCCAAACTGCGATGCACAGACTGAATGGCAGTCTCCTGACCCAAACTAAACAACTTCAGATATGAGTATGAGGCTGCAGAGTTATGAAATCCACAGCAGGTGTAGACACCTCGGTACATACTCAGATAAGGAATGTTGGCGGATGTGAGACGCTAGCCTTAGAGTGTGTAATTCACACTGAGCAGAAATTAATGGATTGATCCTTGGGGGGTCAAATTTGAGTAGAATTTTCTAAAATTTGAATGTTGCCTCTAATTCAAACACTTTGCAATTCAACTTGTGAAGGCTTAAAACAAAAAAAATCCGTTGCGCCAATTAACATATACTTGGACCGCCAAGTATATGGACAGAAGCATTAACAAGTGGGCTAATGATTTTTTGTGTGGCCACGGGGGCTACTCTTTAATGCACTACAGTTAAGGCATCACATTGTTGTAATGTTGTCAGTCGGGGACTTTCACAGCCAGTATAAAAGTGGGGGCCCTCCAAACAGTGCCATTTAATGCTTACACAGTGTTGAGATAAGTCAGCGCACGCAGCTCTTTCTCCATAGGGAAAGAAAAAAACCTAATCTGATGTAATAATGGTAGTCTCATTCTGTGAAAATGAATCCAAGGATTCAAGTTATATAGGGAAGTGCTGGACCTCCATAGTCACTACATATGGCTGATAATTGATTCATCTGTGATGTTATATTACCTTAATAACAGGCTTTTATATTTCTTACACACTGTAAAGCCCTCAGTGACTTTGTCTTTCTATTTCTATCTCTCTTCTTTAATGTATGTGGGGCCTTAATATTGTATATTGATACATCTTATCGATTGCAAGAATGGTATTGCCTATTTGCTAGTTTATGGAATTATTATTCTATGTACAATACAGGAATTCACTAAACACACATCAGGAGTTCTGTCCTTATTAATACATTGTATTTTTGTAATCAGAAAAGCTAATTTAATAAAATTTTAAAATTCCAATCCCAAAATAACATTTTGAATTCTCCCTTTGTTGCTTACAGTTTATTAAGTAATACATTCAGTACTTCATTCATGACATGTGGTATGTCCATAAATATCTCATATTATGCCTAATAGACTACCATGCAATGTATACAGTATGTATAATTACAGAATGTCTTGGGTTTATTTGTCATTATTCTTTAATCTGGGTTCATTAGTATGCTTGTTTTGTGCTCAACTTTCAAAGGGTTTATGGTATTGAGCTGAAACCTTTGTCACTCACCCTAAAAGGACGAAATAGGAAATAAAGCGTAATAAATAAAAATCAATAAAAAAAATCAGTAAATAATCCACAAGTAAAGCTGGGAGTTTCATTTGTTTTAGCTTTTATTTTAAAAAGTGTTTTATTATATGAAACATCAAAAAAGAGCTTTCCAACAAACGAAACACATAATTTTTTACATCATGGGGAGTTTGTTCAGCACCACATTTAGAAAAAAGTAAAAAAATAAATACAAACATATGGAATGAGAAAAGATAAGAGATGAAGATGAAATGGAAAGTATAGAAGGTCTTGTGAATAATATCTACGTAGTCTGTCTGAAGACCATGAAGCAGTAGTATCTTGACTGGAGACATTAGATGTAAATATGGAAAGAGATATTGCACTCTGAAATGGTGGTTCTTTGTCAAACTGTTCCTGTTTATCAGACTGCATGGCCTCTATTCTTTGCAAAAAGAAATATGAAATTAATCTGACAGCAGCATCACTTAATAGGGTTGTCCAGTCCAAACTAATAAGTCTGGAGTCACTCTGTCTGCAGACTTATGAATTCCCCCAGTGCACACACTGTGTGCTATGTCAATTTGTCAGTTTCTGAGCTGGGACCGGAGGATATATGAGTTACGCATACTCCTGGAAGGTGGGCATGGCCACTTATTTGGAGCGAGGCCGCATCTTCTAGTAAGCCATGCCCACTGCATAGCCGCAGCCACGCTCAATACAAATGTAAGGAGTGAGACCACACCCTCTAGGTGAGGTCTGGCCGAGAGTATGTATAACTCATATGGGATTTGGATGTTTCTCCCCCAGCAGTTTGCCCCCCAGCAGTTCGCCCCCACCAGTTCCCCCCGGGTTCATTTTGCCCCCGCACATTTGCTTTAGAGGTTCTGTAGAAGCTGGCTAACCACCACTTTAGTTCAGCAAAGCCAATATCTCAGTTCTGCAGAGATAGTTGGTGGGATTAACCCTGTAGTCAGTCAACAGTCCCTGGGGCGAACTGCTGGGGGTGAACTGCTGGGGGCGAAACTTCCTATAACCAACTCATACATACCCTCCTGTTTCGGTCAGAAACCGGCGAAGCCCTGCAGCGCACAGTGTGGGCACTGGGGAATTTATAAGTCTGTAGTCAAACTTATTGACTTGGACTGGACAACTTCTTTAATTTACAGCATGCAGCAGTTTCTATAGAATCACTGTTTTATCTGCTGCAGATCTAGCAGAACTCAATTGTTGAGCTTTAAAATCCCATCCATATCACAGCTCTCTGTGTATATTACAAGTGACGGAAAGCTACTAATCAGTGCTGGAGGCTGCATGGTTGGACTTCTCTGCACCTGCCAAGTTGTCCTGTAAAGCTAACCTCCTGGTGATAAAACACTGGATGTGTTGAAATAGCGACACACAGCCCAGTAGATGTCATATCGCTGTAATCAGGTTCTCTGCTCCTACATCATGCTGCTCTCAGATTACATAGCAAAACCTGCTTATAGATTCCCTTTAACCATGGAGGCCTGTCACCCAGGAGTATAACAGTGGGTATAAATGTCAAATCATTTCCTGTAGTCAAGGAGAGAAGAGATTATTCCACCAGCGCATGGCCTGAGTACCCAACGCTAAATATAGGGGACGCAGGTCGCATGCAGCGTCATGCACCCATAGTAGGAGCTGACCAGAGGGGCCGCGGCCGGGGCAGAGCTTAGCTGCGGCCCTGCGCTGCACCTCAGAACGCAAGAGTGCAAGTAGCCTTAGTGCAGTTTGTCGTTCAGTGGATTTTTACCACCATCTTCTATGATGGCAAGTCAAGTTGAAAGCACCACCTCCTCTATATGTGAATACATGTTCAGGGTAAATGGAGGCATTCTGCTGGCCATGTCAAGACTCAACTTGATAAAATACATAATAATTTCAACCGGATAAAGGAAGTTGAAAAGTAAAAGTGCAAAAAATTTAAAAAAATCTTTAGAAAAGGTAAAAGAAACTTTAATATATAACTTGAACTTTCATACAGTAATAAACATTCCCGTGAACATAATGCAATAAGAAACCATCCCCTCGGCTCTGCGCACTGTATGCTCCAGTGGACAGCTTACCTCAAGTGCTCATAAAAAGTACATTTTTATACATAACCATCAAACGCTCCATAACCCAAAATATACAACATCTCTCAACTTGCTTGTGCTGCCTAATAAAAACCAGCCAGTAGGTATCCTCACATCAGTCATGCTGCCTCTCGGCTCTTAGAGCTTGATTGATTTGTGGCTCATTTTATAACATTTTAAAAGTCCAAAGGGAAAGACCACTGTATATGAAATATAGAGGTCAAATACAAAATAGGCGGGAGCAACAGCTTTTCTTTTTTTTTTAGCTTACAAGGAAGTAGATTTACAAAGTTAGATGATAGATAGATAATTTAAAGTGAAAATCAGAAGCAGAACCAGAGATTCTTCTTATGTGCATCCTTTAGTTCAATACCTCCCTAGCAAGGACAGAACATTGTACTGTACACCAGATCTTATGCTCTGACATGGACAGTGGATTAATTAGGAAGTCAAATACATCAGTTTGAAGTTACCTTTGTTCCTATACACTATAGGTTGAGTCTTCTCCTTGATATTACATTATTTTTATGTTCACCTGCAATTTACTTGAACACTTAAGCACTATTGCACTTTTTATGTACACTGCAATATTATATTGTCATAATTAATAGTTAATTTTGTATATTTGTGAAAATATACACACACCCCTTGGCATTTTCTAAGCTTTTCTACCTCAAATGTGGAATTAAATTTTTTTGTGGAGGGTTTGCATCAGTTCATGTAAAGAATGTGCCTATAACTTTGAACATTAGTTTATTTTATGTGAAGCAAACAATAAATAGGATAAAATAATTGAAATCCTCAGTGTGCATAACTATTGACCCCAATAAGGTCAGTAATTTGTAAAGCCTCCTTTTGAAACAATTACAGCTGTAAGTCACTTTGGATAAGTCTCTATGATCTTTTCACATCTTACCACTGGGATTTTTGCCCATTCCTCGAGGCAAAACTGCTCTTGCTCCTTGAAGTTAGATGGTTTCCTATGGAGAACAGAAATCCTCAAGTCTGACCACAGATTTTCATTTGAATTAAGATCTGGGCTTTGACAAGGCCACTCCAAAACAATTACAAATTTCCTCTTTAGCCATTCGAGTGATTCTTTAGCAGTATGCTTCGGGTCATTGTCTCCATGCAAGATTTCGCCTCGTGAGGTAGGGATGATTCTGAGAAAGGTCAGGATTCAGCTAAAAACTACATGAGAAGACTTGGTCAATGACCTGAAGAGAGCTGGGACCAAGTCTCAAACATTATCATTAGTAACATGAAATCAAAACTAATTTGTTGTGCTAATCCTTATAAATGACTACAAATAAATGAATAAAAAAATGCCCTTAATGGTGTCACAATAATCAATCTACTGTAATAAAATCTAATACATGCAAAGTTATTAGTAATCCATTGTAACACTCGTGCCCTGACTGGTTGGTGTGAGTGTGGGGGTGTAGCCCCACTGTGCCACATACCAGACTACCCTGGAAGGGGATTGACTAAGCAGCTACCTTTGTGTTCACTGGAGCCTCTGATGATGAGGTCAAGCTTGAGCGGCAGGGCCAGGTATCATTCCAGTGTGATGTTTGGCTGTGGCTGCTGATCCCAATGAGGAGCTGAACACTATGAGAAGTGTAGACAAGTACAGACAGGCATTACTGATACTATGGCGGGCATGACTGGTACTCTTGGCAGACAGGCGGGCACGACTGAGACACTGGCAGGCAGGTGGGCACGGCTGGGACACTGGCAGACAGGCGGGCACGACTGACACTCTGGCAGGACAGGCAGGCATGGCTAGCGGGAATATAACCGGTTCAGGTAGTAGAGGAACATAGGTAGGTATTGAGCAGGATACAGGAAGGGGAGGAGCTGAGACTGAACAGGGAAGGACAGAGACATGGACTGGAATGAATGGTTTATGGGAACAGGTAGGGATATGTTCAGACTGGAGAAGCAGGGACAGACTCGGGAAGGACAGAAACACGGACAGGTAAGAGTAGTGTGTGGGGTCAGACTGGAGGAGCGATGAGCAGAACAGAGTCGCTGGTTGCAGTGCATTAAGCTGAACCGCAAGAAGCGCGGAGCAAAGGCAGAGCCGCAAGAGCGCGGAGCAAAGGCAGAGCCACAGAAGAGCAGAGCAAAAGGCAGAACCAAAGACATGCGGAGCAAAAGGCAGAACTGCAGGAGTGCGGAGCAAAAGGCAGAATTGTAGGAGTTAAAAAAAAAGAAAACTGGAGTATAAACTGAGAAAGTAAATTAATGTGTATGCACAATGTAAGTGCATATTAACACATGACCATTAACCAGAGAAAACAAAAAGGAAAAAGCACAAATATCCTGAAATAAAAAGTAAAAAATAAACTGCAAATAATGCATAAAGGTAATAATAATAATAAGGGTATTTAGTAAACATAATTTTGATCAAAATAATGTACAAGCCATCCCGCCACGTCACGGCAACCCTTGTGGGACAGTCACACTCATTTCATTGTGCATTCAGTGCATCTAAGAGTGTGACTGCCCTCTTTCTGAGCTGGAAAAGCCATCCAGTCTGGCCTATACTTTTACTAGTGGGTTAGTCCCTCGATCCTTGTTCACATTCACGTCACTTGGCAAGTGAAAAGGTTTTAAATACTAGAGTAGGACTGTCCCACAAGGGTTGCCGTGACGTGGCGGGATGGCTTGTACATTATTTTGATCAAAATTATGTTTACTAAATACCCTTATTATTATTATTATTATTACCTTTATGCATTATTTGCAGTTTATTTTTTACTTTTTATTTCAGGATATTTGTGCTTTTTGCTTTTTGTTTTTTTTTTAGAATTGCAGGAGTGCGGAGCAAAAGGCAGAACTGCAGGTATGTAGAGCAGGACAGAATCGCAGGAATGTGGAGCAGGACAGAACCACAGGTATTCAGAGCAGGATGGAACCACAGGTATGTGGAGCAAGTGCAGAGCAGAGAACTGCAGGTAGGGGGAGCAGGTGCAGATGTAGATGGTACAAGGATAGACACAGCAGGGAAAGGAGCCACAAACAAGGAGACCAACAGACAGAGGTAAGGACTGAGTACTGACAAGGTCAGGTATAGGAACACAGTACACATAGGTACAGACACGGAGACAAATACAGGACAAGGACACAAGCATGAGTATGCAGCCCTCAGGAAGGCAGAAACAAGACACAAAGCGCACAGAAACAGATCTGGGTATGCAGCCCCCAGAGAAGGCAGAAATAGGACAGGACCTGGCACCTCAGCAGCAAGGCACTGACTGAGGGAAATAGTTGCTCAGGCAGCTTCCACCATGAGGAGCTGCTTTAAATACCAGAGGCCTCTTGGTAATTGGCTGGGGGCACCACAGGCAAGTGCACACTGATTCTATAAGAACCAAAGAGTGCCGGCACCGCCCCCTAGGCACATAGCCAGGAAGTATTCAGAGAGCAGGCAGGAGGCAAAAGGCATACAGCATGGAGCCGTCAGCAGACAGAACTCACAGCATGGCCCGGAGTAGAGAGTAAGGCTGGTGGAGGATGGGAGGCCATACAGTGATGCCAGCAGGGTTGTTGCACCCATATAGAAGATTAGCTGCATATGAAATTGCTCACTTTAAAAATATTCACTCAATAATGCTTTTGGTGCCAAGAAATTTTGCCTGTCTGCTGGGCTGAAGTGTACAGAATATACTGAATGAAAAATGGCAGTACCAAACAGCAAGAGGAGATATTATGTGCAGCTGTAATAGCTGACTATCTAACCTGCTGTGGTTCTATTGAAATCCCTGATGTCAGGCTGTTGTCACAAACACCAGCAGGTTTGTCCCATAAAATGTTGCAGAGCTCTGGAGATCACAAAGGGACCGCGCAGAGCCAGGAGTGCCCCGGCCGGTGGCGTCCTTGGTTACGCGGCAGAAAAAAATAGCCTACACATGCTGACCAGAGTGTGATGTCACTGTGCTAAAATCATGTGCAAACTTGGTCAAGAACTACAGGAAACGTCTGACCTCTGTAATTGCAAACAAAGGTTTCTGTACCAAATAGCAAGTTCTGCTTTTCTAATGTATCAAATACTTATTTCATGCAATATAATGCAAATTAATTATGTAAAAATCGTGCAATGTAATTTTCTTGATTTTTTTCAGATTCTTTCTTTCACGTTTGAAGTGTACCTATGATAAAAAATACAAACCTCTTCATTCTTTGTAAGTAGGAAATCTGGCAAATTCAGCAGTGCATCAAATACTTGCTTTTCTCACTGTATATCTGCTTTTTATTAAGTCAAGTTAAATAAAGGTTTACAAATAAAAAAATGTTATAAATTTACAGTAGTAGTTTGAAGATCCCAGAAAATATTTTAAAGCCTTTAAGCTTTTTGGCTGAAACCACTCTTTAATTGCTTAGACCATGGTGGGGTCCATCTGCAAACTTTTGGCAAACAAGATATAACTCAGAAAATTAACTTCACAGAAGATACATCTTGGCAAAATTATTTTCTCTAAGCTATTACAGAACAGAGCATATATAACTGACAAGGAAGGCATATTTAATAGAGAAAATCAAGATATAGTCCACGTAAACTACCACAAAGAATGTAATTTGCAAACTTCATAAAGAAACCAAAGCCGGTACAAAACCAATCCAAATGGAATAACTAAATACTCATAATTACCCTCAAAAGTATTAACCCATTTCTTACATGCTGTGGGAGCTGCGTTCCTGCAAACCACAGTATATGTACTGTGCTAAAGCAGAGCAATCGAGTGTGGGTGTCAGATCTATGTGAGAGTTGACACTCTGCAGCAATGCCCAAGACTGGTGCTAGCACTGACCATGGATGTTTAATCCCTCTTATGCCGCTGCCAATAGTGAGAGTAACATTGAAGACCATTGCGCAGGGAGTGAGCTCCCTGTCTGCTCCCATCAGCACAATGCCATGCGATCGCATTGTGCTGATGTTCTCCATGATTCCCGGCCACAAGATGCCCGTGGGGTCATTCAGGATCCTGCACGGAAGCTGGCCTGTGCGTGCCTGCTAAGAGCAGGAGCTGACATGCCGCCTCCACTGTCTGTTTGTTGCTGTTCTGCTGTCCTGCAGTGCAGAAGCATTGCAGAGTATCAGATCAGTGATCTGTTACTATATAGTAATTTCCCATTTTAGAACAATGTAAATAAACTTCTTGAATGAGGTTTTCAACAACTTGAGGGGTGAAGTTTTAAGAATGGTGTCACTTTTCGGTATTTTCTGTTATATATTCCCCTCAAAGTCACTTCAAATCTGAGGTGGTCCCTGAAATGGTTTTGCAAATTTTGCTGTGAAAATGAGAAATCGCTGGTCAACTTTTAACCCTTCTAACTTTCAAACAAAAAAAGTATGTTTTAAAAATTGTGCTGATGTAAAGTAGACATGTGGCAAATGTTATTTATTAACTATTTTGTGTGACATGACTCTCTTTTAAGGGCATGCAAATTAAAATTTTACAAAATTGCTAAATTTTAAAAATTTTCACCAAATTTCTGATTTTTTCACAAATAATAATCTCTTTATTTATGTAGCACCAACATGTTCTACAGCGCTTTACAGTTTTTGCATACATTATCATCACTGCCCCAATGGGGCTCACAATCTAAATTCCCTATCAGCATGTCTTTAGAATGTGGGAGGAAACTGATGCAGGCACGGGGAGAACATACTCCTTGCAGATCTTGTCCTTGGTGTGATATGAACCAATGAGCCACCATGCTGCCGTAAATCATATCAAAGAAAATTTACCACTATCATGAATTACAATATTTCACGAAAAAACATTCTAAGAATCCGTGAGATTCATTGACGCATTCCAGAGTTATGACCTCAAAAATTGACGGTAGTCAGAATTGAATGAATTGGTCAGGAAGGTGAAAGTAGGCTTCAGGGTGAAGGGGGTTAAAGAGGTTGTCCAACCCGAAATCCAAATATTTTTTAAGCTAACCTGTGCTGTGTTTTGATACAGAACACCCCTATAAATTTAGTTTTTTAGTTTCTACTTTTCCTTCTCCATGAATTTCACTTCATTCCCTGCACCCACTTTGTTTACTCACAGCTCTACCAAACTTGACAGCTCCCTGTAGTTTATTATCTAACCACACAGCTGGAGCTGGTACTGCCTGGCCTTAAGGGGACTTTACACATAGCGATATCGCTAGCAGTATCGCTAAAGCGTCACCAATTTTGTGACGCAGCAGCGATATTGCTAGCGATATCGCTATGTGTGATACTTACCTCTGACCAGCTCCCCTCTGGCTATCGCTGATTGCACGAGCTCATCCACGTCCATTTCTCATCGGCTGCTTCCTGCTGGGCTTCCTGCTAGTGCTGACAAGCGACATGTGGACGCGGGTGGGGGGACGTCATCATCGCCGCGTCTGAAAGGAAAGTAATGACCACTGCTGCGTGGCTATGTCACTGTGAGATCTGCCTGTTTGGCAGCTCACTTATGACCATTTAGCGATGCACCAGCGATCCTGACCAGGTCATATCGTGGTCGGGATCGCTGGTGCATCGCTAAATGTAAAGGGGGCTTTAGTGTCTAGCTCTGCCTTCTGCACACTCAGTGTTCTGTGTCTGTGGGAAGCAGCACAATCACTGCACTCCACATCCACAGTGTTGACAGAGCTCCTCATGTCCCCACATCACAACCATGGTGATAAAGCATCACATGTCCTCATCTCAGCTGCTACAGAACATTAGTCTTTAATGATGAATATCTACATATATACCACATAATAGAATGATTATATTAGAATGTCCGAGGCACCATACCACTTTCTATAGAGAGAAAATACTACACCTATGAGTTATCACTAGTGTTGAGTGATACCTTCCGATATCGGGAAATATCGGATCGGATTGGATCGGACCGATACCCTAAAAATATCGGATATCACCGATTCCGATACCGGAAACCAATGCAATTCAATGGGACACAAATATCGGAATGAAAATAAACCCTTACTTTCCTTGTAGGTTAATTTTACATGAAGGAAAACAACTAAGAATAATGTAGAATGTATTGGGGGAGGTGGAGGAGACATTAAAGGCATAGAGGTTTAGCCCAATCAAATGGAATAGCAGGAATTATTTTTTTTTATGTTAAACGGGTTGTCCGGGCTTTTCACATAATCTCACTGCATATCTGGGCTGCAGAATGCTGACAATAAGTAATTTACCTTCTGTGGCTAGTCTGCACGGTTTCCAAGATATCATCTCTTGCTTCTAAGATAAACGTCCGGGTGGTGTGTTCTGGCATTGAAATGAGAACTGGTCGTTTCCTCCTCCCTCACTAGTTTCACTTTCCATAGATCACTGTTCAGCGTGTGTCTGGGGGAGGAGCAGCTGGGTGGTCTGCTCGCAGCCAATCACAGCCATGCCATTAGTTAACATGCCTAACATGCATAACAGGATGTGCCCACACTTCTTAGGATTCCTCATTAGCTGAATAAAATCAAACTGGCTCATTGCATTATGGGAACTTCCGATTCTGGTATTCGATATTCTAAAAGTATCAGAACTCAGTATCGGAACTCCGATACAGCGACTATCGGCCGATACCCGATATTGCAGTATCGGAATGCTCAACACTAGAGTTGAGCGAAACGGGTTGAAAAATTTCAAAAGTCGCCGACTTTTGGCAAAGTCGGGTTTCATGAAACGAAACCCGACCCTAGGATGAGGTCGGCCACGAGGTCGGCGACTTACGCGCCAAAGTCGCGTTTCAAAAGTTTGTTTTGCGCTCTTTTTCAGCCAATCAGGATCCACGGACACTGTGGGCAACGTGATGACATAGACAGGGGTCACCACCATCTTTCAGAAGGGCATGCAAGTGATTGGCTTGCTTTGGTGGGCGTCACAGGGGTTATAAAAGGGCGTGCACGCCGACCGCCATCTTACTTCTGCCGATCTTAGCATAGGGAGAGGTTGCTGATTCTGTAGGGAGAGCGTTAGGCAGGGAAGAAGAAAAAAAACTGCTTCTGCTGCTAGCGATTTTGCCTGTACAACACACCAGTCACTGTGTGTGCAGTGCAAGGGGAGGCTATATTGTGGTGGATCAGCGGTGTTGGTTGTTAGGCTGCCTTCTAAGGCTTCCTGACAGCTGCATTGCTGTTTACCCACTGCACTGCAAACTGCTTTTTTAAAAGCAATCCCAATTTTTTTTTTGTCCGGCTGAGGTACTGATCGCGCATTTTTTCACACCATGCAGCATCAGTGGGCCTCACACAATCCAAAAGTGTCCAGTGTCCACTAGTGTCTGCAGAAATTCAAAATCTCCCTTATCCTGTAGTCACTTTTTTCACACCTGTGCCATCGAGCCTGTGACATAGCGCTCTGATATTCAGTGGGCCTCACACAATCCAAAAGTGTCCAGTGTCCACTAGTGTCTGCAGAAATTCAAAATCTCCCTTATCCTGTAGTCACTTTTTTTCACACCTGTGCCATCGAGCCTGTGACATAGCGCTCTGATATTCAGTGGGCCTAACACAATCCAAAAGTGTCCAGTGTCCACTAGTGTCTGCAGAAATTCAAAATCTCCCTTATCCTGTAGTCACTTTTTTCACACCTGTGCCATCGAGCCTGTGACATAGCGCTCTGATATTCAGTGGGCCTCACACAATCCAAAAGTGTCCAGTGTCCACTAGTGTCTGCAGAAATTCAAAATCTCCCTTATCCTGTAGTCACTTTTTTCACACCTGTGCCATCGAGCCTGTGACATAGCGCTCTGATATTCAGTGGGCCTCACACAATCCAAAAGTGTCCAGTGTCCACTATTGTCTGCAGAAATTCAAAATCTCCCTTATCCTGTAGTCACTTTTTTCACACCTGTGCCATCGAGCCTGTGACATAGCGCTCTGATATTCAGTGGGCCTCACACAATCCAAAGTGTCCAGTGTCCACTAGTGTCTGCAGAAATTCAAAATCTCCCTTATCCTGTAGTCACTTTTTTCACACCTGTGCCATCGAGCCTGTGACATAGCGGTCTGATATTCAGTGGGCCTCACACAATCCAAAAGTGTCCAGTGTCCACTAGTGTCTGCAGAAATTCAAAATCTCCCTTATCCTGTAGTCACTTTTTTCACACCTGTGCCATCGAGCCTGTGACATAGCGCTCTGATATTCAGTGGGCCTCACACAATCCAAAAGTGTCCAGTGTCCACTAGTGTCTGCAGAAATTCAAAATCTCCCTTATCCTCTAGTGACATTTTTCACACCTGCGACATCGAGCCAGTGACATAGCGCTGTGATATTCAGTGGGCCTCACACAATCCAAAAGTGTCCAGTGCCCACAAGTGTCTGCAGAAATTCAAAATCTCCCCTGTCCTATAGACACCTTGTACCTTGTTTTACATTGCTATATAGTTTGTTGGATTTTGTCTACATTTCTACCAAAAAGGAGGAAGGCTGGTGGAAGAGGCCGTGGAATTGGGCGGGGGTTGGTAGCTGGTAATGATGGTGTTGGTGGTGGATCTGATGGTAGTGGCAAAAGCAAAATAGGACCGAATGCAGGAGGTGTTGAGACTGCGTCATCGTCTGGCTCCACAAGGCCTCGAAGGCTTAGTTTTCTAGGAGTTGGCAAACCGCTTTTAAAGCCAGAGCTTCAGGAAAAAGTTTTGTCTTACATTGCTGACTCAGCCTCCAGCTCTATCGCCTCCTCTTCTGAAGTTGTAAAAAATAAAAGCACTGAGTCGTCATTGGAGGCTCATGTTCATGAACCACACCTTTCCTTGTGTCCTTCACCCCAACCAAGATTGAAGGATGACGCAGGCCATACTACTGATTACTCCATGGAGCTGTTTTCACATACCATTCCTGGATTATCAAGTGAAATGGTGAATTACCCAGGCCAAGATGAATCTGACATGGAGTGCACTGATGCACAGCTGCTGATAGATGATTCTGCTGGTACATGCACTCAGAGCACTACATTGTCCTCGCAGTGTACAGAGCCAGATTCTGACCCTGATGAGACTCAGGTGCCCCTTCCCGCACACTATACCACCATACACAGTGACACAGAGGAAGGTGCACATGACATTGAAGAGGAGGTGATGGATGACCCAGTTGTTGACCCAGATTGGCATCCATTGGGGGAAGAGGGTGCTGCTTCCAATAGCTCAGATGAAGAGGAGCATCCACATCAGACATCGACATCGCAACAGCTGTTATCTGGCAGGCCTGGAGCACTCCAAAGACAGGTTCCAAAAATCAAAAGAGTTGCTGGACAGCTTGTCCAGAGGGTCAAAAGATCACAGTGTGCTAGGCCGCAAAATGTCTGCCAAAGTAGGAAGAGTGCAGTGTGGCACTTTTTTGAACAAAATCCTCATGATCAGGCCAAGATTATCTGTAAGAAGTGCGCAAAGACCTTTAGCCGAGGAAAAAATCTGAAAAATTTGAATACCAGTTGCATGCTTAGACATTTAACCAGCATGCACTTGCAAGCGTGGACACAACACCAAACCTCAAGTGCCACATGTGCAACTGATCACAAAGAAGGTAGTCAACAACGCTACATTGTTTCCCCCACTGTAAGCCCACCGGTTAGCACAGCAGCAAATGTTGAGGTGTCGTTGCAAGGCCACAGCAGTCAGGGAATCCCACTTTTATATCAACGAAATACTGAATCTAGGCCATCAGAAAGAACACCAACTCCATCACCATCATCAACCCTCTCTCAGTCCACCCTGTCCACCGCTACTTCCACCATATGCAGCTCTCAAGTCCAGCTCACCCTCTCAGACACTATGAGTAGGTCAAGAAAGTACTCAGTCTCTCATCCGCGTACACTGGGTTTGAACGCCCACATTGACAAACTAATCTCGTTTGAGATGATGCCCTATCGGTTGATGGAAAGCGCAGCTTTCCGCGAACTCATGGCCTATGCAGTACCACGCTATGACCTACCCAGTCACCACTTCTTCTCTCGCAAAGCCATCCCAGCCCTCCACCATCATGTAAAAGACCGCATTGTCCATGCACTCAAGCAGTCAGTGAGTGGAAAGGTGCACCTCACAACTGATGCATGGTCCAGTCGGCATGGCCAGGGCCGTTACGTGTCCATCACGGCGCACTGGGTTAATGTGGTGGATGCAGGGTCCACAGGGGACAGCGGTGGTGGGACAGTGCTGCCTAGCCCACGGTATAGGAAACAGTTGGCTATAGGCGTTCGACCCTCCTCCTCCTCCAGAAGCGAAAGCTCGTCCACAGAGCGCAGTCTTACGAGCACTCCATCTGCAGCTGCCACTGTTGCACACGAGGTGTCCCCCTATCGAGCAGCTAGTGGAAAGCGTCAGCAGGCTGTGTTGCAGACGATGTGTTTGGGCGACAGACACACCGCCGAGGTGCTGGCCGAGTACTTGAAGCGACAAACTGAGTCATGGCTGGGCATTGTACATCTTGAGGCAGGCAATTTAGTTAGTGATAACGGCCGTAATTTTGTGGCAGCCATAGCCCTTTCAAAACTCAGCCACATACCTTGCTTGGCTCACACCTTGAACCTGGTGGTGCAGTGCTTCCTCAAAAATTATCCTGAGTTAACAGCCCTGCTCCAGAAGGTTCGAAGACTGTGCGCGCACATCCGCCGGTCGCCTGTACACTCCGTTCGTATGCAGAAGCTGCAGCGATTGCTCCACCTTCCCAACCACCGCCTCATTATCGACATTGCAACAAGGTGGAACTCCACCCTGCACATGGTGAAGCGGCTGTGCGAGCAGAGGCAGGCCATAATGCATTTGTGGGAGGATACACAGCCAGGCACTTTGAGAGCAGACATGGAGTTAACAGGTGTGCAGTGGTCGAAGCTGAAAGACCTCTGTAAAGTCCTTCAGTGTTTTGAGGAATGCACATGGCTGGTAAGCGCAGACGACGCCATCCTAAGCATGAGCATCCCACTTATGCGTCTGCTCATGCAAACTTTGACGCACCTTAAGGAGCAGGCGTCTGCAGCCAATGTTGATGAGGAGGAAGAGGAGGAGGGAATCCTTGATGACATTCAGCCATTGTCTGCTCAGGGACCTCTCCTGGATGAGGTGGAGGAAGAAGAGGAGGAGGAGGATGATGATGGGGATGATTACTTAGGGGAGGAGGATGCATCTCGTGGGGCAAGTGAAAATATTGGCGTGGCAAGGTCTGGTACAGGGTTTGTGCGTGACTGGGGGGATGTGGATTTGCCAGAAAGTGCTCCTCCACCCAGCACTCGCAGTGCATCATTGACACCGGGAACATTGGCCCACATGTCAGATTATGCCTTGCAGATCCTAAAAAGGGACCCCCGCATTGCCAAAATGATGATCGATGACGACTACTGGTTGGCCAGCATCCTGGATCCACGCTATAAAGGCAAATTACAAAACATCATGCCACAGGAGAACCTTGACCTAATATTAGCTAATAAACAAGCAACTCTGGTAAATCGGTTGCTTGAGGCATTCCCAGCACACAGCAGCGGTGATGGTTCTCACACGAGCCGTACGGGCCGGGGCAGCTTGGCAGAGGTGTTCATGGTGCACACAGCAGAAGTGGCGTTGGAGACAGGGGTTTCATGACAATGTTGTGGACTGATTTTTCAAGTACCGCTCACACAACTGGTAATACTGCATCGATGGAAAGTGACAGGAGACAGCAGTTGTCAACTATGGTTACTTTTCCTCCCATATCGATGTTCTCCCACACAGGTCATTCCCCTTTGACTATTGGGCCGCTAAACTGGACACCTGGCCTGAATTGTCACAATATGCCTTACAGGAGCTCGCTTGCCCAGCTGCAAGTGTGCTATCGGAAAGAGTCTTCAGTGCAGCTGGATCAATCCTGACAGAAAAAAGGACCCGTCTGTCAACCCAAAATGTGGATGATCTAACCTTCATTAAAATGAACCATGCATGGGTTTCCAAGGATTTTGTCCCACCTACCCCTGATGACACATAGGGTGACAGAAAAATGGCTTGCTTTGGTCCACCTCTTCCTGGGACTTGACCTATTTCGCCTTTTGCATCAGCTGAATGTCCAACATCAACATATGCCACTTTCTAAAACTCCCTAACTGTACTGCCTCCCCCCCCATGGCCGGGGTCACCACCTAGCGCACGACACCGTGCGAGTGCCGTTGCCCTGGACAGGTGGGTAGGCCGACTCTTGGGCGCAGGCACTGGCACAGGGTCCCTCATAGTCTAATCAAGTGTCTCTGACGGTGGTGGTGCACACCCGCCGTCAGACACACCGCCGTACTATGAGGGGTCCAGTGCCAGTACCGAAGCCCACGAGTGGGCCCCCCTTGCTTGGGCAGGGCCCCAGCATTTGCAATCTTTACCTCTCCCTGCTCCTCCGCTGTGTAGTCTGGGCCGTCAAATCCATACTGTGCCTGACACCGTCTGAGCCTGCCTCCTGATGTATAGACATATATTTTGAATGTGTACGCTATCCATACATGTTATCCCGGGATACGGTACCCTTTCTCACCTTTGTGCAATCACGTGCAAGCCATACTGGGCCTAACACCGTCTGAGCCTGCCTCCTGATGTATAGACATATATTTTGAATGTGTACGCTATCCATACATGTTATCCGGGGATACGGTACCCTTTCTCACCTTTGTGTAATCACGTGTAAGCCATACTGGGCCTAACACCGTCTGAGCCTGCCTCCTGATGTATAGACATATATTTTGAATGTGTACGCTATCCATACATGTTATCCTGGGATACGGTACCCTTTCTCACCTTTGTGCAATCATGTGCAAGCCATACTGGGCCTAACACCGTCTGAGCCTGCCTCCTGATGTATAGACATATATTTTGAATGTGTACGCTATCCATACATGTTATCCGGGGATACGGTACCTTTTCTCACCTTTGTGCAATCACGTGCAAGCCATACTGGGCCTAACACCGTCTGAGCCTGCCTCCTGATGTATAGACATATATTTTGAATGTGTACGCTATCCATACATGTTATCTGGGGATACGGTACCCTTTCTCACCTTTGTGCAATCACGTGCAAGCCATACGGGGCCTAACACCGTCTGAGCCTGCCTCCTGATGTATAGACATATATTTTGAATGTGTACGCTATCCATACATGTTATCCTGGGATACGGTACCCTTTCTCACCTTTGTGCAATCACGTGTAATCCATACTGGGCGTGAGAACGGCTGGCGAGCTGTTAAGCAAGCTACAGCACCTGTGGTTTGCACACGTAAGTTTTTCATTTTTTCAGGAATGACGGTTAGGCCTAATTCCAGAACTGCGGTTGACCTGCACTTACTGGGAAATCATCGTTCGCGGGTAATAATTGTAATCAGTATCCCCATCACTAACGTTGTTCAGCGGGTTATCTGCACCTGTAAGCGACAAACGCTGGCCTTTTCAGTGTAGCGCACATGCAGCCACGGACATGTAAGGGCATGACACACCAGTTATTGGCCAATCTTATGTGCCAGAGCCTCACGTGTCCCTCTAGTAAGCCAGACTCGGACCGTGGGGCATGACGGAGTCTTGTTCGTTAACAGAATTAAGCTTGCAATGTGTGCATCTGTTCTGTAGCTGGCATGGTTGAGGTTTCCCAGGTGGAGTTGAATTTAACCATTTGCTCCACTCCTGGTGGTGCCCTTCTGGATTTCCTTTAAGGTTCAGCTTTGCAACCATACTGCCCACGTAAAACAAACACTTTGCCTTCATGAACGATGTTTGGAGGGTCATGACTCGTGGGAATAACGCCACCCAATCAGTTAACCTGCTAGAGAGATCCTTCGTTGCTCCCAAGCATGACATCACACTCCCTAGGAGGAAGGTAATGCCACTGTGGCGACCGTACTCCTGGGGGCGACACAAGTGCACTGATGCCCAGCCACTGCTCGATGAATCTGCTGGTACATTGACCCAGACCACTACATTCCCCTCGCACGCTACCCGGCCTGAATCTGACCCTGATGAAACTCAGGTTACCCTTCCCATATACAGTTCCATCTTACATGGTGACAAAGAGGAAGCTGCAGATGAAAGTGCAGGTTCGGCCCACCCGCCATCAGACACACCACCGTACTATCAGGGGCCCTGTGCAAGTGCCGTCGCCAATGAGTGGGCCCCCCCTGCTTGCTCAGGATCACAGCACTTGCAAGGTTCAAATACTGTGCAGTGAGATGGAAGATGGGGATGACGAGGAGTCCAGACTAGTACAGGGATTCCCTAGCGAGGAGACTTATTTGATTGTTTTCAATGTTGGGACAGCAATTTTTGGGGAGCACGATACTCTGGAGAATGATAGATGGGGCCCACCATACACTGGAACATTCCAAAGGTGGACATCAGACACTGGAGCAGCATTTACAGGGCCCATTATACACTAGAGCATTAGAAATGGGGCCCATTATGTTTGGAGCATTATTTGGGCTCATAAGACAGTGGAGCTTCATCCATGGGGACCAACATATACTGTAGCATTATGTGGAGCTCATCATATACTGTTTCAAACATTATATGGGACCAATGATTCTGTATGGAGAAATAGATGGGCCTCGTCATGAGATGTAAAAAGTGAAGTATTTTTCATTGTACTATACCGCTATTTCTCTGCCGTATCGGAGCATGATGAGTTGTGGTATTATGTGTTAAAGGGGCGCTCTTTCGCCCAGGGCACATGAAAACCTGGAGCCAGCCCTACCCCCCCACAACTTTAGCCAAATAACCCCCATTTTTCAGTGCGTAACTTGTATTATGAAGTTAATTAAGGTTGACAAGCTTAAGTAAGAAGAATTGATGCTTTTGGCAATCAAATGAGCACTGTAGGTGTGTTTCCTGTCCTCCTCTCACTGCCGACTTTTATTCCCCATTGACTTACATTGGGTTTCGTGTTTCGGGACGACCCCGACTTTTCCCTATAATCGGCCGATCTTGCTCGACCCGACTTTTGGAAAAGTCGGGTTTCACGAAACGAAACTCAACCCTAAAAAAACAAAAGTCGCTCAACTCTACTCAACACTAGTTATCACTATTTGTAAAGAAATGCAGATGGTGCTCAGCAAGATAAGTATTCAAAGTCCATGTTGGAATTTTAAGAAAAATGCGTCACTCACTATTTCTTTGAAAAAATTCAGTCCTTTATTTCATCTTCAGTCAAATAAGTGGCGGGTGGCAGGCAGGGGGTGAAGGGATGTGTATGAGACGGACAACAGCCATTTCACACTCATCGCTGCACCTCATGCCTATGTCCCATCGCTTATTTGTCTGAAGAAGAAATAAAGGACTGAATTTTTTCAAACAAATGGTGAGTGACGCATTTTTCTTATACTTGCAACATGGACTTTGAATTCTTATCTTGAATACCACATAATAAACCTCAGTGGCTTCAGAACATCAGTCTATAAGGATGTGTGGATGTATGTGTGTGTGTGTGTGTGTATGGATACATGTGTGTAGGTGGATGGTTGTATGTGTGTGGATGGATATATAGGGCAGCATGGTGGCTCAGTGGATAGCATTGCAGCGCTGGTGTCCTGGGTTCGAATCCCACCAAGGACATCTACAAGGAGTTTGTATGTTCTTCCCGTGTTTGCGTGGGTTTCCTCCCACATTCCAAAGACATACTGATAGGGAATCTAGATTGTGAGCCCCATCGGGGACAGTGATGATAATGTCTGCAAACTGTAAAGCGCTGCAGAATATGTTAGCGCTATATAAAGATTATTATATATGAGTGCGGATGGATGTGTGTGTGCGGATGTGTGTGTTGCTAGATCTATGTGTGCGGATGGATGCATGTGTGTTGATGAATGTGTTTGTGTGTATGGAAGGATAGATGAGTAAGAGAGAGAGGGATGGAGGGATACAGTTAAGCTCACCTAAGTAGAAGCCTTTTTCTTCCTGTTTTGTCCAATCACCTGCATCATTTCCCTGCTGCTTCTCACTGTGTGCTGCAGGGAGAGACTGGAGCAGGAGGCAGGAGGGGGAGGATCCGGCAGACACTGGGGTCGGTTGACCACTTTCTGCCAGACAGGAAAAGTGGGAGAGTGAGCAGCACCTCCAGAATCAGGAGACAGCTGCTCACCAGACTAACCTTCCTCTAGTGTTAGGGTCGTGACCGACCCGTTTTAGGTTTTAAATGCATACAAATTCTACATACATTTGTTTATTGCATCAAGACTTTTTGACTTTTTCAGGAACTTATTTTTAAACAAAATACAATAAAATAAAACTATTTTACTAAATTCTAAAATGCTCTTATTAAAATTATAACATTTGTGTTGTTGGGGTCAATTTCGACCCATGTCTAATATAAGAGTAAAAAAACAATAATAAGTCCCAAAACTGAACTCATAAACACAATATAAACCCACAGCCAGCCCTAACTCCAACAACTTGAGTTAGGGACATGTCCAGGCATGTATGGCCAAATCAGCTTAGAGTTGGTACTTTGCAGAGTATACATCTCCAGTTTACACATGCAACAATGAGGAGAAGATTTGATGTAAGCCAAATTCTGGATTATATCTTAGATGATAATGAATCAGAGGACACACAGCAGCAAACTGATACAGATGAACAGGTTTCTGAGGCGGAAGATGATGTGGAGTATCAACCGGAAGACACAGACAGTTCTGATCAGTCTCATGAGGAAGTCACTGGTGCTGAAGCTGCTCCCGCTGAAAGATTCAAATCCAAAAGTGGCAAGATCAGTTGGAGCTCAGTACCTCCAGATGTACATGGCAGGGCAGATGCTGCAAATGTCATAAAAATGACCCCTGGGATCACAAGGTTTGCTGTGACAAGAATAAGTGACATCAAGACATGTTTTGATCTGTTTATGCCAATGTCAATAAAAAAGTCATTATTGCTATGACAAACCTTGAAGGAAAAAAAGTCCACGGCAACATGTGGAATGACCTTCATGATGATGTCCTGGATGCCTACATTGGTGTTCTTCTCCTTGCTGGAGTGTACAAATCCTGCAATGAGGCCACTGATAGTCTCTGGGATGCATCGACAGGCAGGAATATTTTCCGGGCAACAATGTCACTTAAAAAGTTTCAAATGATATCAAGAGTCCTCAGATTCGACAACAGAGACATGAGAACAAAATCTGACAAACTTGCTCCCATCAGGGATGTTTGGGAGAAATGGGTGCAGCTCCTTCCACTGATGTTCAACCCAGGGCCAGAGGTGACAGTAGACGAACGTTTTCTCCCTTTCTGCGGAAAATGCCCCTTCCGGCAATACATGCCTAGTAAGCCAGGCAAGTACGGCATAAAAATCTGGGCAGCCTGTGATGCAAAAACTAGCTATGCATGGAATCTACAGATTTACACAGGCAAGTCTGCAAGCGGCATCCCTGAAAAAAAACAAGGAAAACGTGTAGTCCTCGATATGACTACTGGACTGCAGGGTCACAACATTACTTGTGACAATTTTTTTACCAGCTATGACCTTGGACAAGAACTTCTCAGGAGGAAAATCACCATGGTGGGCACAGTGAAAAAAAACAAACCTGAGCTGCCAGCTGAATTGTTGCAGATGAAGGACAGGACTCCACTTTCCTCAAAGTTTGTTTTTGCAGACACCACCACTGCTGTTTCATACTGCCCCAAAAAACGACGGAATGTGGTACTGATGTCCACACTTCACAAAGATGCAGCTGTGTCATCAGGAAGTGACAAAAAGCCCAGAATCATCCAAGACTATAACAAAAACAAAGGAGGAGTGGACAACCTGGACAAGCTGACTGCCACCTACACTTGCCAGTGAATGACTAGGAGATGGCCAATGGTTGTATTTTACAATATCCTTGATGTGTCAGCATGCAATTCATTTGTGTTGTGGACCCACATTCACCAAGGATGGAATTCAAAGAAAAAAACAAGCAGAGTATGTTTCTTGAGGAACTAGGAAGATCCCTTGTCAAGGCGCACATTGACCAAAGGGAACAAGTGCCCGAAGACCCAGCCGCTGCAGCCTTGGTCCGACAACTCCAGAGCTCAACAAGTGCTTCGTCCACACCCACAGCAACACAAAGAGCATCATCACCAGCATCCTCCTCAACCAGGCCTGCCTCAACATCAACCACAACAGCCACAACCCCAGTGAGACCACCTGATTCTAAAAGAAAGAGGTGTCAGGTCTGCCCTAGCAATAAGGACAGAAAGACAAACACATCGTGCTTCGCCTGCAAAAAATACCTCTGCAAAGAACACACAAAAAGTATCACTTTTTGCCACACATGCATCTAAATACTAATGCATCTAAAAACTAGTACTTGATTTCTGTTGATTTGATTTGCTTGATTGATTGTTGTTTGTTTGTTTGTTTGACCTAGAAAAGCTACTTTTTATTATTATTGCTATTAATGTTAATATAATTTTCATCTTTTATTTGCATTAAAGTTCTATAAAAAAAAAAAATCTGTTTTTTGCCTTTTTCATAAAGTAGTTAGATATGGGTCAAAGTTGACCCGTAACACCATAGATGTTACTAGAGTTAATAATAAAAAATATATATATGTATATTTTTTTTACATTTAAGAAATGTGTTCTAAAACCCTTCAGTAATAGTCAAGTAATATAACAAACTTTTTTAAGTTTATATTATTCTCTTGAGGTTCACTTGACAATATTTTTATATTGAAAATGAAGGGTATGCTCTCAAATGAAAGGCCCAGGGGGCCAAAACAAAAATATTAAAATCAATCCTTCCATGGATGAGAAACCCTAACAAGGTAGCTAAGAGGTAAGAAACAAATTGGATCATAAATAACTGTTTTTAGGGTATCCTAGGGGTGATTTAAGACACGGGTCAAAACCGACCCGTTAACATAAGAAAGAGTAACAGAAAGCTAACACTAGAGGAAGGCTAAGTGTGATATCTAGGACACCATGCAGAATGCTAACAGGGAGTATTTTACAAACTGTCAGCATTCTGCTTCCTAGGTACACACACAAATTATAAAAAAAAGTCCAGGCAACACACCTTTAAAGGCTTTTTCTACTGATCCATTTTTCTAAAATGAAATTTACAGTACAGTAAATCAACTTTGTAATAGCCATTAAGTTTCGCAGGTGCTTAAAGCTCTCTAGTGTTCACCCTTATACCATCATACAGGAATATAGTATTCTTTGACTTAGGGGCTCGTCACACATAGCGAGATCGCTGATTTTGTGACGCATCAGCGATCTCGCTAGAGATCTTGCTGTGTGTGGCACGCATCAGCGACCGGCCCCCCCGCTGGGTATCACTGATCGAGCAGGAATGTCCTGGGCCATTTTTTGATCGTTGGTCTCCCGCTGGCCAGCACGCATCACTGTGTGTGGCAGCGGGAGACCAACGATCAGCGAGCTCTTAGCACTGTAAGCAGATGCTGAGAGCTGGTATCCAAGGTAAATATGGGGTAGCTAAGCACGTGCGGCGCTTAGTTACCCGCTGTGTACCTTGGATACCAGCGTGCTCGCGCTAGGAGCTGGTATTCAAGGCAAACAGCGGGTAACTAAGTGCCGCGCGCTCTTAGTTACCCAATATTTACCTTGGATACCAGCTCTCAGCGCGAGCACGCTGGTATCCAAGGTACACAGCAGGTAACTAAGCGATGCGCGTGCTTAGTTACCCGATATTTACCTTGGATACAGCGTCCTCACTGGTTCTGATCACTGTTTGGCAGCTCACTAGTGATCATGTAGCGATGCACCAGCGATCCTGACCAGGTCGTATCGTTGTCAGGATCGGTGGTGCATCGCTTGGTGTGAGGGGACCTTTAGGGGTTGCTGGCTGCTTACATGGAGCAGCTGCTGACAAGTGGAGTATATTTAGGGAAATGCCTAAACAAATCAGGTGAAACCCAGAGAGAGAGCAGACAATAGCAGAATGAAGCCCAAATTTATTGTCAATGGATAGCCAAGTTCCAGGAGGTCAGGCAGTGACATCAGGCAAAGACAGTAATTAGGTAGTCCAAGCTTCAACTCCAGAACAACAATAAAGGGAAACTAAGGAAAATTAATTAAGGAACAAAGCTGAATAGGGAAGAGGTAACTCCATTAATAAGAGCCCCATGGTAATATAACAAGACAAGGATTGTCACTGGAAAGGAACCATGTAGGAATTTGAAAAGGACACTGTATGCCCCCATTGAACTCTGAACCCATTCTAATTTTGGTCTCCTGGATGACCAAAAGCAGTAACTGAGAGGTGAAATCAACACATTCTGTCCTTCTGGGCAAAACCAAAGACGATGTAAATCTACTTTAATTTAGAGATATAGCCTTTTTGAAAATAGAAAATTAAATCTCAGTATATAAAGTTTCCATGCAATAGTTAGTGGGAGAGTTTTCAACGTAAAGACACAGTCTACATGAGCGCTGAACCGTTTTCAATTGTTTTTGGCCGCTTTAGTATTAGGGTTTTCATGCTTCGTAAAACTTTCTTTTCTCACTTCTCACTCTATCCAGAGGGTCCAGTGATGATGTAGCACAAATTCTCAGGATGTATTACATTTAGATTATATTATGATTCTTCTGCATCCAAAACTAATAAAGGATCAGCAGCGCAGGACATGTGTTTTAAATTTCTGTGAAAGATGTGCTAATTTCCTCCGAGAACGTCCAGTAAAGATTGACAGACAGTGAACAGATGAGACAGACTTAAATCTGAAAGCAGGCAAATAATACAGTATGCACACATTCAACTTTCTAAAGAGAATGATTATACTGAGAGCTCACAATGGATAACATCAGGTATAACCTCATTTATTACGGCAAGCTTCGATGGGAAAGGTGAAGAATACTCAGATGATCATTTACTATATTTCTTCCGCTAACATAACAACAGATGTCATACTTGTTTTTCTTGGAAAACTCGCGTACTAAACCTAATACCAGGAGACCTTTTCAATACATTGCAATTTCCCCCAGTGAACAAAAGAAATTTCTTTTCTGACACATAGAAAGCGTGGGATCCCCCCGGACATCATGACCTACGCATGTTAATCGATGTGGCCTCCAAGCAAACACTGATACATACAATTTTACATTTTATACTCAACAGCAAAGCTATGTAAAACCTTGTGCTTATTTAAAAATAATAAATATCACCTTTAGTAAATCTAGGTTATGAAAACTACAAAGAAAAAAAGAAGTCGAGCAGGACTATGTTAACCACATACACTATATTGTGGCTTGCAAATGTTTTCATCCCCTTTGCTTTTTTTTCCTATTTTCCTATATCACAGCCTGTGTTTAAATATTTTTAATCTGATTTATGTGTGATGCATCAGCGCTAAATAGTCTAAGTTGGTGAAGTGCAGCGAGAAAAATACAGCCATAAACTAAATTTATAGTATCAAATAAATGAAAAATAGCATGTGCATACAGTGGCAGGATGACATATTTACTTTGTATTTTAGGCCCAAAAATATTTTCATCTTTTACATTTTAAAAATTGCAAAAAGGAAAATTGTACAATGCAAAAGTTTGGTCACCTTGCATGGTTATTGCCTAGTAAAACCAACTTTTGAAATGATCACAGCTTGTACACACTTTTTGTAGTCAGACAATAGTCTTTCAATTCTTGTTTTAGGGATTTTTATGTAGTCTGCTGTGGATTTTTAAGTGTGTTTAGAACCATTATCGATTTGTAGAAGCCATCCTCTTTTCAACTTCAGCCTTTTTGCAGATGGTGTAATGTTTGCATCCAGAATTTGATAAAATTTCATTGAATCCATTCTTCCCTCTACCCCTGAAATGTTCCCCGTGCCATTGGCTGCAACACAACCCCAAAGCATGAATGATACACCCCCATGGTTAATGGTGGGCGAGATGTTCTTTTCCTGAAATTTTGTGCCCTTTTTTCTCCATACATACTTTTGATCATTGTAGTCAGACAGTTCTACAGTATATTAACCTCATCGGTTCACAGAACTTGTTTCCAAATTGCATCAGCCTTGTTTAGATGTTCTTTTGCCTAATTTTGAGGATGGATTTTATGGTGAGGACGCAGAATAAATTTTCTTCCTATGAAGGTCATATTTGTGCAGGTGTCTCTGAACAGTAATGATCTTACCACCAATCAGAGCCAAGTTTCTCGTGATGTCATGCAGATGACAGCGTGGGAAACACGTGTTGTTCGGGGTGCCAAACCCAAACAGTAAAATGGACTATCTGTCCTAGGTGTTCAGTACGGAGCCCGAAATTTACTTTTCGGGTTCGCCCATCTGTAAATATGTTATATTTTTTCCAACAAAAAAATTAGAAAAATGCCACAGCTACATATTTTGCAAGGGACTGCACAGTCCTAATCCCTGTCTACAGACTGCATTCTGCCACTGTCGCTGGTCTTGCAACTATCTTTCCCTAGACTAAGTGCAGAATGTATGTGATACAAACAGTGATGCAAACGATTAGCCCTTAGAAGGCCTCTTCGCATGATTGTTCAGCTTCAGCCCCAGTATCAACATTACAGGACTCTAATTCGTTATACTGTACATACATACGCCTGGACAAACCCTTTCTCCCTCCAATACAAACTATCACAGAGTTGTGCGATGGTGTCAGTGTGGTGGACCTGGCGGCAACTATACTTTTATAACCCCTGATGACGTCACACAGCCAACCAATTACAAAAATGCCGCTAGAAAGATGGCCATGGCTTTACAGCAATCAATCTCCACATGCTAATTGACTGTATAACAGGCGGAAAACATGCAAGACGGGATTCGAGTTTGAAATCGAGCACCACCCAATGCTCACTGAGCAGTAAGCCATTTCGAGTACCCAGATATTTGAGAAATATTTGAGTGTCACTGAGCATGTTCGCTCATCCTTATTAATTATAGATTATTTAGGAGAAAAAGGTTAATAAATTGACTTGTTACAACGACAACAACCAATTTAGTAACACACAAAAACTCATCAAAAAACACAAATTCAGTAATTAAGTATTTATATTCTTAATTGTTGTATCCATATAGAGTATCTTCATTAAGACATTGGACATATACAGTACACAGTAGGAAAACTACATAGAAAGGGATAACCCACACATATAGGAAGGGAAAAGCAAATAGCTACCTAATGCGATGTATCATACAATAGCCTAATATAAGAATATCATACTAAATATATTGTGATCTGTAGGTTTAAGAGGGCGCAAACCAATTACAAGTAGAAATGGACAGTAGGGAACAAAAAAAACAGTCTCAATAGAGCATCCAAAATCATCAAGTTCCAGCAATAAATACATCTACAAACTTTCAGTAAGTCAGATTAAACCAAGTACAGCACCAAGAAACCCCCCAATCCCCAACATGCGCTTCTGAATTCAGTGAACTCTACTACCTTATAGACTATAACCTGCTTTGACCCATTGTGTGTGCTCAATAGTCTGCATGAAAATTGCATATTAAAACAAAATTTGACATTGTGCAATTTTATAATGACAGATTCTGTCGGTACAATATTTTTTTTGCGATCCTCATTACTTCTGTACGTTTTGTAATCTTGTTATTAATCTGTCACATTAGACTTGCACTTTGAAAACTGTGTGTTAACGTGCCTATTGCTCAGTAAGTGTTCCTGCTCCTTTAAAGAATAAGAGAAGGTGCAACTTCTATTTTATTGACTGGAGTTTAAGAACTCTGGTTTACCATGTGAGAACAGATGAGAGTTCAAATAACCTTTGCTAAAACAGTTTGCTTTATTTTAACTGAAAACCCAATGTTCCATTAGGGAGCTGGCATTTATGGATATAATTTATAATGCTATCATAAAATGTTTCTATTTTTCTCTTTTTTTGGGTAAAGTCTTTGGCTTTACTTCAATATTTCCCATAATAAGAGTATTAAAATGGTAGATTATGGTACGGTTGCAAATTTCAAATGCATTATAGTGTGTGGTTTCTGCAAAGTTTAAGACCAAGAAACTTGAGAATAATAATGAACTTGCGCTCATAAAGTAATTCCTATTCTTTTGGCTTCAAATACTGAATTCAGAAAACATGTTGACTCTTAAAGATATATCACATATTACTGTACTTCTGTTTTAAGGATATTTTGAAACATTTTGTCAGTGCCAACGCTTCAAATTTTTTCATGTTCCCTTTGTTTGTTCCACATTTTGCCAATGAATAGACAAAAGCCATATACTCAATATTTTATGCTCCCTTGGTTCCACACTAGCTTTCTACACCTTCCTTTGATGAGTGGAAAATTTATATCTAATATCTTCCCAACACATTTTTTTATATCCAATAAGAACCAAGTAGGCACCACCATATATAAGGAATCAACCTTAGGCATGTAAAACTTAACATAAAGACATAAAAAAAAGACATGCCATACAGAAGTACAACTGTAGTTCTTTTACAAAACTATTATATGTCGGCTCGTACTCTATCCATCTCTCATTGTTTACATATGGGCTATTGTCATAGTAATAATGGTCTGCCTTTAATTTTTGCATAGCATTAGCATCTTATGCAACTTATATCCATTTAGGTCTGTTTTCACTATGTACTATTCTGGTTTACAGGTTGGTTGATTATTTTATGTTTTAATTATTTATACTTAGTGTTTGTACTCAGCGCTCTGTATTATTTGGTCGTGTATTTTTTATGTATCTATAGCTCAAACATTTGAAACATTTATATATTTAGTGAATAGGCAAGTTGGGTTTCAGCTCCAATGTGGTTACTTTGGTCCATGTATTGTGCAAGCTAACTTTTTTAAGTGTTTATAAGTGCTTTGCTCTAATCAGTTTCAATAAATATTTGACATTTTAAAGTGATTCTTTTTGGTATGTCATGTCTCTTTTCTTATGTCTTTGTTTTTTTTTATATCTTTAGTGCCCTTGAGATGCTTTATACCAAGTAGGACCAGTCATGGGTCCTTCCATAGGTGATTCTGATCGTGTGCCAAAACATGACAGCATATCTTGCTTCTGTGTGTGACCACAGTAGTTTGTAAAAGGGACAAAAGCTATTTCAACAGCTAAATGAATAAATCAATGTTGGAACAAATCAAATCAGACCTTATTGGTCATGACCTCAAGATGTTTGAGTATGTATTCATGCACATTTGCATGCTCTTAAAGCAGACTATAGTAGGTCATACCTTTCCTGCTTGTAATTAGGAATTTGTTTGCTATATCTTTATGACCAAGTAGTTTTGACAGATCTTGCTGATTTTTTAGTTTTGTTTGTTGATTAATGATAAGCGGATCAGGCAAAATGTGAATTTTCCCATAACATATGATTTGCTGTGATGTTAGTTTCTGCAAATTGAATATCCCTTATGATGTACTGAGGTCTCTACGGACCTCACAGCATAATAAATGTAATATAGGAAAAAATAAAAGAAATCCTTATAGTCACCCCACTGCTCATTTCTCTGGCCCTTATGCTCCTCACTGTCACCCATCCGATCTTCATTGTATCTCCTGATTCCTGCTATGAGTGCTGAAATATCAGGACCTCTCACATTCAGTCAGAACTTCCAGCTTTATTTAGTACTGTAAAAAAAATTTAGGCAAGTATGAAAAAAATGCTGCAAACAAAGAAGCATTCAAACATAGAAGTGTTAATAGTTTGTTTTTATCAATTAACAAACTGCAAATTGAGAGAAGAATAAAGAAATTTAAATCAAATCAATTAGTGTGACCGTACTTTGCCTTCAAAACAACACCAATTCTTCTGGATACACGTGAACAGAATCTTTGAAGGAACTCAGCAAGAGATTACTGCTCCAAACATCTTGGAGAATTAAACACAGATCCTTGGTGGCTGTAGGCTTGCAGAAAACTTTTTGTATCTTTCTGTATACTCGATAATGTTGAGGTCAGTGATTTGTGGGGACCATATCATTACTCCCAAGACTACTTATTCTTCTTCACGCTGAAGTTCTTCATTATATTGTCTGTGTGTTTGGGGTTGTTTCTCTGCTGGAGACTAAGACTGGCTTCACATTTGCAGATGGAGGATCTGTGGCCATCTGCGAACTTCCTCTGTGAAGCTCCGCCCACAGCCGCACCTCCTCCGGTCAGCTCCGCCTATGGCCACATATTTCTGCATGCGACCTGCGTACCCTATCTTTAACATTGGGTATGCAGGTCGTGCAGATGTACGCAGATGCCTCTACATGCATCGTTTTGATGATGCAGTGACCCGAGTCAAATGCATTATGTTGGAATTTTTGTATGGTCCCCGCATTGTCAAAATGACACATGCGGAGGCATCCACAAACATCCGCATGTCCTGCGTACCCAATGTTAAAGATAGGGTACGCAGGCCACATGCAGAAGTATGCGGCCGTAGGCGGAGCTGACCGGAGGAGGTACGGCTGTGTCCGCAGATGGCCGCAGATAATCCATCTATAAATGTGAAGCCAGCCTAAATTTGGAGCAAATCAGATAACGCCCTGAGTATATTGCGCGCATAAGCCCTATTTTCCAAGCAAGAACAGTGATATTTGTGTTCATTCTATTTACTCTGCATGATTCTTGCTTTGACATTAGCAATGGAAACAGGCTTTAAGATCTGTAGTACTTTCCAAAAACTACATTTTTGCGGTTATATGAGCATAAAGTGAAAAAGTATAAACTCCCTATTAACACCTTTCCTGAAACACAAATAGTGCTTTTATGATTCTTTTTAATAAAACACTACTTTTCATGTTAGTCTCCTTTCAGAAGGCTAATCCTCTAAAAAACAACCAGGAAGTCACAGTTCCCTCGCAGCTGCTCAACAACCTGTCTATTATATTTTTAGCTTTCAAATTGGGAAATATCTCATTTATCCGATGAATGCAGTTTTGAGAACAACCTATTGCTAAGCTCAAAATGATGTAAAGCTGAGAGTATTTGGTAAGGTGTCAGCGAGCTTAAATAAAATCAATGATACCTTCAGTCTCATGCTACCTGTTTTAATGGTTGAAAACCAGCCTCTTAGACCAAATCAGCACCTACTTGTGGCTAGAATGTGAGTTGACTTAAATATGTAATTCTACATGAAGTGTGAACAGTTTGTTTAATTGCAGAAATGCTTTACTAAGCATTTTCCATAACTAATATTTTATATATGTATTTTATAAAATGAACCTCTTAGTTAATCCAAAAATCAAATTAACCAAAATTGAGAAGGAACTTAATGTATGAATGAAATAGTCAAGAAGTGCAGTAGTGTTGCCATCCAAATTTGAAATGGAGAAGAAAATTGTATTAAAATTGTATTAAATTAGTTAATTGTCACAAAATTATTACAGTATATCAGAACAGTTCATATATAAGGGACTTGTATGGAAAAAAAACATTCACTGTCTAATAAAAACTTTGCTCAGTCTAAAATTAAGTTTGCAGTCACTGTGAGACTGTAGAGTTTTGAATCCCCCTGCGCACACACTGTGTGCTGTGAGGATTGGCCGGTTTCGGAGCCAGCAAAGGGGGTGATGTATGCAATGTGCATACTCCCAGGCCATCTAGTGAGCGTGGCCTCCCTCCACATTAGTGTATGGAGTGAGTGCTGGCTGTGTAGGGGAAGCAGCCTCGCTCAATACACTTATGCAGAGTGAGGCCATGTCTACTAGATGGCTTTTGCCCGGGAGTATGCACATCGCATACATCAATGTATTTCCCGGGCTCAGAGACTGGTGAATTCTTGCAGCGCAGAGTGCAGGCGCTGGAGTTGAATGAAAAGTCTGCAGTCACACAGAGTCACTGCAGACTTTTCATTTTAGACTGGACAACCCCTTTAAAGATAGCTATTAGCCATCTTATCCCATAAACGTGCACTGATCAGATGACCCACCAAGTTAAGTTGATTAGTCAGAACATGCACTGTCAATAACCTCTGGCAGTGGTTCTTTTCCCAAGGAGACAAAAGATACTTGTGACAATCCCGCTGCCACTAAATTTATAATTTATATTTGTTAATTTGTCTTTATCTTACATCTACAGAAAATCAAATTGATTTAAACGATTTGGATTTGATTTGTGTGGATCGCCAAAAAAAGCCTGCCAAATTTTTATATATTGCAGAAGATTGCTTCAGTCAAAGAATGGCTGACATGACCTCAAGCACAACTTCTTTTCCTTCCTCCATAATTCCCTGAAGCTATTATATCACATAGAATAGCACAGTCAATCACTAGGGACTAGTGATAAGCGAGTACACTCGTTGCTCGGCTTTTCTCCGACAATACTCGGGTGTCGTCCTCAGAGTATTTTGGCGTGCTCGGAGATTTAGTTTGTGTCGAAGCAGCTGCATGATTTGCCTGAACACATGTGGGGATTCCCTAACAAACAGACAATCCTTACATGTATTCTGCCTGTCCTGCTGTCGCAAATCATGCAGCAGCGTCGACAGACTAAATCTCCAAGCATGCCAAAATTCTCGGAGGATGCTCGAACATACTTGGTAAAACCCAAGCAATGAGTATACTCGCTTATCACTACTAGGGACTATTATAGCCTATATAATAGTCTAAACAGAGAAGGCAGCAGCCATTTAAGGTGCCTATAGGATAGTGAGAATTTGCTAGAGCAAACAGCTCAGAAATAGAGATAGCATTATTTCAATAATTGTTTAAATTACTAAAGAAAGTTCCAAAAATCCAAGACACATAACTGCGACTGTTTAACTTCTAAAATGTGTTGCAAAGATTTTTCTTAGATATGTTTCATTAGTCAAAATTTATAACTGTACACTCCACACCAATACAGTTCTGTTATGCAAGAGCAGGCTGTTTAGATGTGAATCCACCTAGTATTTCATATTACATCTTTTTTTGGAAAGGGGTTGAATTTTGTTGAGAAAGCCCATATGCAAATTGCCTTTTCAGAGAGGAAGAGGACTAGAATTCTAGTGCCACCTATTGGAAGTAACAATCCTTAAAGTCAATATCGACCCTGTAACAAACTTTTCCATATGACTTAGGATAAAAGTAAAATCTGAGTCTTAATTTACAGATACGATGCTTCGGGGTATTACTCCCCATCAGGGTAAAGTATGAGATCTGAGTTGGCTAGGTGAGAGGCTTAAGACTGGGATCTAAGGGTAACGTTTCTTGTTGTGAAGAGTGACAAGCCAGACCTGGCTTTTCAGAGTAGGATACATATATATTGAAAAAATCAAAAAGAATAAATCAAACCATGTCTTGCTCAAGTCTGTTTTTTTACACTTGCTTCACAAGTCCAATTTGTCAACTGAAGACACCATACTCATACTGCAGCCTTTTGACATATTTTGCTCTGTGTAAATGAACCTTCCTATCTAGCATTTTTTATTATGTCCTTTTTGGCAAAGATTAAATAATTAGAGTGAAAATATTGTCAAAAGTTACAGGGCATTCCCATCTCCAAGATCCTATCCCAATATGTAGTAGGTACAATAATATTAGCAATTATAGTTTTTCAGTTTCTCCTTCCTCATGTGCAGGCATTGCAGGACCTTAGGTATTCATATTATATAGACTGTTCATCATTCTTGAAAATACCCTTCTTAAGGCTAGTTTCACACTAGCGTTTATTCCATGCAGCTCATGGCTCCGCTAAGCCCCGTTCCCTGCCGGCTCCCTGCCCGCCCCATCCGGTCATCGCCGCCTACTATCGCACATGGACACTTGCGATCTGCGCACCCTATCTTTAGCATAGGGTGCGCAGATCGTGCGCTGGCCGTGCGCTAGTAGGATTTTGGCATGCGCTGCGCACTTTTGAAGGTGCGCCGAGAGCGCCGAAATGCAACATGCTGCGTTTGGCGCACATGGGCGCACCTTCAAAAGTGCGCAGCGCATGCCAAAATCCTACTAGCGCACGGCCAGCGCACGATCTGCGCACCCTATGCTAAAGATTGGGTGCGCAGATCGCAAGTGTCCATGTGCGATAGTAGGCGGCGATAACCGGATGGGGTGGGCAGGGATCTGGCAGGGGGCGGGGCTTAGCGGCACCATGCACTGCATGGAATAAACGCTAGTGTGAAACTAGCCTTAGAATATCACTGTACAATTTTGTGAAGTCATCTGTACAGATAGAAATATGAAGGGAAGAGATGTTGCATGGTAAGGTAGCTTTTTTTGGTCATTTTCTAAAAGATCTTGTAGCCACATTAGAATCAGACAATATGTGCCCAGTCATCCACCGCACTTAAAGAAATAATACAAAATAGCATCTGATATATGGAATAGCTATTGTTGGTAAGATAAATAGGACTACGATATGCTTTTTACTTATGTATGGTATAATAAACCACATAGTATATAATTTATGAATTCAGTCATGGCTTTGTATGAATAGATGCCTTCTACAAATCCTCCACTTTATATTCAGTACTTTCCTTTGATGATTGTTCTCCCAACTTTCCATATCTGGGAAATAAAAGATTTTTTTTTCTAGTGATTTCTTCCTTGTTAGAAAACTAGCAATTGCTCGGTGGACTGCATCACCTAACATGGAATACTTTCATGCCATTCACAGCCTCGTAGGGCACGCTTTCTGGTTTCCATAGTGTTTGCTAAGAACTTGTCTTTGTGAAGTCAAGTCTGGAACTGACAAGCGTTCAGCAGTAAATCTGGGAACCCCAGAGTGTCGTCTAATTCCTCCCAGCGACCAGCCAGTCTTGCCACGCTCTGGAAAGATTTATTGAGGAGTAGAAGCCATGAATACATTTGCCAGTACTTTAGAACTGACATGACTTTATGTTAGAGGAATCAGGTGCATGCTTTTTGTATATATTTATTGCTTCTGTATTTTATTCTTAACTGATTCCCATATTGAGCCTTGACTCCGTCATCCATGGTGTGACAGCAGAATATATGGTTCGCTAACGATCATATTAATTCCAAAGGAGTTTTGCAACATTAACTCAGTGAGCAATCTGATGCAGTAAGACGCAGGGATACAGACTGAAGACGTGTCCCCTTATCATCGGCCTGATTTGCAGTGCTGAAACACATAGTCTTCCATCTGCTAGACATACCGACCGGGGAACACCTCAGCACAGCTGTATAAAAAAGCCTTTTGTCTAGTGAGCATTTATTCCCCAGTTCTTGACTCTACCAGAGGGCTTGCATTACTGTTGGCCTATCTGGCAAAAAAGTGTTTTATGGCACAATATATATTTCATGTAGGCAGGAGTAATTAAAAAAATATGTCCAGTGGCTTACTTTTATAGTGGTTGGTAGTAGAAACAGCTGCGTTGACTGTGCTTTCCTGCCGAGGCAACAAAGAGGTGAATACAAAGCTGTGACGAGGTACACATAATAATAAAAGTGCAGTCATGTAATTTATGTAGTATGTACAGTACACAAGCATGTTTGAAAGCCCAATGGGAGTCCGAGGAGCAGAACAAAACAGATATCTCAAAAAAAGGAATGCGTTCAAAATGGTAAGCAGCAGGTAAAATAAAGATATGTCTTTCTTTATCTTCTCTCCTTGCTGAAGATAAGTGACACAAGATGACCAGCTGTTAAAAAACCTTTTTCATTACTCTGAATTTATTTTTTTTTTCAAAGCTGGTCACATGGAGTCACTTATCTCAATATCCATGGAGCCAAGAAGAAAGGTATGGAGGAAACATTGGTTAAGGGGATGAGTAAGAATAGTGCTTGTTATGTGACCCACAAGTGCAACCAGAACTGTAGGTCCAACACCAATGGAATCAAAAGTGCTAAATGATAGATTAGCAATTGTCCAGAAATGTCCCCAAATTTTATTTTAATGTTTAATAATTGATACACTGCTGATTTTGCAAGTTTTTCCAGCTACATAGAATAGAGAGGTCTGTAATTTTTCTCGTTGGTACAGTCCAACTGTGACAGACTGAATCTTTTAAAAAATCCAGAAAATAATAATCTTTATTTTTATATAGCGCTAACATATTCCACAGCGCTTTGCAGTTTGCACACATTATCATAACTGTCCCCGATGGGGCTCACAATCTAAATTCCCTATCAGTATGTTTTTGCAATGTGGGAGGAAACCGGAGTACCCGGAGGAAACCCACACAAACTCCTTGCAGATGTTGTCCTTGGTGGGTTTCAAACCCAGGATTCCAGCGCTGCAAGGCTGCAGTGCTATCCACTGAGCTACCGTGCTGCCCATCACATTGTATGATTTTTTATATAAAATTTGCATTTTATTGCATGAAATAAGTATTTGATATAAAAGAAAGCAGAACTTTATGTTTGATACAAAAACGTTTGTTTGCAATTACAGAGGTCCTGTAGTTCTTGACCAAGTTTGTACATCAAAATTGAACAAATTAAACAAATTGAAACATAATGCAGAGGTCCAATTGGAGGAGGGGTTGTAGCTGGATTTAGTGGTGTACATGGAAGAGTGGAAGGTGGCCAACACTGTTTTACATTTTTGGTGGGTTTTCTTGAAATTTTGGCATGCAACAAAATGAACCAAATGCAAAATACAGTGTAACCATGGCTGGATGCGGCTGGTATAATTGTCTAATCAACCAAAGGTATGGCCATGTCCTTTGTGATCCACATAATGTTCAATTTTAGGAATACTATCTTCCCCATGCTGTTTGTGGACAGTTGGATGTGACTGTCTGTGATAACACCACCTGCAGTGCTAAAGGCGAGCTTTGACATAGCACTTGATGCAGGGCAGGCCCAATAGTTGACACCCAATAGTTAAATCGTTCAGCACTATCAGATTGTCCCTGAATATGTGTGGACTTGTACTCTTCTACCATTTTCTGTAAACGCTGTAGTCTGTTGATACAGCAGTATCATTTTGTGGAGCTGTATGATGTGGTGTGCTCATGAAATTTTGCCACATGGCGGACATTCTAACTCTGCCTTCTGAGGTCCTGGTGATGCCAGAGCTGTGTGGATGACTTCCTCTTCCACCTCTGCCTTGCTGTACCATTTTGACTCCACTGTCAGGTGAGAAGGGCATCAATAGTTTCTGTACAAGTGTCTTCTTGTATTGCTGCAATTTTATATCCCGCTCCACTAACAGAAGCAATCATGCGTCTCTTTCCTTGTAGCAGAGATCCCGCAGGGTGGGCTCCCAGTAATTTTCACTGGTGAAAATATAGGCATCTCAGCTGTCATTGCGCAGGCAGTGCAGCATGTATTGGCTCATGTGGCTGCAAAGAGGCAATGACAATCTGCTACCTGATTTCACAAGTTATCGCACACCACCTCCTGGCTGTGCTTGAGGTGCAGTTACACCAACCACTCATCTGTCTGTTATTTGATCCCAGTCCACCACCTTACTGAACCACACTGGGATATATGTCTCAATTCTGTTGGCCGAGCAAAATTTGTCCACTAACTTCTTTTACTGTCTGATTTCCGATTGTCTCTTGCTGACTCGGGAATCAGCTGCAGCTGATTTTCTACATTATATGCATTATATTTAACAGATTGAACTGGTGAGTTTCATCTGAGTGTAAAGCTTACTGTATTTTTTGCATAAGACCCTATTTGTGCTGATCTCTCCTACATTTTCTTGGTTAACGACATTTATCCAGTGAGCAGTTAGGGAGATGTAACGGCAGTGGCGTGCCTACTGTTCAACATATCAGTTGTTATGTGGACTTTGCCACTTATGGCATTGCACAGTGAACACCTGATTTTCTCCATCACATGTCTGTGCAGGGCAGACATGACCCGCCTGAAGAGGTAACGGCTGGAAACAACATATCATAGGATAGCCACTGCCATCAAATTTTTTAAACAGTCCATCTCCACCAGCCGGAATGGAAGCATGTGGAAGGAGTTTAATTTTCAAATTCTGTAATTGAGAAGCATGGTTTGTAGGTGGTTATGGGCAAATTTAGTCCTTTTTTTCCAGGGTTTGGAAAATAGAAAGCTGTAAACTTCCATGGGATGGTGTGGAGACACTTGATGGCACTGGTGATGATGGTAGTAGCCCTGTTGATCACGTGCAAGGGAAGAGGCCAAGACTGCAGCAGAATAGGGAACAGAAGATGGCTCTGATCTGTCATGCACATGTGGACTCCAGTGCAGCTCATGCTTATATTTCAGATGCCTAGTCACGCAGGTCGCGCTCAGGTTTAGCAGATGCTTGCCTCACTTAAGGCTCTGACGGCACAGTGTGCAAACCAACCATGTCTTGTCAGGACATTGTTTAAAAAAATAGGGAGCTCCTTTAAGCTGGCTTGGGTGTGCTCATTTCGTTGGCACAGTGGGCAGTAGTGACTGATGTACTGGCTATGGGCTGATGGATGTGCTTTTCCACCCTTCTCCCTCTTGGTCTGTGATACTGGCGCATCGAGATAACCTCATCTTCATCAGAACTGATAACATCACTATGATGGCCTTTGCTTGATGTGGAGTCTACGATCTGACCATTCTCCGCATCAATCTCAAACCACTCCACACCTCTGCCCTCCTTGCCGGTTGGCACACTGCAAGAAGATATACCATTTGGTATCTTTGAAGGAAATATATAATTGTAAGAGAAACTATAATATTAGTAAATGACTAGCAAGGCTGTATTCACATGGCTGTCTCTAAGAAAAATGACATAACATTTGCCTACTATTATTGAAGGAACTCAGAACCACTGGGTGATCTCCTTGGAGAATGAGAGGTATCAAACAAGGGAGCATCAAAGGAGCTAGCAAATTGTTTGTAACTGGACAGAATATTTCCTATTGATTGTAGAGAGAGAAGGGGCAGACACAAGAAATTTAAAGTATCGCAATTTAGCCCATTGTCCATTCACAAACAGCAACTTTTGAAAGAGCTAATCCAGGTGATCCTGGAAATATGAGCCTATGGTCAGGACTATAAAAAAACTGTGTGGAACAAAAGAAGTTGTTCACATGTGAGGACTGTGTATCCTGATGTGATCCATAATTCAATTCTCCTACTTTCAAGGAAACAGAAGATAACTTTTTTATAGCTGTTTTGCATATATCTGTGTTATTTTATTTTTATGTTTGCAAACACTATCATTCAAAATTTTGGGGTAACCCAGACAATTTTGTGTTTTCCATGAAAACTCATACTTTTTATAATCAAATGAGTTGCCAAATGAATTTAAAATCTAGTCCAGACATTGACAAGGTTCAAAAAAAAGATTTTTATTTGAAATAATTTTCTCCTTCAAAATTTGCTTTCGTCAAAGAATGCTCCCTTTGCAGCAAATACAGCATTGCAGACTTTTGGCATTTTAGCAGTTAATTTGCTGAGGTAATCTGGAAAAATTTCACCCCATGCTTCCAGAAGCCGCTCCCACA
This sequence comes from Dendrobates tinctorius, assembly GCF_039654945.1. Classification (NCBI taxonomy): domain Eukaryota; kingdom Metazoa; phylum Chordata; class Amphibia; order Anura; family Dendrobatidae; genus Dendrobates; species Dendrobates tinctorius. The sequence goes on from NW_027361737.1 coordinate 16,508,450, forward strand.
AGTTGGTTTGGCTTGATGGGCACTTTTTGCGTACCATACGGTCAAGCTGCTCCCACAACAGCTCAATGGAGTTGAGATCTGGTGACTGCGCTGGCCACTCCATTACAGATAGAATTCCATCTGCTTGCATAATTTGGAGGTGTGCTTTGGGACATTGTCGTTTTGTAGGATGAATTTGGCTCCAATCAAGCGCTGTCCACAGGGTATGGCATGGTGTTGCAAAATGGAGTGATAGCCTTCCTTATTCAAAATCCTTTTTACCTTGTATAAATCTCCCACTTTACCAGCACCAAAGCAACCCCGGACCATTACATTACCTCTACCATGCTTGACAGATGGCATCAGGCAATCTTCCAGCATCTTTTCAGTTGTTCTGCGTTTCACACATGTTCTTCTGTGTGATCCAAACACCTCAAACTTGGATTCGTCTCTCCATAACACTTTTTTCCAACCTTCCTCTGTCCAATGTCTGTGTTCTTATGCCCATATTAATCTTTTCCTTATATTAGCCAGTCTCAGATATGGCTTTTTCTTTGCCACTCTGCCCTGAAGGCCAGTATCTCGAAGTCGCCTCTTCACTGTAGATGTTGACACTGGCATATTGTGTGTACTATTTAATGAAGCTGCAAGTTGAGAACCTGTGAGGTGTCAATTTCTCAAACTACAGACTCTAATGTATTTGCCTTGTTGCTCACTTGTGCAGAGGGGCCTCCCAATTCTCTTTCTACTCTGGTTAGAGCCTGTTTTGGCTCTCCTTTGAAGGGAGTAGTGTACACCGTTGTAGAAAATCTTCAGTTTCTTGGCAATCTCTTGCATGTAATAGCCTTCATTTCTAAGAACAAGAATAGACTGTCGAGTTTCACATGAAAGTTCTTTTTTCTGGCCATTTTGAGAGTTTAATGGAACCAACAAATGTAATGCTACAGATTCTCAACAAACTCAAAGGAAGGTCGGGTTTATAGCTTCTCTAATCAGCCAAACTGTTTTCAGCTGTGCTAACATACTTGCACAAGGGTTTTCAAGTGTATTCTAAATATCCATTAGCCTTCTGACACAGTTAGCAAACACAAAGTACCATAAGAACACTGGAGTGTTGATTGTTGGAAATGGGCCTTTATACACCTATGAAGATATTGCATTACAAGCCAGACTTTTTCTGCTAGAATAGTCATTTACAACATTAACAATGTATAGAGTATATTTCTGAATCATTTAATGTTAGCTTCATTGGAAAAAACTGTGCTTTTCTTTCAAAAATAAGGAAATTTCTAAGTGACCCTAAACTTTTGAACAGTAGTGTATCTATTATTGTATGCACTGTATATTTTTTATACCAAAGCTTTACATTTGTTGGCAGTGGATTATTCAGGATACTCTCCAAGCGTGTGACAACTAGAGCTTCATTATTCAGGAACAATCAGAAACAATAAATGATAAGCTTAATAGATTGGGAATAAATCATTTGTGTGTCTCAGTCTTTGCAGCATCTACAGCAGGCTGTTTCTCTCATACACAGACACAGGAAAAACAGGAAATACAGTCACATGCTTTTCCTGTGTGAGCTTCTGGGTTTTTTTCTCTAACTTTATGAACAGCATACAAATGGAGTTGTTTCACCTAACATTTTTAATAAGTTAGATCCTTGTATGCTCTAATGAAGCCATAGCCTTAAAAATAGTGTGACCTTTTGACTGTCTGACAGTAACATGTTTTTGGGACTCATCTGCCCATTTGATGACTGGTGGCAGTGCATTAAGAAATGGGTGTGTGCGGACTGTGTCGGGGTGTGATTTATGCTCACTTTATAGCCTATAACAGAGGTTAAGAGTGAGAGGAGATAAATTAACCCTTGCAGGCACACCTCACATCATGTACTGAGAAGTGTGTACATGACAGTACTTGTGTTTCCTCATCATCGGAGATATCCTGCAGTGGTCCACTGACCATGTGCACTTGCCCTCCCACTTTCTAATTTTCCAGCTTAATAAGTTTTTGGGCATCAGTGCACTCAGTCTCTTCTTCTTGTGGGGAAGAGCCAGGTGGATGGGCCATGGAACATTAGCCAACGAAGTCCTCAAACAGCAGAAGACACTAATGCATGAGTTGTGGCTCAGACAGCATGGCTTTTTCTAAGAGGGTGAGGTAGAAGAATATTCGTGCCCATTGTTCTCAGCTGCCAAATCTGCACTTTCTGCAGGTGAATCTGTGGAAGACAATGCCAAGGAACTAGTCACTTTCATCCATCCATTCTGTTACATTTTCAGCATCTTGTGGCCTCACCATTCAGTAGACATTACTCACACCTATGAAAAGATGCCAAATGTCCTGGCACCTGCGTGTACCAGGGAAAATTGTTGTATTTTGGGCCGTAGCAGGTACAGAAATATCACTTCCTTTCCCTGCAGCAGTTCCATCATAATGACTAGCTGCACCATGACCAAGTTGCTTGTTTGCTTTTCTCATATTTACGGCCACGATATACGACACTGGAAGGCTACTGTGCACCAGGATGGATGGGTCGAGCGGTATACAGTGGAAGTGCACTCTGCACTAAGCTGGATGGGCACAATACACAAGGCTGGATTTTATTTTTTATTTTACAATAATAAATTAGTAAAAGAGGGTGGGGAGATTTATTTCAAATAGAGAACTTTATTCTTGCTGTGTCTTTATTACAATCTTACTATGGGGTTAGTAATGGGGGCTTAAAGACGCCTCTCCATTACTAATCTGTGGGCTTGCTGTCAGCTGACATTACAAAGCTAAAATCAACACCACAACTATTATCCCACCTGCCTCCGCACCATAGCAAGTGGGAAGTGCTAGGCAAAGCACAAGAATTGGAGCATCTAAAACTTGCACATTTTCTGATGTGGGCTGCAGGCTGCTATTTTTAGGCTGGGTGGGCCAATATTAATGGCCCCTTATCAGTCTGAGAATACCAGCTCCCAACTGTCTGCTTTAGCTTGGCAGATTGTCAAAAATGAAGGGGATCCTGTGCTTTTTTTAAAAGTTATTTATTTAAATAATTGTAAAAAACAGTATGGGGTCACCCTCTATTTTTGATAACCAACCAAGATAATGCCAATAGCTGAGGGCTGAAGTGTGGTTTTGGCTGCAATGGTTGGTGAATACTCCCATTATAGTACACCTGTCAGCGAGACTAGGTGTAGGATAATCAGAGTAGTACTCTCATCAGTCAATGCCTGTGACGGGCAGTAACCTTTTTACTACCAGTTACAGCTGCTGGCTTACACGCTGTCATCTGTATGACAGCATGGGAACCACCGCGCTCTGACCGGCGGTAATTAACTTACCCTCAATCAGAGCCGGTGTTTCTTGCTCTGTCACATACATGACAGTGTGGGAAACACCCGATGTTCAGGTCACCCATTAATTTGAATATGGTTCAGTTTAGAGTTCGGGTACCGTTTTTTTTTTAAATGTTCGGCCGAACCCGAATATCCACGGATTCGCCCATCTCTAGTAATGACCTTTGGAAGAAGGAACGAAATAGAGAAAGCAAAAAAATGAAAGTTGTTTCAATGGACCATATTTCATATTTTCCCAATTACTTTAGCAATTATTTGCTTAATAATCTTATTTTTTTCTTACAGAAAGATGTAGAGTAGTAAATTTGGTACAAAATTTTGAAAAACAGATTTTAAGTTAGCTGTTCTAGCATCTCTCAAACTTTTGTGTTCATAATTAGCCAATATCCATTGCAGGAGTAATTAAGGAGAGTGGTCACCATTCTAGTGATCATTAATAGTTGCAGCACATGGGCAATCACCATCGGACATCTCTCCCCTATTTTGAGGCTTGGAGATAAATGTTAATAGTGGGATAACCTTTAATAACCAAAAGTATTCTTTCATAGATGAGCTTCAGGATAAACTTAGTAGAACATCAATACATGCTTATCCTGTGCTAATATAATCCATACAATCAGCACGTCTAAAGGTTGAATTTAATACTGCTTGGTAAAATAAAAGTTTATGCAAAGAAAATGAGCAGTATAAAAGTAGATAATGGGTTTCTGCCACTGAGTAATGTCAGAGGATTAGGAGGAAGGCACCACACTAGACTGAAGGAAAGCCTCTTATTAAACAAAGCCTAAGTCACAGCTTGGCTCACATTGACACACTCATTGTCAATTCAAATCTCAGTCAAATCCTCAATGTTTTCCCCAATGCGAGGTTTAATGAATGATAGGTGATTTATAAATGAAATGCCAGATGCCTATTTAAGGAGATCTGTTCCTTTGCCCTGTAACCCAGAGCATTCAGGATGCGGTCAGTAAACCTTGTGTTATGACACTCCATTTTATGGTTCTTCAAACAAGGATTAGAGCAAGCAAATTTTAATTATGTTGGTTACATACCCAAGTTCTGTGGGAAAGATATTCACAAGCACTTTTAGTACCAGTATTGCCCTTCCAGGATTAAGGTGGTAGTCATTAAATTTTGACTTAGGAAAAGGAGCAGATGTTGTTGAATACAGCTTTATACGTTTGTTGAGTAGCTGTGTGCATCACTGGGACATATTGTCTTCTTCTCGACATCACTAAGTAAAGAAACACTTCATTCAACTACTGCCAGTATTGAGGATGTATGAAAGCTAATGAGACATAGAAAAGACATAATATTCTAATATAGAATAAGACTTCCTTGCAAAGACAATTCTTGATTATTTATATCATCATGACATAACTCGTGTGTCTTGATGGGTTTTATATCTCGGATAAAAAATGTCCACTATCTGTATTATTGTGGGAAATTATTAAATATAGTCTGATACACACAAAAAACACATGTATGCCAGTTTTATTGAGATTTAATTTTCTCCTGGGCAAAGGCTGTAAAATCATATTTGGACTAGTGCTTTTCTGCACTGTTTTTGTGCAGACATGAGTATGTAGACACATAGAACTTGACATCTATGGTTAACATTAACATGCATCTATTGGTATTGGTTGAAAGTTAAAATGATAAATGGATCATTAGGCTATGTGTTTGTGGGTGTTTGTGGTAGGATAAAAGATAGCCAATGCTTTCAAAGGAAGATCCGCAGGCATCTGGAACCTCCGAGAACAGGGCTCAAGCCCAAACTTGATTGGATCTGAGTGCGCAAATTCGGCCTCCACTTATTGTCTAAGAGACTGCCAGAAATAGCAAAGCACAGAGGTCTGCTTTTTCTAGCAGCCCTATGTGAGCAGCTACTAAGATGCAGTAACGGGTCGGAGGCAGAGCAAGGGTTAACGTGGGTTTTTATTTAACAGGTATACTCCTTGCAGGGAGAAAACAGGGAAAACAGTATAAAGGGACACAGGGGATGTAACTCAGGGGAAACGGGTGTTAAGAATAGGGAAGGAAGTTCAAGATTAGCAAACTTATCAGTCAGACGACTTCAGAATGCAGTTAGTTCAGGATGTGGATGTTGGCGCCAAAGCAGTGGCGCGTATGGGGTCCGGTATGGTCCTGGAAAAGATGACGTCTTGGTTCCTGGCGGCGACGGTGATTCCTCAAGGTCCGGTCGATGATCGGTATGTCAGGAAACAACGATCGGACAGAGCACAGTCTTTCCCCCTGTCAGCGCACAGGGACAGCGAGCGACTCGACTCGGGTACAAAGGGAAACCCCTTACAGCGGGTGTCCCAATTCTCCCGTCAGTGCATGCGCATGCTGATGTCCTGACTGGGCTTCCTGTCACTCACAGTCAGCGTTGTCATCGGGGACCATTTACATCATTGTCGGCAGTCTCTGTTAGCAGCTTTTTGCCTCTGCTCGTTTTGGCCCACTCTGGCAGCTGGTTTATTCGCAGAAGCCCTGACACTGCCCTGACCGGACCTTTAGTCATCCTCGCTAGTTACTGCGGGTGTCACTTCCCATTGCTTTTCAGCCACACTGTCTGGCTCAACTGGCTGCTTCGCCTCTTCCAACCGGTCAAGATCTCCGGGGCTGTCGGGCGACGAATTTTCCCCTTCAGAGAGCTAAGCCAGTGGTTCTTCCTCTTCACAAATGGGAATCGTGGAAGTGGGCGTACTGGGAACACCTGACACTTGTTCCCTTTCTACGGGTTCCATAATAGGCAGGGACACGACAGGCTTCGGTGGATTATTCGATTAGACACCGCTTCTATTTTGGGTGGGTCTCCACGGACGGCACCCTTGTATCCAGTTTGGAGTGTCACAAGATTCGCCTCTTCAAATTATAGAGCTGCTGAAGGTAATGTCTCAGTACCTTCTCTTTCTTCATAGTCTACCATTTCTGGAGGGAGTACCTCAGGGGCACCTTTCAGGTCTTCCATCGGATCAGGGTCCCCTGAGCTGACGACTGGCAAACCGTTCACTTCAGAGGACAAGTTACGTGATTTTTCCTTCTCGCAAACAGGAACAGTGGGTGCCGTCCATGAAGACCCACCCGAAAGGGAAGAAGAGGTGTCTAATCAAATGATCCACCGAAGCCTGTCGTGTCCCTGCCTGTTATGGGAACCCATAGAAAAAGAACAAGTGTCAGATGTTCCCAGTATGCCCACTTCCACGATTCCCATTTGTGAAAAGGAAGAACCACTGGCTTCGCTCTGTTAAGTGGAAAGTTTGTCGCCTGACAGCCCCGGAGATCTTGACCGGTTGGAAGAGGCGAAGCAGCCGGTTGAGGCAGAGAGTGTGGCTGAAAAGCAATGGGAAGTGATGCCTGCAGTACCCAGCGATTACGATGAAAGGTCCGGTCTGCATAGTCTTAATCCATCCGATTTCAGTCCTGACAGGAGTGCACCTGTCAAAGAGGGGGATGCATTGGAGAAGAATTGCCTGTACTTAGTCCACAGACTGAGGAGTCTGAGCAAGAAGTTCCTAAGGTTTCCAAAGAAGACAAGGAAAGGACGAACCGTCTAGCAACAAAGCTAAGAAAAGGAAAACGAAGAAGGAAGATGTGAAAGTGACTGATGTTGCCAAGATATTGGATGAGACTGAAGATGTGAGAAAAGTGACTAAAGTCCCTACCACTTCACTAGAAGGTTGGAGTGACCTCTATAAGCCTTACTGGGAGAAGATGGAGCCAGAAAGGCAGGAGGAGTTGCAAATGTTGGGGTAGCTATAGGCCCTCAGGTGAGCTTCCTGGAGTATGACGAAGCCTCACCAGTAGAATGGCGAGTTAAAAGAGAGGGGGAGTGTAAGGAGATAGACCAGACCTCGGGTGCCTGCATGCCGGATCCGGAACTAGAAGGGCTGCATCCTCTGTTCCCGGGGGGAACCCTGAGTGGGGCGGACCTCCCTCTGCTGCATGAGAGAAGCCTGAGAGAGACAGAGTTTCCTGCTGACAGGAGGGAGTGGGGAAAGCCAGAAAAGGGCGTGCAGCAGCTGGCAGATGAAAGGAGAAAGTGCACCAAAAGAGAGAGTCTGGCGCCGGTGCAGAGCAGTGCAGAGGGCAGCATGCAGAGTGGTGAGCAGCGCCCTCTGCTTCCCCCATCAGGGTGTCCCAGTGTGGCGATGGGCCATATAGAAGGACTCCTGGTCACCTGCAGAGCAGAGCCATGCCAGCAGAGCAGAGCTGTGTCAGCAGGGAAAGCCGTGTCAGCGGAGAAGAGCCTTGCCAGCAGTGAGAGCCGTGCAGAGCCATGCACCCAGAACGGAGCTGATCCGGGTGTCGCAGCAGACCAAGAGAGGAGTGCTTCGGCCGGGAGTACCAGTGCCAGGCAGACCAGCATCGCCTAACGCCAACAGCGGGGACCAGGGAGAGCAGGATGTGCTGTGTTTGTCCAGTGACAGCTAGAGAGTACCAGGTGCTGTACATGACCTGACCGTGAGTACCGCACACCTGCCTAAGAGAAACCACACAGGACTGACACTCGCACCCTGATGTGGACACAGAATAGTTGTCCTGACCTTTGTGACCTACAGTTAAGGAGCCATGTTGGGCTCGTACCGGTCTGTGGCCTATGCCTTTAACCCCTTCCTGACCAGTGACACAGCATATGCGTCATGAAAGTCGGTGCCATTCCGACCAGTGACGCATACCCTGTGTCATGAATAGATCTCCCTCCTGTGGGTCGGGTGACCGGGTTCAATGAAAGGTCACCCGACCCGCAGGTACAGAGGGACCTATACTTGACACCAGGGGGGGTGGCTTCACCCCTCCGGGGATACGATCACTCCTAGTGACCTTTTTGTCACCCCCCTCAAATCTGATTGGAGCTAGCGTCCATGTGACGCTAGCCCTCCAATCAGATGTGGAGGGGTGGGGTAAAACAATGGCTGCCTCGCTTCTCAGCTTCATCCCATCCGTGGACACTGAGGAACGAGGTTCCTGACCGCTGGCCTGCCCCACAGAGACCGCAATCGCCGCCGCTGCTGCCGTCGCCCCTGCTGCTGCCGCCGAGGACAGGACAATATCCGGTACTCCCCTCTGCTTGCCTCCACTCCTCCTGACTTCTGCTCCCTCCCCCCTGTCTTTCTGATCACTCCCAGCTCCGGCGATCTCCTCCTGCCCCCTCTCATCACCTGCTGCTGCCGGCTCTATTGTCTCCCCTCCTGCCCTCTTCCCCCTGCGCCTGACAGCTCCCTTCTCACCTGCTGATCACCTCCCCAGTGATCACCCCCAGCCCCCCTGATCACTACCCAGCCCCTTGATCACTACCCAGCCCCCCTGATCACTACCCAGCCCCCTGATCACTACCCAGCCTCTCTGATCACTACCCAGCCCCCCTGATCACTGCCCAGCCCCCCTGATCACTACCTAGCCCCCCTGATCACTACCCAGCCCCCCAAATACTACCCAGCCCCCCTGATCACTACCCAGCCCCCCTGATTACTACCCAGCCCCCCTGATCACTACACAGCCTCTCCATTCTCCCCTGATCACCTGCTGCTGCTGGCTCTATTTTCTCCCCTCCTGCCCCCCCCGCACCTGACATCCCCATCATCCCCTGGTGATCACACCCTGCCCCCCTGATCAAACCCCTGATCACCTGCTGCTGCCTCCATCTGCAGCTCTTCCTCTGCTCTTCCTCTGCTCCCCTCCTGCCACCCCGCGCCTGATATCCCCATCTTCCTCTGTTGGTCACCCCCCCAGTGATCACCCCCTGATCACCCCCCCAGTGATCACCCCCCAGTGATCACCCCTTGATCACCTGCTACTGCTGCCGCCATCTACACCTCTTCCTCTGCTCCCCTCCTGCCCCCCCACGCCTGATAGCCCCATTCTCCCCTGGTGATCACCCTCTGATCACCCCCTAGTGATCACCCTCTGATCACCCCCCAGTGATCACCCCCCAGTGATCACCCTATGATCACCCGCTGATCACCACCTGCTGCTACTTCCTCCACCTGCAGCTCTCCCTCTGCTCTTCTTCTGCTCCCCTCATTCCCCCCACACGCCTGACAGCCCCCCGCGTGCCTGACAGCCCCCTGCGTGCCTGACAGCCCCCCACACCTGACAGCCCCCCAAAGTAGAAAGTTTCACTAAACACTCGCACATGCACATGATTTTTTACACACACGCACACACACCACACGCACAATGTCCCGCTCATCCCAGTCATCCCAGTCCCAAAGGGTCTACTCAGTTGAGGAGGCATATGAAATTATTGGCTCCGAAACTGATAGTGAGAAAGATGACCCCACCTTTCTCTATTCCTCCCACTCTTCCTCCTTCAGTGACACAGACTTACCGCCACCAAGATGTCGCAGGATGAGAAATCGTTCGGAGCCCAGGGAGGAAGAGTCGGAGGCCTTAGAGGAAGTGTCAGAGTCATTGGAGGAAGTCCCACAGCCAAGTGTGAGTTTCCCCCAACCTAGTGCTAGTCACGCCCAACCTAGCACTAGTGCTCCCTCCTGGACCCCCGTCCCTGAAAATTTTGCTCCACTTATTCCTGATTTTGTTCCCCAATCAGGAATCCAGTTCGAGACTGCCAACTTCAGGGAAATAGACTTTTTCAAAGTCTTTTTCTCTGAGTCACTTGTCAGTCTCATGGTGAAGCAAAGAAACTTGTACGCCCAGCAATTTTTGGCCGAACACCCAATTTCTTCATTCTCTACTTGGAGTCCCGTGGACTTTGTAGAAATGATTAAATATTGGGGACTGGTCCTTCACATGGGGATTATGAAGAAACCGGAAATTCGCCAATACTGGAATACTGATATTTTATATCAAACTCCAGTATTTGGCATGGTTATGAGTCGCCGATGTTTTGAGGCGATTCATAAATTTCTCCATTTCAGGGACAACACTGACAGCCTTCCCCGCGATGACCCGAATTTTGATAGACTGTTCAAAATTCGGCCGGTCATCGAACACTTCAGCCACAAGTTTGCTGAAGTGTACATTCCTGAAAGGGAAATTTGTGTGGATGAATCCCTCGTCCACTTCAAAGGGAGGCTGCAGTTCCATCAGTACCTGCCCAGCAAAAGGGCGAGGTACGGGATAAAACTCTACAAGCTGTGTGAGAGTACCTCAGGGTACACTCTCAGCTTTAGAGTTTACCAAGGAAAGGACACCAAGATCCAGCCCCCAGAATGTCCACCTGCTCTGGGGGTGAGTGGGAAAACAGTGTGGGATTTGGTCCTCCCTCTGCTTGATAAAGGTTACCATCTGTACGTTGATAACATTTATACAAGCATTCCACTCTTTCAATCTCTCTCTGCCAGAGCTACCATCGCTTGCGGTACCGTGCGCAGAAACCAGAGGCGTCTCCCTGTGTCGCTAATTGAGCAGGTTCTCCCAAAGGGTGAGAGCCAAGCCCAATGTAGCGGCAACATGCTTATGGTCAAGTTCAAAGACAAAAGAGAAGTCTTTATCTTGACCACAATCCATGGTCCCGGCACCACGGCCACCACCGTTCGAGGTACCCCAGCACTGGTCCACAAACCGGATTGTGTCCTGGAGTACAACCATCACATGGGGGGAGTTGATCTTTCTGATCAAGTCCTCCAGCCCTATAGTGCCATGCACAACACCACACACACCAACCTAGCGTACACTACACCACACACACCAACCTGACGTAGTGTCAGGTTGGTGTTTTTGGCATAGTGTACGTCAGGTTGGTGGGTGGTGTGTTGTAGTGTATGTCAGGTTGGTGTGTGGTGTATACTACACCACAAACACCAACCTGACGTTCACTACACCACACCACACACCAACCTGACATACACTACACCACACACACACACCAACCTGACATAGTGTGTCATGTTGGTGTGTGTGGCGTAGTGTTCGTCAGTTCGGTGTGTGTGTGGTGTATACTACACCACAAACACGAACCTGACTTACACTACACCACACACCATCCTGACATACACTACACCACACACACCAATCTGATGTAGTGTGTTAGGTTGGTGTGTGTGGCGCAGTTTACGTCAGGTTGGTGTGTGTGGCGTAGTGTACATCAGGTTGGTGTGTGTTTGTGGTGTATACTACACCACACAAATGAACCTGACGTACATTACACCACCCCACACACCAACCTGACATACACTACACCACACACACCAACCTGACGTAGTGTGTCATGTTGGTGTGTGTGGAGTAGTGTACGTCAAGTTGGTGTGTGTGTGGTGTATACTACACCACAAACACCAACCTGACGTACACTAAACTACACCACACACCATCCTAAAATACACTACACCACACACACCAACCTGACGTAGTGTGCGTGTATGTTTTAGAATTTTGGATAACTAGAGGAGGAAGACCTGTGAAGACTCAGACGTCAAGGTTAGATTTCAGAAAGGCTGATTTTAAGGGATTCAGAAAGAGAATTGGAGGGATCCAATGGCTGGATATCCTTAAAGACAAAAATGTCCAGGAAGGATGGGAAATCTTGAAAAATGAAATTCTCAAAGCACAATTGTTAACAATTCCGAAAAGAGGGAAGAATAGGAGGCATTTAAGGAAGCCAGGATGGATGAACACAGAACTTAAGCACATGCTAAAAAGGAAGAAAAAAATGTTTATAAAATGGAAAGAGGGAGGCATATCTAAAGAAGAATATAATGCTGTCTGCAGAACCTGCAGGGTACAAATCAGATTAGCTAAAGCTGACAATGAATTGAGGCTTGCAAGAGATGTCAAAAGCAATAATAAAGGATTTTGGGGATATGTCAAAAGTAAAAGAAAAGTCAAAGATGCTATAGGATTTTTACAGGATGAAAATGATGAAATGGTAAGACAGGATGTTGAGAAGGCCGAACTTTTAAATTCCTATTTTGCATCTGTTTTCTCTCAGAAAGGAAATGTAACATCAACTGTTCTTCACTGTCCTATTAAGGGAATAGAAGAATCCAGGATATCTATAAACAGAAAGATATTGAGGAAACACTTAGCTAACCTAAATGAATTCAAGTCTCCAGGTCCAGATGAATTACACCCCAGAGTACTGAAGGAGATAGCAGAAGAAATTTTTTAACCCCTCTCCATAATCTTTGAAAATTCTTGGAGAACAGGAGAAGTGCCAGAAGACTGGAGAAGAGCAAATGTTGTTCCTATCTTCAAAAAGGGGAAGAAGGTGGACCCAGGCAACTATAGGCCGGTGAGTCTGACGTCTATACCAGGAAAGATCTTTGAACAAATTATTAAACAACATGTATGTGAGTACCTGGATAAGAATGAAGTGATTAAAGAGAGTCAGCATGGGTTTGTAACTAATAAGTCATGTCAGACTAACTTAATTTCCTTCTATGACGGAATCACTGATTGGGTGGATCAAGGAAATGCTGTAGATATAGTATATCTTGACTTCAGCAAAGCATTTGACAAAGTATCTCATACAATACTTATTGAAAAAATGACTAAGTATGGAATGGACAAGGCAACTGTTAGGTGGATTCATAACTGGCTTAGTGATCGGACCCAAAGAGTGGTCGTAAATGGCTGCACATCCAGTTGGAAGAATGTCTCAAGTGGGGTACTACAGGGCTCTGTCCTGGGCCCTGTATTGTTCAACATCTTTATCAATGATTTAGATGAAGGAATTGAGGGTAAACTGATTAAATTTGCTGATGACACAAAGCTAGGAGGGATAGCTAATACTAGAGAAGAGAGAGAGAGGATTCAAAAAGATATAAATAAACTGGAGAAGTGGGCAGCAACTAACAGAATGGTTTATAACAGGGAAAAATGCAAAGTACTACATCTGGGCAATAAAAATGAAAAAAGCATATACAGAATGGGAGGAATAGGCCTAAGCAACAGCACATGTGAAAAAGACTTGGGTATACTAATAGATCACAGACTGAATATGAGTCAACAGTGTGATGCAGCAGCAAAAAAAACAAATGCAATTCTAGGATGTATTAACAGAAGCATACAGTCTAGATCACGTGAAGTCATTATTTCCCTCTACTCCTCTTTGGTCAGACCTCATCTGGAATATTGTGTCCAGTTTTGGGCACCACATTTTAAAAAAGACATCAACAAACTGGAGCAAGTTCAGAAAAGAGCAACCAGAATGGTGACCGGTCTGCAAACCCTGTCTTATGAGGAAAGGTTGCAGGATTTGGGATTGTTTAGTTTGCAAAAGAGAAGACTGAGAGGAGACTTAACAGCTGTCTACAAATATCTAAAGGGCTGTCACATTGTAGAAGGATCAACTTTATTCTCATTTGCACAAGGAAAGACTAGAAGCAATGGGATGAAACTGAATGGGAGGAGACACAGATTAGATATTAAGAAAAACTTTTTGACAGTTAGAGTGATCAATGAGTGGAACAAGCTGCCACGAGAAGTGGTGAGTTCTCCTTCAATGGAAGTCTTCAAACAGAGGCTTGACAGACATCTGACTGGGATGATTTAGCGAATCCTGCTTTGAGCAGGGGGTTGGACCAGATGGCCCAGGAGGTCCCTTCCAACTCTACGATTCTATGATTCTATGATTCTATGTGGCATAGTTTACGTCAGGTTGGTGTGTGTGGCGCAGTTTACGTCAGGTTGGTGTGTGTGGCGTAGTGTACATCAGGTTGGTGTGTGTGTGTGGTGTATACTACACCACACAAATGAACCTCACGTACATTATACCACCCCATACACCATCCTGACATACACTGCACCACACATACCAACCTGACGTAGTGTGTCAGGTTGGTGTGTGTAGTGTAGTTTACGTCAGGTTGGTATGTGTGGTGTAGTGTACGTCAGGTTGACTACACCACACAAATGAACCTCACGTACAATACACCACCCCACACACCAACCTGACATACACTACACCACACACACCAACCTGACGTAGTGTGTCATGTTGGTGTGTGTGGCGTAGTGTACATCAGGTTGGTGTGTGTGTTGTGTATACTACACCACAAACACCAACCTGACGTACACTACACTACACCATACACCAACCTGACATACACTACACCACACACACCAACCTGACGTAGTGTGTCAGGTTGGTGTGTGTAGCGTAGTTTACTTCAGGTTGGTGTGTGTGGCGTAGTGTACATCAAATTGGTGTGTTTGTGTTGTGTATACTACATCACACAAATGAAGCTCCCATACACTACACCACCCCACACACCAACCTGACATACACCACACCACACACCAACCTGACATACACTACATACTTTCCAGAAGCGACATGGTGTCCCCTAATGATTGGAGCTAATTTTCCTTTCAAAAAGTCAAATGGTGCCCCTTCCCTTCTGGGCCCTGCCGTGCGCCCAAACAGTGGTTTATGACCACATATGAGGTATCGGTGTACTCAGGAGAAATTGCCCAATAAATGTTAGGATCCTTTTTATCCTGTTGCCCATGAGAAAATTAAAAAATTGAGGCTAAAAGAAAATTTTTGTGAAAAAAAAGTACTTTTTCATTTTTATGGATCAATTTGTGAAACTCCTGGGGGTTCAGTGTGCTCACTATGCATCTAGATAAGTTCCTTGGAGGGTCTAGTTTCCAAAATGGGGTCACTTGTGGGGGTGCTCCAATGTTTAGGCACATAGGGGCTCTCCAAACACGACATGGCACCCGCTAACAATTGGAGCTAATTTTCCATTCAAAAAGTCAAATGGCGCTCCTTCCTTTATGGGCCCTGCCGTGCGCCCAAACAGTGGTTTATGACCACATATGAGGTATCGGTGTACTCAGGAGAAATTGCCCAACAAATTTTAGGATCCATTTTATCCTGTTGCCCATGTGAAAATGAAAAAATTGAGGCTAAAAGAAAATTTTTGTGAAAGAAAAGTACTTTTTCATTTTTACGGATCAATTTGTGAAACTCCTGGGGGTTCAGTGTGCTCACTATGCATCTATATAAGTTCCTTGAGGGGTCTAGTTTCTAAAATGGGGTCACTTGTGGGAGTGCTCCAATGTTTAGGCACACAGGGGCTCTCCAAACACGACATGGCACCCGCTAACAATTGGAGCTAATTTTCCATTCAAAAAGTCAAATGGCGCTCCTTCCCTTCTGAACCCTGCCGTGCGCCCAAACAGTGGTTTATGACCACATATGAGGTATCAGTGCACTCAGGAGAAATTGCCCAACAAACTTTAGGATCCTTTTTATCCTGTTGCCCATGAGAAAATCAAAAATTTGTGGCTAAAATAAATTTTTTGTTAAAAAAAGTACTTTTTCATTTTTACAGATCAATTTGTGAAACTCCTGGGGGTTCAGTGTGCTCACTATGCATCTAGATAAGTTCCTTGGGGGTCTAGTTTCCAAAATGGGGTCACTTGTGGGGGTGCTCCAATGTTTAGGCACACAGGGGCTCTCCAAATATGACTTGGCACCTGCTAACAATTGGAGCTAATTTTCCATTCAAAAAGTCAAATGGCGCTGCTTCTTTTCTGAACCCTGCTGTGCGACCAAACAGTGGTTTATGACCACATATGAGGTATCGGTGTACTCAGGAGAAATTGCCCAACAAACTTTAGGATCCATTTTATCCTGTTGCCCATGTGAAAATGAAAAAATTGATGCTAAAAGAAAATTTTTGTTGGAAAAATTAAAATGTCCATTTTGTTGTTCCACGTTGCTTTAGTTCCTGTGAAGCACCTGAAGGGTTAATAATCTTCTTGAATATAGTTTTGAGTAGCTTCAGGGGTGGAGTTTTTAGAATGATGTCACTTTTGGGTATTTTCTGCCATATAGGCCCCTCAAAGTGACTTCAAATGTGAGGTGGTCCCTAAAAAAATGGTTTTGCAAATTTTGTTGTAAAAATGAGAAATTGCTGGTCAAATTTTAACCCTTATAACTTCCTAACAAAAAAAAAATTTGCTTCCAAAATTGTGCTAATGTAAAGTAGACATGTGGGAATTGTTATTTATTAACTATTTTGTGTCATATAATTCTCTGGTTTAACAGAATAAAAATTCAAAATTTGAAAATTGCAAAATTTTCAAAATTTTTGCAGAATTTCCATTTTTTTCACAAATAAACGCAAAAATTTTCCACTATCATGAAGCCCAATATGTCGTGAAAAAACCTTCTCAGAATCGCTAGGATCCGTTGAAGTGTTCCTGAGTTATTACCTCATAAAGGGACTCTGGTCAGAATTGCAAAAAATGGCCTGGTCATTAAGGTCAAAATAGACTTGGTCATGAAGGGGTTAATAGCCACAGCAGTATATGGAC
Organism: Dendrobates tinctorius; assembly: GCF_039654945.1. Taxonomy (NCBI): domain Eukaryota; kingdom Metazoa; phylum Chordata; class Amphibia; order Anura; family Dendrobatidae; genus Dendrobates; species Dendrobates tinctorius. The sequence continues at coordinate 16,525,024 of NW_027361737.1, forward strand.
AAGGGGCAGTGGAAGGCCGACCACTATTACTAGAAGATGGGGTATTATCGTCTACCTGACCCCACAAGAGAGGACACCGTGCCAGCCGTTGCAGCACAAGTGAGTTCGCAGCAGGAGCTGCAGTTTAAGGACTGCCTTACATCTATGCTAGCGAACTTCCATCGTCTGAACCATTGTTATATCCTTTACCTTTAATGTACTCTTTGTATCCCCTGACTAACCCTTTATCTCCCGACTGTTTAATCAGTCGGGAGATAAAGGGTTCCTGCTCTTACTCTTACACCTATACAACCTGCATTGATGTTGAGCATGCCATCCTTAACTCGTTTCAAGACGGACTGCGGGAAGTGATTACAGCCAAGCTCAATGTATAGTGAGCTCTCATTGGAACCGCTGTTTGCACTCTTTGCCTAGAGACTGGAAGAGAGCAGCCACTGGGAGAATAAAAATGTATTTTCTCCCTATAACCACTGCTCCAGTAAGGCGGCTGCACAGAATTTAAATGTCATTTACCTGTAGCTATCAGTAGGCAAATAGCATTTTTGGACGTAACAGGTTGCCTTTAAATAATTTAAGTATAATATTATTTTACCCTTATAATCTGAAATGAAAGAACAGATCACTGATAATGGCATCATCAAAAATAATAACATTTTATTAGTTCACAATACTTCATGCTAAAAACTAAAATAAAAATATATTTATATATTTATTTATTTGTATATTTTTATTTAGCATAATGTATTGTAAATTAACAAAATATTGTTATTTATTTTGTTGATACCAAATTAAGGGTTTCGTTTGGAGTTATTAGATTAATTGTGACCCGTAGCCATTGTAGTGCCAATTGCTTACTTGTTTCAGATTTGTTGTGAAGTTTCTCTCCCCAGTTGTATTTACAGTATGTTCATAAAAAAAATAATAATTTAAATTCAGGACTTTCTCTACTAACCATAAGATACAAGTATCAGAAAAGTGAGTCACAAACGCAGTCCAGAGAGAAATGTATTTTGTAGAAAACTGTGATTTTAGGCTTAAAATTGCAATCAACTACTAATTACCTATACCGTTACATATATTTATGGTAAATCAAAAACCTTTGTATTGTTTCTGTGGAGTAGAAATGTCTGGATTGTTTCTGAAACTTTCTAGTGTAGATTAAACTGAACTTCATTACTAGAAAAAAAGTTCTCACAGTGTCAATATGGGAGAAGGGGGTGCAAGCAATGAACCTTATTATTAAGTTATTGAGGAAACTGAAATTGCTTCCACAAGGCCACTTGGGTATGAGCCCATACAAGAAAATAAAGATATGATGCTCTCTATTTACCCTTGCAGAGAAACACATGGTCCATGCACTTGTTCTCCTGAGGCTGAGGTTGTCAAAGTGTGTGATACGTACAATGTTTTGATATAAGACAAGGACATAGAGACAGAGGGATCCATCAGAGATGATTCTTATAGTAACTACAGAGGCCCAAATGGAGACATAAAGGTGAATATTGAGGTTCATAAAGATGGATACATTCATAGAAAATGACATGTGGCTTATACAAGATGTGAATACATATCTTTATTATGGTTTTAGTGGGCTCTAAAAGAAAACTAAATTGAAAGTGCATTTTATTTTCTAAGTTTACTAAATAAATGGTCATTTAGAATGTATTGATACTCTGTCATTTATATGTGTTAACACATTCCCGTATGGATAAAGAAAGATTTCATTTGCTCACAGTGGTCCCTGATCGAATAAAGCTTCCTACAACATATTGTTCTGGGAGACACATATACACAGCCAGTTGATCCCTTCTCCATTTACTCTTTAATGTATATATACATACAGCCAGATTGATAGACTGATAATATACTGAATATAGAAGACAGCCAGAGGAATTTCAAAGCAAACTGTACCAAAATTTTGTTCAAAGTGGCACAAATAATTGTAGTTCAGAGGTGTAATTCCTTAACATTTCTCTTGGTTTAATAAACGCTATGATGTGTGGCATGGGACAAAAAGCTTTTTGAAAAGCAACATTTTTATAATAATCTGTAACATCTGTGCCGGGTTCCTGTCCCTTTGGCTTTGGCGTTATCCGCTGGGCAGCGCTGCACCTTTATTGTTGGTGTTGAGTGACAACATCAGTCCTGTTTTTTCCTGGTATCTTTTGTGCCACCAGTGAACTATGTGGCTAGTTGTCTGGTTTTCATTACTCCTTTCTGAGAGACAGTGCTGGCTCCAGTTTTTTGTAGGCCCCGGGAGAAAGAGTCACATGAGTGATATCTATAGTAAATTCTACAATAGCTCAGAAACTGGCAAATCCTTGCAGCGCAGTGTGTGCATTTAGGGGATCTAAAAGTTGATGTTGTAAGCTTGTGAGCAGGGCCCTCCCTATTTTTAGTATCTGAGTTATGTATTATTCTGTAATGTCTTTATTTTCTGTACAAGTTCAGGGCCATGAAAGTTGGAAGAATACAAAATAAAGTCCATCCATCCATTCAAAAGCCAAGAGGTGGACATCCAGGCAAAATATCGGAGTCAACAAGTTGGCTTATTACAAGGTCTATCAGTTCTGGCATGACAAACATAGATGTCCATGAAAGCACCGTGTGATACTTGTTAACCAAGTCTGGAATGGTGGCCCAAAAAAAAGTGAAGCCTTGACTTCAATATCGTCATAAGATGCATCGACTTTGCCAAAAAGTGGACAGTAGAAGATTGCAAACGGATGATTTGGAGTGTTGAGATGAAAGTCTATAGATTAGGCTCTGATGGGTGCAAATGGATCTGTTATCTTTTGTGCCACCAGGGATCTATGTGGCTTGTTGTCTGGTTTTCATTACTCCTTTCTGAAGGTCCTGTTACATTTAGCGATGCACCAGCGATCTTGACAACGATACGACCCGGTCAGGATCGCTGGTGCATCGCTAAATGGTCGCTAGTGAGCTGCCAAACAGGCAGATCTCACCAGCGATGCAGCAGTGGTCGGCGGTCATCAATTACCTGTCACTCGCAGCAAGGGTGATGTCTTCCGCCTGCATCCATGGAGTCGCTCGTCGGCGCCAGCAGGAAGCCGGCGATGAGAAATGGACCAGGATGATCTCGCGCGATCAGCAGTGCTGGTTCCAGCTTTTTGTAGGCCCGGGTGAAAGAGTATCAGTGTGCCCCTATAGCACATGCCACAATTCATGATGCACAGATAAGAAATATAGGTATAGTACAATGCCAAAGATTTCACTTACTTACTTACTTCTTATATTACATGATTGATATCTATTGTAAATTCTACAATAGCTCAGAAACTGGCGAATCCTTGCCCTCCCTATTTTTGGTATCTGAGTTATGTATTATTCTGTAATGTCTTTATTTTCTGTACAAGTTCAGGGCCATGACAGTTGGAAGAATGCAAAATGAAGTCCATCCATCCATTCAAAAGCCAAGAGGTGAACATTCAGGCATAATATCAGATTCAACAAGTTGGCTTATTACAAGGTCTATCAGTTCTGGCGTGACAAACACAGATGTCCATGAAAGCACCGTCTGGCACTTGTTACACAAGTCTGGAATGGTGTCCCAAAAAAAGGTGAAGAAGCCTTGACTTCAATATCGTCATAAGATGCGTTGACTTGAGTTTGCACAAAAGTACAAAAAGTGGACAGTAGAAGATTGCAAACGGATGATTGGGAGTGTTGAGACGGAAGTCTATAGATTAGGCTCTGATGGGTGCAAATGGATCTGGAATAAACAAGGTAAAAACAACTACCCGAAGCATATATTGAGATTGGGGAAGAAATAGTTCAATAAAAATTCTGCGGAGATGCCGGATTTACCCCCTCTGTCACCAGAACTTAACCCGAACATTTGTGGGTAGAGTTGAAGAAAAAGCTGTACACATACATAAGTGAGTAGACCAGTACGCATCAACTTTGATGAGATTTTGGTCAAGATATGCTTGAAGCTGATTGAGAGCTTGCCCAAAGGGATTCAAAGCAATGTTAAAAACCAAGTTCTAAAAATTAAAATTTAGCTTTTAGGAGCAAAACATTAACAATGCAATGACATGACAAGAATCTGCATAACTAATTATATGCTAAATAGTTGTAAGTTAAATTTATTTATGAAATAGTCAAGAAGATTGTATATGAAATGATGGTAGTTTCACATTCGAAGTAGTAGTCAATGGTGAGATATGGAACCTGAAAGTCAAAAGTTCAAAACATTGTTTCCCTTTTGCTCAACTGTGTAAACTACAAATGGCTGCAGCATTGGAAACAACACAGTCCAATGTCGGGGCCCGATTGGCGCAGATGTTGGCGTGCTTGCAAAAACCGTTGATGCACGTAATACAATAAGAACAAAACCCCTCTACGGCTGGTCCTATGATAATTTCTTGTGCATTGAACCACAAGTCCCAGCAGATAGCTCTAATATAGTTCCCCCCAGTGGAACCACAAATTCCATCAGTAGCTACTCACTTCTTGATGTAGCAGTTCAGACGTAGCACAGGATTCTAGTCTGGAGCTTCATGATACTGTCACTTGGGAAAAGCAGACAGAATTCTTCTCCTTGATATAAAGTCAGGTGGAGGTGGATGGTCTGTAGTTGTGATACAGCTCCAGGGTTCACTGTCGGCTCACACGGAACTGTATAACTATAAGCCTGCAAACTGTACTTTCCTTCTGTGTCCTCAATTTTTTTTCCAGTAATGGCTGACAACCTCCATGGTCTCTAGTATTGTTAACTCAACCTTTCTTCTCCAGCTTGCTCAAGGGATAAGTCTTGTCCTCTGCTGTTACTTCTCCTCTTCAGGGTTGCTGAGGTAATGCAGCTGATGAGGATTTAGTCTCTGTGAAATACTCTCTGCTCCTATCAGCCTCAGTTTCTCTGCACCCTGTTCCTCCTAGAGGAGTTACTCACATCTTAGCAACTTTTACCCTTAAATCTAACATTTTTTTAAACATCTGATGGGCCAAAAGAAGTTGCAACATTTTAAAAATCTTTTATTTTTTGCACCATAATCATAATCATGATGTAGATATATCCTAGTTATGGGGTAGCAAAATATATTAAACCATGTAACAAATTTAGAGCAGTCTATTGATTTTTTTACCAACCCATTAATTTGTGTATCCTACAACACTACTGATAAACCTCCCCATATGTTTCTTTAATATTACCTTTTACATATGGGGAAATGCAACTATTATGAGCTCATGTTGTTTTCTTTTATAAAATGCATTAATGAGGCATTTTCTCCACCATAAAGAACGGGGAAAGAATTTGCAATGCGCTTATCAATTACAATCCTCAGCACAGGAAATATTCATTATCTTTTTGACATGCAAACTTTTCTTTCCATTACAACAGTCAAAGACTTGAGAGAAACCAACAGTTAACAAATAGTGATAGTGCCTAGATAAATTCAGCCAAAATATCATATAAATATGATCAATGGGTTATGCCATATCTGGCAGCCACAGTCAGGGCCGAATTTGCCACAAGGCAACCGAGGGCGAGTGCCTACGGCGGCAGGTGAGGGAGGAATAATTAATTTTTTTTTTCTCTTCATACTCATGCTGTATGAAGTGCAAAAACCTGGCTTTTTCAGAGTCGGGGCCTTTGAAGTTGAGCTTTAGATGTAAATGCCCCTGCAGCATGGGCAGAGAAGTGCTTATTAGTAGAGTTGAGCGAAACGGGTCGAAAAAATTCAAAAGTCGCCGACTTTTGGCAAAGTCGGGTTTCATGAAACGAAACCCGACCCTAGGATGAGGTCGGCCACGAGGTCGGCGACTTACGCGCCAAAGTCGCGTTTCAAAAGTTTGTTTTGCGCTCTTTTTCAGGCAATCAGGATCCACGGACACTGTGGGCAACGTGATGACCTAGGCACGGGTCACCACCATCTTTCAGAAGGGCATGCAAGTGATTGGCTTGCTTTGGTGGGCGTCACAGGGGGTATAAAAGGGCGTGCACGCCGACCGCCATCTTACTTCTGCCGATCTTAGTATAGGGAGAGGTTGCTGCTGATTCTGTAGGGAGAGCGTTAGGCAGGGAAGAAGACAAAAAAACTGCTTCTGCTGCTAGCGATTTGGCCTGCACAACACACAAGTCACTGTGTGTGCAGTGCAAGGGGAGGCTATATTGTGGTGTATCAGTGGTGTTGGTTGTTGGGCTGCCGTTTAAGGCTTCCTGACACGCTGGCATTGCTGTTTACCCACTGCTCCGCAAACTGCTTTTTTAAAAGCAATCCAATCTCCCTTATCCTCTAGTCACTTTTGTCACAGCTGTGCCATCGAGCCTGTCACATAGCGCTCAGATATCAGTGGGCCTCACACAATCCACAAGTGTCCAGTGTCCAAAAGTGTGCGCAGAGATTCAAAATCTCCATTATCCTCTCGTCACTTTGGTCACAGGCAGCTGTGCCATCGAGCGTGTCACATAGCGCTCAGATATCAGTGGGCCTCACACAATCCACAAGTGTCCAGTGTCCAAAAGTGTGCGCAGAGATTCAAAATCTCCATTATCCTCTCGTCACTTTGGTCACAGGCAGCTGTGCCATCGAGCGTGTCACATAGCGCTCAGATATCAGTGGGCCTCACACAATCCACAAGTGTCCAGTGTCCAAAAGTGTGCGCAGAGATTCAAAATCTCCATTATCCTCTCGTCACTTTGGTCACAGGCAGCTGTGCCATCGAGCGTGTCACATAGCGCTCAGATATCAGTGGGCCTCACACAATCCACAAGTGTCCAGTGTCCAAAAGTGTGCGCAGAGATTCAAAATCTCCATTATCCTCTCGTCACTTTGGTCACAGGCAGCTGTGCCATCGAGCGTGTCACATAGCGCTCAGATATCAGTGGGCCTCACACAATCCACAAGTGTCCAGTGTCCAAAAGTGTGCGCAGAGATTCAAAATCTCCATTATCCTCTCGTCACTTTGGTCACAGGCAGCTGTGCCATCGAGCGTGTCACATAGCGCTCAGATATCAGTGGGCCTCACACAATCCACAAGTGTCCAGTGTCCAAAAGTGTGCGCAGAGATTCAAAATCTCCATTATCCTCTCGTCACTTTGGTCACAGGCAGCTGTGCCATCGAGCGTGTCACATAGCGCTCAGATATCAGTGGGCCTCACACAATCCACAAGTGTCCAGTGTCCAAAAGTGTGCGCAGAGATTCAAAATCTCCATTATCCTCTCGTCACTTTGGTCACAGGCAGCTGTGCCATCGAGCGTGTCACATAGCGCTCAGATATCAGTGGGCCTCACACAATCCACAAGTGTCCAGTGTCCAAAAGTGTGCGCAGAGATTCAAAATCTCCATTATCCTCTCGTCACTTTGGTCACAGGCAGCTGTGCCATCGAGCCTGTCACATAGCGCTCAGATATCAGTGGGCCTCACACAATCCACAAGTGTCCAGTGTCCAAAAGTGTGCGTAGAGATTCAAAATCTCCATTATCCTCTCGTCACTTTGGTCACAGGCAGCTGTGCCATCGAGCCTGTCACATAGCGCTCAGATATCAGTGGGCCTCACACAATCCACAAGTGTCCAGTGTCCAAAAGTGTGCGCAGAGATTCAAAATCTCCATTATCCTCTCGTCACTTTGGTCACAGGCAGCTGTGCCATCGAGCCTGTCACATAGCGCTCAGATATCAGTGGGCCTCACACAATCCACAAGTGTCCAGTGTCCAAAAGTGTGCGCAGAGATTCAAAATCTCCATTATCCTCTCGTCACTTTGGTCACAGGCAGCTGTGCCATCGAGCCTGTCACATAGCGCTCAGATATCAGTGGGCCTCACACAATCCAAAAGTGTCCACTGTCCACAAGTGTGTGCAGAAATTCTAAATCTCCCCTGTCCTATAGACACCTTGTACCTTGTTTTACATTACTATATAGTTTGTTGGATTTTGTCTACATTTCTACCAAAAATGAGGAAGGCTGGTGGAAGAGGCCGTGGAATTGGGCGGGGGTTGGCAGCTGGTAATGATGGTGTTGGTGGTGGATCTGATGGTAGTGGCAAGAGCAAAATAGGACCGAATGCAGGAGGTGCTGACCCTGCGTCATCGTCTGGCTACATAAGGCCTCGAACGCTTAGTTTTCTAGGAGTTGGCAAACCGCTTTTAAAGGCATAGCATCAGGAAAAAGTTTTGTCTTACATTGCTGACTCAGCCTCCAGCTCTATCGCCTCCTCTTCTTCAGTTGTAAAAAGTAAAAGCACTGACTCGTCATTGGAGGCTCATGTTCATGAACCACACCTTTCCTTGTGTCCTTCACCCCAACCAAGATTGAAGGATGACGCAGGCCATACTACTGATTACTCCATGGAGCTGTTTTCACATACCATGCCTGGATTATCAAGTGAAATGGTGAATTACCCAGGCCAAGATTAATCTGACATGGAGTGCACTGATGCACAGCCGCTGATGGATGATTCTGCTGGTACATTCACTCAGAGCACTACATTGTCCTCGCAGTGTACAGAGCCAGATTTTGACCCTGATGAGACTCAGGTGCCCCTTTCCGCACACTATACCACCATACACGGTGACACAGAGAAAGGTGCACATGACATAGAAGAGGAGGTGATGGATGACCCAGTTGTTGACCCAGATTGGCATCCATTGGGGGAAGAGGGTGCTGCTTCCAATAGCTCAGATGAGGAGCATCCACAGCAGACATCGACATCGCAACAGCTGCTATCTGGCAGGCCCGGAGCACTCCAAAGACAGGTTCCAAACATCAAAAGAGTTGCTGGACAGCTTGTCCAGAGGGTCAAAAGATCACAGCGTGCTAGGCCGCAAAATGTCTGCCAAAGTAGGAAGAGTGCAGTGTGGCACTTTTTTGAACAAAATCCTCATGATCAGGCCAAGGTTATCTGTAAGAAGTGCGCAAAGACCTTTAGCCGAGGGAAAAATCTGAAAAATTTGAATACCAGTTGCATGCTTAGACATTTAACCAGCATGCACTTGCAAGCGTGGACACAACACCAAACCTCAAGTGCCACATGTGCAACTGATCACAACGAAGGTAGTCAGCAACGCTACATTGTTTCCCCCACTTTAAGCCCACCGGTTAGCACAGCAGCAAATGTTGAGGTGTCGTTGCAAGACCACAGCAGTCAGGGAATCCCACTGTTATATCAACGAAAGACTGATTCTAGGCCATCAGAAAGAACACCAACTCCATCACCATCATCAACCCTCTCTCAGTCCGCCCTGTCCACCGCTACTTCCACCATATGCAGCTCTCAAGTCCAGCTCACCCTCCCAGACACTATGAGTAGGTCAAGAAAGTACTCAGTCTCTCATCCGCGTACACTGGGTTTGAACGCCCACATTGCCAAACTAATCTCGTTTGAGATGATGCCCTTTCGGTTGGTGGAAAGCACAGCTTTCCGCGAACTCATGGCCTATGCAGTACCACGCTATGACCTACCCAGTCGCCACGTCTTCTCTCGCAAAGCCATCCCAGCCCTCCACCATCATGTGAAAGACCGCATTGTCCATGCACTCAAGCAGTCAGTGAGCGGAAAGGTGCACCTCACAACTGATGCATGGTCCAGTCGGCATGGCCAGGGCCGTTACGTGTCCATCACTGCGCACTGGGTTAATGTGGTGGATGCAGGGTCCACAGGGGACAGCGGTGGTGGGACAGTGCTGCCTAGCCCACGGTATAGGAAACAGTTGGCTGTAGGCGTTCGACCCTCCTCCTCCTCCTCCTCCTCCAGAAGCGAAAGCTCGTCCACAGAGCGCAGTCGTACGAGCACTCCATCTGCAGCTGCCACTGTTGCACACGATGTGTCCCCCTATCGAGCAGCTAGTGGAAAGCGTCAGCAGGCTGTGTTGCAGATGATGTGTTTGGGCGACAGACACACCGCCGAGGTGCTGGCCGAGTACTTGAAGCGACAAACTGAGTCATGGCTGGGCAGTGTACATCTTGAGGCAGGCAAGGTAGTTAGTGATAACGGCCGTAATTTTGTGGCAGCCATAGCCCTTTCAAAACTCAGCCACATACCTTGCTTGGCTCACACCTTGAACCTGGTGGTGCAGTGCTTCCTCAAAAATTATCTGGAGTTAACAGCCCTGCTCCAGAAGGTGCGAAGACTGTGCGCGCACATCCGCCGGTCGCCTGTACACTCCGTTCGTATGCAGAAGCTGCAGCGATTGCTCCACCTTCCCAACCATCGCCTCATTATCGACATTGCAACAAGGTGGAACTCCACCCTGCACATGGTGGAGCGGCTGTGCGAGCAGAGGCAGGCCATAATGCATTTGTGGGAGGATACACAGCCAGGCACTTTGAGAGCAGAGATGGAGTTAACAGGTGTGCAGTGGTCGAAGCTGAAAGACCTCTGTAAAGTCCTTCAGTGTTTTGAGGAATGCACACGGCTGGTAAGCGCAGACGACGCCATCCTAAGCATGAGCATCCCACTTATGCGTCTGCTCATGCAAACTTTGACGCACCTTAAGGAGCAGGCGTCTGCAGCCAATGTTGATGAGGAGGAAGAGGAGGAGGGAATCCTTGATGACATTCAGCCATTGTCTGCTCAGGGACCTCTCCTGGATGAGGTGGAGGAAGAAGAGGAGGAGGAGGAGGATGAGGGGGATGATTACTTAGGGGAGGAGGATGCATCTCGTGGGGCAAGTGAAAATGTTGGCGTGGCAAGGTCTGGTACAGGGTTTGTGCGTGACTGGAGGGATGTGGATTTGCCAGAAAGTGCTCCTCCACCCAGCACTCGCAGTGCATCATTGACACCGGGAACATTGGCCCACATGTCAGATTATGCCTTGCGGATCCTAAAAAGGGACCCACGCATTGCCAAAATGATGAACGATGACAACTACTGGTTGGCCAGCATCCTGGATCCACGCTATAAAGGCAAATTACAAAACATCATGCCACAGGAGAACCTTGACCTAATATTGGCTAATAAACAAGCAACTCTGGTAAATCGGTTGCTTGAGGCATTCCCAGCACACAGCAGCGGTGATGGTTTTCACACGAGCCGTACGGGCCGGGGGCAGCTTGGCAGAGGTGTTCGTGGGGCACACAGCAGAAGTGGCGTTGGAGACAGGGGTTTCATGACAATGTTGTGGACTGATTTTTCAAATACCGCTCACACAACTGGTAATACTGCATCGATGGAAAGTGACAGGAGACAGCAGTTGTCAACTATGGTTACAAACTACTTTTCCTCCCATATCGATGTTCTCCCACACAGGTCATTCCCCTTTGACTATTGGGCTGCTAAACTGGACACCTGGCCTGAATTGGCCCAATATGCCTTACAGGAGCTCGCTTGCCCAGCTGCAAGTGTGCTATCGGAAAGAGTCTTCAGTGCAGCTGGATCAATCCTGACAGAAAAAAGGACCCGTCTGTCAACCCAAAATGTGGATGATCTAACCTTCATTAAAATGAACCACGCATGGGTTTCCAAGGATTTTGTCCCACCTTCCCCTGATGACACATAGGGTGACAGAAAAATGGCTTGCTTTGGTCCACCTCTTCCTGGTACTTCACCTATTTCGCCTTTTGCATCAGCTGAATGTCCAACATCAACATATGCCACTTTCTAAAACTCCCTAACTGTGCTGCCTCCCCCCCATGGCCGGGGTCACCACCTACCGCACGACACCGTGCGAGTGCCGTTGCCCTGGACAGGTGGGTAGGCCGACTCTTGGGCGCGGGCACTGGCACAGGGTCCCTCATAGTGCAATCAAGTGTCTCTGACGGTGGTGGTGCACACCCGCCATCAGACACACCGCTGTACTATGAGGGGCCCAGTGCCAGTACCAACGCCCACGAGTGGGCCCCCCTTGCTTGGGCAGGGCCCAGCATTTGCAATCTTTACCTCTCCCTGTTCCTCCGCTGTGTAATCTGGGCCGTCAAATCCATACTGTGCCTGACACCGTCTGAGCCTGCCTCCTGAGACATATATTTTGAATGTGTACGCTATCCATACATGTTATCCGGGGATACGGTACCCTTTCTAACCTTTGTGCAATCACGTGCAATCCATACTGGGCCTAACACCGTCTGAGCCTGCCTCCTGAGACATATATTTTGAATGTATACGCTATCCATACATGTTATCCGGGGATACGGTACCCTTTCTAACCTTTGTGCAATCACGTGCAATCCATACTGGGCCTAACACCGTCTGAGCCTTCCTCCTGAGACATATATTTTGAATGTGTACGCTATCCATACATGTTATCCGGGGATACGGTACCCTTTCTAACCTTTGTGCAATCACGTGCAATCCATACTGTGCCTGACACCGTCTGAGCCTGCCTCCTGAGACATATATTTTGAATGTGTACGCTATCCATACATGTTATCCAGGGATACGGTACCCTTTCTAACCTTTGTGCAATCACGTGCAATCCATACTGGGCCTGACACCGTCTGAGCCTGCCTCCTGAGACATATATTTTGAATGTGTACGCTATCCATACATGTTATCCAGGGATACGGTACCCTTTCTAACCTTTGTGCAATCACGTGCAATCCATACTGGGCGTGAGAACGGCTGGCGAGCTGTTAAGCAAGCTATAGCACCTGTCCAGACAAGTACAGGGATTCCCTAGCGAGGAGACTTATTTGATTGTTTTCAATGTTGGGACAGCAATTTTTGGGGAGCACTATACTCTGGAGAATGATAGATGGGGCCCACCATACACTGGAACATTCCAAAGGTGGACATCAGACACTGGAGCAGCATTTACAGGGCCCATTATACACTAGAGCATTAGAAATGGGGCCCATTATGTTCGGAGCATTATTTGGGCCCATAAGACAGTGGAGCTTCATCCATGGGGACCAACATATACTGTAGCATTATGTGGAGCTCATCATATACTGTTTCAAACATTATATGGGACCAATGATTCTGTATGGAGAAATAGATGGGCCTCGTCATGAGATGTAAAAAGTGAGATATTTTTCATTGTACTATACCGCTATTTATCTGCCGTATCGGAGCATGATGAGTTGTGGTATGTGTTAAAGGGGCGCTCTTTCGCCCAGGGCACATGAAAACCTGCAGCCAGCCCTCCCCCCCCACAACTTTATCCAAATAACCCCCATTTTTCAGTGCGTAACTTGTATTATGAAGTTAATTAAAGTTGACAAGCTTAAGTAAGAAGAATTGATGCTTTTGGCATTCAAATGGGCACTGTAGGTGTGTTTCCTGTCCTCCTCTCACTGCCGACTTTTATTCCCCATTGACTTACATTGGGTTTCGTGTTTCGGGACGACCCCGACTTTTCCCTATAATCGGACGATCTTGCTCGACCCGACTTTTGGAAAAGTCGGGTTTCACGAAACGAAACGCGACCCTAAAAAACCAAAAGTCGCTCAACTCTACTTATTAGCATTCTTCCTGGACAGAAGACATTAATCCTCCTGGTGAAGGAACTGTGATGATGTCATGTCCATGTGACTCGTGTAGGAGAGCCATCATAAAAACTGCAGGAATTTTTTTTTCCTTGCATTAAACATCAGGGACTGGAGAAGATGGGGCACTAGTCACAGATAACCATGGTACTTAGATACAAGGAGTGCAAGCTCTATGTGAGTGCAAGCTATATGTGGGGTACATGGTGGTACCAGCTGTATGTGGAATACATGGGGTGCAAGCTGTATGTGAGATAGAATAACCCCCTAAATGCTGTGATGGATATTGATTGTGGAGCGCCCAGCGGGGCTGGGGGTTACTCGGTACTGGGCCTTTCAGGCTCTCTCAAAGTTGAAGTGTGTCACGGTGGTGATGGTGACCCGGTCCGTGGCCCTGGGGGTCCAATGTCAATGATGATGGAAGTTCAGATGTAGGGGCAAGATGTTAGGAAAGTTGTAGGAGAAAGGGGATTTGGGGCCCCACCTGGGGTATTCGGCAATGCGGGTGTTAAACCGACGCTGCTCTGCAGATCCTCTGGGACAGTGTTAGGGCAGCAGGGATGGTAAAGCTCTCCACAGGTAGAACTGTGTCCCAGGGCAGTTGAGCCGGTGATGGTGATGTTGAGTGCAGTGTATGGCAGGAGAGATGTAAAAAGACAAAGGACACAGTTGGGTGCAGTTTCAAGGTCTTTACTCACGAGTTTCTTGTTACTTGATGACCCGTTTGGTACTGTGTCCTCCGGGTGAGGGGTCCAGCCAACTCCCAGGTAGATTGGGTTCACCTTTTCAGGACTCCTCTTTGTGTTAACCTTTCTAGGCCATCTCTCTGCACTGTTCACTCCTCTCTCTCCTGCCCTGCGCCTTCACACACAGTGTCCCCAAGCCAGCAGCCACGGATCTCACCGGGCGACAGGGGTCGGGCCCCGGGATCCTCTACAGCCACCTTTGCTAGGAATGTGTACGGTTGTGGCTGAGGCACTTAAAGTTACCTCAGCCTCCGGCTTTCTAGCTGAGCCTTGTAGTACTCCACTAGTTTGAGGGGCCGGCTTCCTCACTGCGACCTGGTCCTCCCTTTCAGGATGCGGGTCCCACGGTTGGCTTAACGCACAATCAGTGCCCCTAGGATCCCTTCTCTTAGGAGCTTTTCTCTGGATGTTTCTCTCACTGACTGAGACCCTCACTGCGTCAGTCCTGGTCCTCCGCTATCCTGTCACCGACTGACTACTCTGGAAAGATCTATTTACCTCAGAGTTAACTCCTCCCACCAACTGTCACCTTCCTCAATCTGATTGGATGCCTAGCTATCACTCCACTTCTAAGCTCCTCCCACTCTACCTACCATTCTCACCTGCTTCCCAACACCCTTTCCTGGCCAGTCTGGTGTGTATTGGGTGCAAGTGATAGGAGTTCTGTGTGGTGTTCCCTCCTTACCTGAGTGTGGGATATCACACCTCTGGATAAGGTGCAGTACCTCTGTGGTGACCGGACCCTCAGGGGCGCCACATTCGCAGCATTTAGAAAGCAAGCAGAGGGAAGAAGCCCCATTTGCCCTCCAATGTCATTGCAGGGGCCCAATCTTTGAAATAGTGACTCGATGTCATCATTACGACATCTGGGTCACCAGGCTCTAGCAAGTTAATTAGAGTGCATAATGTAACTAAAGGTACTGCCACACTTAGCGATGCACCAGCGATCCCGACAACGATATGACCCGATCAGGATCGCTGGTGCATCTCTAAATGGTTGCTAGTGAGCTGCCAAACAGGCAGATCTCACCAGCGACATAGCAGCGGTCGGCGGTCGCTACTTACCTGTCAGTCGAGGCAATGAAGACGTCCTCCCACCCGCGTCGCTCGTCGCCACAGCAGGTAGCCCAGCAGGAAGCTGATGATGAGAAATGGCCCAGGCTGTTCTCGCGTGATCAGCGATAACCAGCAGGGGAGCCGGTCAGAGGTAAATATCACACATAGCGATATCGCTAGCAATATCGCTGCTACGTCACAAAACCATTGACGTTATAGCAATATTGCTAGCGATATCGCTTAGTGTGACAGGCCCTTAACTTGTATCATTGCAGCCGCACTAATTGCAGAGCTGGAGGAGAGATCAGCTCAACATAGGTCTTATCTGAGGAGTATGAAAAAGGGAGGATGATTTACCTCATGGAGATCAACATCCGACACTGCGGAGACACCATCACGTGTTTCTCAACGCAGTGATTCTAGAGCACTGCCCCCATCCCTTATGGGAAATATGTAAAACATGCAAAAACATAAGCCGCGGAGACACCATCACATGTTTCTCAACGCAAACAATGACTAGCCAGGTCTTTCACCGGGAAGGAACAACCACGGGAAGGGCAGTCTCCAATGAAGGAAAACACCTATGCCAAAACATGGTATCCATCCACAGACAGCTGTTTCGGGGTATTGCCCCTCATCAGTGTGGAGTAGGAAACTGGCTAGTAGGAGCAATGCCTAGCCAGTTTCCTACTCCACACTGATGAGGGGCAATACCCCGAAACAGCTGTCTGTGGATGGATACCATGTTTTGGCATAGGTGGTTTCCTTCATTGGCGACTGCCCTTCCCGTGGTTGTTCCTTCCCGGTGAAAGACCTGGCTAGTCATTGCTTGCGTTGAGAAACATGTGATGGTGTCTCCGCGGCTTATGTTTTTGCATGTTTTACATATTTCCCATAAGGGATGGGGGCAGTGCTCTAGAATCACTGCGTTGAGAAACACGTGATGGTGTCTCCGCAGTGTCGGATGTTGATCTCCATGAGGTCAATCATCCTCCCTTTTTCATGGTCTTTTACAAGGCATTGCTCCTACTAGCCAGTTTCCTACTCCACACTGATGAGGGGCAATACCCCGAAACAGCTGTCTGTGGATGGATACCATGTTTTGGCATAGGTGGTTTCCTTCATTGGAGACTGCCCTTCCCGTGGTTGTTCCTTCCCGGTGAAAGACCTGGCTAGTCATTGCTTGCGTTGAGAAACATGTGATGGTGTCTCCGTGGCTTATGTTTTTGCTTATCTGAGGAGTATGGCAGGCGATAAAATCAAAATTACACTCACTTTTTATGAGTATCTACAAAGCATGTAATAAAGCACATCTGCTGCAGCAGATCCACGGGTAAGTAAAATGACCAAACAATATCCAGGAAAGAAAGGAGAGGTTTGTGGATGATTTATGCGCTTGCTGATTACTGATAAGACGTATATCCCAGATTGTCAAATGAAATAGTAATGTATGCATTTCAAAGTGCAAAACACTTATTCATCAGGAAAGACCGCAAGTATACTTTTATATAGACACTACAGTATATTTTTCTATAAAATAGTTTTATTTTGTAAAAGCACCAAAACATAAAAAAAATAAATGTGTTATATCTGTGTTATCAGTTTAAAAAAAATCCTGAATTGCTGGTTTTTGTTCATTCTGCCTCCCAAAAATCGGAATAAAAAGTGATCAAAAAATACAATTTGCTCAAAAATGGTACCAATAATAATGTCAACTTGTCATGCAAAAAATAAGACCTCACATACCTCTGTCAGCAGAAATTTGGAAAAATTAAAGCTGTCAAAATATGGCATTTCACAAACTGCTTTTTGCAAATAAAGCATCTTTTAGTGTGTGACAGCAGCCAAACATAAAAAGCCACTCTAAATCTGGTATCGCTGTAATTGCACCAACCTGAAAAATTTGTCTAATCAGTTATACTACATGAGGAACAGAGTAAAAAATAAATTAAACCAATTCTTCAACTGCATTCTGTTTCCCAAAAATCACAGTAAGACTCGGTTCACATTTATCCTGCACTTTGTGCTGAGCGTTTACACAGACGGGATTTCCATGTAAATCTCTGAAATACATGATTCAGACAGAACCCCAGAAGAATTTTCAAAGGAGTATAATTTCCAATATAGGGTCACTCTGTATATGGAGTCCGCAAACTATTCTAGGAAAATCTGTTCTCCAGGAGGCAAATAGCACTCTGTCCCTTCCGAGTCTCACTATGTGGCTCAGCAGTGCTGTACAGCCACATATGGGTACTTCCATTTTCAGCAGAAATTGTGGGACAAATTTTGGTGCCATTTTTACATACTTCCCAGTGTGAAATTGAATAATCTGGGACTAAAAATGTAATTACTTTTACTTCATTGCCCAATGGTGTAAAATTCTGTAACACACCTGTAGTGTCAATATGATGACTGCACCTCCAGATAAATTCATTGAGAGGTGCAGTTTATAAAATGTGGTCACTCGGCTGTTCTGGCACCTCCCAGTTTGTCATGGCACAGTAAAACCTGCACTATAATATGGCTGTGAGGGACTACAGAGATGTCCCTCCTGGAATGTGCCCCCACCTTGGCATTCCCCCAGGCCACAAAAATTAATGCAATGGTTTTCTTTAATTAAAAATCCAAGAACAAGCTCTTTGAAGCTCGGGTGACAAGCAATTCGCACAAGCGTCTGAGTTCTAGTGCAGCTACAGCCAAACTAGATTTCTTTTATCTAACTCATGCACTGCAGGTCACAGAAAGGCTCTGAAGTATTGAATCTGGAAAATGACCTATAATAACAGAATGCAATATCTCTGAGACTAGCTGAGCACCTAATCGGAATCGGCACTCCTACCCCAACACACTCATACCATTTAGCCACCTCCAGAACCCTGCATTATGGAGTTGTAAAGCTTAGCTACCAGGAATAACATACTGTTGTGAGTTCATTTTCCCCTTCACCATTGAGGTCTGATGAACTCCCTCTTCTGGTGAAGGAAGGTAGTGAGGCTGATTACCAAGCACCTGAGCAGGATGATGATGACTGGGTGACTGGAATTGCTGACTGGATATAAGGCAGCTGACACCCTTCTGCCTTGCTGGTGACTTCTCAGAGGGATTCTAGGAGACCAGTCTGATTCCTGCTCCTCAAAAGCTAAGTTTTCTGCTCTGCTTTTTGCATTTGTGTTTTGGTTTTGTTTTGCCTTGTTTTTCTGGATTTCTGCCATTCCCTGCTGGGGTGAGCTGAATTCCTTTTTGCTCTGTCTTCAGAAAATACCTGAGAACTGATATAGTCTTTTTGAAGCCTAGTGTCTTCAGGGCTTTTTTCCCTATAAGTCTGTTGGCTCTTGTTTTGATAGGGTTTTGGCAGATTGCAGACAGCAGCTTTTCTATCCTGTCCTATTTAGTTAGCTTGGGCCCCATCATTTGCTCAGCCTATCTTTCTATCTGTGTGAATGTTTTTTCATCTTGCTTCACCGTCATTATATGTTGGGGGCTGCCTATTGCTTTGGGGTCTGCTCTGGGGCAGTTTAGATTTCCCTTTCTGTCTTTAGGCTATTTAGTTCTCCGGCTGTGATCGAGGGGTCTAGGGCACCGTAGGAACCCCCCACGGCTACTGCTAGTTGTTGTTGATAGGTTCAGGGGTCTGCAATTCGATAGCTGCCAACTTCTCTGGTTTTCTGGACTTAGCTAGTATTTCTGTTTTTGCCTCCTATGGTGACTCATTCATAACAACATACAGTAGGTATATTTAGTCTCTATGCACAGATAAAATCTAGCAGAATCCAGTGACATTGCTGCCATTTCATTCAGAGCTTCGGGCGGAAAGTTATTAGCCCCCATGGTTGTAGGCAGAAAATAATACTCTCCGATGTGGGAGGAGAGAGGCTGTACAAGCCCAATGGGTGCAGAGTGTGGGAGGGAGCAGCCCAGGAGATATCAGGCACACCCTCATTTTGAACTGATTTTTTTTTACTGGCAGGAGAGAACGTTAGCTGATGCAGCAAGGAAAACCACACAACTAAGATTTGGACCTGTGATCCATCAGCGCCTCCCTGTGGTCACATGCTACAAAACACGGTAATTGCAACCTATCTAAACCCTATCTTTGTACTACACTCCTGACTGTATACCTGTATATTGTTCTTGTAAATATATACCTGTATATTTCTAGTGCGTCTTTTCGGTGATAAAATATAAAATTAATCTATGGCTGCTCTTTTATGTCGATAAGTGAATCCCCACGTCCGCATGCTCCGTTGGTTAATTATACGCTACCCGGGTTGGTTTCTGACCTGATATAAGCCTGTTGTGGGACGGGCTTATGTTGAATGAGAAACTGGTGGCAAAATACCGCACTGTGTTAGTGAGGAACTCTGGCTTTGATGGCCAGGAGGTTTATATGTATATCCCCAGCCTGGACTGGTGATGTACATCTCCCTCACTGGGAGTGCCTCAATAACTCGTACCTCTAAGGGAAGCCTTTCCAGCAACTATTTGTCCTTGGTGCAGTTCCCTGACTAACCTGGGGCAAGTGGTGGTGTCAGAGAGCCGATCTTTGCTGGGTCTTTCTCTCCCCTCCCCAAGGTGAGTGAAGTCAACACCCCCTTCTTCTGTGCGATCCGTCACAGATTGGTTACAGTAATTTATTTATATTTAGATTTAAGTTGTTTTTGACTTCAACATATGGGATATATTTTTAATATTTTATTAGTTTGCACAACTACACATTTGTTGACATCAAATATGTACTTTTTTATATTAAGATTTTTTGCTACCTTATTTGCATTGCAAGAAAGGGAGAGTTAATTTAAACTTTTAATTTTTTTACATATTTATCTCTGTTTAATGTATTTTACATATTTTTTATTGGCCCCTAAGGGGACTTAAACCTGCCAGTATTCTACTGTACAAGCAGAAATGTGGAAACCACAGAATGCGACCAAACGATCCTTAATATGCAAAAAATGGTATCAATCTTTATTGAGATGACAAGAACGGGGTAATAATGAAAGGACATGTGCAAAAAACAGCAAAAAGTGCAATAGTGCGAAACGGACGTGCAGACCTGACCACGGCCAAGGAATACGTAATAGATAATATAAGTCACAATTTCAAGTGCAAACAATTATTACTACCATGTTATATTAAGGGAACACATAAACATCAAAGTACTTGTATAATAATACATGCATGATTCCCTTCAGAAGCAATCAGGGCAGCCACATGCTGAGGCTGATATATACACCAGGTAAATATAAACAGGAAATACCTCACATACGCCCTTAGATAATACCAAGTGGCGCTGCCTAAATACTGCCTATTAGTCCTCAACTAGTAACAGCAGCCTCAGAATATGAATCCATATGGAAACAAAAATTCATACTTAACAGAGTACCCACAGCTGTAAAGGTAATAATGGAGGTAAATGTTATGAATGAGTCACCGAAGGAGGAAAAAACAAAAATACAAACTAAGTCCAGAAAACTGGAGAGGTTGGTAGCTATCGGATTGCAGACCCCTGATCCTATTCACACAACTAACCGTAGCCATGGGGGGTTCCTACGGTGCCCTAGACCCCTCGTTCACAGCCGGAGAACTAAATAAGCCTAAAGAAAGAAAGGGGAAATCTAAACTGCCCCAGAGCAGACCCCAAAGCAATAGACAGCCCCCAACATGTATTGTCGGTGAAAAGCAGATGAAAACACAAACACAGACAGAAAGACAGGTTGAGCAAACGATGGGGCCCAACTAACTAAATAGGAAAGGACAGAGAAGATGCTGGCTGCAATCCGCAAAAATACTGCCAAAATAATGTCCAACACGTCTGATAGAAAAAAGGCCCTGAAGTCACTAGACTTCAAAAACACTATGTCAGCACTCAGGTATACTCTGAAGACTGAGCAAAAGATCAACTTGACCAGAGACAAAAATGGAGCTCAGCCTGTACCAACAAGGGCAGGCAGAACACGAACACTAAGTAAACAGACAATATCTCATGGAAAAATAAGAGAGCAAATACTTAGCTTTCAGAAGACAGGTACTGAACTGGTTTGCAAGAGCTCAGAGCAGAAAGGATCACCAGCACCCCAGTAGGGCGTCGGCTGCCTTATATCCACTCAGTGATTCCGGGTGTCCAATCACGCTCCACCTGTTCAGATGACAGGTTCTTCCCAACCCAATCAATTTCACTACCTCTCTTCACCAGCAGAGGGAGTTCATCAGGCATCAACGGTGAAGGGGAAAATGAACTCACAACAGGTAAAGCTCTAAGCCACCCCATGGGGAGATACAAAATCCCACCCCCCATGCAACAGTAGTCAGCCGCGGGATGATGTTACCTCAGGCAGTAGATTCCAACAGGCCAGGCGGTCAGCACGTCATCCCGATGCACGTTTCGGAGGAACACTCCTTCATCAGGGGACGTGAAGAGAATAAAAACCCTCTAAACACGGTGCATCCCTATGGGTTGTATGAAAGTATATCATATGTTCCATTCCTGTGATTTACGTGCCTAGTCTTTGGAGTAGTGTCAGGATAGGCATTCGTGCAGTAGTTTTATTTACGTGTTTTTATTTAATTTTTAGATTTTTTATCTTTGGCCCTGGAACTGCCCTGATCTTCCACTGCACGACATCCACGCTTTCAGGAAGAAAGTACTCGAAGTCACTGATTTATGTACTGTAAAAAATGTGTGTGATGTATTTTCATACGCAAATTGTATCGATGAGGGTTATATTGCAAAATGTGAGTGATGTACTTTTATATGTAAACTATATTGATGGTGGAAATGTTTATAAAAAGACTAGATTATGGCCCGATGCTATCGCATCGGGAGGATGCGATAGCATCACACCTCTTGCCATGTTAACCCTCAACACACACACTCCTCAACACACACTCCTCTCACCTTTCACCATCTCCACTCACTCTTTCACTCCACATACGACCCCTTCTCTCACTCCGTCTCTCCTACTCACGCCGTCATCGCCACTGCTCCACGATCCCCGACATCTTCTTCCGCCGGCGCCATCCTGGATCCAGACGTTGTCCACGCCGGCGACATGTTCTTGCGGCGACGCCATCTTGAGTATCGTGAAATCCCGCGATAGTCAAGATAGCGTCGCCGGAAGAACATGTCGCCGGCGTGGACGACGTCGGGATCCAAAATGGCGTCGGCGAAATCTCGCGAGTTTTCGCCGACGCCATTTTGGATCCCGACGTCGTCCTCGCCGGCGACATGTTCTTGCGCCTACGCCATCTTGACTATCGCGGGATTTCGCCGATCCAAAATGGCATCGCCGCAAGAACATGTCGCCGGCGTGGACGACATTGGGATCCAAAATGGCGTCGGCGTAATCTCGCGAGATTTCGCCAATGCCATCTTTTTGGATCCCGAGTCGTCCACACCAGCGACATGTTCTTGCGGCGACGCCATCTTGAATCTCGCGGGATTTCACGAAATCCAAGATGGCGTCCCGCAAGAACATGTCGGCGGCCTGGAGAACGTCTGGATCCTGGATCGCGGCGGCGGAGGAAGATGTCGGGGCAGCGACGATGACGGTGTGAGTATGAGAAACGGAGTGAGAGAAAGGAACGTATGTGGAGTGAAAGAGTGAGTGGACGTGAGTGGAGGTGAAAGGTGAGAGGAGTGTGTGTTGAGGCGGTGTGGTGTGTTGAGGGTTAACGTGCGTGTGTGTGTGGTGACGTCACCGGTTACAACTGGACGGAAGTTGTTACAACCCGGAAGCTGGTTAGGGCATTTATTATTATAGATGATGAGGAAGAAGCCGTCTGTTGTTGGCGGTGATGGCGTGTAGAGGCTTCTTCAGCCAATGTAATAGATTTAGAGTTAGGGGATTAGTGTGTGAGACGACGGTGTTTATAAGCCTTAATCTTGTCAAGTCGATGCTGTTTTTCCTCAGGAGTCTCATTAGCACGGCGTTGTTTTTGTCGTAGTGCTAAAGCTGCTTTCCTTTCACTGGCATTGGCATACTGTGCATTGGTATTGAATGGTGGTATTGATAGGGCAGAAACAGATTGCTGATTAGTTATGTCAGTGAACGGCATATGGGATGAAGTGTAGCAGTAAATTGTTCCACATGCTGATGTGGAAGCATCCTGTTGTGAGTCTAATAATGATGAGGAAGAGGCCGTCTGTTGTCGGCGGTGACGGCGTGCAGAGGCTTCTTCAGCCAATCTTATGGATTTAGAGTTAGGGGATTCGTGTGTGAGGCGACGGCGTTTATAAGCCTTAATCTTCTCAAGGCGATGGTGTTTTTCCTCAGGAGTCTCATTAGCACGATGTTGATTTTGTCGTAGTGCTAAAGCTGCTTTCCTTTCACTGGCATTGGCATACTTTTTGTTATGACTCAGGTTGGCACAGGTAAAGGAGTCTATTTGGCAGTTATCTGGCAGTGAAGAAGGCGTCCTGGAGTATTGTAGAGTAAACAGATACTAATTGACCCTGTAATTGCCCAGCAGTAGTTATGAAGTGGTAGTGGCAAATTGGCCCTGTAGTTAGACACCGGCAGAGGAGCAAGGCAGCAGTAGGTATGGCGGTAGAGGCAAATTGGCCCTGTAATTAGACACCGGCAGAGGAGCAAGGCAGCAGTAGTTATGGCGGTAGAGGCAAATTGGCCCTGTAATTAGACACAGGCAGTGAACAGTCAGAGGAGCAAGGCAGCAGTACTTATGGCGGTAGAGGCAAATTGGCCCTGTAATTAGACACCGGCAGAGGAGCAAGGCAGCAGTAGTTATGGCGGTATTGGCAAATTGGCCCTGTAATTAGACACCAGCAGAGGAGCAATGCAGCAGTAGTTATGGCGGTAGAGGCAAATTGATGCTGTAATTAGACACCGGCAGAGGAGCAAGGCAGCAGTAGTTATGGCGGTAGAGGCAAATTGGCCCTGTAATTAGACACCGGCAGAGGAGCAAGGCAGCAGTAGTTATGGCGGTAGAGACAAATTAGCCCTGTAATTAGACACCGGCAGAGGAGCAAGGCAGCAGTAGTTATGGCGGTATAAGCAAATTGGTCCTGTAAATAGACACCGGCAGAGGAGCAAGGCAGCAGTAGTTATGGTGGTAGAGGCAAATTAGCCCTGTAATTAGACACCGGCAGAGGAGCAAGGCAGCAGTAGTTATGGCGGTAGAGGCAAATTAGCCCTGTAATTAGACACCGGCAGTAAACAGGCAGATGACCAAAGCAGCAGTAGTTATGGCGATAGAGGCAAATTAGCCCTGTAATTAGACACCGGCAGAGGAGCAAGGCAGCAGTAGTTATGGCGGTAGAGGCAAATTGGCCCTGTAATTAGACACCAGCAGAGGAGCAAGGCAGCAGTAGTTATGGCGGTAGAGGCAAATTAGCCCTGTAATTAGACACCGGCAGAGGAGCAAGGCAGCAGTAGTTATGGCGGTAGAGGCAAATTAGCCCTGTAATTAGACACCGGCAGAGGAGCAAGGCAGCAGTAGTTATGGCGGTAGAGGCAAATTGGCCTTGTAATTAGACACCGGCAGTAAACAGGCAGATGACCAAAGCAGCAGTAGTTATGGCGATAGAGGCAAATTGGCCCTGTAATTAGACACCGGCAGAAGAGCAAGGCAGCAGTAGTTATGGCGGTATAGGCAAATTGGCCCTGTAATTAGACACCGGCAGAGGAGCAAGGCAGCAGTAGTTATGGCAGTATAGGCAAATTGGCCCTGTAATTAGACACTGGCAGAGGACAAAGGCAGCAGTAGTTATGGCGGTAGAGGCAAATTAGCCCTGTAATTAGACACCGGCAGAGGAGCAAGGCAGCAGTAGTTATGGCGGTAGAGGCAAATTGGCCCTGTAATTAGACACCGGCAGAGGAGCAAGGCAGCAGTAGTTATGGCAGTAGAGGCAAATTGGCCCTGTAATTAGACACTGGCAGAGGACAAAGGCAGCAGTAGTTATGGCGGTAGAGGCAAATTGGCCCTGTAATTAGACACCGGCAGAGGACAAAGGCAGTAGTTATGGCGGTATAGGCAAATTAGCCCTGTAATTAGACACCGGCAGAGGAGCAAGGCAGCAGTAGTTATGGTGGTAGAGGCAAATTGGCCCTGTAATTAGACACCGGCAGAGGAGCAAGGTAGCAGTAGTTATGGCGGTAGAGGCAAATTGGCCCTGTAATTAGACACCGGCAGAGGAGCAAGGCAGCAGTAGTTATGGCGGTAGAGGCAAATTGGCCCTGTAATTAGACACTGGCAGAGGACAAAGGCAGCAGTAGTTATGGCAGTATAGGCAAATTGGCCCTGTAATTAGACACCGGCAGAGGACAAAGGCAGTAGTTATGGCGGTATAGGCAAATTGGTCCTGTAATTAGACACCGGCAGAGGAGCAATGCAGCAGTAGTTATGGCGGTATAGGCAAATTGGCCCTGTAATTAGACACCGGCAGAGGAGCAAGGCAGCAGTAGTTATGGCGGTATAGGCAAATTGGCCCTGTAATTAGACACTGGCAGAGGACAAAGGCAGCAGTAGTTATGGCAGTAGAGGCAAATTGGCCCTGTAATTAGACACCGGCAGAGGAGCAATGCAGCAGTAGTTATGGCGGTATAGGCAAATTGGTCCTGTAATTAGACACCGGCAGAGGAGCAAGGCAGCAGTAGTTATGGCGGTATAGGCAAATTGGTCCTGTAATTAGACACCGGCAGAGGAGCAAGGCAGCAGTAGTTATGGCGGTAGAGGCAAATTGGTCCTGTAATTAGACACCGGCAGAGGAGCAAGGCAGCAGTAGTTATGGCGGTATAGGCAAATTGGCCCTGTAATTAGACACTGGCAGAGGAGCAATGCAGCAGTAGTTATGGCGGTATAGGCAAATTGGTCCTGTAATTAGACACCGGCAGAGGAGCAAGGCAGCAGTAGTTATGGCGGTAGAGGCAAATTGGTCCTGTAGTTAGACACCGGCAGAGGAGCAAGGCAGCAGTAGTTATGGCGGTATAGGCAAATTGGCCCTGTAATTAGACACTGGCAGAGGACAAAGGCAGTAGTTATGGCGGTATAGGCAAATTGGTCCTGTAATTAGACACCGGCAGAGGAGCAATGCAGCAGTAGTTATGGCGGTATAGGCAAATTGGCCCTGTAATTAGACACTGGCAGAGGACAAAGGCAGCAGTAGTTATGGCAGTATAGGCAAATTGGCCCTGTAATTAGACACCGGCAGAGGAGCAATGCAGCAGTAGTTATGGCGGTATAGGCAAATTGGTCCTGTAATTAGACACCGGCAGAGGAGCAAGGCAGCAGTAGTTATGGCGGTATAGGCAAATTGGTCCTGTAATTAGACACCGGCAGAGGAGCAAGGCAGCAGTAGTTATGGCGATAGAGGCAAATTGGTCCTGTAATTAGACACCGGCAGAGGAGCAAGGCAGCAGTAGTTATGGCGGTAGAGGCAAATTAGCCCTGTAATTAGACACCGGCAGAGGAGCAAGGCAGCAGTAGTTATGGCGGTATAGGCAAATTGGCCCTGTAATTAGACACCGGCAGAGGAGCAATGCAGCAGTAGTTATGGCGGTATAGGCAAATTGGTCCTGTAATTAGACACCGGCAGAGGAGCAAGGCAGCAGTAGTTATGGCGGTAGAGGCAAATTGGTCCTGTAATTAGACACCGGCAGAGGAGCAAGGCAGCAGTAGTTATGGCGGTAGAGGCAAATTGGTCCTGTAATTAGACACCGGCAGAGGAGCAAGGCAGCAGTAGTTATGGCGGTATAGGCAAATTGGTCCAGTAATTAGACACCGGCAGTAAACAGGCATAGGACCAAGGCAGCAGTAGTTATGGTGGTACAGGCAATGCCAAGCGTCCGCACAGCAAGTCGGCGTGAGGTAAATGATGCAATTTCACGAATGCAAGATGGCGTCGGCGGACGTCGTTAACACCTCTTGCCATGTTAACCCTCAACACACCACACCGCCTCAACACACACTCCTCTCACCTTTCACCTCCACTCATGTCCACTCACTCTTTCACTCCACATACGTTCCTTTCTCTCACTCCGTTTCTCATACTCACACCGTCATCGTCGCTGCCCCGACATCTTCCTCCGCCGCCGCGATCCAGGATCCAGACGTTCTCCAGGCCGCCGACATGTTCTTGCGGGACGCCATCTTGGATTTTGTGAAATCCCGCGATATTCAAGATAGCGTCGCCGCAACAACATGTCGCTGGCGTGGACGACATCCGGATCCAAAAAGATGGCGTCGGCGAAATCTCGCGAGATTACGCCGACGCCATTTTGGATCCCGATGTCGCCCACGCCAGCGACATATTCTTGCGGGACGCCATCTTGGATGTCGTGAAGTCCCGCGATATTCAAGATGGCGTCGCCGCAACATGTCGCTGGCATGGGCGACATCGGAATCCAAAATGGCGTCGGCGTAATCTCGCGATATTTCGCCGACGCCATCTTTTTGGATCCCGATGTCGTCCACGCCAGCGACATATTGTTGCAGCGACGCCATCTTGAATCTCGCGGGATTTCACGACATCCAAGATGGCGTCCCGCAAGAACATGTCGGCGGCCTGGAGAACGTCTGGATCCTGGATCGCGGTGGCGGAGGAAGATGTCGGGGCAGCGACGATGACGGAGTGAGTATGAGAAACGGAGTGAGAGAAAGGAACGTATGTGGAGTGAAAGAGTGAGTGGACATGAGTGGAGGTGAAAGGTGAGAGGAGTGTGTGTTGAGGCGGTGTGGTGTGTTGAGGGTTAATATGTGCGTGTGTGTGTGGTGACGTCACCGGTTACAACTGGACGGAAGTTGTTACAACCGGAAGCTGCTTAGGGCATTTATTATTATAGATATGTATGTAATATTTAGATTATTGTCCATATTGATATGCATTGCTTTATGTACATATTTTTACGATATAGTTATTCTGTCCACATATAGTGACTCATTGTGGTTACTACCTCAATGTTTACTGCAATGTATATAACAACATACATATTTATATGGTATGCACTTTTTGCCACTATACAGTGATTGTTCAATCTATATGGTGGCACAGAGACATTAGAGTTATGTTTAAAGTTGGTAGTTTTAACAATTAGTTTGCTACATCTAGTTCCTATTGATACATTCTGAAGATAAGCGTTAATGTGGGTAAATGACGTGGCGTGGACATGTTACGCGTGTGTGTCATGCTCCGGCATGTTGTATGGTCTCTGCGTCTCTATGTGTGTGGGGGAGTGTCGGGTACTTCACCCGGGACCTCCCGCTGCATGACGCGGTCTCCATCTGGCGTCCCGTGTTGTCATGGGGACGCATGCATCACTTCCTGTTCTGCGTCACGGGCATTTCCAGTTGAGTGCTATTTAAACTAGAGGGTTTTTAATCTCTTCACGCCCCCTGACGAAGGAGTGTTCCTCCGAAACGCGCGTCGGGGTGACGTGCTGACCGCCTGGCCTGTTGGAATCTACTGCCTGAGGTAACATCATCCTGCGGCTGACTACTGTTGCATGGGGGGTGGGATTTTGTATCTCCCCTTGGGGTGGCTTAGAGCTTTACCACCATTATTACCTTTTCAGCTGTGGGTCCTCTGTTAAGTATGAATTTTTGTTTCCATATGGATGCATATTCTGGGGCTGCTGTTACTAGTTGAGGACTAATAGGCAGTATTTAGGCAGCGCCACTTGGTGTTATCTAAGGGCATATGTGAGGTATTTCCTGTTTATATTTACCCGGTGTATATATCAGCCTCAGCATATGGCCGCCCTGATTGCTTCTGAAGGGAATCATGCATGTATTTTTATACGAGTACTTTGATGTTTATGCATTCCCTTAATATAACATGGCAGTAATAATTGTTTGCACTTGAAATTGTGACTTATATTATCTATTACGTATTCCTTGGCCGTGGTCAGGTCTGCACGTCCGTTTCGCACTATTGCACTTTTTGCTGTTTTTTGCACATGTCCTTTCATTGTTACCCCGTTCTTGTCATCTCAATAAAGATTGATACCAATTTTTGCATATTAAGGATCGTTTGGTCGCATTCTGTGGTTTCCACATTTCTGCTTGTATATGTATTGTCTAGCGATTGATCCAATAATGGTCCTGATCTACAGCAGCTGAGCTTATTTTTGGGATATATGTGATGCTGCTATATACCTTTGTCATCATACTATGCCAGTATTCTACTTGATAATTGCCAGTGTCCTGTGAATGTCATAGATGGGGCAATAGACATCAGAAGCAAACTTCCTTTATTCCTAGCTTTCATTGTCACGATTATCAACAGCAACAGCATCTACGAAGTCAAACTGTTATAAACATTGCTTGCTCCCATTACAGTAGTTACTTTCAAGAATCGGCTGTGTAAAACACCTGACACTTGCACTATATGGAGGGGGTACTACATTAGACCATCCATTCTGTTATACATTTCGCTATTCCATTATGATTACTGGTGCTGCTCTCTACCGCTGCCTCGTTCACATCATCACTGTGTTAGCCTACTTTGGCCTTTTCCACCTGTACTTGGTTTCTGACCACAGGGCTGCTGCTGGGTGAATGCTATTAAGATGCTGTTTTCTTTCTTAATACACGTGTGACACTGATCTTACTGAAAACCCCAGCAGTGTCGCTATTCTTGGTGTATTCACGCTTGTTCAGTGGTGACCACTTCCATGCTGTGCACAACCTTAAAAGCTTTAGCTTTCCCGTTCTCCCTCTGTCTGGCACACATGATCTGCTAATGCACGCTTTGGGCAGTGCTATGTGTCGATTTGTAGCTGTCGCTGATGTAGCAATCAGCTATTTGGTGAGAGCAACTGTCTAATGTTATACATTGCATGTTTTACAATGCAATCAGCGGATTGCCGTATTATGTATTCCCACTGGTGTAAGCAATATAGATATGCAAGACAAGGCTGAATACCAAGAGACACTGGAGCAACTGGATTTGGAAACCTTAAATATTATGCTGACCTTACATGAGACAATTATGTCTTCACTGGTAACCAGTCATCCAAGATTACCTGCAGAGAATAACACCGAAGCGTGGTGTAATAGCAACGTTCCCAAATCTATAGCTCTCCAGCTATTGAAAAATACAACTCCCATGAAGCCCTGATAGCGACAGGCCACTGGCTGTCAGGGAATGGTGGGATTTGTAGTTTTTCACAAAATGGAAAGCCACAGGTTACAAAGCACTGGTGTAATAAGATGCACTGAGGTCCTAACTTTATTGGCATCTCACTACTGATTAATACGTTATGTGATGAATCAATCACCTCCTTCATTCACCAAACATGTTACTCATGTTTATAATCAACTATGTAATAATATTTAGGCCTTTAAAAAATCTAATGTAAGTCCGCAAGGACAGGGTCTCCTCCCCTCTGTACCAGTCTGTCATTGTAAATTTGTTTAATGATATCTATAACTTTGTATGTAACCCCCCTTGTCATGTACAGCACCATGGAATTAATGGTGCTATATAAATAAATAATAATAATAATAATAATAATAAATGCACACAAATTTATTTGTGGTGTGTAACCATAGAGACTAGAGATGAACAAACTTATTAAAGTAGAATTGCATGCTACTCAACTATAAAAAAATATCTGCAATTTTGAGAATATCGATTGTTGTAAATTCGTATTTCATGAATTCAGAAAAATGGTGGCCGTTTAAGAAACAAAATCTATACTCACCCCTTATGTGTTCAGCCTCTCTGCTCCTTGCTGCCGGCAGCCTCGTCCTTGGGGCGGGTCAGAATTGCGAGAAACTCGCACGAGTCTCGCACGTCAATACCTGCCATTGCGGTCAGCGCTCGGATCGGAGTGTTCAGCTGCATGTATTTCTATGCAGCTGAAAGCTCCGGTCTCGAGTGCCGGCAGCAGTGCCGGGTATTGACGTGCGAGACTTGTGCGAGTTTCTCGCAAGTCTGACCCCGGCCCTAGAAAGACCTCTTCTTTCCCTCATCATGACCCGCATCTTCTAACATGTTTATTACCGACCTCACGCGTCGGAGGACAGTACTCATCGCATGTCATGATGTCAGTGACACGTAAAACACAGTGACCTTTGAGCTCTGTTCATGGCTGCAATCAATGACGCAAGTGAACAGGTAAAAAATTCAACAGTGGACAGAACAGGATTGGATGGTAGGCAGAGAACAACAGTCCTCAAGGCATCTGCTTTTTGATGTAACAAACTGGCAACCGAGTTCCATAATAATGTGAGACACTAGACCAAGGGTTGGTGCAATGGGTCACAGGCAAGAAACCTACTCCAAAATGTCATGAGAAAAACGGGAGCAAACGGAGTATCAAAGGTTTATATAGCAATTTTAATAGACAATGATTAAAAGTAAACAATTATTACACAATGTGGATTGAGACGCACCACCACACCGCCTCCTCACCTCAACCCCTGTCTTTCGGTGTTCCCCAAGGCTCAGTTCTTTGACCCCTACTCTTCTCACAGCTTTCAGTATCATCTCTATGCTGATGACACGC
Organism: Dendrobates tinctorius; assembly: GCF_039654945.1. Classification (NCBI taxonomy): domain Eukaryota; kingdom Metazoa; phylum Chordata; class Amphibia; order Anura; family Dendrobatidae; genus Dendrobates; species Dendrobates tinctorius. Next base: position 16,556,683 of record NW_027361737.1, read on the forward strand.
AGATCTACCTATCTGGATCTGACATCACCTCCCTACTGACCAAAATCCCACAATGTCTGTCTGCTATTTCAGCTTTCTTTTCTGCTCGCTTTCCAAAACTGAACATGGACAAAACAAAATTCATTATCTTTCCCCCACCTCACTCTACCCCTCCATCAGACCTATCAATCAATGTCAATGGCTGCTCACTTTCTCCAGTCCCGCATGCTCGGTGCCTGGGGATGATCCTCGACTCTGCCCTCTCTTTCAAGACACATATCCATGGCCTTGCCTCCTCCTGCTGACTCTAACTCAAAAATATTTCCCAGATCCGTGCATTCCTTGACCAAAAACACTAGTGCACGCCCTCATCATCTCCTGCCTTGACTATTGCAACCTCCTACTTTCTGGCCTCCCCTCTAGCATTCTTGCACTACTCAAATCTATCCTACACTTTGCTGCCCAACTAATCCACCTGTCTCCCCGTTATTCCCCAGCCTTTCCTCTATGCCAAGCCCTTCACTGGCTTCCTATTGTCCAGAGGCTCCAGTTCAAAACCCTAGCTATGACATACAATGCCATCCACTTTTCTTGGTAAGATGAACCCCTTCCAACCACATATTTATTATGCTCATTGAGCTTGAGAATACATGTACTTAGGCTGGCACTGTGCTCCTCTTATCTACAATTATATGCTATGTACCTTGCACTGACTCATTGGTGGATTTAATTTACCTATGGCTGTCATGCATCTACCTGTCTCTACGCACATTTTGTACTAATTGTTTACCTTTAAACATTGTGCATTAAAATTACTATTTAAACCTTTGATACTTTGTTTGCTCCTGTTATTCTCATGCTTTTTGATGTAGTAGTTCCAGCCTGTTCACTTGAGACCAGTTCTTCAGGCCGCGACCAGGTCTCAGAGGTCACTGCGATTCACACATCATAGAATCATAGAGAAAAAATGATGCCATCGCGTGCAACACAAATGAGAGGTAACATGTGAGGCTTGTTCTATGCTAAAGGTCCCAGTTTGGAGGGAATAGGCCAGGAGATGCAGGTCACAACAAGGGAAAGAATAGGACTGAACAGCGGGCAGCGGGCACCAGAGTGAGCAGTCGGGCCGGACAGGTGAATTGTGAGGTGATTGTGCTTTATGGTTTCTGTTCTTACACCTTACATTTATTATGTTCTGTCATCTAGAGAGACGACAAAACATAATATGTGACATTCAATTTGCAGAGAATAACTTCTCTGCTAATCGATTTGGTGAATTTGAATTTTGTCATACCCGCTCATCACTAATGGAGATACATGGATTGTTTTTCATTGCAATGCACTGAAACAGTTGCAAAATGCTGTCAATATCTTTTAATCCCTTGAATGTAAGAGAAACTTTCTGAGATACTTTCAACTATTTATCATATTCAAGAACTCTGGTTTCTGGCAATGAATGAAAGAATCCTTATTCCATTCATGGAATGAAAACTCATTCTGACAGTTTATCCAGCACTATGTAAGTTTAGACTAAACTTTATGAGAAAAACACAAGTGTCTTATATCTTTTTAACATTTTCATTAGGCTGTAAACTTTTACTTTACAGCATTTATGATACCTTTAATTAACAAGCATAATGTGGGCAGATGGGTGGCACGGTGGCTAGCATTGTTGCCAAACAGATCTAGAGTCACTGACATCAATTGCTATAATTTTTCTTTAGGTATTTTCATCTTACGTATTTCCAAAATATGTTTCCTGTAAAATTGTATACATATACAGTTATACTGGTCATTGTTGGGGATAGACTGTGCATGTTTTTTTCTACAATTACCTGCCAGCTTTATTATGGAAATATAAATATATATAGTATTTAGTGGATAATATTAAGTAATAAAATTGCTTTCCTGCTATTCTAATTGTATATTCATTCTCTTGTATTAGAATAATTTGTAATGAGATATAATAAAGTAATGGAATACTTAAGGCTGGTGTATTCTGACCTTACTGCCAGTAATGAAGAGCTTCTGAGTGTTCTGTAGTCTGTACTATCGAGTCCTCCAGAGAGTCATATTATCTGTGACTCCAAATTAATACCATTAGGAAACGAAAGGTCTTCTACTCCCAGATGCAGTTTTATATTCTAACAGGGCCTACTTTAAATGATTCTGCCTGAGTAGTTTCCAACTAATTTCCTGGTTTACCACAGTGCTGCACAGTAATTGCATTTCCTTGGATATTTCTAAACAGCCCTCCTATGGTAGAACATTTGATTTTCATAGACAGTCTGGGAAAGTGTGAACACAATAATAACACATACAGTTGTGTGAAAAAGTGCCCCCTTCCTGATTTCCTATACTTTTGCATGTTTGTCACACTTAAATGTTTCAGATCACCAAACAAATGTAAATATTAAACAAAGATAACAAAATTAAACACAAATTGCAATCTTTAAATTAAGGCCTTTATAATTAAGGCAAAAAGAAATCCAAACCTACAGGGCCCTGTGTGAAAAAGTGATTACATCCAGCCCCCCCAAGATCAAAAGATCTTCAAAATCTAGACATCATGCTGTGATCCAATGAAATTCTGGAACAAATGAGAAACAAAGCAATTGAAATCTATCTCTCTGGAAAAGGTTATAAAGACATTTCTAAAGCTTTGGAACTCCATCGAACCACAATAAGAGCTATTATTCTCAAATGGCAAAAACATGGAAGACTATTTTTTTACAGTGGCGGAGGAATACAGTGCGGAAGGATACCTACCTTCCGTCATTGGATTATTGAAGCCCCTAGAGAGCGGTTGCATCAGCTGATGCTGCTGTTCGCCATGGAAAATCAGCGTGGGACTCTCGTGGATTTCTGCGGATCAGGGAGTATATGGCTTGTTTGTTATTTTCTAATTTCTTTCTTAGATGACACTGGCTTCGGGGATCAAAGTGACAAGTGATGGTGAGTATGTACTCTATGTTATATGTACTGTATGTCTATATGTATGTATTGTATGAATGTATGAATGTATTGTATGCAGTATGTATGTAGTATGTATGTAGTATATATGTATGTTGTATGAATGTAGTATATATGTAGCATGCATGTAGTATATATGTATGTTGTATGAATGTAGTATATATGTAGCATGTATGTAGTATGTAGTATATATGTATGTTGTATGAACGTAGTATATATGTAGCATGTATGAGGTATATATGCATGTTGTATGAATGTAGTATATATGTAGTATGTATGTAGTATGTATGTATGTATGTTGTATGAATGTTGTATATATGTAGTATGTATGTAGTATGTATATATATATATTTTTTTTTACATTCAACACATTAGCCGGATGATAGAATTACTACTGTCCCATCATTGGCTAATGTGTCAATCACTGTCAGTGTAGCAGGCATCGCCCAATGGGACTTGTAGTCCCATCGGACGATGCCTGCACGCACACAAGACCCCCGGCAGGCCCGCACAGACCACCGGCAGCCGGCAAAGGCCCCCGGCAGCCGGCACAGACCACCGACAGCCGGCACAGGCCCCTGAGAGGCCCGTACAGACCACCAACAGCCGGCAAAGGCCCCCGAGAGGCCCGTGCAGACCACCGCCAGCCAGCACAGGCCCCCGGCAGCCGGAACAGACCCCCGACAGCCGGCACAGGCCCCCGGCAGCCGGCACAGACCACCGACAGCCGGCACAGGCCCCCGAGAGGCCCGTACAGACCACCGGCAGCCGGCACAGGCCCCTGGCAGCCGGCACAGACCACCGACAGCCGGCACAGGCCCCCGAGAGGCCCGTACAGACCACCGGCAGCCGGCACAGGTCCCCGGCAGGCCCGTACAGACCACCGACAGCCCGCACACACAGACACGCACAGTATCCGCCCACGCACCACCCACACTCTTCCCCCCTCCCGAAAGGGTTTTTTTTAATTCCGATATTTCTGTCCCATTGACTTTAATGTGACTTCCGGTATCAGAATCGGCGATACCCGATACTTTTTTGTGTATCAGGCCGATCCATTCTGATCCGATACTTTTGAATATCGGATGGTATTGCTCAACCCTAGTAGCATGTATGTAGTATGTAGTATATATGTATGTTGTATGAATGTAGTATATATGTAGCATGTATGTAGCATATGTATGTTGTATGAATGTAGTATATATGTAGTATGTATGTAGTATGTATGTATGTTGTATGAATATAGTATATATGTAGTATGTATGTATGTTGTATGAATGTTGTATATATGTAGCATGTATGTAGTATGTATGTATGTTGTATGAATGTTGTATATATGTAGTATGTATGTAGTATGTATGTATGTTGTATGAATGTAGTATATATGTAGTATGTATGTAGTATGTAGCATATATGTATGTTGTATGAATGTTGTATATATGTAGTATGTATGTATGTTGTATGAATGTTGTATATATGTAGTATGTATGTAGTATGTAGTATGCATGTATGTTGTATGAATGTTGTATATATGTAGCATGTATGTAGTATGTATGTAGTATGTATATATTTTTATTTTACATTCAACACATTAGCCGGATGATGGGACTACTACTGTCCCATCATTGGCTAATGTGTCAATCACTGTCAGTGTAGCAGTCATCGCCCGATGGGACTTGTAGTCTCATCGGACGATGCCTGCACACACACAAGACCTCCGACAGGCCCGCACAGACCACCGACAGCCGGCACAGACCACCGACAGCCGGCACAGGCCCCCAAGAGGCCCGTACAGAGCACCGGCAGCCAGCACAGGCCCCCGGCAGGCCCGTACACACCACCGTCAGCCGGCACAGGCCCCTTGAGAGGTCCGTACAGACCACCGGCAGCCAGCACATGCCCCCGGCAGCCGGCACAGACCACCGACAGCTGGCACAGGCCCCCGAGAGACCCGTACAGACCCTTCGCAGTCGGCACAGACCGTGCATCATGATGACATCATTTCAGCAGCAAATCACAGCCACAACAGTGGCTCATTGCATTATGGGGACTTCCGATTCTGGTATCCGATATTGAAAAAATATTGGTACTTGGTATCGGAATTCCGATACAGCGAATATCGTCCGACACCCGATATTTGCAGTATCGGAATGCTCAACACTAGTCAGAAAACATCATGATGATCCCCAAGATTTTGGCGAAAATACTCTGTGGACTGACAAGACAAAAGCTAAACTTTATGGCTGATATATGTTTCATTACTTCTGGAGTAGAAGTAACACAGTATTTTAGAAAAGGAACATCATACCAAATATAAAATATGGTGATGGTGGTCTGGGGCTGTTTTGCTAATTCAGGACCTGAAAGACTTTCTGTGGTAAATGGAACAATGAATTCTGCTGTCTACCATAAAATCCTGAAGGAGACTATCAGGCCATCTGTTAGTGACCTCAAGCTGAAACGCACTTGGGTTATTCAGCTGGACAATGATCCAAAATACACCTGCAAGTCTACATCTGAATGGCTTAAGAAAAACAAATTAAGACTTTGGAGTGGCCTAGTCAAAGTCCTGACCTTAATCCGATTGGGATGCTTTGGCATGACCTTAAAAAGGTGGTTCATGCTCGGAAACCCTTCAAAGTTTCTGAATTGTAACAATTCTGTAAAGATGAATGGGCCAAAATTCCTGCAGAACATTGTAAAAGACTCATTGCCAGTTATCACAAATGCTTGATTGAAGTTGTGACTGCTAAAGGTGGCCCAGCCAGTTATTAGTTTTAGGGGGCAATCACTTTTTCACACAAGGCCATGCGGTTTTGGATTTCTTTTTTCCTTAATAATAAAGACTTTCATTTAGAAATTGCATTTTGTGTTTACTTGTGTTATCTTTCGCTAATATTTAAATTTGTTTGGTTATCTGAAACATTTAAATGTGACAAACATGCAAAAAAAGGAAAACAGGAAAGGGGCAAACACTTTTTCAGACAACTGTATGCCCATATCTAAGTCTCAGTGAATTTGATGTGTTCATGAAGGATTGCACATGTATTATGCTAAATATACAGTATAAAGAGCAACATAAGAGGAATTCAATATAGCCTCATGTCTTCATTACTTGCTGTGTGTTTCAGCCTTTCTGATGTGCAAGTTGTTTCTTCCTAGAGGAAGAGGACCTGAACTCTAGCGGCACCCATTGGAAGTAGCAATCCTAACAGTCAATATTGACCCTTTAATAACATTTAGCCTTGTCACATGACTTAGGATAAAAGTCAAACCAGAATCTCAATGTGCCAACACTTGTTTTGGGGTGTTTGCCCCTCCTCAGTGCATAGCAAGAAATCTGTTTTATTCAAAGTCATATGATAAGGCTCAACAAAGGGTTGATATTCACTTTTAGGACTGCTACTTCCAACAAGTTGCACCAGAGTTTAAGTTCCCTTCTTCTCTAAAGAAACAACTTGCATATTTAACTTCCCAGAGGAGCATTGCATGGCCTATAAGCCTCCTTTCCCGGACATGTCAAGCATGTCGCTCTCCATAAGGAGAAATATTAGTCTTTAGACCACAGTCAGAGCCCTCTGATACATTCAAATCAGATCTCATGCTATGCACTGAGGAGGGGCAAACACTCTGAAACAGGCTTCTTCATGTTGAGATTCTGGTTTGCCTTTTATTCTAAGTCATGTGGCAAAGCTCATTTAAGAGTTGATAGCGACTTTTTAGGATTGCTACTTCAAATAGGTGGCTTCAGAATTCAAGTTCTATTCTCTGATAATATGTTCGCATCCCTGCGGCTGCATGTTTTGTGACTGTTATACAGCTGCAACAAATGCGGGGATTGCCTAACAAACAATCATGGGCAATCCTCATATGTGTTGCAGCTGTTTAACAGCTGCAAAACATGCAGCTGTAGGGACTCCAACATATTATCCGAGCACGTTTGCTTATCACTAATAAAAATATAAAAATAAAAACTAAATAAATTTGGTTTTACCAAAACCGTAATTACACACAGACGAAAGTTATTGTGTCATTAATACTTCATGGTCAATGTTATTAATACAAAACCTTTAAAAAATGGGGGAATTGCTATGTTTTTTCTCCCTACCTGCACCAAAAGTGAATAGAAAGCTAGGCAATTTGTTACACGCAGATCTGAAATTATGCCATTTTAATATCAAATTATCCCACAAAAAATATGCCGTTTTGAAAAATAAAACAAAAGCTTTTAAACTACAGAGATGAAAAAAAAATTGAAAAATTGTCACATTATTATTGGGTTAATCATAGGAGCTGTCCAGATTTATCACGAAAATCACTTGTGAATCTCCAAAACGCACACATTGCATGCTGTAAAGGTTGCGATAGTAAGTATGTGATATGCAAACTCCCAGCCACATTCCAACTAGACGGGCATGGCCTTATTCAATTAACTTGGATTGAGTGAGACTGTGCACATCTAGTCAGAATGTCGCCGGAAGTATACATATTGATACCTACAGTCACATGACCACCCGTTTCTACCACCGGCACTGGAAAATCCTGACAGTGCGTGCTATGTGCAATGGAAGATTCACAAACCAGCAGTCACACTGAGTGACTTGGACTTTCATGCCAAACCTGGACAACCCTTTTAACCCCTTTCTGTCATGTGACGTACTATCCCGTCCATGTGCCCTGGGACTTAATTCCCAGGATGGGATAGTACGTCACAGCGATCAGCGGCGCCCACGTGGTGAGCGAACGCTGATCGCGGCCGGGTGTCAGCTGATTATCACAGCTGACACCCGTCACAATGTGTCAGGGACGGTCACGGACCGCCCCCGACACGTTAACCCCTTGCACACCGCGAACAAACATGATCGTGGTGTACCGGGGGGGTGTACCGGGTGATCTGTCACATGACAGGTATGTCCCCCCTGGGACAATGTAATAAAGTTAAAAAAAAAAAGGTGTAAAAATAATTTTTTAAAAATTGCGAAATAAAAAAAAAAAAATATTCCCTAATAAATTCATTTTTTGGAAATAAAAAACAATAAAAGTACACATATTTGGTATCGCTGAGTCCGTAGCGACCCGCCCTATAAAACTGTCCCACTAATTAACCCCTTTAGCGAAACCCTTAAAAATTAAAAATAAAAAACCAAACAAAAAATAATGATTTATTATCATACCGCCAAACAAAAAGTGCAATAACGCGAGATCAAAAAGACGCATATAAATATCCATGGTACCGCTGAAAATGTCATCTTGTCCCGCAAAAAACGAGCTGCCATACAGCATCATCAGCAAAAACAGTAAAAAAGTTATAGCTCGCAGAATAAAGCGATGCAAAAATAATTATTTTTTATATATAACTGTTTTCATTGCATAAAAGGGCCAAAACATAAAAAACGACCTAAATGAGGTATCGCTGTAACCGTACTGATCTGAAGAATAAAAGGGCTTTATCAATTTTACCGCAGGTGGAACGATGTAAATGCACCCCCCAAAAGAAATTCATGAAACGCTGGTTTTTGTTCATTCTGCGTCCCAAAAATCAGAATAAAAAGCGATCAAAAGATGTCATGTGCCCGAAAATGATACCAATAAAAATGTCAACTCGTCCCGCAAAAAATAAGACCTCACATGACTCGGTGGGTCAAAATATGTAAAAATTATAGCTCTCAATATGTGGTGAACTGATGATGCAAAAACTATTTTTACAATAAAAAGCGTCTTTTAGAGTGTGACAGCTGCCAAATATAAAAACCCGCTATAAATAGTAAATCAAACCCCCCGTAATCACCCCCTTAGTTAGGAAAAAGTAATAAAATTAAAAGAAAATGTATTTATTTCCATTTTCCCATTAGGGCTAGGGTTAGGGCTAGGGTTAGGGCTAGGGCTAGGGTTAGGGTTAGGGCTAGGGTTAGGGCTAGAGTTAGGGCTGAGATTAGGGTTAGGGGTGTGTTGGGGTTAGGGTTGTAGTTATAATTGGGGGGTTTCCACTGTTTGGGCACATCAGGTGCTCTCCAAGCGCAACATGGCATCTGATCTCAATTCCAGCCAATTCTGCTCTGAAAAAGTCAAACAGCGCTCCTTCACTTCCAAGTCTGCCATGCGCCCAAAGTGTTTTATCCCCTCATATGGGGTATCAGCCTACTCAGGACAAATTGCAAAACAACTTTTGGGGTCCAATTTCTCCTGTTACCATTGGGAAAATAAAAAATTGGGGGCAAAAATATCATTTTTGTGGAAAAAAATGATTTTTTTATTTTCACGCCCGGGCGTTATAAAGTTCTGTGAAGCATTTGGGCATTCAAAGTGCTCACCACACATCTAGATAAGTTCCGTGGGGGGTCTAGTTTCCAAAATGGGGTCACTTGTGGGGAGTTTCAATAGTTTAGGTACATCAGGGGCTCTCCAAACGCACATGACACCCGCAGACCATTTCATCAAAGTCTGCATTCCAAAACGTCACTACTTCCCTTCCGAGCACCGACGTGTGCCCATACAGTAGTTTTCTCCCACATATCAGGTATCAGCGTACTCAGGACAAATTGCACAACAACTTTTGGGGTCCAATTTCTACTGTTACCCTTGGGAAAATAAAAAAAATTGGGGACTAAATGATCATGTTTGTGGAAAAAATAAGATTTTTTTATTTTCACGCCCGGGCGTTATAAACTTCTGTGAAGCCCTTGAGGGTTCAAAGTGCTCACCACACATCTAGATAAGTTCCTTAGGGGGTCTAGTTTCCAAAATGGGGTCATTTGGTGGGGGGTTTCCACTGTTTAGGTACATTAGGGGCTCTCCAAATGCAACATGACAACCACAGAGTATTCCATGAAAGTCTGCATTCGAAAACATCACTACTTCCCTTTCGAGCCCCAACGTGTGCCCATACAGTAGTTTTCTCCCACATATGGGGTATCATCGTACTCAGGACAAACTGGACAACAACTTTTGGGTCCAATTTCTCTTGTTACCCTTAGGAAAATAAAAAATGGGGACTAAAAATCATGTTTGTTGAAAAAATAAGATTTTTTTAATTTCACGCCCGGGCGTTATAAACTTCTGTGAAGCACTGGGGCGTTCAAAGTGCTCACCACACATCTAGATAAGTTCCTTGGGGGGTCTAGTTTCCAAAATGGTGTCATTTGTTGGGGGTTTTCCAAACGCGACGTGGTGTCCGATCTCAATTCCAGCCAAAAACATCAAATGGCGCTGCTTCCCTTCTGAGCTCTGCCATGCGCCCAAATAGTGGTTTACCCCCACATGTGGGGTATCAGCGTACTCAGGACAAATTGCACAATAATTTTTAGGGTCCTGTTACCTTTGGAAAAATAAGACTTGAGGGTGAAAAGATCATATTTGTGGAAAAAATATGATTTTTTTAATTGTACGGCTGTACGTTATAAACTTCTGTGAAGCCCTTGGGGGTTCAAAGTTCTCACCACACATCTAGATAAGTTCCTTGGGGGGGTCTAGTTTCCAAAATGGTGTCATTTGTGGTGGGTTTTCACAGTTTTGGTACATCAGGGGTTTTCCAATCGCGACATGGTGTCCGATCTCAATTCCAGCCAAAAAAGTCAAATGGCGCTGCTTCCCTTCTAAGCTCTGCCATGAGCCCAAATAGTCGTTTACACCCACATATGGGGTATCAGCGTACTCTGGACAAATTGCACAATAACTTTTAGGGTCCTGTTACCCTTGGAAAAATAAAAATTGGGGATGAAAAGATCATTTTTGTGGAAAAAATATGATTTTTTTCATTGTACCGCTGTACGTTATAAACTTCTGTGAAGCCCTTGTGGGTTCAAAGTTCTCACCACATATCTACACAAGTTCCTTGGGGGTCTAGTTTCCAAAATGGGGTCACTTTTGGGGGATTTCCACTGTTTAGGTACATCAGGGGCTTTCCAAACGTGACATGGCATCCGATCTGAATTCCAGCCAATTTTGCATTGAAAAAGTCAAACTGCGCTCCTTCCCTTCTGAGCTCTGCCATGCGCCAAAACAGTGGTTCCCCCCCACATATCAGGTATCAGCATACTCAGGATAAACTGCACAATAACTTTTGCAGACCAATTTCTCCTGTTACCCTTGGTAAAATAAAAAAAATTGAATCTGAAGTATTTTTTTGGGGAAAAAAAGTTAAATGTTCACTTTTTTTTAAATATTCAAAAAATTCCTGTGACACACCTGAAGGGTTAATAAACTTCTTGAATGTGGTTTTGAGCACCTTAAGGGGTGCAGTTTTTAGAATGGTGTCACTTTTGGGTATTTTCTATCATATAGACACCTCAAAGTGGCTTCAAATATGATGTGGTCCGTAAAAATAAAATGGTGTTGCAAAAATGAGAAATCGCTGGTCAACCTTTAACCCTTATAACTTCCTAACAAAAAAAAAATTTTGGTTCCAAAATTGTGGTGATGTAAAGTAAACATGTGGGAAATGTTACTTATTAAGTTTTTTGTGTGCCGTATCTCTGTGATTTAAGGGCATAAGAATTCAAAGTTGGAAAATTGCGAAATTTTAAAAATTTGCGCCAAATTTCAGTTTTTTTTCACAAATAAACGCAAGTTATTTGAATGAAATTTTACCACTAACATGAAGTACAATATGTCACGAGAAAAATTTGTCAGAATCACCAGGATCCATGGAAGTGTTTCAGAGTTATCACCTCATAAAGGGACAGTGGTCAGAATTGTAAAAATTGGCCTGGTCATGAACGTGCAAACCACCCTTGGGGGTTAAGGGGTTAAACTCTAATATAGTAGCATAGACAAATGTTGTGCCATTTTTATAGAGCCTATGAGCTGAATTTTACCATTATTTTTTTTCTATTTCATGTAATATCTAGCTAGCATTTAGGTAACCCATTAAATATACACTATCGTTCAAAAGTTTGGGGTCACCCAGACAATTTTGTATTTTCCATGAAAACTCATACATTTATTAGTCAAATGAGTTGCCAAGTGAATTTAAAATCTAGTCCAGACATTGACAAGGTTCGAAAAAAATATTTTTATTTGAAATAATAATTTTCTCCTTCAAACTTTGCTTTCGTCAAAGAATGCTGCCTTTGCAGCAATTACAGCATTGCAGACCTTTGGCATTCTAGCAGTTAATTTGCTGAGGTAATCTGGAGTAATTTCTCCCAATGCTTCCAGAAGCCCCTCCCACAAATTGGTTTGGCTTGATGGGCACTTTTTGGGTACCATACGGTCATGCTGCTCCCACAACAGCTCAATGGGGTTGAGATCTGGTGACTGCGCTGGCCACTCCATTACAGAGAGAATACCAGCTGCCTGCTTCTTCCCTAAATAGTTCTTGCATAATTTGGAGGTGTGCTTTGGGTCATTGTCCTTTTGTAGGATGAAATTGGCTCCATTCAAGCGCTGTCCACAGGGTATGGCATGGCGTTGCAAAATGGAGTGATAGCCTTCCTTATTCAAAATCCCTTTTACCTTGTACAAATCTCCCACTTTACCAGCACCAATGCAAAACCAGACCATCACATTACCTCCACCATGCTTGACAGATGGTGTCAGGCACTCTTCCAGCATCTTTTCAGCTGTTTTGCATCTCACAAATGTACTTCTGTGTGGTCCAAACACCTCAAACTTGGATTCATCTGTCCATAACACTTTTTTCCAATCTTCCTCTGTCCAATGTCTGTGTTCTTTTGACCATATTAATTTTTTCCTTTTATTAGCCAGTCACAGATATGGCTTTTTCTTTGCCACTCTGCCCTGAAGTCCAGCATCCCGGAGTCGCCTCTTCACTGTAGACATTGACACTGGCGTTTTGTGTGTACTATTTAATGAAGCTGGCAGTTGAGGACCTGTGAGGTGTCAATTTCTCAAACTACAGACAGAGCCCTCACAGCTGCAACTGTTGAACTATGTGTTACTTTGTTTGTCTTTGGGCTTGCTTACATGAGCGAATAACACAGCAAAGTGCTATCCGATGTTTTATTCTACATTGTAGGCAGGATTTTGGATTTCCAGATTTTCAGCAAAATTATCATTTGCAACTTTTTAAAAATTGATTTTTTTTTTTGTCTAAATGTACTTCATCCCCTCCCCCAGAGTGATTTTTTTGTATGTCTGAATTTTTTGTAAAATTTTGGGACATTTTAGCAGAACACAACTCCTGGCACTAAAAAGTCACAAAAAAAAGTTAAAAGACAAAAGTCAAGAAGATTTTTTATTTTGGTGCTAAGTTCATAAACCACATGTGCTATTTTGAGAATTTGACAAAAAAAATTTGACAAAGTCAATGAATATCACAGTATTACAAATAGTGATTTAAAAACAATGCAAAGATAAATCAGACCCAATGGCTGTTAACTGTGGTGATCTATAACTAAGAACAGAAGAATAAATGTGGCATACAGACACCACAGAAGGAGGTGGGATCCCAACAAATAACATTTACTAGCACACATGTCATATTCTTGTGCTCTGCAGATCTTTTAATTAGCAATTCACAGATTAGTAAATCTTTGCAAACAGATCAAAGAGCCTGGAATCAATGAATCATTGGTAAAGCAGATTTTGAATCTAATCTCTGTATAGGAGCTCAATAGTCTCATCCTCATCCTTGGTCTGCTATTTATAAGCAGCCATGTGTTACATATTACAAGAGTAAATCAGGAATCACAAAAGTATTAGGGCGGCGTACAAATTTATACCACACAACATATATTATGTGAAATTACCTGCTGATTACAGGGTGTTTCAACTTTTCTGTTTGCATTTTGAGCAATTTGGTAAAAAGGAGAAAGGATCTTACAAGAAAATACGAAAGGGCAATTTTTAAATGAGAGGGTCAGGCATAAAAATAAGCGATTATGTAAAAAAAAGTTTGTAAATGTAGAGTTATGTTTATGGAAATTGAGTAATGACTTAAGAACATTGTAAAGTATATGGATTGTTAGAAAGACTATTCTGAAACATACGATGAAGACATACTTCAGTGCCAAGTGGTAAGACAGATGGTGTATATTATTGATAGGTTTGGTTTACACATATTGCATACAGTGCTATGTGCTGAACACTGCCTGTGGGACTTCCTTCAGGATCCATTTTTTGGGGAAGTTCCAACATAACATCAACAGGGCCATTCCTTACGTGAGGCTGACCAATCCACCCTGGACTCATGGCTGTCTAATCTCCAGGAACTGTGACCTGTCATCCTAATCTTTTTGAGTGGGTGGTTGCTCTTCATCAGCATTTACCCAGCACTATAGGTGCTTGAACTTCCTATCCCTGTCTTCTCAGCATTTATTACTTCTGTCAGTGTCTAATGATTTGCCTGACTTGAACTGAAAGCATGCCTTTCTATTATACCTGTATGTGTTATTACAGACAGGATGTTATGCTGGTGACTCGCCTGGGTTGTGTTTTGTGTAACATCTCCAGCTATGCTATATCTCCTTCTGCTGGAGACTGTCCACCCGGCTATAGTGGGTCATTGCCGGACTTTGCAGGAACTTGTAGCCTCTAGGTCCTGCACTGATTAGCTTCCCTGACCTTTCTCTTCCTAGCAGGTGTTATATTAGGCAGCTCCTCCCTCCACACCTTCCCTGAGCCTAGCTTCTGTTGCAGGTAGTAACTTGAGCTCTGGCAGGGTGTTGTTTGCGCCATTTATCCTGTTACCAACCTTGCTTGCCTTGTCTGATCTCTCCACTAGAGATGAGCGACTTTGCCTTTTTTAGGGTCGAGTCGGGTTTCATGAAACCCGATCTTCTCAAAAGTCGAGTCGAACGAAATTGGCCGACTATAGGGAAAAATCAGGGTCCGACTGAAACACGACACCTAATGCAAGTCAATGGGGAAGCAAAGTCGTCAGGGAGTGGAGGACAGTAAACACACCTACAGTGCCCATTTCAATGCCAACAACATCAATTCCAATTACTTAAGCTTGGCAACCTTAATTTACTTTATAATAATAGTTACGCATTGAAAACTGGGGGTAATTTTGCTAAAGTTGTGGGGGGGGTGTAGGGCTGGCTCCAGGTTTTCGTGTGCCCCGGGCCAAAGAGTGTCAGTGGGCCCCTTTAACACATAACACAATTCATGATGCTCCGATACGGCACAGAAATATAGGTATAGTACAATGAAAAATACTTCACTGCTTACATGACATGACTGATCTATTTTAAATTCAACAATAGCTAAAAAAACGGACAGTATATTACTCCATACAGTATTATGGCCATCACATAGTACGCCATACAGAATAATGAGCCCCATATATTTCTCCATACAGAATAATTGGTCCCATATTATGTTCCATACAGTATATGATGAGCTCCACATAATGCTACAGTATATGTTGGTCCCCATGGATGATGCTCCACTGTCTTATGGGCCCAAATAATGCTCCATATATAATGGGCCCCATTTCTAATGCTCCAGTGTATAATCGGCCCCTAGATGCTGCTCCAGTGTCTGATCTGCCCCATTTAGAATTTTCCAGTGTATGATGGGCCCCATATCTCATTCTCCAGTGTATAGTGCTCCCCAAAAATTGATCCCAAACGTTAAAAAAATTAAATACCTCTCCTCGCTGGGCACTGCTCTACTTTAGACTCCTCAGCGTCAACATCTTCCAGCTCTCTACACTTGGACTGTTTAGGCAGAGGGCATACAGACTTGATGTCGTCGCGCTCTCTGACCTAAATGTCACTGTCATGAAACGCGGAAGACGTCACGGTGGTGGAGCAGGGTGAGGTAAGTATTACAAGTGCTGTTGCCCTGAGCAAGCAGGGGGGGCCCACTCGTGGGCGACGGCACTGGTACAGGGCCCCTCATAGTACGTCGGTGTGTCTGACGGTGAGTGGACCCTCCCACCGGCAGAGACACTTTTGCGTACTATGAAGGGCCCTGTGCCAGGGCCATCGCCCATGAGTATGCCCCCCACCACCTGCTCAGGGAACCGGAACTTTCATCAGCACCTTCCTCTGTGTCACTGTGTAAGGTGCTATAGTATGCGGGAATGGGCACCTGAGTTTCATCAGAGTCAGATTCTAGCTCTGTAGCGTGCGAGAGGAATGTAGTGCTGCTGGTGAATGTACCAGCAGAATCATCTAGCAGTGGCTGTGCATCAGTGCACTCCATGTCAGATTCATCTTGGACTGGGGAATTCAGGATTTGACTTGATAAACCAGGCATTGTATTTGAAAACAGCTCCATGGAGTAATCTGAAGTGTGGCCAGCCGCATCCTTCACTTTTGGTGTGGGTGAAGGACACAAGGAAAGGTGTTGTTCCTGACCAGAAGCCTGCACTGACGACTTAGTGCTTGCAGTTTTTGAAACTTCAGAAGAGAAGGCAATAGAGCTGGAGGCTGTTTCGGCAATGTAAGCCAAAACCTGTTCCAGATGCTCCGCCTTTAAAAGCAGTTTACCTACTCCCAGAAAATGGAATCTTAAAGGCCTTCTTGTGCCAGACGATGATGCAGGCTCAACACCTCCTGCCTTAGCTGCTATTGTTCTTTTGACATATCCAGCAGATGCCCCACCACCACCATCAGGACCAGCTGCACCCCCCCGCCCACGTACACTGCCTCTTCCACCAGACTTCCTCATGTTTGGGAAAATGTACCAAAAATACCAGCAGAGATATGGTACTGTATGAGAAGCGGACAGCTCTATACGGTGTATGTATGGAAAATTTTAAGTATCCGTCTATTTTTTAATGGAGTCACACACAGATGCTGTCTCTGTATAGATTTGACCATAATCAAACAGCAGATATGGGATATTGTTTGACAAGTGGAATGCTCTATACGGTGTATGTATGGAAAATTTTAAGTATCCGTCTATTTTTTAATGGAGGCACACACAGACGTTGTCTCTGTATCGATTTGACCGTAATCAAACAGCAGATATGGGATACTGTTTGACAAGTGGACAGCTCTATGCGGTGTCTGTATGGAAAATTTTAATTATCCGGCTATTTTTTAACGGAGTCACACACAGACGCTGTGTCTGTATCGATTTGACCATAATCAAACAGCAGATATAGGATACTGTTTGACAAGCGGACAGCTCTATACAGTGTATGGAAAAATTTAAATTTCTGTATATGTATTTACGGAGTCTCACACACACACGCTGTCTCTGTATAGATTTGACCTCAATACAAACAGAAGATCTCCAATACTGTTTGATAAGCGGACAGCTCTATACGGTGTATGTATGGAAAAATGAAAATCTCCGTCTATCTTTGTACGGAGTCACACACAGATAGCACGTATTTGTCCGTGATTCCAGCCGGTACACGGTAGTGTGTGAGGAGCGTACACCTCTATACGGTGTGTGAAAAAATGAACGCTCGATAACTGTGCAGAAAAAAGGAATAAAAGTATTTTTGCTTTGAAAAAAAGCAGTCTGCACAGCAGTGTGCACACAGCAATGCAGCTATCAGGTAGCCTTATAAGGCAGCCTAATAACCACCAGAGCTGCTGCACAAAAATATAGCCTCCCCTGTCACTGCACACAAACTGTTGCATTGTACAGTGAAAATCGCTATCAGCAGAAGCACAGTTGAATTTTTTTTTCCTGCCTAAACACTCTTCCTATTGAGAACGAGCAGCAGCAACCTCTACCTATGCTAAGATCGGCAGAAGTAAGATGGCGGTCGGCGTTCAGGGCTTTTATAGCCACTGTGACGCCACACAAAGTCAGCCAATCACTGCACTGCCCATATATAAGATGGTGGTGGCCGCTGCCTATGTCATCGCGTTGCCCACAGTGTGCGTCATTGATCATTGGCTGAGAAAAGGCGCTGGAAGCATGATGGGAAATGCAACTTTGGCACGCGGGTCGCTATGGTCGGGATTCGATCGGCGAAACCTGACTTCAGCAAAAGTCGGGGACTTTTGAATTTGACCGACCGGTTTCACTCAACTCTACTCTCCACTCCAGAATCCGGCTATGCATCCTAAACATGTGCTGCATGTCCTGACCTTGGACTGCGTGACTACACTTCCGTGTTCACTTTCCTGTGCTACACATTCCTTCCTTGACAGTCAGTTGTTTCAGGTCTGGGGACTGCCCTGGAGTGGCACCAGTTGACTTACCGACTCAAACCTATCATCAACACCAGAGGTTCTAGTGAAAACTGTGTAGTAGGTAATTCACACCCCTCCAGGATAGTCTCGGCCGGTGGAGCAGTGGGTCCACACCCACCGCCATCACACAGGAGAGCAGGAGCAGAAAGAAACAGACCTACCCCCACTTCCTGTAATCTGCCTCGGTGTCTCTGCTACTAGAGATAATTATAGAAGGATAGGGAAAATGAAGGGAGGTCAGCTCACCAGTCTCGGTTGCGATCCATAATCCTCCTGCGCACGGAGTCACCTTGATCAGGGGTGTTGACTGAAGCAAAATAAAGGATGGAATCTCCAGCGCTGGACTTCAGTTAAAAATACATCATTTATTGTAAATTCTTAAAATCGAACAGAAAAAAGTGTGGATAAGGACATACAGGCAGATGGGGTCTCTGGTGGTCTCCAACCAACGCGTTTCGACCTAGAGGGTCTTACTCATGGTTCACACTAGACCAATACTGACGACTACAAATAGTACAAAAACTAGTAAATCACAGGTGTTGGACAAAAGAATTAATGAAAATAGGGAGTATCCCTACCAGTTAACTCTTGCAAACACTCAGCCTAATGTGGAGCTGAAACAAAAACTAGTCGGAAAAACAGGAAAAAAAAACAAAAAAACAAAAAAAAACTAATAAAAAGATATCATAAGAATATAATAACAATCACAAAAATTATCAGAATAACCAGAATTGAATAGGACTAAGTAGAATGTAAATATACAGAAGAAAATATCAATCTAATTGCAATATTAAATCAAGTCGTTTGTTCAGACCTAATGGTACTCTTGTATTTAATTTAAAAATCCAAAAGGATTCACGATTCAATAATTTTCTCCTGAAATCACCTCCCCTAGTAGATCTATAGACTTTCTCTATTGCTATAATTTTGAGGCTATCAGTTTTACCAGTTTTACATTTAGGCTTTTCCAAATGTGGACATCATCCCTGTAAAGTCTGCAACTATGTGGTTAAAACCAGCAGATTCACTTCTAGTGTTACTGGCATATCATACCCTATTCAGTCTCACATAAATTGTAATTCAGAAGGAGTAATATATGTTACTGGCATATCATACCCTATTCAGTCTCACATAAATTGTAATTCAGAAGGAGTAATATATGTTATTGAATGCGTTTTTTGTAACCTACAATATGTAGGCTGCACAATAGGACCTCTTAAAAAGAGAATTAGGAAACACTTGTCAGAAGCTACTAGTAGCAATTATAATATTTCAACAGTTTCTTATCATTGTAAAACTGTTCATGGAGGTAAAACTGATAGCCTCAAAATTATAGCAATAGAGAAAGTCTATAGATCTACTAGGGGAGGTGATTTCAGGAGAAAATTATTGAATCGTGAATCCTTTTGGATTTTTAAATTAAATACAAGAGTACCATTAGGTCTGAACAAACGACTTGATTTAATATTGCAATTAGATTGATATTTTCTTCTGTATATTTACATTCTACTTAGTCCTATTCAATTCTGGTTATTCTGATAATTTTTGTGATTGTTATTATATTCTTATGATATCTTTTTATTAGTTTTTTTTTGTTTTTTTGTTTTTTTTTCCTGTTTTTCCGACTAGTTTTTGTTTCAGCTCCACATTAGGCTGAGTGTTTGCAAGAGTTAACTGGTAGGGATACTCCCTATTTTCATTAATTCTTTTGTCCAACACCTGTGATTTACTAGTTTTTGTACTATTTGTAGTCGTCAGTATTGGTCTAGTGTGAACCATGAGTAAGACCCTCTAGGTCGAAACGCGTTGGTTGGAGACCACCAGAGACCCCATCTGCCTGTATGTCCTTATCCACACTTTTTTCTGTTCGATTTTAAGAATTTACAATAAATGATGTATTTTTAACTGAAGTCCAGCGCTGGAGATTCCATCCTTTATTTTGCTACTAGAGATGGATTACACACGATCAGAGAAATGAGTAGCAGTGTAGACAGAATTGAGGATTTTTGGAGTAATTTTTTGGGGGATAAGAAAACATGATTTTTAAATGGACTCTGTCAGCACAGAATGACTGTATACACCAAGTACCTCCACTGTGTGCACAAAGGTGTGGCTAGTCATTTTTTACCTGCTTGTCTTCCCTCAAGCATCACCCCTCACTTCTCTTTGATTGACAGCTAGACAGATAGAAAACAAGCCGGTGGGAATATGTATTTTAATGTATGCCCCCACAATGATGTACCAAGCACCTGTACTAGGTTTGATCAGTCATTCTGTGCTTACAGAGTCCCCTTAAATAAAGTCATTTGCCCATTACCTATTTATCACAATATCTAATAAACAAGATCAAGTTGTCTCCATGTACAGAGACTATTTAATCCATCCACCATTCTTATGCTGTTTATATTGACCTTATCTGTATGTCTTTTATGTCTCTAGTAATCCCAGTCTCAGATTCTGGATTTAGAGAACAAAGTTCTGAAGGCACCAGAAAAGGGCATCAACTGCTTAAGATGAATGGTACGTTTGGTCCTAAACATCTGGATTCTTCCCTGATGCAAATAAAATGATATGGTGTGTGGTACAACCCATCCATCTATTTCTGAATTTTTTTAAGATAGGTTTTAATTGCGTGAAAATGACTGCCACCCTGAGTACACACAAGCAATCATTGCAGAATATATACTGCCCAGATTACTTGACTACCATTAAGTAATCTGCTAACTTTTGTTACTGCGTGCCCAAGGTTTCTAAAAGTTTCTGAAATTTGAGCTACTGTAATTTTATGACATGGAAAGTTCTGATTTATTGTCTTCAGAACAGGATAGTCTTTAGTTTTATTTGAAGGAATTAAAATGTGTAAGGATGTATAATAAATAATTGCCCCTTCGTCCAACCTTGGAACGTAAGCTACAATTCTCACTCTACTACACATATTAATAGGAGTTTGTGTTTATATTAAGGGTTGGACCTGGATCCATTTAGACAATGTTAAACATACATTAATGGATGGTGCATGGTTTATAGGAAGCCAGATACAGATTTGAAGGCAGACAGCCAACAATAAATAGTCAATTAGCTCCCACATTGTTTATACAGCACAAGCCACGGCTTAAAGGTGAGGATAATATAAAGAAACTGTCAACTTGTTACTTGTACAGTACATTAAAAAGCACTTTGTATCAAGCTATAAAAAACACATGCTTAAAAATTGTAAGAAAACAAATAGGGGAAGTGACCAAGGGAGATGGGTTCATCCAACCCACAGCGGAGAACTGATGTTTCCTCCAAAATGAAATGTTAATAACATACAAACAAGAAAACAAGAGAAAGGCTAAATATGCAAATATATGCAAAGCTGTGCAGAGGTATATGGAGTCCAGGCAGCTCCACACTAAGCTGTAGGTGCTTATTATACTGCACTTTGGAGCTCTGTCAGGTGCTTCTAGGGCAGAATACCTCTCTAACACGGCATCAAATGGAACAAGAAGCAAGTACAGTTGTGCAGTTGTGTGAAAAAGTGTTTGCCCTCTTCCTGATTTCCTATACTTTTGCATGATTGTCACACTTAAATCTTTCAGATCGCCAGACAAATTTAATTATTAGACAAAGATAACACAATTAGGCACAAAATAAAAGGTCTTCCTTATTATTAATGGAAAAAGAAATCCAAACCTACAGGGCCCTGTGAAAAACTGATTGCTCCTCTTAAAACATAAATTAACTGAGGTTTATCACATCTTATCACACGCAGGCCTGATTACTGTCACACCCGTTCTCAATCAAGAAATCACTTACAGTTCTGCTCATAATTATTGGCACCAATGAAGTTTAAACGCATAATGTGGAATATCACTAGAAAAAAATGACTCAAGTGAAACAGTACCTTTGTGAAGAGCACTAGCGTTAAATACAAAAGAGCAAATGATAAACAATAATTTAACCCCTTAACGACCGCCGATATGCATTTTAT
The DNA here is from genome assembly GCF_039654945.1 of Dendrobates tinctorius. Taxonomy (NCBI): domain Eukaryota; kingdom Metazoa; phylum Chordata; class Amphibia; order Anura; family Dendrobatidae; genus Dendrobates; species Dendrobates tinctorius. Next base: position 16,578,676 of record NW_027361737.1, read on the forward strand.
CGGCGGCAGTTAAGGGTACTAATGCCTCAGCACTGCTTTTTACAACCCCTGAGAAATAAGTGTATAGCGACCCCCAGAGTCAGAATTTCTCCAGGGTCTCGGCTACTGGGGGTAGCTGAGACCCCATAGAACATGATTCGGGTCGATTTTTACTGACCCCAGTGTTGTGATTGCCATTATTAACAGATTAAAGGCGACAGCAAAAAAAGTCAGATTTCCCATTTAATTTCTCTCTCCTCTGATGTGATCGCAAGTCAAATGAGAGAAAAATGGTGTCCCCTGATCCCCCTGGTACCTCTATTGTCCATGAAACCCCCTGTGAAGTCCCCCGGGCCACCGGCATCTTCTTTCAGAAAGAAAATGGCGGGTGCATGTGCAGTGTACCCGCCAAGATCTGGCGGTCATCACCCGGCAACAATAGGAAATTGTTCCTATTCCTATTGGTTCATTTTGATTACTGTGATAGACACTATCACAATGATCAAAATTTAAAAAAATAGTACATCAAACCCCCTTTTATCTCCCCATTAGTTAGGTAAAAATAATAAAATAAAAAATGTATTTATTTCCATTTTTCCATTAGGGTTAGAGTTGGGCTAAAGTTAGGGTTGGGCTAAAGTTAGGGATAGGGTTGGACTAGGGCTAGGGTTAGGGTTAGACTAAAGTTAGGGTTCTGCTAAAGTTAGGGTTGGGGCTAGGGTTAGGGTTGGGCTAAATTTAGGGTTGGGCTAGGGTTAGCCTAAAGTTAGGTTTGGGCTAAAGTTAGAGTTGGAGCTAGAGTTAGGGTTGGGCTAAAATTAGCGTTGGGCTAAAATTAGGGTTGGGCTAAAGTTAGGGTTGGGCTAGGGCTAGGGTTGAGTTTATGTTTGGGATTACGGTTAGGGTTGGGATTAGGGTTAGGGATGTGTTAGGGTTAGGTCTGTGGTTAGGGTTATGGTTAGGGTTGGGATTAGGGTTAGGGGTGTGTTGGGGTTAGGGTCGTGGTTAGGATTATGGTCAGGGTTCGAATTAGGGTTAGGGGTGTGTTGGGGTTAGGGTCGTGGTTAGGATTATGGTCAGGGTTCGAATTAGGGTTAGGGGTGTGTTGGAGTTAGGGTTGGAGTTACAATTGGGGAGTTCCATTGTTTAGGTACATCAGGGGGTCTCCAAATGCAACATGGCGCCACCATTGATTCCAGCCAATTTTGTATTCAAAAAGTCAAATGGTGCTCCCTCCCTTCGGAGCCCTGCACACACAGTGCCTTTTCCCCACATATGGGGTATTGGCGTACTCAGGAGAAATTGCACAACAAATTTGTGGTCCATTTTCTCCTGATACCCCTGTGAAAATGAAAAATTTGGCTCCAATGTAAATGTTTTATGAGAAAAAGAAAAATGTTCATTTTTTCCTTCCCAATTGTTTAGTTCTCGTGAAGCACCAGAAGGGTTAATAAACCTCTTGAATGTGGTTTTGCACACCTTGAGGGGTGCAGTTTTTAGAATGGTGTCACTTTTGGGTATTTTCTGTAATATTGACCCCCAAATTCACTTAAAATGTGAGGTGATCCCTAAGAAAAATGGTTTTGTAAATTTTGTTGGAAAAATGAGAAATTGCTGGTCAACTTTTAACCCTTATAAAGTCCTAACAAAAAAAAATTATGTTTCCAAAATTGTACTGATGTAAAGTGGACATGTGGAAAATGTTATTTATTAACTATTTTGTGTGACATGACTCTGATTTAAATGCACAAAAATTAAAAGTTTTAAAATTTCAAAATTTTCAAGATTTTTGCCACATTTCCATTTTTTCCATAAATAAACACAAGTTATATTGAAGAAATTTTACCACTAACATGAAGTACAATATGTCACAAAATAACATTCTCAGAATCAGTGGGATATGTTGAAGCGTTCCAGAGCTATAACCTCATAAAGTTACAGTGGTCAGAGTTGTAATAATTGGCTTGGTCATTAAGTAACAAATTTGCTCTGTCACTAAGTGGTTAAAATGAAAAACAATGGGAGGGAAAAATAGAAAAACTTAAATCTTGCTGTGATACTGGTATTGATACCCTTTACATTAAATTAGTATGGAAACACATTTTCACTCACCTGTGGTAAATCACAAGTGAGAATAACCTATGATTATTTGTCGGTTCCCATGTGACATAAATTAGCCAATAACTGATGACTTCAATGTTTTAAAAAGCCACATGGTAGGACCTGTTCCTTTGTCACAATGATGAAGAAAAAAGAGCTGTCTAAGGATATGAGAACTGCTATTATTAGCAGACACAAGACTTAAGGGGGTTTTACACCGATTTTGTGACGTTATAGTGATATCGCTAGCGATATCGCTATGTGTGATACTTACCTCCGACCGGCTCCCCCGCTGTCCATTGCTGATTGCGCGAGAATGTCCGGCCCCATTTCTCGTCGTCAGCTTCCTGCTGGGCTTCCTGCTGTGACGACGAGCGACGCGTGGAGGCGGGCAGGAGGACGTCAGGATCGCTGTGTGTGAAAGGTGAGTATCGTCCGCTGTATCGCTGCTGCATCACTGTGAGGTCTGCCTGTGTGACAGCTCACTAGCTATCATTTAGCAATGCACCAGTGATCCTGACCGGGTCGGATTACTGGTCGGATTGCTGGTGCATCGCTAAATGTAAAGGGGCCTTTACAAAGGGTATAAGGCCATTTCCAAAGACCTTGGCATCCCAGTTTCAACAGTGCACAATGTTATTAAGAAGTTTGCCAAGCATGAAATTGTCAAGAATCTCCTTGGACTTGGGGAAAGAGTAAAATTGACAAGAGATGTCTTCAAAGCTTGGTGCGAATGGTGGAAAAAACACATCAAACATCAAAGGGACCCACTACGTGGTTTGCCATGACGTGGCAGTAGGCGTCATACAGTTTGATCAGAATGTTAAACTAATAACCTCATGTTCAGTTATATATATTTTTGCCTAGCGTCATTAGATCATTGTATGATTTTTGTAGATGTTGTCCTCTTTCTTTTTTCACCATCAAACATCAAAAGACCTAAAGTCCAACCTGGAACAGTCTTCGATCATGGTTTCAACAAGTACCATATGCTGCACACGAAAACAAGCAGAGCTTTATGGGCAAAGGTCAAGGAAGAAACCATTGCTGAAGAAAAGGAACTTTTTTGCTAAAGAGTACCTTGACAAACCACAATCCTTCTGTAAAAATGTTCTGTGGACAGATGAAATAAAATTAGAGCTTTTTGGCAATGCAAAGCAGCAGTTTGTTTTCAGATGGCGCAATGAAGCTTATAAGGAAAAGAACACCCTATTAACAGTTAAGCATTGTGGATGATCCATAGTGCTGTGGGATTGCTTTGCTGCGTCTGGCACTGGAGGCCTTGACCATATGACAGGAATCATGAAATCAGAGAATTTTCAAGAGAATTTAGAGCAAAATGTCCTACAGAGTGTAAGAAAACTTGGTTTGAGTCGAAGATCATGGGTCTTCCAGCAAGACAATAGCCCAATTCACACCTCCAAAAGTACATAGAAATAGTGGGAAAAGAAAAAATTAACTGTTTTAAAATGGCCATCACCTCAACTCCATTGAAAATCTTTGGGGTGAGCTGAAAACTGCCATTAGGAAAAGAACCCTGCAAACATTCAAGAGCTTGAATAAAGAGTGGGAGAAAATACCCAAAAGGTTATAAAGTCATTTTTAAAGCTTTGGGACTCTAGCGAACCACAGTGAGAGCCATTATCCACAAACGGTGCAAACATGGAACAGTGGTGAACCATCTGAGGTGTGGCCGGCAGACCAAAATTACCCCAACAGCTCAGTGACAACTCATACAAGAGATCATAAAAAAATCCACAACAACATCCAAAGAACTGCAGCCTCGCTTTCCTCTGTTAAGGTCAGTGTTCATGACTCCACCATAAGAAAGACTGGGCAAAAATGACTTGCATAGCAGAATTCCAAGACGAAAACCACTGCTGAGCAATAAGAACAAAAAGGCTCATCTCAGTTTTGCCAGAAAACATCTTGATGATCTCAAAGACTTCTGGGAGAATACTTGGTGGACTGAAGACATAAAAGCTTAACTTTTTGGCAAGTATATGTCCCACTACTTGTGGCGTAGAAGTAACACAGCATTTCAGAAAAGAAACATCAAACCAACAGTAAAATGTGGTGATAGTGGTGTAATGTTCTGGGGCTGACTTGATGCTCCAGGACCAGGAAGACTTGCTGTGGTAAATGGAACCATGAATAATGCTGTCTACCAAAAAATCCTGAAAGGAGAATGTCCAGCCATCTGTTCGTGACCTCAAGCTTAATCGTGCTTGGGTTATGCAGCAGGACAATGATCCAATACACACTGACAAGTCCACCTCTGAATGTCTTAAAGGGAACCTGTCACCTTGTTTTGCCACTATAAGATGCAGCCACTGCCTTTTGGGGCTTATCTACAGCATTTTATAATGAAGTGACAGGTTCCCTTTAAGAAAAACAAAATTAAGTCTTTGCAGTGGCCTAATCAAACTCCTAACTTTAATGTGATTGAGATGCTGCGGCATAACTTCAAAAGGTGGTTCATGCTCAGAAACCCTACAATCTGGCTAAAATACAACAATTCTGCAAATATGAATGGGCAAAAATTCCTGCAGATTGTTGTAAAAGACTCACTACCAGATATCAAAAACATTTAATTGCAGTTGTGGCTGCTAAGGGTGGCCCAACCAGTTATTAGGTTTAGGGGCAATTACTTTTTCACACAGGTTCCTTTATGTTTGGATTTTGTTTCTCTTAATAATAAAGTCCTTCATTTAAAAACTGCATTTTGTGTTCACTTGTGTCTTCTTTGTATAATATTTTAATTTTTGTTGGTGTGGGTCGCCCTCACACCCAGGGCAGTGGGGTACTCGGTACCGGGCCGGTGTCAGGGGGAAAGTATCACGGCAGCTGTGACCCGGTCCGTGGCCCTGGGCGCCCAATATCAATGGCGGTGATGTTAATAGTGTAATAGTTTATTTGGATAGTTCGTGACGCTACCCGTGGTGTTTGGCAAGGGAGATGTTAAGCCAACGCTGCATGCAGATCCGCTGGGACTGATGATATGTTGCAGCAAAGATGGTATAGCTCCTCACAGGTGGAGCTGTATACCCAGGGCAGTGTAGGGGCAATGGACGAGGAGAGGCACAGAATGGTATAGATCCTGCTACCCAGATGTAGCGGTGCTGGAGGTGTTAGCGAAGAATGAATGGAGGACACCAGGGCTTGTAGTTTCAAAGCTTTACTCACAGTTCGTGGTACCCACTGGTGCCTGCCTCCATGCTGTGTCCTCCGGGGTAGAGACTCAGTCAACCTCCCGGGCAAGTCAGGGTTCTCCTCTCCAACACTCCACCAACGTGCCTTTCCTGAACGACTCCTCTATTGCGCCTTTTAGTGTGAAGAGCTCCAGTACCATGGTTCTCTGAAGTTCCTCCTGTCAGATGTTCCTAAAACCTTACTTGTATGACAGACAGCTGTAGCCCAATCAGGGACCTCCTGTGTTATGAATGAGTCACCGTAGGAGGCAAAAACAGAAATACTAGCTAAGTCCAGAAAACCAGAGAAGTTGGCAGCTATCGGATTGCAGACCCCTGAACCTAACAACAACTAGCAGTAGCCATGGGGGGTTCCTACGGTGCCCTAGACCCCTCGATCACAGCCGGAGAACTACATAGCCTAAAGACAGAAAGGGAAATCTAAACTTCCCCAGAGCAGACCCCAAAGCAATAGGCAGCCCCAACATATAATGACGGTGAAGCAAGATGAAAAAACACTCACACAGATAGACTCATAGGCTGAGCAAATGATGGGGCCCAAGCTAACTAAATAGGACAGAACAGAAAAGCTGCTGTCTGCAATCCGCCAAAACCCTCTCAAAAACAAGAGTCAACAGACTGATAGGGAAAAAATCCCTGAAGACGCTAGGCTTCAAAAAGACTATATCAGTACTCAGGTATTATCTGAAGACAGAGCAAAAAGGAATTCAGCTCACCCAGCAGGGAAAGGCAGAAATCCAGAAAAACAAGGCAAAACAAAACCAAAACACAAATGCAAAAAGTAGAGCAGAAAACTTAGCTTTTGAGGAGCAGGAATCAGACTGGTCTCCAAGAATCCCTCAGAGAAATCACCCGCAAGGCAGAAGGGCGTCGGCTGCCTTATATCCAGTCAGCAATCCCAGTCACCCAGTCATCATCATTCTGCTCAGGTGCTTTGTAATCAGCCTCATTACCTTCCTTCACCAAAAGAGGGAGTTCATCAGACCTCAATGGTGAAGGGGAAAATGAACTCACAACAGTACCTCCTCCTTGAGGAGGGGTCACCGAACCCTCATCCACGCCACCAGGGCGATCAGGGTGAGCCCGATAAAAGGCACGCACCAATCTTTTGACATGAATATCAGAGGCAGAGACCCAGGAATTATCCTCCTGACCATAACCCTTCCACTTAACCAAATACTGGAGTCTCCCTGTAGCCAGACGGGAATGCAGTATCTTCTCTACCTCATATTCCATGTTATCTTCAACTAATACAGGGTCCGGAGGTGCCACCCCAGGAACAACTGGTTCAACAAACCTCTTCAACAAGGACTTATGAATGAAACACATTATGAATTTTAAATGTGACAGGAAGAGCCAAATGAAAAGAGACCGGATTAATAATCTCCAAAATCTTGTAAGGTCCAATAAATCTAGGCTTAAACTTAGGAGAAGCCACCTTCATAGCGATATTTTTTGATGATAACCAAACCATATCACCAACCTTAAACTGGGGACCAATGGTCCTATGTCGGTTGCAAAACCGCTGGGCCTTTTCCTGAGAGAGAGATAACTTATCCACCACCTGGTCCCAGATCTGGTGCATTCTCTCCACAACAGTGTCAACACCTGGGCAGGCAGAAGGCTCCACCTGCCCTGAAGAAAATCGAGGATGAAACCCAAAGTTACAAAAAAAAGGTGACATCAAAGTGGCAGAACTAGCTTTATTATATAAAGCAAATTCGGCCAAGGGCAAAAATGAAACCCAATCATCCTGATCAGTGGAAATAAATCATCTCAAATATGACTCCAAGGTCTGGTTTGTTCTCTCCGTCTGCCCATTGGTCTGAGGGTGAAAAGCAGAGGAGAAGGACAACTGAATTCCCAGCTTGGAACAGAAAGTCCTCCAAAATCTAGATACAAATTGAACTCTGTCAGATACAATGTTCTCAGGAATCCCGTGCAAGCGAACCACCTGTTGCAAAAACAGGGGCACCAACTCAGAGGAAGATGGCAACTTAGGGAGTGGTACAAGATGAACCATCTTAGAGAACCTATCACAAATCACCCAAATAACAGTCATTCTCTGAGAGACAGGCATATCAGAAATGAAATCCATTGAAATATGGGTCCATGGCCTCCTGGGGACCGGCAAAGGCATCAACAACCCACTAGAGCGAGAACAAGGTTTAGACCGGGAGCAAGTCCCTCAGGACTGCACAAAATTCCTGACATCACGAGACCAGGCGGGCCACCAAAAAGACCGACTCACCAGATCTCTAGTACCAAAAATACCTGGATGACCAGCCAATGCAGAGCAATGAACTTCAGACATCACTCTCTTCTTCCACTGGTCAGGAACATACAACTTTCCACTGGGACAACACTCAGGTTTGTCCTCCTGGAACTCTTCCAGAGCACGTCTCAAATTGGGCGAGATGGCAGAAAGAACTACCCCTTCGCCTAAGATGGTAGCAGGCTTGGTCACCACAGGAGAATCAGCAAAGAAGCTCCTAGAGAGGGCGTCTGCCTTGACATTCTTAGTGCCAGGAAGAAAAGAGACCACAAAATCAAAACGTGTAAAAAACAAGGCCCACCTAGCCTGTCTAGGGTTCAAGCGTTTGGCTGACTCCAGGTAAATCAAATTCTTGTGGTCAGTGAGGACCACAACTTGGTGTTTAGCTCCCTCCAGCCAATGTCTCCACTCCTCAAATGCCCATTTCATGGCTAACAGTTCCCGATTCCCCACACCATAGTTACGTTCAGATGGAGAGAACTTTCGGGAAAAGAAAGCACAGGGATTCATTTTAGATGTTACAGGATCCTTTTGGGACAAAACAGCTCCTGCACCAATCTCAGAAGCGTCCACCTCTACCTGGAACGGGAGTGAGACATCAGGTTGCCGCAAAACCGGGGCAGAAGTGAATCTTCGCTTCAGCTCCTGAAAGGAAGAAACAGCCTCCGGAGACCAATTCAACACATCAGCACCCTTTTTAGTCAGATCAGTCAATGGCTTGGCAATACTAGAAAATTTTGCTATAAATTTCCGATAAAAATTAGCAAAACCCAAAAACTTCTGGAGGGCCTTCAAAGAAGTGGGCTGAAGCCAATCATAAATGGCCTGTGCCTTGGCCGGGTCCATTTCAATAGTTGACGGAGACAAAATAAATCCCAAAAATGAAATCCTCTGTACCCCAAAAAGGCATTTAGATCCTTTGACATACAGGGAATTCTCCCTCAAGATCCGGAACACAGTCCGAGCATGTTCCACATGAGAATCCCAATCCTTGGAGAAGATCAAAATATCATCCAGATAGATAATCAAAAATGTATCCACGAAGTCTCGAAAAATGTTGTTCATGAAGCACTGGAAGACAGAAGGGGCATTAGTGAGCCCAAAAGGCATCACCAGGTACTCAAAATGTCCCTCCGGAGTATTAAACGCCATCTTCCATTCATCCCCATGCTTAATGCGGATAAGATTATACGCCCCTCTGAGGTCAAGCTTGGTAAACCAGCAAGCACCTTTAACTCTGGAGAATAGATCCGAAATCAGGGGTAACGGATACTGATATTTAACAGTAATTTTGTTGAGGGCACGATAATCAATACAAGGCCTTAATGAACCATCCTTTTTGGCCACGAAAAAAAAACCGGCACCTAAGGGTGAAGAGGATGGTCTAATATGACCCTTCTCCAACGCCTCCTTAATATAGGATCGCATAGCCTCGTGCTCGGGTACAGATAAATTGAAGAGCCGACCCTTGGGAAATTTACACCCCGGGCTCAGTTCAATTGCACAGTCATAACTCCTATGAGGAGGCAAAGACGCAGACTCATTCTCACTAAATACATCATAAAAGTCCGCCAAATAGTCAGGAACATCATGCGACTGAGGAGAGGTGGAAAAAAACGGAGCCTCACTAAGGGCACACCGACAACCCCAACTCACCACAGACACAGATTTCCAATCCAAAACTGGATTATGAATTTGCAACCAGGGAAACCCCAGAACAATGGTATCATGCAAATTATGCAACACCAAAAATCTGCAATTTTCTTGATGGTCTGGGGCGACCCGCATTACCACCTGGGTCCAAAACTGAGGTATATTTTTCGCCAAAGAAGTAGCATCAATCCCCCTCAAAGGGATAGTCTTCCGCAGAGGTGTCATCGGAAATCCACAATGTTTAGCAAAATCCAAGTCCATTAGATTCAGGGCTGCTCCCGAATCCACAAAAGCCTTGGCGGAAAATGTGGACAGGGAGCAGATCAGAGTAATTGCCAGAACAAACTTAGGTTGAACACCACCCACAGAAAACATGTGTGCAAAACGTTTCTCTCATTTAGGACAGACAGAAATAATATGCGAGGCATCTCCACCAAAAAAACACAGCTTATTACGCCTTCTGAACTCCTGACGTTGCTCCCTGGACAAAACTCTATCACATTGCATAGGTTCAGACACTTGTTCAACAGGTGGCCACACCTTTCGTGCAGTCCTGCGTTCACGTAAACGCCGATCAACCTGAATGGCTAATGACATAGAATCGTCAAGACCAGAGGGAACAGGAAATCCCACCATAGTATCTTTTACGGCTTCTGACAAACCCTTCCGAAAGAGAGCTGCCAAGGCATTATCATTCGAGGTAGTAAAGACCGCCCACTTTCGGAATTTTTGACAGTACAATTCTGCAGAATCTCGACCCTGGCTCAATGCCAACAGGGTCTTTTCAGCCTGATCAATAGCATTGGGTTCGTCATACAACAACCCCAAGGCTTGAAAAAATGCGTTCACATTAGTCAGAATAGGATCATCTGGTTTCAAAGAAAACGCCCAATCCTGGGGATCGCCACGCAGCAAAGAGATGACAATTTTAACCTGCTGCGTGGAGCTCCCTGACGAGTTAGGCTTCAAGGCAAAAAATAATTTACAATTATTTTTGAAATTCAAAAATTTAGACCAATCCCCAAAAAACACATCAGGAGTAGGGATCTTTGGTTCAGCAGCATGTGAATGAGCAAGGTTGGCGGAAATTCCCCGCACTTCCGCAGCGAGCTGCTCCACACGATCAGACAATTGCTTTATCTCCATTGAGAGAAAAAAAAATTCCCCCTACGGCCTCAGAGATATAGAGGAAAAAATATACACACTTTTTTTTTACAATTCTTTCCTGCTATTGAGTACCCTAGGATCTGCTGTATGGCGGGTGATTCTGTTATGAATGAGTCACCGTAGGAGGCAAAAACAGAAATACTAGCTAAGTCCAGAAAACCAGAGAAGTTGGCAGCTATCGGATTGCAGACCCCTGAACCTAACAACAACAACTAGCAGTAGCCGTGGGGGGTTCCTACGGTGCCCTAGACCCCTCGATCACAGCCGGAGAACTACATAGCCTAAAGACAGAAAGGGAAATCTAAACTGCCCCAGAGCAGACCCCAAAGCAATAGGCAGCCCCCAACATATAATGACGGTGAAGCAAGATGAAAAAACACTCACACAGATAGACTCATAGGCTGAGCAAATGATGGGGCCCAAGCTAACTAAATAGGACAGAACAGAAAAGCTGCTGTCTGCAATCCGCCAAAACCCTCTCAAAAACAAGAGCCAACAGACTGATAGGGAAAAAATCCCTGAAGACGTTAGGCTTCAAAAAGACTATATCAGTACTCAGGTATTATCTGAAGACAGAGCAAAAAGGAATTCAGCTCACCCAGCAGGGAAAGGCAGAAATCCAGAAAAACAAGGCAAAACAAAACCAAAACACAAATGCAAAAAGTAGAGCAGAAAACTTAGCTTTTGAGGAGCAGGAATCAGACTGGTCTCCAAGAATCACTCAGAGAAATCACCCGCAAGGCAGAAGGGCGTCGGCTGCCTTATATCCAGTCAGCAATCCCAGTCACCCAGTCATCATCATTCTGCTCAGGTGCTTTGTAATCAGCCTCACTACCTTCCTTCACCAGAAGAGGGAGTTCATCAGACCTCAATGGTGAAGGGGAAAATGAACTCACAACACTACTGGATCCTGGCTCTCTATCTGTGTTGCTGTTGTGTCCCAAGTCTCAGATGGGAGTAGTGCATTTACAGCCAACCGGTGTCTGCTGCAGAACCATAAGTGTCCATACAACCTTGGGGACCGGGCCCCGGCCTTGTGCTGAGAACCTATAGGCAGGGTTCCTCTTCCAACCCACAACTCCTCTCTGTTCTCCTACTCCTTCGTTCCGCGCTGTTCCTTCTCTCTCTTATGGAAGCTTAGGTTGCAGTTCTACGTCTTTCTCCTTCTCTTCTCTTTCCCGTGCCAGCTGGCTCAGATCACTGAAGCAGCTGCAGCACTCTTTCTAAACTGAACTCAAACTGAACTCAAAACTAACTTCAGAACTGAACTCCTCTCGCCTGACCTCCTTTCAGACTGACCTGCAATTCTAAACCTTCCCACTCTTTTATATGGATCTCCACCTCCACCCACCTCCCAGCACATCTCATGTTACAAAGCAAGGAATCACCAGAGGTGCTCTGCTATCCTCTACGGATGAGCCGCAATGTGATCAGTGTTGAACTATCCTGTGTGTGGGATGCAGGTGTTGGAGCATGGAAAGGAGTTCCCAACTTACCTAGGCGGTGGGGCACTACACCTTAGGAGAAGGTGCAGTACCTCTATGGCGACTGAGCCTCAGGGGCGCCACATATCCCCCCCATTAAACACAGCACGTCCGCGGGCTGCAAGATAACAAAGTAGACAGCAAAGAAACATACAAAATTTTCAATGCATAACAAACTTTTCTTATACTAAACTTCCTAGTATAGGAGGTACTCATCTTGAACGTTACAAACAATTCTATCTAAAATTTTTAATTCTAAGTGCAATTCTCAAGTCAAAGTGCTATTCTCTGTAATACATTCTTTTTCAGTTTCCTTCTCTAGTACACATTTATTTTTCTACTTTCACTGTCTCTTCTAGACACAAGACGCTGACCGCAAATACCTGGTCCGTCACCTGTCTACTTTCAGTTCTTTATTTACATCCTAATTCTTCTATAAAAGCCATTTCTCAGTTACTAATACTCTTATAAAACACATTATTAAATACTTCACAGTAAAACTTTCAACAGTTATTCTTGTAAGTGCTGGACACCGCTCTCAGCCGGGATCTCTTGCAGTGTCCTTTGAGGTAAACATCATCTTCGAAAAGTGTCCATGCAAAAGCATTATCTTCGCAAAGTGTCTTTATGTAAAACCAAGAAAGGGCACCTAAAGAGGTGCAACTATTTACAATAAAAGTTTTTGGATCACTCCAAGCTCATGATCGCTAGTTCAAAATTGAAGAACGCTGCCAATCAAAACAGGGCAACTAAAGGTGCTACCAGAAAAACAAAAACATGACAGCAAAACAAGGCACAACTGGTGCAAACAAACTCTCCTGGGTAACGAGATTTGAAAAGTATTTCTTAATTGTGGTTCCCTCCTGGGGTTCTGGAAGCTGAACTGGAACTGTTCTCAGAGGTGGTATCATCCCGATTCTGGCTTCTCTCTAAAGGACCTTGAAGCTGTGGCAAATGGAACCCATGATGTATCTCAATGCCCATCAACTGCTCTTCCTCAATAGGCAGTTCTACTGTCCTGGTATGAGGTCTAGCTCATAGTGCTTCTACATCTTGGCGGCTCAGACAAGCAACTACCTGGGGACTGGGCAGTGAAGGAATCCCGAAATCAACGTCCCGAAACGATCCAGACCCTCCTCTGGCCTGTAGATGTTGAATCCGGCATGCCTGCTCCAACCGTACTCCCAACAGAAGAGTCCCCCTCTGCCTCCCCATCAACCCGTTAGGAAGGCTGGGGTATATACCAGGGAGTTCCCGATGGTGTGGCCTCTGCTCCGGTTCAGGCGTGGTGGCAATAGGCGCTGTCCGGTGAGACACCGGGGATGGCAATGGAGCCAATAGCAGCTGCGGTTCCGCAGGGGTCACTGGTGGGACCTGTGCAGCCACGCCAGGTCTGGGCAGGAGCTTCTCTTCCTCTGCTCCAGCTCCCAGGGCTGCGTACAACTCCTCCGGTATCAGCGGCAAAGAGGTGACAGAGTACGCTGCTGGTGGCATGGCAGCGACTCCAAGCTCCGCAAGGTCTGCCAGGAGAAGATCCGGTGCAGCAGCGGCGTGTACCGGTGTCGCAGGTACCGCAGGTGTAGGCCCCTCCGGGGCGCGCTGCCAGCTCAGTCTCCCCAAGGCCTCCTGCCTCAGCCGCTGCCAGGTGGTCAGCTTGACTATTTCTTCTTCCAAATGCCGGCGGTTCATCTCGTAGATCGGGTTGGAGTCGTCAGCCATGGCGCCAGGGAGATCCGTTTCCCCGCGCTCCGCAGGCCTCCTTCCCTCACTCTCCAAAATGGCGTTCTGTCGTTCTTCTTCCTTCCTCGGCCCCTTTCCCTCCTCTGGCTTCTTCTGCCCCTCCTTCTGGGGGCGGCGTCTTCTTCCAGCGTCTCCATACAAAGCCAGTATACGAACCCCTCGGGGTGTGGGCCATGTTGCTGTCACATAGTAATTCAGGCAGGGAAGGCCCAATACTCTTTGCGGTCTTTTCTTAGGACCTTCCATCTCTTCACGCCCTTCTTCTCCGCTCCAGCGGCCATTTCTAATGTCCATTTTACAGTCTATTAAATTAGGTCTTCTACACATTTTCAAAAGTACAAAGTCTCACAAATTTCAGGCGCACAGAACCCGATGGCATCGGGTCTCGTCATCCTGTTCGTGACGCCAAAATTGGGTCGCCCTCACACCCAGGGCAGCGGGGTACTCGGTACCAGGCCGGTGTCAGGGGGAAAGTATCACGGCATCTGTGACCCGGTCCGTGGCCCTGGGCGCCCAATATCAATGGCGGTGATGTTAATAGTGTAATAGTTTATTTGGATAGTTTGTGACGCCACCCGTGGTGTTTGGCAAGGGAGATGTTAAGCCAACGCTGCATGCAGATCCGCTGGGACTGATGATATGTTGCAGCAAAGATGGTATAGCTCCCCACAGGTGGAGCTGTAGTCCCAGGGCAGTGTAGGGGCAATGGACGAGGAGAGGCATAGAATGGTATAGATGCTGTTACCCAGATGTAGCGGTGCTGGAGGTGTTAGCGACGAATGAATGGAGGACACCAGGGCTTGTAGTTTCAAAGCTTTACTCACAGTTCGTGGTACCCACTGGTGCCTGCCTCCATGCCGTGTCCTCCGGGGTAGAGACTCAATCAACCTCCCGGGCAAGTCAGGGTTCTCCTCTCCAACATTCCGCCAACATGTGCCTTTCCTGAACGACTCCTCTATTGCGCCTTTTAGTGTGAAGCGCTCCAGTACCGTGGTTCTCTGAAGTTCCTCCTGTCAGATGTTCCTAGAACCTTACTTGCATGACAGACAGCTGTAGCCCGATCGGGGACCTCCTGGATCCCGGCTCTCTATCCGTGTTGATGTTGTGTCCCAAGTCTCAGATGAGAGTAGTGCATTTACAGCCAACTACTCCACCGGTGTCTGTTGCAGAACCATAAGTGTCCATACAACCTTGGGGACCGGGCCCCGGCCTTGCGCTGAGAACCTATAGGCAGGGTTCCTCTTCCAACCCACAACTCCTCTCTGTTCTCCTACTCCTTCGTTCTGCGCTGTTCCTTCTCTCTCTTATGGAAGCTTAGGTGGCAGTTCTACGTCTTTCTCCTTCTCTTCTCTTTCCCGTGCCAGCTGGCTCAGATCACTGAGGCAGCTGCAGCACTCTTTCTAAACTGAACTCAAACTGAACTCAAAACTAACTTCAGAACTGAACTCCTCTCGCCTGACCTCCTGTCAGACTGACCTGCAATTCTAAACCTTCCCACTCTTTTATATGGATCTCCACTCCACCCACCTCCCAGCACATCTCGTGTTACGAAGCAAGGAATCACCAGAGGTGCTCTGCTACCCACTAAGCATGAGCCGCAATGTGTGTTGGAGCGTGGAAAGGAGTTCCCAACTTACCTAGGCGGTGGGGCACTACACCTTAGGAGAAGGTGCAGTACCTCTGTGACGACTGAGCCTCAGGGGTGCCACAGGTGAGCTGAAACATTTAAGTGTGACAAACATGCAAAAGAATAAGAAATCAGGAAGGGGGCAAACACTTTATCACACAACTGTGTGTTTCTGTCAGATTCATACAAAATGCAACAACTCCTTCCATCCCGGCTGTATACAAATGTAAAGTTCCATTGACTATGCATTCAATAATGCAAATTGTAGGTTATTATATGGGAAAGTGTTTAGATTTTCAGATATCACTTTTCAGGAGCCTGATAACTTGAATTACCCTTCCTCTGCTAAGGGTATGTGCACAAGTTGCAGATTAGCCTGCAGAATTTTCTGCACAGAATCCGCACCTGTTGGCAGAAAACGCAGGGCAAAATGCTTGCGATTCTCATGCAGAATTGATGCGAATTTCTTGCGGATTGTATTGCATTTTTGCTGTGCGGATTTGGTGAGAGAGAGAGATTTTTCCGCATCATGTGCACAGCAATTGTTAATTTAACATTGAATAACATTGGTTGTGCATTACACTGTGGATTTGATGCATCCAAAAATGCTGCAGATCCGCATCAAAATCCGCAACTTGTGCACATACCCTGTGGTAGTGGTCATAGAACAGATGAAAGTAAGAAATTGACACTTCCTGTACTAGTTTAGATCTTCCTCAGTAATACCACCTACATTTTCAGCATAGATCATTAAGAAAAGACTGAAACCAGTCCAGGCGCTTATCCTCTTTTATACCAGGTGGATGCCAGCTGTATTACATAGCCGTTATCAGCTTGCTACTTCAGTGGCTAGATGTGACGCCGATCATTGTAGTTTAAAGGGAATCTGTCACCCCATTTTTTGAGTATCAGCTGCCGGCACCGCCATCAGGGGCTTATCTACAGCATTCTGTAATGCTGTAGATAAGCCCCCGATGTAACCTGAACAATAAGAAAAATTAGTTATATAATACTCACCGGGGGGCGGTCCGGTCTTGGTCCGATGGGTCTTGTGGTCCGGCACCTCCCAACTTCTAATGGTGACATCCTCTTCTTTGCTGCCTGGCGTGACTACTGCACCATCAACAGGGCAGAGCAGAAAACTGCAATGCGCAGGCGCCGGACCTCTCCCAGCGTCTGCGTACTGCAGGACTCTGCTTTGCCCTCAACAGGGCGAGCAGTGCGCCTGCGCAGGGGCCACGACAGGCAGCAAAGAAGAGGACGTCACATTAGAAGATGGGAGGCGCCGGATCGGACCGCGACACCCATCGGACCAAAACTGAACCCGGACTGCCCCTGAGTGAGTATAATATTATTTTCTTGTCTTTCAGGATTCATCGGGAGCTTATCTACAGCATTACAAAATGCAGTAGATAAGCCCCTGATGGCGGTACGGGCAGCTAATACTCAAAAAACGGGCTGACAGATTCCCTTTAAATAGAATCTGTCAGTAGGATCAACCCTCATAAGCCATCTGTATGGGCTTGTAGGTCATAGGAAGCTGAATAAAATGATACCTTGATATCTGAGATACAATGTCTTATGCCAGAGGAATTGCGGCATGGGAGCCCGGGGAAATAGAGTTACAGAGTTCATTTTAACACATACCACTATTCATGATGCATAGAAACATAGGTATAGTTCAATGCCAAAGATTTCACTTACTTCTTGCAATACATGAGTGATATCTTTTGCAAATTCTACAATAGGTCAGGTACTGGCAGGGATTCAATTGTCTGCAGTCAGAGTGACTGCAATCTTTTCATTTTAGACCGGACAGTATAGTCCTCCATACAGTATTATGGGCACCACATAGTCCTCCATACAGTATAATGGACCCAATATATTGCTCCATTCAGCATAATGAGCCCCATATAATGCTCCACACAGAAAAATAGGCCACGTATAATACTCCATACAGCATGGGGCCCATATAGTACTCCATAAAGAATGGCGCTCATACAATGCTCCACACAGCATTGACCCCAGTGCTCCATATAATGTTCCATACAGAATGGGCCCCATATAATGCTCCATACAGAATGGGCCCCACATAATGCTTCACACAGTATATAATGGGCCCCATATATTGCTCAATACATAAAAAAGAATCAACCACTCACCTCTCCTCATTCCATGCTGACTGCAGCTCCTGTTTCCTCAGCCTCTTCTGACCCCCTGCAGTGGTCAGCGCAGAGGACGTGCTGTAGTGATGTCATCGTGCCCTCTGCCCTGAGACATCACAGAGTCAGAAGACACGGATGAGACCAGAGCTGTGGAGTATCAGGGAGAGGTAATTATTTCAAACACTTTAAAGCACAATGGGGGTTGCCAATGGCAGGGCACACACTGGCACGGGGCCCACCGACTCAGAGCCCATAGCTTGCCAGAGACCCAGAAAGCAATTGGGCCTTCCTTGCTTGCTCAGGATCCCAGCACTTGCTCAGGTGTGTTGAATGGTGATGCCCTGTATGGGCTGGACACTGATCTGCATGAGAAACTGCCTTCAGAATCTATTTTACATGAAGTGGGAGTTACCTGTGTGATATGCAATGTCCACTCTCTGTTCTCTTTATCTTACTGCAGAGCTGTGTGTGGTTATACCTGACAGATCTGCAGGTTCCTCTCAGCTTCAGCTTCCATCTCACAGGTAGACAATGCTGCAATATTGTCGCAATACAGCATAGCTGTGAGAGTTGCATCTGCTACTGGTTTCTTATTAGAGAAAGTTCAATTCTACTATTCTGTGCTAGTTACACATCTTACACTGGTAACGCCTTCTTTCATTTAAATTAAGCTCTGCAGGCAGATTTTCAGGGGGATCAGTGTCCGGCCTTTAGACCTGAGCATCTCATTTACATATAAGAAAAACATAGATATCTCTGGACATTGGATTCCAAATATCAAGGTGCCATTTTATTCTGTTCCTATTACTTACATGCAACTGATAGATTCCCTTTATCCATTTAAGTGCCACAGTATATCTCTGATTGCAGGTAACCAAAGGGCTACAATAGTATCTGGGAGGGTGCTGAAGGCTCCCATAACTGCCATCTTGGGGGTCCTATGAAGCTCAGCAGTAAATTGAGCTTCATATGAGAACCACACTTTCATTAGATATTTCTATACTATAGTATTTCAGTATTCATAATAAGCAATAACAATAGCAGGTTCAAGTTACTAGGGAGGATTAGAATTTCACTGCAGTTTAAATTCACCACAATTAAATTTTCCCAGTGAACTGTGGTGAACTCGCCTCTATACCGTGAGACTTTTTCTCATGGTGCTAGCAAGCATCTCTCCAAGGTCACAGCAGTTCACTGGCCTGCTGGGAACACAGCCTCAGTAACCTGTGGTAAACTCAATGATGTCATCGCTAGTCACTGATGCTGCGCTTGCAGCAGCTCATTCATCAGTGATTCTCAACCTGGACAGTCGCATCTTGGCACCATCCAGGTTGAAAAATGTTTATCCCCCAGACATGGATTACGGTGTGGGACAGAACGACGGACAGGTGAGGGATATTTTGAGGGATGTTGTTGTTTTTTATTTTTGTTTTATTACGGTGATGATTTTACTTCTGATCAGAAGCAGTGTTTGCCTCACTGTCATGCACACTGGATGTTCGGGCCCCCCCATTCCATCCAGGTTTGGGTCTGGGTACTGTTCTGGCACCAAAACCCTCACTTTTTTTTAACTGTTCTACCGTACCCGCCGGACCCTAACATCCAGGTGTCCACTCATCTCTTTTTACAATTTCTAAAAAAAATTCCCTAAATTTTTGTGATCAGTGTATGTATGTAGACTGAAAAACAGAAAGCTATGGCTCTTTAAAAAAGAGAAGGAAAAGACAGAGAGCGCAAAAATGTAAAAAATCATTAGGAGGTTAATAAAAACACCTTCCTCTGTACCAATTGTGTACCTCCAATGGCGGTTGGCCATGTGGCTACTATAGGGTCCGTGAGCTGAGGGAGCCCGGTGATAGTACCCCTCATTACGCTCAAATCTATGGGCATCAGTTGAAGGTATTAATGAAAGAGGGAGTGGCTGACGCTTCCTCTTCTATCATTCTCACTTTGAGTCTGACTTTTAAGCTTACTGGGCATGATGACATCATTACTGAATGAAAAGGAGTGTTGAGTACTTTTTTAACACCTTCACTCTCCAAGTCAGTTTTCATCTTCATGATCAGGCCAAATTTTACAATTGTGACCTATGTAACTTTATGGGGCATTAACTCTGGAAAGTTTCAACAGATCCCACTGATTCTGAGATTATTTTTGCATGACTTCGTGATACTAGTAAAATTTTATTGATATTATTTGTGTATATTTGTGAAAAAATGGAAATCTGGAAAAAACTTTGAGAACTCTGCAATTTTCACATTTGTATGCCTTAAAACCAGAGAGTTATGTGACACAAAATAGTTAACATTTCAAACATGTGTACTTTATATCAGCACAATTTTTGAAATATAGTTTTTTTTGTAAGGAAGTTAGAAGGCTTAAAAGTTTACCAGCGATTTCTAATTTTTCCAGCAAAATTTAGAAAATCATCTTTTTAGAGACCACATTATTATTGATGTGACTTTGAGAGGCCCATATGACAGAAAATACCCAAACGTGACAACATTCTAAAAACTGCACCCCTCAAAGTCCTCAAAACAACATTCAAGAAGATTATTAACCGTTGAGGTGCTTTACTTTTCACAAAAACTTTACTTTAGCCCCATATTTCTTTATTTTCAAAAAGGAAAAAGGAGAATATGGACATCAAAATTTGTTGTGCATTTCTCCTGAGAACGGCAATATAACATAAATGGGGTATAACTACTGTTTAGATACATAAAAGGGCAGGTAAGGCAAGGAGCGCTGTTTGACTTTTTGAAAGCAATAATGGCTGGAATTGAGAGCAGACACCATGTCGCATTTGGAAAGCCCCTGATGTGCCTAAACAGTGGAAACCCCTCTTAAGTGACCCAATTTTGGAAAATAGACCCCTCAAGGAATGTATCAGAATATGTGGTGAGCCTCTTGAATTTCCAAGTGCTTCATAGAAGTTTATGACATATAGCCATGAAAATAAGAACTTACATTTTTCCCACAAAAATGTTCTATTATTCCAAAATTTAGCATTTTCACAAGGGTGACAGGAGAAAATGTACTGTACAATTTGTTGTGCCATTTCTCCTGAGTATGCCAATAACCCACATGTGGAGGAAAACTACTATTTTGGTGTATGGCAGGGTTCGAAATAGAAGGAGCGCCATTTGACTTTTTGGAAAAAAATTGCTGAAATCATTAGCAGTTGCCATGTCGCGTTTGAAGAGTCCCTGATGTGCCTAAACAGTAGAAAACCCCAAAGTGACCCCATTTTGGAAGATAGACCCCTTAAGGAATATATCTAAATGTCTGGTGAGTGCTTTAAACCCTCAGGTCCTTCATAGAAGTTTATAACTTTGAGCCATGAAAACAAAAATATCATATTTTACATGTGGAGTAAAACTGCTGTTTGGGTGCATTGCAGGGATCAGAAGGGAATGAGCACCACTTTTATAAATGCAAAATTGGCTCCAATCGTTACCAGACATCATGTTGGGTTTGTAGAGCCCCTGATCTGCTTAAACAATGAAATACTTTCACAAGTGATGACATTTCGGAAACTAAACTCCTCAAGGAATTAATCTAAATGTGTGGTAAGCACTTTGATCTGACAGATGCTTCATAGAAGTTTATTACATTGAACTATTAAAAAATATTCCCGAACAAATGTTGGTTTTGCCCCAAATTTTGGATTTTCATTAGGGTAAGAGGAGCAAAGTGGATAATACAATTTGTTATGCAATTTCTCTTGATACCTCATATGTGGTGAAAAACTATTTTTGAGGCACATTGCTACGCTCAGAAGGGAAGACACGAAATATTGAAGCTCAAATTTTGATGTAATAGTTTGAGGATACAATGTCAAATTGGAAGAGCCCTTGAGGTGCCAGAATAGCAGAAACCCCCAATATGTGACCTCATTTTCAGAGATGGTGGACACCTGGATGTTATGGTCCAGCGGGTTCAGCTGAACAGTTAAAAAAAAAAAATTAAGGTTCGGGTACCAGAACAGGGCCCAGACTTAAACCCGGAACTCATTCATTTGAATGGGGGGCCTGAACATCCAGTATTTGCCACGCTGTCATGTGCATGACAGCACGGCAAACACTGCTTCTAATTGGTGGTAAAATAATTACCACAAGTCAGACAACCGCGGTTCCCACGCTGTCAGATGGCAGCAGCTCACAGCTATGATTGAAGGTATAAAATTTACCTCTGGTCATTGGAATCAGCTGATAGGACTACTGCTCCTATCAGCCTATGCCTGCTGCCATTAATAACAGTGAGAGCAGGAGAGGCTGTTGGGTTGCCTTGTATTTTTGATAACCAGCCAGGCAAAACTCACAGCTGGGGGCTGCAATCCTCAACTGTCAGTTTTATCAAGGTTGGTTATCAACAATAGAGGGGTCCTCATGCTGTTCTATTAATTATTTAAATAAATAATTTAAAAAAATGGAATGGGTCTCCCCCCATTTTCGACAACCAGTTTTGTTAAAGCAGACAGCTGGGGGCCAGTATTCTCACGCTGGTAAGGGGCCATTGATATTGATTCCCCCCAGCCTAAAAATAGCAGCCTGCAGCCACCCAGAAAAGACAGATCTCTTAGATTCTGTTGCTTTGCCTAGCTTTTCCCACTTTCCCTGTAGCGTTGGGAAGTGGTTTAATATTTGTGAGATTGATGTCACCTTTGTATTGTCCAGTGATATCAAGCCCACGGATTAGTAATGGAGAGGCTTCTATAAGACTCATTTCCATGGCTAATCCTATAGTTATATGGTAAATTATGACACAGCCAGAATTAAGTCTTTTATTTGAAATAAAAAGAAAACATACTTTTCCTTTTTTTATTTAAAAATAACAAACACAGTTATACTTACATAACTCCTTTTACACCTAAGCTCTCATCTTCTGTAATAAAAAAAAAAACAAAAAACAACAATATCCCTCACCGGTTCGTCGTTCTTTCCCATGCCGTAATCCATGTCTGGGGATTACTAGTTTTGAACCTGGATGATGCCAAGATGTGACCGTTCAGGCTGAAAACCACTGATAAATGAGCTCCTGCGAGTGCAGCATCAGTGACCAGCGGTGACTGAGGTTGCATTCCTAGCCGGGCCAATGAACTGTGGTGACCTCCCTCTGGTGAGATCACCTGTAGCTCAGTGAGAAAAAGTCTCACGGTGCAGATGCGAATTCACCACAGTTCAAATTCACCGCAGTGAAATTCTTCCGGTGAAATGCGCTGAACTCACCTCTACACTTTTGGGTTTTCATTGGCTGTAAGCCATAATCATCAACATTAACAGAAATAAACATTTGAAATAGATCACTCTGTTTGTAGTGACTCTACAGTATATCTACAGTATATATGAATTTCAATTTTTGCATTGAAGAACTGAAATAAATTAACTTTTTGATGATATTCTAATTTTGTGAGATGCACTTGTATAATTTAATTTTGGGTTATTTGGGGGCCACTATACTGTATGCAGCCAATTATACAGTGTGAAGATTTGTGTGGGGTCCATCATACTGTGTGGAGGGCTGTGTGGGGGTAATTATACTGCTTGAAGGGCTATTGGGGGTCTTTATAGAGTGTGGTGAGGTTTGGGGCTATTATACTGTATGTACGCCCATTATACTGCATGTATTGCTTTGTGGGGGTCACAGTTGGGAGATCATACTGTGTTGGGGTCACTATACTTTACCGGGGGGAGTTGAGATGAGGTACAGTATGGTCATTATACTGTACGTGTGAAGGGTACAGTGTAGGAATTCACTGCGGTGTTTGTGTTGCAATTTTGTTGGCATCATACCTTATGGGTGCAAAGAAAGGGGAGAAGAAAAATTACTCTGTAAAGCCTTCAAAGTTGTTAGATATGCTCTTCTGTGACCTCATTGAATATTATTATTTTTGTTTGGGGTACACGTCTGATATGGGGCCCCATGATTTCTAATGTACGCCCTTGCTCTGTACTAATATGGATCTACTTCTGCTGCTAGTCAAATTCTTTCTCCACACTAATATGGACCCACCTCCATTACTGGTTCAACTCTTTCACCAGTGCTGAGAACTCAACCTTTACGACAATAGTACGATTTGTGCTGCTACTGTGTTTGGCTTACAGACTATGTTTTTCAGCAAACTCCTAAAAGATAGGAGGATTTTTTCCTTTCACAGACAGCTACGGTATATGAGATCTTGAAAATACTGAATAGTTGAAACACAGTATGCTGGAAAATTCATTCATTTTTTTGAACACCAATAAGGCTTTTTTGCATGCATGTTTATTTATTTATTTATTACTTCAGTTAAGCCTAGAAATAAGATTTCATACAGGATTTTAAGTGCAATAAGCAGTCCATTATAAAATGGGGACAAGGCCGGGTCATCAGGACTGTGGGCATGGCGGAGAATTCAGGTCTTTTTATGGAGAACATAAAGCTTTGCACTCTTCCTCAGAACAAGGCACAAATGAGTCCTAACCAGACGTCACTGATGCTGCAATCTATCAGCTTCACATAACATGAAATATACTTTTTGTAGATAAAGAACATATAATTTTGGGTGACTTAAATGATTGCACAAGAGTAAAAGAAAAACTCTCAGTATTAATATATCTAAATACCAACTGCTCAATATACCAACACATTCAGTGAATCTGAAAGACTGACCTCCATGAAAAGCTGGTGAGTGTGTAAAGTGAAGTTCAATTCAATTAGTTTCATATCAACCAGCCTGTTGCCTGGGTTGGGGTACGTTGTGTCCAAAAAAATCTGATGCTTATCAAATTTGCTGGGAAAACTTGAGTGAATATTCCATCTTCTATGGATTTGCTCATTTTTACTGTGTATATAAAAAAAAACTTTGCATGACCATACCTCTAAAGCACCAGTCCAGTGCTCTGTTTTTTTCAATGTTGTAATACTGTCAGTAATGTAAGCTACCTGGCCCTAGTCTTATACTCACCAGCCGCTGTCTTCATCTGTTATCGGTTGCGACATGCCAAATTATTCCATTGTTTGCTGGGCAATCTGGAAGTCACTAAGGCTCTCATAGACTTCTATTGAAAGCTTTTGACAATTACTTCTGACCTCTGATCAGTCATAAGTTGAGGTTACAAGATGGCGGATCAGTTCTGGAGTGGTGCAGGGAACTGCTAAGTAATAATAGAGGTAGCAAACATGCCTTAGTGGCATCACTGAAGTGCTGAAAAAAATTCTGGAATGGTGCTTTAAATGGAATCTGTGAGCAGGTTGCAATGAAGTCTCTGTCAGTGGTCGTCTGGCAGCACTAAAGTGTCTACCAGAAACAAGGTTTGGTACAAGCTACTCCAATGCCCAGAACACTGGGGTTGCCCTTTACTCTTAACCTCTTGTGGTGAAGGACGGGCAGAAAGCCATATCCAGGGTGGTAATCGGAACAGGATCCTAAATGACCGGTATGTATCCCAAGGTGGGTGGCCTTGGGATGAAGGCTAGATTATGTGTTGATCAGCAGGGCTACTGTTGATGTTCTGTTCCAATGTGTCAAGGAGAAGCCTTCAGGTGGTTGGTGAGACAGGTGGCATCAACCATCTACAAACCCACCCAGGGGCGTGTGTCTAGAACGCCTATAGTGAACAGTATGTGTGTGAATGGTTGTAGGACCTGCAATGAGGTCATAGCCATGTGATCCGATGGGCGTGGCTACGGACCATATAAGGTGACCAGGGTAGGTCACATGAGGGAATGCTTGGACCCGTTTGGTCCGTTTGGAAGGTCTCATCTGGCTAACGTGCTGGAAGATGTGGCTGCCTTCCTGAGTGCATGTGTGGACGCTGTGTATAAGGGCTGCACGTGTCTGACAGTTCCCAGGAGAGGGAATGAATGTCTGCAGTATGAAGCAGATAAGAGGTAACCCGGACAGGGGAGATTATCTGAGAGTCTGAATAGCCTGTTGGCTGGATAAAGCACAGCCTGTGTGACAACAGGGCTGAGGGAGCAGAGCTCCACTATGAAGATACCCTGTTGTCTGCTATAAGACTGTTGCATATTGTTTTGGTTTATGCTGATGAATAAACCGCATTGACTGTTGATGTTTTATGAAAAACCCGTGCCAGACCTGGTTATTTGGCTGCACAGCGAGTATCCCCAAACCGAATAACAAGCGCTACCTTACACTCTGTACAGGGATCTGAACTTACACAGCGGCCCCTGGACAAGGGCCAGAGTCTGCTACTGTTTGGAAATGCAAGCTATATAGAAGGATAGTCAGGTAGCAGGGTCAAAGCCAAATGTAGAAAATTGTCAGGCAGGAGAAATGTCAATAAACAAGCCAAGGTCATAACAAGAAAACACAATACTTAACAGGGGCAGGAAACATAAACCTTAACCAGTGAATCACATAGCTAAATCTGGCAACTTCCAGCAGTAAGCTGGAAACTTTAGTACGGTGTGGTGTTTTCCAATTGGCTAAAGAAAGGGGCTGATAATATCAATTGGAAAGCACACACCTACACTGTCAGAGTGGTGAGTACTGCAGGTCCAATGCACCCTAACCTTAGTGGCTGCACAGAGCCTACGCTGTCCAGAGCTTCTGAGTTCAACATCCTACACCTCATATCTCTGACATCATGAACGTTGCCCAGAGTGAAAACGGCGGTGCCTGGCGACAGACGCAGACATCGCAGAAGCAGGTTCTGATGGAAATGTGACACAGACTAGCCAGTCTGCTCCAATCATAGTGAGAAATCAGTGTTCAAATTGATATGCAAATGAGGCTGAATGGCTATGGTAGATCTGAAGCCTTTCTCACTCAAGCTCTGTTCCCACCATCAACTGAAATCCTGCTGACAGATGATTCCCTTTAAAGCTTTCTTCTACCACCAATGACTCACCAGCGATCCCGACAACGATATCATCTTGTCAGGATCGCTGGTGTGTCGCTACATGATCGATGGTGAGCTGTCTAACAGGCAGCTTCAGCAGCGACCAGCACCAGAGACGCCGAGCGCGCGGTGTCGCTATGCACGTTAGTTACCAGCGCACTGGTGCAGGGAGCTGGTAACTAAGGTACACATCGGGTTTCTAAGCAGCACGCGTCACTTAGAAACCCAATGTGTACCTTGGTTACCAGCTCCCTGCATCAGCGCGCTGGTAACTAAGGTACACATCGGGTTTCTTAGTGACGCGCGCTGCTTAGAAACCCTGCGTTTACCCTAGTTACCAGCTTGCTAATTGCTGGTCTCTTGCCTGTCACACGCAGCAATGCGTGCTGGCCAGTGGGAGACAAGCGATCAAAAAAAGTCCTAGCTATTCCAGGATGATCAGCGATACCTTGCAGGGGGGCCGGTCGCTGGTCAGTGTCACACACAGCGATCTCGCTGGTGAGATCGCTGTTGCGTCACAAAAATTGTGACTCAGCAGCGATCTCGCTAGCAAGATCGCTATGTGTGACGGGGGCTTTAACCACTAAAGATATCTGAATTCACATGTACATGCAAATGCTCCATCAGTCAGAGCATGCATGCCTATGAAACTATGAATGTCATTTATTATATTGGTTATACAGTATTTACACCCTAAAGGCAGAGAGCAAAGAATCATTGATCTCAGCATTTTTTTTTACCAGTAAACACATTTAACATGATGACTAGAGTTGAGCGACTTATGGTTTTTTATGGTCGAGTTTCGTTTCGTGAAACCCGACTTTTCCAAAAGTCGGGTCGAGCAATATCGGCCGATTATAGGGAAAAGTCGGGGTCGTCCCGAAACACGAAACCCAATGTAAGTCAATGGGGAATAAAAGTCGGCAGTGAGAGGAGGACAGGAAACACACCTACAGTGCTCATTTGATTGCCAAAAGCATCAATTCTTCTTACTTAAGCTGGTCAACCTTAATTAACTTCATAATACAAGTTACGCACTGAAAAATGGGGGTTATTTGGCTAAAGTTGTGGGGGGGTAGGGCTGGCTCCAGGTTTTCATGTGCCCTGGGCGAAAGAGCGCCCCTTTAACACATAATACCACAACTCATCATGCTCCGATACGGCAGAGAAATAGCGGTATAGTACAATGAAAAATACTTCACTTTTTAGATCTCATGACGAGGCCCATCTATTTCTCCATACAGAATCATTGGTCCCATATAATGTTTGAAACAGTATATGATGAGCTCCACATAATGCTACAGTATATGTTGGTCCCCATGGATGAAGCTCCACTGTCTTATGGGCCCAAATAATGCTCCAAACATAATGGGCCCCATTTCTAATGCTCTAGTGTATAATGGGCCCTGTAAATGCTGCTCCAGTGTCTGATGTCCACCTTTGGAATGTTCCAGTGTATGGTGGGCCCCATCTATCATTCTCCAGAGTATAGTGCTCCCCAAAAATTGCTGTCCCAACGTTGAAAACAATTAAATAAGTCTCCTCGCTAGGGAATCCCTGTACTAGTCTGGACTCCTCGTCGTCCCCATCTTCCATCTCACTGCACAGTATTTCAACCTTGCAAGTGCTGTGATCCTGAGCAAGCAGGGGGGACCCACTCGTTTTGCGATGGCACTGGCACAGGGCCCCTGATAGTACGGTGGTGTGTCTGATGGCGGGTGGGCCGAACCTGCACTTTCATCTGCAGCTTCCTCTTTGTCACCGTGTAAGATAGAACTGTATATGGGAAGGGTAACCTGAGTTTCATCAGGGTCAGATTCAGGCCGGGTAGCGTGCGAGGGGAATGTAGTGGTCTGGGTCAATGTACCAGCAGATTCATCGAGCAGTGGCTGGGCATCAGTGCACTTGTGTCGCCCCCAGGAGTACGGTCGCCAGAGTGGCATTACCTTCCTCCTAGGGAGTGTGATGTCATGCTTGGGAGCAACGAAGGATCTCTCTAGCAGGTTAAATGATTGGGCGGCGTGATTCCCACGAGTCATGACCCTCCAAACAGCGTTCATGAAGGCAAAGTGTATGTTTTACGTGGGCAGTATGGTTGCAAAGCTGAACCTTAAAGGAATGTCCAGAAGGGCACCACCAGGAGTGGAGCCTACGGCGTAATTTGACTCAACACGGGCAACCTCAACCATGCCAGCTACAGAACAGATGCACACATTGCAAGCTTAATTCCGTTAACGAACGAGACTCCGTCATGCCCCGCGGTCCGAGTCCGGCTTACTAGAGGGACACGTGAGGCTCTGGCACATGAGATTGGCCAATAACTGGTGTGTCATGCCCTTACATGTCCGTGGCTGCATGTGCGCTACACTGAAAAGGCCAGCGTTTGTCGCATACAGGTGCAGATAACCCGCTGAACAACGTTAGTGATGGGGATCACTGATTACAATTATTACTCGCGAACGATGATTTCCCAGTAAGTGCAGGTCAACCGCAGTTCCGGAATTAGGCCTAACAGTCATTCCTGAAAAAAATGAAAAACTTACGTGTGCAAACCACAGCTGCTGTAGCTTGCTTAACAGCTCGCCAGCCGTTCTCACGCCCAGTATGGGTTACACGTGATTGCACAAAGGTGAGAAAGGGTACCGTATCCCCGGATAACATGTATGGATAGCGTACACATTCAAAAGATATGTCTATACATCAGGAGGCAAGCTCAGACGTTGTTAGGCCCAGTATGGCTTGCACGTGATTGCACAAAGGTGAGAAAGGGTACCGTATCCCCGGATAACATGTATGGATAGCGTACACATTCAAAAGATATGTCTATACATCAGGAGGCAGGCTCTGACGGTGTAAGGCCCAGTATGGCTTGCAAGTGATTGCACAAAGGTGAGAAAGGGTACCGTATCCCCGGATAACATGTATGGATAGCGTACACATTCAAAAGATATGTCTATACATCAGGAGGCAGGCTCAGACGGTGTAAGGCCCAGTATGGCTTGCAAGTGATTGCACAAAGGTGAGAAAGGGTACCGTATCCCCGGATAACATGTATGGATAGCGTACACATTCAAAAGATATGTCTATACATCAGGAGGCAGGCTCAGACGGTGTTAGGCCCAGTATGGCTTGCACGTGATTGCACAAAGGTGAGAAAGGGTACCGTATCCCCGGATAACATGTATGGATAGCGTACACAATCAAAAGATATGTCTATACATCAGGAGGCAGGCTCAGACGGTGTAAGGCCCAGTATGGCTTGCAAGTGATTGCACAAAGGTGAGAAAGGGTACCGTATCCCCGGATAACATGTATGGATAGCGTACACATTCAAAAGATATGTCTATACATCAGGAGGCAGGCTCAGACGGTGTTAGGCCCAGTATGGCTTGCACGTGATTGCACAAAGGTGAGAAAGGGTACCGTATCCCCGGATAACATGTATGGATAGCGTACACATTCAAAAGCTATGTCTATACATCAGGAGGCAGGCTCAGACGGTGTCAGGCACAGTATGGATTTGACGGCCCAGACTACACAACGGAGGAGCAGGGAGAGGTAAAGATTGCAAATGCTGGGGCCCTGCCCAAGCAAGGGGGGCCCACTCGTGGGCGTCAGTACTGGCACTGGGGCCCTCATAGTACGGCAGTGTGTCTGACGGCGGGTGTGCACCACCACCGTCAGAGACACTTGATTGCACTATGAGGGACCCTGTGCCAGTGCCCGCGCCCAAGAGTCGGCCTACCCACCTGTCCAGGGCAACGGTACTCGCACGGTGTCGTGCGCTAGGTGGTGACCCCGGCCATGGGGGGGAAGGCAGCACAGTTAGGGAGTTTTAGAAAGTGGCATATGTTGATGTTGGACATTCAGCTGATGCAAAAGGCGAAATAGGTCAAGTCCCAGGAAGAGGTGGACCAAAGCAAGCCATTTTTCTGTCACCCTATGTGTCATCAGGGGAAGGTGGGACAAAATCCTTGGAAACCCATGCATGGTTCATTTTAATGAAGGTTAGATCATCCACATTTTGGGTTGACAGACGGGTCCTTTTTTCTGTCAGGATTGATCCAGCTGCACTGAAGACTCTTTCCGATAGCACACTTGCAGCTGGGCAAGCAAGCTCCTGTAAGGCATATTGTGCCAATTCAGGCCAGGTGTCCAGTTTAGCAGCCCAATAGTCAAAGGGGAATGACCTGTGTGGGAGAACATCGATATGGGAGGAAAAGTAGTTTGTAACCATAGTTGACAACTGCTGTCTCCTGTCACTTTCCATCGATGCTGTATTACCAGTTGTGTGAGCGGTACTTGAAAAATCAGTCCACAACATTGTCATGAAACCCCTGTCTCCAACGCCACTTCTGCTGTGTGCACCAGGAACACCTCTGCCAAGCTGCCCCCGGCCCGTACGGCTCGTGTGAGAACCATCACCGCTGCTGTGTGCTGGGTATGCCTCAAGCAACCGATTTACCAGAGTTGCTTGTTTATTAGCCAATATTAGGTCAAGGTTCTCCTGTGGCATGATGTTTTGTAATTTGCCTTTATAGCGTGGATCCAGGATGCTGGCCAACCAGTAGTCATCATCGTTCATCATTTTGGCAATGCGGGGGTCCCTTTTTAGGATCCGCAAGGCATAATCTGACATGTGGACCAATGTTCCCGGTGTCAATGATGCACTGCGAGTGCTGGGTGGAGGAGCACTTTCTGGCAAATCCACATCCCTCCAGTCACGCACAAACCCTGTACCAGACCTTGCCACGCCAACATTTTCACTAGCCCCACGAGATGCATCCTCCTCCCCTAAGTAATCATCCCCATCATCATCCTCCTCCTCCTCTTCTTCCTCCAACTCGTCCAGGAGAGGTCCCTGAGCAGACAATGGCTGAATGTCATCAAGGATTCCCTCCACCTCTTCCTCCTCGTCAACATTGGCTGCAGACGCCTACTCCTTAAGGTGCGTCAAAGTTTGCATGAGCAGACGCATAAGTGGGATGCTCATTCTTAGGATGGCATCGTCTGCGCTTACCAGCCGTGTGCATTCCTCAAAACACTGAAGGACTTTACAGAGGTCTTTCAGCTTCGACCACTGCACACCTGTCAACTCCATGTCTGCTCTCAAAGTGCCTGGCCGTGTATCCTCCCACAAATGCATTATGGCCTGCCTCTGCTCGCACAGCCGCTCCACCATGTGCAGGGTGGAGTTCCACCTTGTTGCAATGTCGATAATGAGGCGGTGGTTGGGAAGGTGGAGCAATCGCTGCAGCTTCTGCATACGAACGGAGTGTACAGGCGACCGGCGGATGTGCGCGCACAGTCTTCGCACCTTATGGAGCAGGGCTGTTAACTCCGGATAATTTTTGAGGAAGCACTGCACCACCAGGTTCAAGGTGTGAGCCAAGCAAGGTATGTGGCTGAGTTTTGAAAGGGCTATGGCTGCCACAAAATTACGGCCGTTATCACTAACTACCTTGCCTGCCTCAAGATGTACACTGCCCAGCCATGACTCAGTTTGTCGCTTCAAGTACTCGGCCAGCACCTCGGCGGTGTGTCTGTCGCCCAAACACATCATCTGCAACACAGCCTGCTGACGCTTTCCACTAGCTGCTCGATAGGGGGACACCTCGTGTGCAACAGTGGCAGCTGCAGATGTAGTGCTCGTATGACTGCGCTCTGTGGACGAGCTTTCGCTTCTGGAGGAGGAGGAGGAGGGTGGAACGCCTACAGCCAACTGTTTCCTATACCGTGGGCTAGGCAGCACTGTCCCACCACCGCTGTCCGCTGTGGACCCTGCATCCACCACATTAACCCAGTGCGCAGTGATGGACACGTAACGGCCCTAGCCATGCCGACTGGACCATGCATCAGTTGTGAGGTGCACCTTTCCACTCACTGACTGCTTGAGTGCATGGACAATGCGGTCTTTCACATGATGGTGGAGGGCTGGGATGGCTTTGCGAGAGAAGTAGTGGCGACTGGGTAGGTCATAGCGTGGTACTGCATAGGCCATGAGTTCACGGAAAGCTGCACTTTCCACCAACCGATAGGGCATCATCTCAAACGAGATTAGTTTGGCAATGTGGGCGTTCAAACCCAGTGTACGCGGATGAGAGACTGAGTACTTTCTTGACCTACTCATAGTGTCTGGGAGGGTGAGCTGGACTTGAGAGCTGCATATGGTGGAAGTAGCGATGGACAGGGCGGACTGAGAGAGGGTTGATGATGGTGATGGAGTTGGTGTTCTTTCTGATGGCCTAGATTCAGTATTTCGTTGATATAACAGTGGGATTCCCTGACTGCTGTGGCCTTGCAACGACACCTCAACATTTGCTGCTGTGCTAACAGGTGGGCTTACAGTGGGGGAAACAATAATAATAATAATAATAATAATCTTTATTTATATAGCGCCAACATATTCCGCAGCGCTTTATAGTTGAACAGTTTCAAACACAACAGTCATAATAACAACGTTAACAATACAATAATTAAAGCGAAATAAGGCGACCCTGTGTAACAATGTAGCGTTGCTGACTACCTTCTTTGTGATCAGTTGCACATGTGGCACTTGAGGTTTGGTGTTGTGTCCACGCTTGCAAGTGCATGCTGGTTAAATGTCTAAGCATGCAACTGGTATTCAAATTTTTCAGATTTTTCCCTCGGCTAAAGGTCTTTGCGCACTTCTTACAGATAACCTTGGCCTGATCATGAGGATTTTGTTCAAAAAAGTGCCACACTGCACTCTTCCTACTTTGGCAGACATTTTGCGGCCTAGCACGCTGTGATCTTTTGACCCTCTGGACAAGCTGTCCAGCAACTCTTTTGATTTTTGGAACCTGTCTTTGGAGTGCTCCGGGCCTGCCAGATAACAGCTGTTGCGATGTTGATGTCTGCTGTGGATGCTCCTCATCTGAGCTATTGGAAGCAGCACCCTCTTCCCCCAATGGATGCCAATCTGGGTCAACAACTGGGTCATCCATCACCTCCTCTTCAATGTCATGTGCACCTTCCTCTGTGTCACCGTGTATGGTGGTATAGTGTGCGGGAAGGGGCACCTGAGTCTCATCAGGGTCAGAATCTGGCTCTGTACACTGCGAGGACAATGTAGTGCTCTGAGTGAATGTACCAGCAGAATCATCTATCAGCGGCTGTGCATCAGTGCACTCCATGTCAGATTCATCTTGGCCTGGGTAATTCACCATTTCACTTGATAATCCAGGCATGGTATGTGAAAACAGCTCCATGGAGTAATCAGTAGTATGGCCTGCGTCATCCTTCAATCTTGGTTGTGGTGAAGGACACAAGGAAAGGTGTGGTTCATGAACATGAGCCTCCAATGACGACTCAGTG
The DNA here is from genome assembly GCF_039654945.1 of Dendrobates tinctorius. NCBI lineage: Eukaryota > Metazoa > Chordata > Amphibia > Anura > Dendrobatidae > Dendrobates > Dendrobates tinctorius. Next base: position 16,612,262 of record NW_027361737.1, read on the forward strand.
CTTTTACTTTTTACAACTTCAGAAGAGGAGGCGATAGAGCTGGAGGCTGAGTCAGCAATGTAAGACAAAACTTTTTCCTGATGCTCTGGCGTTAAAAGCGGTTTGCCAACTCCTTGAAAACTAAGCCTTCGAAGCCTTATGGAGCCAGATGATGACGCAGGCTCAACACCTCCTGCATTCGGTCCTATTTTGCTTTTGCCACTACCATCAGATCCACCACCAACACCATCATTACCAGCTGCCAACCCCCGCCCAATTCCACGGCCTCTTCCACCAGCCTTCCTCATTTTTGGTAGAAATGTAGACAAAATCCTACAAACTATATAGTAATGTAAAACAAGGTACAAGGTGTCTATAGGACAGGGGAGATTTAGATTTTCTGCAGACACTTGTGGACACTGGACACTTGGATTGTGTGAGGCCCACTGAATATCACAGTGCTATGTCACAGGCTCGATGGCACAGGTGTGAAAAAAGTGACTACAGGATAAGGGAGATTTTGAATTTCTGGGAGATTTTGAATTTCTGCAGACACTTGTGGACACTGGACACTTGGATTGTGTGAGGCCCACTGAATATCACAGCGCTATGTCACAGGCTCGATGGCACAGGTGTGAAAAAAGTGACTACAGGATAAGGGAGATTTTGAATTTCTGGGAGATTTTGAATTTCTGCAGACACTTGTGGACACTGGACACTTGGATTGTGTGAGGCCCACTGAATATCACAGCGCTATGTCACAGGTTCGATGGCACAGGTGTGAAAAAAGTGACTACAGGATAAGGGAGATTTTGAATTTCTGGGAGATTTTGAATTTCTGCAGACACTTGTGGACACTGGACACTTGGATTGTGTGAGGCCCACTGAATATCACAGCGCTATGTCACAGGCTCGATGGCACAGGTGTCAAAAAAGTGACTACAGGATAAGGGAGATTTTAAATTTCTGCAGACACTTGTGGACACTGGACACTTGGATTGTGTGAGGCCCACTGAATATCACAGTGCTATGTCACAGGCTCGATGGCACAGGTGTGAAAAAAATGACTACAGGATAAGGGAGATTTTGAATTTCTGGGAGATTTTGAATTTCTGCAGACACTTGTGGACACTGGACACTTGGATTGTGTGAGGCCCACTGAATATCACAGCGCTATGTCTCAGGCTCGATGGCACAGGTGTGAAAAAAGTGACTACAGGATAAGGGAGATTTTAAATTTCTGCAGACACTTGTGGACACTGGACACTTGGATTGTGTGAGGCCCACTGAATATCACAGCGCTATGTCACAGGCTCGATGGCACAGGTGTGAAAAAAGTGACTACAGGATAAGGGAGATTTTGAATTTCTGCAGACACTTGTGAACACTGGACACTTTTGGATTGTGTGAGGCCCAATGAATATCAGAGCGCTATGTCACAGGCTCGATGCAGCAGGTGTGAAAAAAGTGACTTCAGGATAAGGGAGATTTTGAATTTCTGCAGACACTGGACACTTTTGGATTGTGTGAGGCCCAATGAATATCAGAGCGCTATGTCACAGGCTCGATGCAGCAGGTGTGAAAAAAGTGACTACAGGATAAGGGAGATTTTGAATTTCTGCAGACACTTGTGGACACTGGACACTTTTGGATTGTGTGAGGCCCACTGAATATCAGAGCGCTATGTCACAGGCTCGATGGCACAGGTGTGAAAAAAGTGAATTGTAGAATTGGGCAGAATAGGAATCTCCCTAGAGTGTAGGTCTGTAAGAACGGAACAAGTCCTCCACTTATCCTTCCACAGTGACACACAGATAGCTTCACTGTGGCTGTGATAACAGCCGTTACACGGTATTGTGTGAGGAGCGTACACCGCTGTATGGTGTGAATAAATGCACGCTCAGTACCTTAGCAGGACAAAAAAAAATTGGGATTGCTTTTAAAAAAGCAGTTTGCAGAGCAGTGGGGAAACAGCAATGCAGCTGTCAGGAAGCCTTAGAAGGCAGCCTAACAACCAACACCGCTGATCCACCACAATGCACTGCACACACAGTGACTGGTGTGTTGCACAGGCAAAATCGCTAGCAGCAGAAGCAGTTTTTTTGTCTTCTTCCCTGCCTAACGCTCTCCCTACAGAATCAGCAACCTCTCCCTATGCTAAGATCGGCAGAAGTAAGATGGCGGTCGGCGTGCACGCCCTTTTATAACCCCTGTGACGCCCCCCAAAGCAAGTCAATCACTTGCATGCCCTTCTGAAAGATGGTGGCGACCCCTGCCTATGTCATCACGTTGCCCACAGTGTCCGTGGATCCTGATTGGCTGAAATAGAGCGCTAAACAAACTTTTGAAACGCGACTTTGGCGCGTAAGTCGCCGACCTCGTGGCCGACCTCATCCTAGGGTCGGGTTTCGTTTCATGAAACCCAACTTTGCCAAAGTCGGCGACTTTTGAAATTGTTCGACCCGTTTCGCTCAACTCTAATGATGACTAAATTTCAGTGGCAGATATACAGTATGTAAAAACCTTGTCCGGCTCACAACTAAGAAGTGGATACAATATTATCATGATTAGAAAATCATCTGTGAGTTAGACTGCCTGTAAGCTACGCCTGTACGCTACTGGTCACATTAATAAATACCATGGCAGCTACTTACATGTTATTTTATCTGCTTATTACATAAAGTTCCACTGCGCTTTTTAGATGAAAATGAAACAAGATACTTAACAGACATATGGTACTATTACTAAATGACTAAATTACTTAATCCTTTAAAGAGTTGACCAAAATCGAAAGTGAATATCACACTAAATGTTTAACTATTTAATCTAATAATCTTGCCACTTATCTAATGTACATCAATTTAAAGTTCCATATGAATCCCTCTCTGCTCCATCTTCCTTTGCGTGTTTTATTTTTTACTTTTAATTACATTTCATACGGTGTCTCAGCATGCACCAGGGAGACTCAAATAAGTGTTTAGTGGGGAGTGACAGCTGCATTCACAACCCTAAAATGGGATGTCATTTAGGCCCCGTCACACTAAGCGATCTCGGTAGCGAGATCGCTGCTGAGTCACAACTTTTGTGACGTAACAGCGATCTCACCAGCGAGATCGCTGTGTGTGACAGCGATCAGCGAGCAGCCCCCCTGCCGGTATCACTGATCGCTGGAAGAAACCTCTGGACATTTCTTTGGTCGCTGTTCTCCCGCTGGCCAGCACGCATCGCTGTGTGTGACAGGCGGGACACCAGCGATCAGGTGTAAAAAATAATAAAAAAAATAAAAAATATAGTTATTCTCACCTTCCGACGTCCGTTCAGCCATCCTGCCTCTCTCCACGCTCCGGTCCCAGTGATCCTTTGCACGAATGACTGCGAGACTTAGTTATCCCTCGAGACCGTGACATCTCGCGGTCATTCTCGCAAAGGATCACTGGGACCGGAGAGAGGCCTGATGGCTGAACGGGACGTCGGAAGGTGAGAATAACTATATTTTTTATTTTGATTCTATTTTTTACAGGGAGGGCCAGCAATGCCGGGCGCTCGGCATCGCTGTGCTGATCGCTGGTGGAGCTGTCTGTGTGACAGCTCACCAGCGATCACATAGCGACTTACTAGCGATCCTGACACCTTCATATCGGTGTCGGGATCGCTGGTAAGTCGCTTACTGTGACGGGGCCTTCAGTTACTGTACGTCTGTTTTTTACAGTCTCTGCTGTATTGAGCATTCGCAAGTAGCCAGTTCCTACACATGCTCAGTATGCACTCCCTTGGCTAATTCCTTTCAATGTGCCCTAACATTCCTCTTCCTCGGGTCTAAAGAGAAGTGACAATCCAGCAAGAGAAAACAATGTCAGTGCACATAGAAAAGGACAAAACGGGACAAGCAAGGGGAAAAGTGACGAACCAAGACTAGCTGGATAAGGGAAAGAGCTGGAGCGACAGAGGCTTCAGATCTACAAATAGCTCTTCAGCCTCATTTGAAGATCTACTATGGCTCCCTAATCCACCATTCTATTCAACAGTGTCCGTTTTCTGAGGATATGGATGCTGCTGAAATCATGATGACGAGCAAGGGAAGCGCAGGTGCTGAGCTGTACACCCCAGATCTGTAGGTTTCATCCCCTACAATAAAAGAAAAAAAACAAAAATCAAATTTGACATGTTGCCCAATTTAAAATCCTTCCCAAAATCTGCTACATACAGATGAGATGACTTCAAATTTAATACATGTAAGGAGGAAGACCGGGCTGCAGGTACCTGTATTGAGCCGGATCTGGAACTGTCGATGCTGCGTCCCATGTTGTCCGGGGGAAGGAATAGGGAACCAGACTGACCCCATAACCCGGAAGCAGGGGGCGTGGCTAAAGAAAAAGTGTGTGTAGCGACAGCCAATTTCCTGCCAGCGGTGTCAGAGCAGGTGCATGCGCAGCGTACTACGCTTGGGGTGCAGACTCTGCACAAGCACGCCACCGGGACCATAAGCGGAGTAAGAGCCATGGGCTCTGTTAAGCTCAGTGCTGCGCACGGGGCATAGGAGCGTGGGTTATGTGAAGGACTTGTCGTTGTGGCCCTCTTTTCCGAATAGTATGCCGCAGCCTTCCCTTGATAACAGACTGCATGCAGCTCTCTTGACTTTGGCTGCACAAGTTTATGGACTAGGGGTTCAACGGGTAAAACCGGAGACCACCAGTTGCTGCCAGAAGTTATACCGTTAACTGTGGCACCTCCTCTGAAGACAGTGCAATGGCGTTGCTGGGACTACTCACTGGATCATCTGGGGCAGAGGAAACCACAGACACTATAAGTTTATTGAGTGAACTGCTATCAAGTTGTCATTGTTTATTTTCCTTCCATTTGCAATTTAACTGTTTATCTCCCTGCGAGGAGTATCTTTATTGTCTGGGTGTTATGTTTGACACCAATCTCTCCTTCACATTCCATTAACAATCTCTTGCCCACTCTTGCCACTTACACCTAAATAACATGTCTAGAATCCGCCCTTTTCTCACCATGGAAACAACAAAAACCCTCACTGTAGCATTGATCCACTCCCGCCTGGAGTACTGCAACGCTCTATTAATTGGCCTCCCCGTTACTTGACTATCCCCTCTCCAGTCCATACTTAATGAAGCAGCCAGGGTCATCTATCTGGCTAATCGGTACTCGGACATGTCCGCTCTTCGCCAGTCCTTACATTGGCTGCCCTTCATTATAGGATCCAATTCAAAGTACTTGTTCTCACCCACAAAGCTCTCCACAGTGCAGCACCCCCCTACATCTCCTCCCTCATTTCTGTCTATCCGCCTAACCAACCGCTGCGCTCTGCAAACGACTTTTGACTAACCTCTGTACTAATTCGTACCTCCCACTCCAGACTCCAAGACTTCTCCCGCGCTGCGCCAATCCTCTGGAATGCTCTACCCCACGAAATTAGGACTATCCACAATTTGCATAGTTTCAGGCGTCCCTCAAAACATATTTGTTCAGAGCGTCCTATCACGTTCACTAATCAAAGTCACTCTATGTGTAAGTGTGCATGTTTAGTGAATGTGCTATCTCCAGCCATCCCTCATTCCCTGAAGATGGCTGGACCATCATTGTAAATACACCATTGTAAATACACACCTGTACCTTGTATCTCCATCACCTCATTGTAGATTGTAAGCTCTCACTAGCAGGGTCATCTTATTTTGCTTTAGTGTATTGATAGCGTTGTAAGTTATGACTTGTGTTTTGAAACTGTTAAATTGTAAAGCGCTGCGGAATATGTTGGCGCTATATAAATAAAGATTATTATTATTATTAATTAAATTGTTAACCCTTGCTCTGCCTTTATTGTGTCACTGCATCCCGCAACCTGCTTACATTTGGCGTAGTCGGCAGGATACAGTCCACGGGCACATAGATGGCAGGCCAGGTGGTCATGGGTGCTCCAAGGGCCAGCTTACCACTGGGGAACATGGTCAGCAATCTCCCAAAGTTTATAGGGAGCAACTCGCTGCTGAGGCGCTGGACAGAGCGAGTCAAGGACATGCTGAGGATGCACTCTATAAAACCCACTATGCAGACAGAGATTGCATTGATGGTATAAACCTCCAAAAAATATTCATCCAAAAAATATAATGTAATAATTGCTTTATTAATATATTAATGATTCTGCAAAAACTCTTACTGTTTCTCTTATTCATTTTTGTCTGGACTATTGTAACTCTCTACTAATCGGTCTCCCTCTTACAAAACTCTCCCCACTCCAATCTGTCTTAAATGCTGCAGCCAGGATCATATTCCTCACCAATCGTTACACCGATGCCTCTACCTTGTGCCAGTCATCACACTGGTTACCTATCCACTCCAGAATCAAGTACAAACTTATTACTCTCACCCACAAAGCACTCCACGGCTCAGCACCAGCCTATATCTCCTCCCTCATCTCTGTCTACCACCCTACCCATGCCCTCCATTCTGCTGATGACCTGAGGTTATCATCCTCAATAATCAGAACCTCCCACTCCCGTCTCCAAGACTTTACACGTGCTGCGCCAATTCTTTGGAATGCACTACCCAGGTCAATACGATTAGTCCCCAATCCCTACAGTTTTAAGTGTGCCCTAAAAACGGATTTATTCAGACTGGGCTACCACCTCAACACATTAACCTAACTATCCCTGGGTGGCCCAGTCAAAAGTTTTACCATAACCAGGTTCCCTGCATCATGTTCCCACATGCTTTATGCATCTAATATCCCTCTGTGTCCATACTGTTACATACTCAACACTATGGCTGGTCTGAACAATGAAGGGGAAGGCAACTGTTACCACCCACCTTTCGTGTCTCCCTTTTTTCCTCATAGATTGTAAACTTGTGAGCAGGGCCCTCATTCCTCTTGGTATCTGTTATGAGTTGACCTTTGTGATTACTGTTATGCTGTTATGTCTATCGACTGTACAAGTCCCCTCTAAAATGTAAAGTGCTGCGGAATATGTCGGCGCTATATAAATAAAATTATTATTATTATTAATAACATGGTGTCACAATATATCATATTAAAAACAAGAGACTTTTGTTAAGATAATTTAAAATAAAAAAATGTACGAAAAAATAAAATTAAAAATTTTATATTAAATAACACTGTCTGTGCGGGGCAGGGTATGTAAAACTGATTGGCAAAGAGATCATAAATAAAAAGTATATATGAAATATATCATAATTGTGGTATTCAATATAAATATAATTACTTATCAAATAGACAAAAAATATATAATGCATGTCTATATATATATATATATACAGTGGGGAAAAAAAGTATTTAGTCAGTCAGCAATAGTGCAAGTTCCACCACTTAAAAAGATGAGAGGCGTCTGTAATTTACATCATAGGTAGACCTCAACTATGGGAGACAAACTGAGAAAAAAAAATCCAGAAAATCACATTGTCTGTTTTTTTTTTCATTTTATTTGCATATTATGGTGGAAAATAAGTATTTGGTCAGAAACAAAATTTCATCTCAATACTTTGTGATATATCCTTTGTTGGCAATGACAGAGGTCAAACATTTTCTGTAAGTCTTCGCAAGGTTGCCACACACTGTTGTTGGTATGTTGGCCCATTCCTCCATGCAGATCTCCTCTAGAGCAGTGATGTTTTTGGCTTTTCGCTTGGCAACACGGACTTTCAACTCCCTCCAAAGGTTTTCTATAGGGTTGAGATCTGGAGACTGGCTAGGCCACTCCAGGACCTTGAAATGCTTCTTACGAAGCCACTCCTTCGTTGCCCTGGCGGTGTGCTTTGGATCATTGTCATGTTGAAAGACCCAGCCACGTTTCATCTTCAATGCCCTTGCTGATGGAAGGAGGTTTGCACTCAAAATCTCACGATACATGGCCCCATTCATTCTTTCATGTACCCGGATCAGTCGTCCTGGCCCCTTTGCAGAGAAACAGCCCCAAAGCATGATGTTTCCACCACCATGCTTTACAGTAGGTATGGTGTTTGTTGGATGCAACTCAGTATTCTTTTTCCTCCAAACACGACAAGTTGTGTTTCTACCAAACAGTTCCAGTTTGGTTTCATCAGACCATAGGACATTCTCCCAAAACTCCTCTGGATCATCCAAATGCTCTCTAGCAAACTTCAGACGGGCCCGGACATGTACAGGCTTAAGCAGTGGGACACGTCTGGCACTGCAGGATCTGAGTCCATGGTGGCGTAGTGTGTTACTTATGGTAGGCCTTGTTACATTGGTCCCAGCTCTCTGCAGTTCATTCACTAGGTCCCCCCGCGTGGTTCTGGGATTTTTGCTCACCGTTCTTGTGATCATTCTGACCCCACGGGGTGGGATTTTGCGTGGAGCACCAGATCGAGGGAGATTATCAGTGGTCTTGTATGTCTTCCATTTTCTAATTATTGCTCCCACAGTTGATTTCTTCACTCCAAGCTGGTTGGCTATTGCAGATTCAGTCTTCCCAGCCTGGTGCAGGGTTACAATTTTGTTTCTGGTGTCCTTTGACAGCTCTTTGGTCTTCACCATAGTGGAGTTTGGAGTCAGACTGTTTGAGGGTGTGCACAGGTGTCTTTTTATACTGATAACAAGTTTAAACAGGTGCCATTACTACAGGTAATGAGTGGAGGAAATAGGAGACTTTTAAAGAAGAAGTTACAGGTCTGTGAGAGCCAGAAATCTTGATTGCTTGTTTCTGACCAAATACTTATTTTCCACCATAATATGCAAATAAAATGAAAAAAAAACAGACAATGTGATTTTCTGGATTTTTTTTTCTCAGTTTGTCTCCCATAGTTGAGGTCTACCTATGATGTACGGTAAATTACAGACGCCTCTCATCTTTTTAAGTGGTGGAACTTGCATTATTGCTGACTGACTAAATACTTTTTTTCCCCACTGTATATATATATATATGTATATATATTTATATATATATAGTATATACTGTATATATTTCGTTATTCAATCATTGGGTTAAAAAAATATACATTAGTGAATAAAAAATCAATTGAAAGAAACCAAGTGTTCATGATAATAATTCCACATGGTTAAATTATATAAAGTGCATCAAAGTGCATATGCATATGAGGAAAGTAACATGATTGATAATCAAGTGAAATTCACTTATAAAAAATAAGTGTTACCACAATAAAAAAAACTAAATAAAAGTGAAATTTAAACACCTATGATTCAGTATACATACATACATGGACACCACAATTATAAACCAGTGCTGACACACCTCTGCCCCCACACACACCACTCCAACGCCCATTTTGCTTCTGCTTCATCAGGGAGTGATTGCTGTGATGTCCCTGGATGGAGAAGCCAGATGTTCTTTTATGTTTCGGCCCCCGCATGAGTGGAATACTTTCACCAACGTGTGACAAATTTTGGAGGGAATGCATTGGGACCCAACGGATGTCAGAGAATTGTGCACACACTTGTTTAGCCATGTTCAGAGTGAGGGGAAGTCCGTGACCCAACACATGAATGCCTTGCAAGAGATCCACGCTGTTAGGGTTGCAGATCGCACTAAATATAAAATATAAAGGAGTGCGATCGCAACCCGGGGTCCACCTTGCAGAAATGGAAACTGCTGCTCAGTAATGGCGAAGCACTAAACACCAGGGGTTAACCGCTGAACCGGTGTGTACAGGAGTGAACTCTTTACCTCACAGAGCCGCTGGAACAAGTACCAGAGCCTGTTTATCCTCACAGGACTTGGCAAGAGAATGTTAGTGATAAGACACAGGACTCTGCCCCAAGGACTCAGGGTTAGAGCCCCTCTAGCCCCACTTGTGCTCAGCACTGCAACCGCGATGCCTGAACAGACACCTATAGAATGCTGTACCCTGTTAGAAGTCACAGGGTGAAGCTGAACGTTGCTTACCGCACAGCGCAGCTCTGGCGGAGGCCGCTGTCCAGCCTAAACTCAGACCTGGAAAGAGCATAGGATGCGCACGGAGCTGCACTAATGAATGCTGCAGTACCTGCGGTAGTGTAGTGCCTTAGGTACATTGGCGCACACAGGTGCTAGCATGTGTGAGGAGCTGGGAGCACTGGGGCACTAGGCATTGCCACACAACTCGGCGCTGACTCTGATCTCTAAACCCTACTAACATGCGTATCAAAGGGAAGGGGTTTCATAATGAGTCATTCAGCGGTTCACAAGCATCCATCATCACACACATCTCTACCAATTGCTGTTTATACTAGTGCATGGCTGTGTGGCCATGCGACTCTTTTATAGCAGCGTCCTTCCGGGACTTTCCTAGTGGTCCAATGGGAGCAGCAATCGGACCTGAGCATGTGACCTCAGACGTCCAATGAGAGGACGGGCATGCTCAGTGGGCCAAAAGAAGGACTTAGTCCCAAGAGCTGCTCACTGCTGGCTATTGCAGGTTACTATAGCTGAACCCTGATTGCCAGCAGTAACCAAGTCAACAGTAGTAGACTGAGCAAGACGCCGGGAACAACATCTTTGCTGAGCAGGCTCCTCTGTGGCCGGAGAGGAATGGGAGACCACAGAATGCAAGTATCGGGATTCCTCCTGTGCAGAGGCAGGAACCCGATGCTTAACACATGCAGCGATCACCAAGCAGGATGATGTGGGCGTGGGGCCTCCTGACGTGATTTTGAGAGACCAACTTGTAGCTAGTTTCAGGAGTCTGCCGCCTAAGCAGGCCCTGCGGGAGTGCTTACTTGTTAATCTGTGCATGTCTTTCTTAAAAATTGGGGCAGAAGCACGCGCGTGAGCATGAGACGGCAGCCTCGGCAGGGAAGATCCGAAGCGGGGAGGTACCCGCTTCCCTCATAGCTGAACCAGGATGGATCAGAGAGATCTGGAAGGAAATGCAGGAAGAGTGGTATGACCTCAGCAAAGCCCCCTTGTGGCTCTGAATTCACCCAAAGACATAACTGGCCCCAAGTCCCACTTGCCTCCTATACCTCGCCAGGAAATGGGACATCCCAAACAGAGAGACAGGCAATCTGTTTCAGATGTGTAGACATTGGATACTTATGCCCGAGGGTGCAAAAAGCGGGGGAGGCCGCTCACCCCAGCAGCTGTTAAACTAGTGGGCTCCATGGCCGGTGGGACGATTTCCTTGAGCCCCCTCATATGGGCCAAAATGGATGGTCGGGCTGTCCGCTGTCTCGTTGATACCAGCTCCCAGGTGACTACCATGCCAGAAACCTATTTCAGATGTCTTTTTCTGAGGCAATGCGGCCCGAATGGGGCCCGGTGATTAAGTTAACAGCAGCCAATCAATTGTCCATCCCGGTGGCAGGGGTGGCCTGGATGCAAATTACCATGTGCAGCAAAGATGTGGGCCGGAAAGGAGTTGTGTTAACCACTGGAGACTCAGGCAATGGCCAAAGTCATGTGGGGATGAACGTACTAAAAGAACTAGGGACTCTTCTTATCAGCGAGTCACCAGATGCTTTTCTGGATCAATGGAGCCCCCGCACACCTCAGAGGAAGGTGTTTCAACAACTGATACGGACTGTTCAGGCCCAAGAAAAGTCGAGTGGAGGAAAGGTTTTGGGAAGAGTGAAGATCCTGGAAGGTGCTAAACTTGTTCTGCTGCCTAGGCAGACTGTGTTCATGCTACCTGTACGAGCTTGTACTCTCCTCGAGGAATGGAAGTCCAGATAGAGCCAATGGTAATGGAACAAATATCCCGGGGCCTCCTCATTGCTTGGACATTGGCTATCGTTCATGACGGTAGCGCAGTGGTGCGGTGTGTCAACCTGGGAGAGGACAATCTTACGCTCTCACCCAAGAGTGAAGTGGCGCAGGTGCTGGCCATGCTGGAAGAACTAATACAACCAGAGGTTGTTCAGCTAGCAGTAAAAAAAAGGGGACCCTTGGGTCGTAACCATTACCATGTCCCTGATACAGTAGTCTGGGAGTATGTAGGAGGGGCGTCGAATCCTGGAGCAGATGCGGGCTGAACTGATGGGACTCTCACCCCAACTGGTGCAACAGGTGGAAGCTGTGCTGGAGAATTACCAAGACGTCTTCGCCCGTCATGACGATGACTTCAGGTGTACCACAGCCATAACCCTTGAGATACCCACAGGAAGTGCTGCACCAATCCGTGAGAGATATCAGCAGATCCCGCCTCAGATATACCAGGAAGTAAAAGAGATGTTGGCACCCATGCTGCAGAATAGAGTTACCTAGGAGAGCCAGAGCCCATGGGAGGCTCCCATCATTCTAGTTCGAAAGGACGGAACCCTGCATTTTTGTGTCAACTATAGGCGAATGAATGCATGTATAGTGTGGGATTCGTACCCCCTACCAAGAATTGAGGAGTTGTTGTCCATCTTGGGGAAAGTGAAGCGCTTCTCATCCCTAGATTTGGCCCATGGATATTGGCAGGTACCCATGGCTGAGCATTACCGGCCGAAGACAGCGTTCAAAATGCCCATAGGATTATTTGAATTCAAACAAATACCTTTCGGCCTGACTAATGCTCCTGGCACGTTTCAGCGACTGATAGAGAGATGTTTAGGAGATCTGAAATTTGAAGCTGTCCTCATCTCTCTTGATGGCATCATCGTCTATGCAGCCACCTTTGAAGAGTATCTCCGACGGTTAGAGCAAGTGTTGAGTCAGTTACAGAACCACGGCCTAAATGTGAAGCCTCAAAAATGTCACCTTTTTTGCAAGCAAATTGAAAACCTGGGACACGTTTTATCCACTGAGGGATTGAGACCAGCACAAGAGAAAATAGCGGCGGTGCAAGACTAGCCTAACCCGAAGCCAGTGAAAGACTTTCGGGCCTTTCTGGGGCTCACTGGGTACTATCGAAGGTTTGTTAAGAACTTCACTCAAATTGCTTATCCACTGCTGGAGTTACTAAAAGGAATGCTGTCTGGTGCAAAGAATTGGACCATCCAGTAAGGAGATAGCCAGGAAGAAGCCTTCTGAGCCTTAAACACGGCCTTGACTGAAGCCCCAATATTGGCCTATGCATACTTCTCCCAGCCCTTCATCCTTCACACCGATGAAAGCCTACATGATCTATGATCCGTACTGTGACAAATGCAGGATGGGAAGGAGCGAGTGATTGCCTATGCAAGCTGGTCCCTTCATGACTCAGAGCAGAACACGGATAACTCAGCTCTTTCAAGCTAAAATTGCTGGCCCTGGTATGGGCGATGACTGAGAAATTCTCAGAGTATCTGTTAGGGTCTGAGGTCTTAGCGCAGAACAACAACAACCCCCTGGTCCACCTAGAAAATGAAAAACTGAGGGCTTTGGAGCAGAGATGGGTGACCCGAATGGTGAAGTATCAGTACAAGAACGCGTACCGAAAAGGAGCTGAAAATGCACACGCTGATGCTCTGTCAAGAGTGACCCATGACCTACCTGGACCCGACTGGATCAAAGAGCTAGAGGCAGAAGAGATTCCTAGGTTCTGGGGACTCGACAGGTCATTGGTGGCGATGCAGGGACAGATCGGGGAGGCGTCGGGATAACGAGTACTAGGACGATCTTGAGACAACTGGGTGCGACTCCAGATAGAAGATAGGGAACTTGCCCAGCTGAGACAGTGGGTGGCCTTAAAACAACTCCCTAGCTGAAGAGAAAGGGATGCTCTGTCCCCAGGAATGCTGCAGATTCTCAGGCTATGGGAGAGGCTCCAGTTGGAAGACGGCTTGCTGTATCGGAAAGTGCAATTGGTACGGGAGTTGGGGGTTACCTGACAAGTGGTACTCCCAGAGAAATTGATCAGCATGGTAGCTACAGAGGCCCATGAGATAGGAGCTCACTTTGTCCCAGAAAAGACATTCCAGTAGTTACAGAAGTTGGTCTACCACCCCTGATTGAAAACTGTGGTAGAAGAGGCCTGTCAGCAATTTCAGAGCTGTGAACTGGTTAAACCTCCAGAACATAGAGCCCCACACAAACCATCGTGACTTCTGCTCCCTTAGAGTTATTGATGATCGACTTCTTGACCGTGGGCACAGCCCATCTGGGGTATGAACACTACTTGGTGATGGCTGACCAGAAGGGGCACCTACCTGAATAATTCACTAAAGCATGTTGCATCCTTGCTTGTCCCGAGATCCCGTAAAAGGTGAGAGAATGCCAAGTGCCCCTGCAACACTCACCCCTACAGTTCCTGATTGTGATAAAGAGGACCCATTTGTTTCATTACCTGAAATGGAGAGTTCACTGCCTGTTAGACCAGAGGAGGTACATGGGCCCGAAATTCCAGAGATGGCTGCTCCAGGGAACTCAAGGTGTACCCCGTCCTCCACACCCCAGCCTGACTCTATCATTCAACCTGAGTTACGTCGCACCGAGCGGACGACAGCTGGAATACCCCCCACTCATAATGAATATGAACAAGATCAATTTATTTGGCAGCGGATTATTCAAGAGATGGAAGAATGTAAACGTCTACTACAGGAACTCTCGCCTGTGGTATGGCAAGCTAAAGGAGAGGTGGAGTATAAGGAGGAAGACCGGGCTGCAGGTACCTGTACTGAGCCGGGTCCAAAACTGTCATGGCTGCATCCCATGTTGTCCGGGGGAAGGAATAGGGAACCGGATGGACACCATAACCCGGAAACAGGGAGTGTGGCTAAAGAAAAAGCACGTGCAGCGATGGCCAGTTTGCCACCTGTGGTATCAGAGCTGGTGCATGCGCAGCACGTTCCGCTTGGGGTACAGCAGTACTGCGACGTACCATGGTCGACTCCACACAAGCACGCCGCCGGCACCAGAAGTGGAGCAAGAGCCGTGGGCTCCGTTAAGCTCAGTGCTACGCTCGGGCATAGGCACGTGGGCTGTGTGAAGGACTTGTCATTGTGGCCCTCTGCCAAATAGCACGCTGCAGCCTTCCCTTGATAACAGACTGCATGCAGATCCCTTGACTTTGGCTGCACAAGTTTATGGACTAGGGGCTCAACGGGTAAAACCCAAGACCACCCGTCGCCACCAGAAGTTATACCGTGAGCTGTGGAATCTCCTCCGAAGTCTACAACCCTCACCGAATCATCTGCTGCAGAGGAAACCACAGACACGATAAGTTTATTGAGTGAACTGATATCATGCTGTCATTGTTTATTTTCCTTCCATTTGCAATTTAACTGTTTATCTCTTTGAGAGGAGTATATTTATTGTTCAACTAAATTGTTAACTCTTGCTCTGCCTTTCTTGCGTCACTGCATCCCGCAACCTGCTTACATACACATACCGTAGTTAATACTGTAATAGACTATGGATTTCCCAAGTAAAAATATGAAGCAAAAATCAGCAGCATTTTTATTCCATGCACTTGTCATAAATGCACTATATTGCATTATTGTAGTGTACTGACTGTGATGAATGAGTATTTAAAAGTGTAACCAGTTTCATAAAGTTTGGTATGTACTGTAAGTTGAAGAGGAAACATATGCAAAAACAATTCACTTTGTAAACAGAAAGACCTCCTTTTAATACAGTTGTTTGCTTCAAAATATAGCTGTCTTTCTCTAAGCGTAGATCGCAGGCAGGAGCCATCATTTTACAGGGATTTTTCAGTTTCAGAAACTCCAGGGTTCCAAAGCGCAGTTTGCTTTAAAAATAAAAACTCATCTTCACTTAGAGGAAGAGGAAGGAGTGAATCCAGCACAACCATCCAACACTGAAATTCAGCTATTATTATTACTTACTATTATTTATTCCATGGCTCTTTACATGTGAGGAGGGGTATATGTAATAAAAACAAGTACAGTCTTAAGCGATACAAGTCACGACTGGTACAGGAGGAGAGAGGATCCTGCCCGCGACGGTTCCCAACCTACAAGGGATGGATAAGGATACCGTAGATGAGGGTAGAGCTGGTCGTGCAGCGGTTTGGTCAATCGGTGGTTACTGCAGGTTGTAGCCTTGTCGGAAGAGGTAGGGAGTTTATTCATAATCCATTAAAAACAAGGATCCAAGGAAACTATATCAAACCCGATGCGTTTCTGGCACGATGCAGGTTGCCTTAGTCACTTAGTCATAGGATATAGGTTTTCAATACACACAACATATATATATATATATATATATACGGGTAAATGCCAATCACATGCAAAGGAATGAAAATTGCATTTAGAAACAACAGTTACATGCTACACTGATTAACTATGGTGATTACAGAGAGAAAAAAATCTTGAGCAGTAAAATAATGACTGTAATATGGCAGGGAAATTGGAAAAAATGGAGGTGAAATATAATTATAGTTGATTTAATAAATATAATATAAATTGTTTTTGTAGTTCATCCCATTAGAGAATAATAATAATAATAATAAATTTTATTTCTATAGCGGCGACATATTCCGCAGCACTTTACATTTCAGAGGGGACTAGTACAGATAGAGTTGAGCGACTTTTGCTTTTTTAGGGTCGCGTTTCGTTTCGTGAAACCCGACTTTTCCAAAAGTCGGGTCGAGCAAGATCGTCCGATTATAGGGAAAAGTCGGGGTCGTCCCGAAACACGAAACCCAATGTAAGTCAATGGGGAATAAAAGTCGGCAGTGAGAGGAGGACAGGAAACACACCTACAGTGCCCATTTGAATGCCAAAAGCATCAATTCTTCTTACTTAAGCTTGTCAACCTTAATTAACTTCATAATACAAGTTACGCACTGAAAAATGGGGGTTATTTGGCTAAATTTGTGGGGGGGGAGGGCTGGCTGCAGGTTTTCATGTGCCCTGGGCGAAAGAGCGCCCCTTTAACACATACCACAACTCATCATGCTCCGATACGGCAGAGAAATAGCGGTATAGTACAATGAAAAATACCTCACTTTTTACATCTCATGACGAGGCCCATCTATTTCTCCATACAAAATCATTGGTCCCATATAATGTTTGAAACAGTATATGATGAGCTCCACATAATGCTACAGTATATGTTGGTCCCCATGGATGAATTTCCACTGTCTTATGGGCCCAAATAATGCTCCAAACATAATGGGCCCCATTTCTAATGCTCTAGTGTATAATGGGCCCTGTAAATGCTGCTCCAGTGTCTGATGTCCACCTTTGGAATGTTCCAGTGTATGGTGGGCCCCATCTATCATTCTCCAGAGTATAGTGCTCCCCAAAAATTGCTGTCCCAACATAGAAAACAATCAAATAAGTCTCCTCGCTAGGGAATCCCTGTACTTGTCTGGACAGGTGCTGTAGCTTGCTTAACAGCTCGCCAGCCGTTCTCACGCCCAGTATGGATTGCACGTGATTGCACAAAGGTTAGAAAGGGTACCGTATCCCTGGATAACATGTATGGATAGCGTACACATTCAAAATATATGTCTATACAGCATGAGGCAGGCTCAGACGGTGTTATGCCCAGTATGGATTGCACGTCATTGCACAAAGGTTAGAAGGGGTACCGTATCCCCGGATAACATGTATGGATAGCGTACACATTCAAAATATATGTCTATACATCAGGAGGCAGGCTCAGACGGTGTCAGGCACAGTATGGATTTGACGGCCCAGATTACACAGCGGAGGAGCAGGGAGAGGTAAAGATTGCAAATGCTGGGGCCCTGGCCAAGCAAGGGGGGCACACTCGTGGGCGTCGGTACTGGCACTGGGCCCCTCATAGTACAGCGGTGTGTCTGACGGCGGGTGTGCACCACCACCGTCAGAGACACTTGATTGCACTATGAGGGACCCTGTGCCAGTGCCCGCGCCCAAGAGTCGGCCTACCCACCTGTCCAGGGCAACGGCACTCGCACGGTGTCGTGCGCTAGGTGGTGACCCCGGCCATGGGGGGGGAGGCAGCACAGTTAGGGAGTTTTAGAAAGTGGCATATGTTGATGTTGGACATTCAACTGATGCAAAAGGCGAAATAGGTGAAGTACCAGGAAGAGGTGGACCAAAGCAAGCCATTTTTCTGTCACCCTATGTGTCATCAGGGGAAGGTGGGACAAAATCCTTGGAAACCCATGCGTGGTTCATTTTAATGAAGGTTAGATCATCCACATTTTGGGTTGACAGACGGGTCCTTTTTTCTGTCAGGATTGATCCAGCTGCACTGAAGACTCTTTCCGATAGCACACTTGCAGCTGGGCAAGCGAGCTCCTGTAAGGCATATTGGGCCAATTCAGGCCAGGTGTCCAGTTTAGCGGCCCAATAGTCAAAGGGGAATGACCTGTGTGGGAGAACATCGATATGGGAGGAAAAGTAGTTTGTAACCATAGTTGACAACTGCTGTCTCCTGTCACTTTCCATCGATGCAGTATTACCAGTTGTGTGAGCGGTATTTGAAAAATCAGTCCACAACATTGTCATGAAACCCCTGTCTCCAACGCCACTTCTGCTGTGTGCACCACGAACACCTCTGCCAAGCTGCCCCCGGCCCGTACGGCTCGTGTGAGAACCATCACCGCTGCTGTGTGCTGGGAATGCCTCAAGCAACCGATTTACCAGAGTTGCTTGTTTATTAGCCAATATTAGGTCAAGGTTCTCCTGTGGCATGATGTTTTGTAATTTGCCTTTATAGCGTGGATCCAGGATGCTGGCCAACCAGTAGTCGTCATCGTTCATCATTTTGGCAATGCGGGGGTCCCTTTTTAGGATCCGCAAGGCATAATCTGACATGTGGGCCAATGTTCCCGGTGTCAATGATGCACTGCGAGTGCTGGGTGGAGGAGCACTTTCTGGCAAATCCACATCCCTCCAGTCATGCACAAACCCTGTACCAGACCTTGCCACGCCAACATTTTCACTTGCCCCACGAGATGCATCCTCCTCCCCTAAGTAATCATCCCCATCATCCTCCTCCTCCTCCTCTTCTTCCTCCACCTCGTCCAGGAGAGGTCCCTGAGCAGACAATGGCTGAATGTCATCAAGGATTCCCTCCTCCTCTTCCTCCTCATCAACATTGGCTGCAGACGCCTGCTCCTTAAGGTGCGTCAAAGTTTGCATGAGCAGACGCATAAGTGGGATGCTCATGCTTAGGATGGCGTCGTCTGCGCTTACCAGCCGTGTGCATTCCTCAAAACACTGAAGGACTTTACAAAGGTCTTTCAGCTTCGACCACTGCACGCCTGTCAACTCCATGTCTGCTCTCAAAGTGCCTGGCCGTGTATCCTCCCACAAATGCATTATGGCCTGCCTCTGCTCGCACAGCCGCTCCACCATGTGCAGGGTGGAGTTCCACCTTGTTGCAATGTCGATAATGAGGCGGTGGTTGGGAAGGTGGAGCAATCGCTGCAGCTTCTGCATACGAACGGAGTGTACTGGCGACCGGCGGATGTGCGCGCACAGTCTTCGCACCTTCTGGAGCAGGGCTGTTAACTCCGGATAATTTTTGAGGAAGCACTGCACCACCAGGTTCAAGGTGTGAGCCAAGCAAGGTATGTGGCTGAGTTTTGAAAGGGCTATGGCTGCCACAAAATTACGGCCATTATCACTAACTACCTTGCCTGCCTCAAGATGTACACTGCCCAGCCATAACTCAGTTTGTCGCTTCAAGTACTCGGCCAGCACCTCGGCGGTGTGTCTGTCGCCCAAACACATCATCTGCAACACAGCCTGCTGACGCTTTCCACTAGCTGCTCGATAGGGGGACACATCGTGTGCAACAGTGGCAGCTGCAGATGGAGTGCTCGTACGACTGCGCTCTGTGGACGAGCTGTCGCTTCTGGAGGAGGAGGAGGAGGGTCGAACGCCTACAGCCAACTGTTTCCTATACCGTGGGCTAGGCAGCACTGTCCCACCACCGCTGTCCCCTGTGGACCCTGCATCCACCACATTAACCCAGTGCGCAGTGATGGACACGTAACGGCCCTGGCCATGCCGACTGGACCATGCATCAGTTGTGAGGTGCACCTTTCCGCTCACTGACTGCTTGAGTGCATGGACAATGCGGTCTTTCACATGATGGTGGAGGGCTAGGATGGCTTTGCGAGAGAAGAAGTGGCGACTGGGTAGGTCATAGCGTGGTACTGCATAGGCCATGAGTTCGCGGAAAGCTGTGCTTTCCACCAACCGAAAGGGCATCATCTCAAACGAGATTAGTTTGGCAATGTGGGCGTTCAAACCCAGTGTACGCGGATGAGAGACTGAGTACTTTCTTGACCTACTCATAGTGTCTGGGAGGGTGAGCTGGACTTGAGAGCTGCATATGGTGGAAGTAGCGGTGGACAGGGCGGACTGAGACAGGATTGATGATGGTGATGGAGTTGGTGTTGTTTCTGATGGCCTAGAATCAGTCTTTCGTTGATATAACAGTGGGATTCCCTGACTGCTGTGGCCTTGCAACGACACCTCAACATTTGCTGCTGTGCTAACCGGTGTGCTTACAGTGGGGGAAACAATGTAGCGTTGCTGACTACCTTCGTTGTGATCAGTTGCACATGTGGCACTTGAGGTTTGGTGTTGTGTCCACGCTTGCAAGTGCATGCTGGTTAAATGTCTAAGCATGCAACTGGTATTCAAATTTTTCAGATTTTTCCCTCGGCTAAAGGTCTTTGCGCACTTCTTACAGATAACCTTGGCCTGATCATGAGGATTTTGTTCAAAAAAATGCCACACTGCACTCTTCCTACTTTGGCAGACATTTTGCGGCCTAGCACGCTGTGATCTTTTGACCCTCTGGACAAGCTGTCCAGCAACTCTTTTGATGTTTGGAACCTGTCTTTGGAGTGCTCCGGGCCTGCCAGATAACAGCTGTTGCGATGTCGATGTCTGCTGTGGATGCTCCTCATCTGAGCTATTGGAAGCAGCACCCTCTTCCCCCAATGGATGCCAATCTGGGTCAACAACTGGGTCATCCATCACCTCCTCTTCTATGTCATGTGCACCTTTCTCTGTGTCACCGTGTATGGTGGTATAGTGTGCGGGAAGGGGCACCTGAGTCTCATCATGGTCAAAATCTGGCTCTGTACACTGCGAGGACAATGTAGTGCTCTGAGTGAATGTACCAGCAGAATCATCCATCAGCGGCTGTGCATCAGTGCACTCCATGTCAGATTCATCTTGGCCTGGGTAATTCACCATTTGACTTGATAATCCAGGCATGGTATGTGAAAACAGCTCCATGGAGTAATCAGTAGTATGGCCTGCGTCATCCTTTAATCTTGGTTGGGGTGAAGGACACAAGGAAAGGTGTGGTTCATGAACATGAGCCTCCAATGACGACTCAGTGCTTTTACTTTTTACAACTGAAGAAGAGGAGGCGATAGAGCTGGAGGCTGAGTCAGCAATGTAAGACAAAACTTTTTCCTGATGCTCTGCCTTTAAAAGCGGTTTGCCAACTCCTAGAAAACTTAGCGTTCGAGGCCTTATGTAGACAGACGATGACGCAGGCTCAACACCTCCTGCATTTGGTCCTATTTTGCTCTTGCCACTACCATCAGATCCACCACCAACACCATCATTACCAGCTGCCAACCCCCGCCCAATTCCACGGCCTCTTCCACCAGCCTTCCTCATTTTTGGTAGAAATGTAGACAAAATCCAACAAACTATATAGTAATGTAAAACAAGGTACAAGGTGTCTATAGGACAGGGGAGTTTTAGAATTTCTGCACACACTTGTGGACAGTGGACACTTTTGGATTGTGTGCGGCCCACTGATATCTGAGCGCTATGTGACACGCTCGATGGCACAGCTGCCTGTGACCAAAGTGACGAGAGGATAATGGAGATTTTGAATCTCTGCGTACACTTTTGGACACTGGACACTTGTGGATTGTGTGCGGCCCACTGATATCTGAGCGCTATGTGACACGCTCGATGGCACAGCTGCCTGTGACCAAAGTGACGAGAGGATAATGGAGATTTTGAATCTCTGCATACACTTTTGGACACTGGACACTTGTGGATTGTGTGCGGCCCACTGATATCTGAGCGCTATGTGACACGCTCGATGGCACAGCTGCCTGTGACCAAAGTGACGAGAGGATAATGGAGATTTTGAATCTCTGCGTACACTTTTGGACACTGGACACTTGTGGATTGTGTGCGGCCCACTGATATCTGAGCGCTATGTGACACGCTCGATGGCACAGCTGCCTGTGACCAAAGTGACGAGAGGATAATGGAGATTTTGAATCTCTGCGTACACTTTTGGACACTGGACACTTGTGGATTGTGTGCGGCCCACTGATATCTGAGCGCTATGTCACACGCTCGATGGCACAGCTGCCTGTGACCAAAGTGACGAGAGGATAATGGAGATTTTGAATCTCTGCGTACACTTTTGGACACTGGACACTTGTGGATTGTGTGCGGCCCATTGATATCTGAGCGCTATGTGACACGCTCGATGGCACAGCTGCCTGTGACCAAAGTGACGAGAGGATAATGGAGATTTTGAATCTCTGCGTACACTTTTGGACACTGGACACTTGTGGATTGTGTGCGGCCCACTGATATCTGAGCGCTATGTGACACGCTCGATGGCACAGCTGCCTGTGACCAAAGTGACGAGAGGATAATGGAGATTTTGAATCTCTGCGTACACTTTTGGACACTGGACACTTGTGGATTGTGTGCGGCCCACTGATATCTGAGCGCTATGTCACACGCTCGATGGCACAGCTGCCTGTGACCAAAGTGACGAGAGGATAAGGGAGATTGGATTGCTTTTAAAAAAGCAGTTTGCGGAGCAGTGGGTAAACAGCAATGCCAGCGTGTCAGGAAGCCTTAGAAGGCAGCCCAACAACCAACACCACTGATACACCACAATATAGCCTCCCCTTGCACTGCACACACAGTGACTTGTGTGTTGTGCAGGCCAAATCGCTAGCAGCAGAAGCAGTTTTTTTCTCTTCTTCCCTGCCTAACGCTCTCCCTACAGAATCAGCAGCAACCTCTCCCTATACTAAGATCGGCAGAAGTAAGATGGCGGTCGGCGTGCACGCCCTTTTATACCCCCTGTGACGCCCACTATAGCAAGCCAATCACTTGCATGCCCTTCTGAAAGATGGTGGTGACCCGTGCCTATGTCATCACGTTGCCCACAGTGTCCGTGGATCCTGATTGGCTGAAAAAGAGCGCAAAACAAACTTTTGAAACGTGACTTTGGCGCGTAAGTCGCCGACCTCTTGGCCGACCTCATCCTAGGGTCGGGTTTCGTTTCATGAAACCCGACTTTGCCAAAAGTCGGCGACTTTTGAATTTTTTCGACCCGTTTCGCTCAACTCTAAGTACAGACAATAGACATTACAGAATAACAATAATCACATAGATCATAACAGATACCAAGAGGAATGAGGGCCCTGCTCGCAAGCTTACAATCTATGAGGGAGAAAGGGGAGACACGAAAGGTGGGTGGTAACAGTTGCCCTGATTGTATGGACCAGCCATAATGTTAAGTGTGTAACAGTATGGACACAGAGGGCTAATAGATGCATAAAGCATTTGGGAACATGATACGCGGAACTTGGTTATGGTAAAACTTTTGACTGTGCCACACAGGGATAGTTAGGTTAATGTGTTGAGGCGGTAGGCCAGTCTGAATAAATGAGTTTTCAGGGCATGCACAAAATTGTAGGGATTGGGGACTACTCGTATTGACCTGGGAAGTGCATTCCAAAGAATTGGCGCAGCACGTGTCTTGGAGACAGGAGTGAGAGGTTCTGATTATCGAGGATGCTAACCTCAGGTCATCAGCAGAACGGAGGACGCCAGTAGGGTGGTAGACTGAGACAAGGGAGGAGATGTATGGTGGTGCTGAGCCATGGAGGGCTTTGTGGGTGAGGGCAATAAGTTTGTACTGGATTCTGGAGTGGATGGGTAGTCAGTGTAAGGACTGGCACAAGGTAGAGGCATCGGTGTAATGATTGGTGAGGAATATGATCCTGGCTGCAGCATTCAAGACAGATTGGAGGGGGGAAAGTTTGGTAAGAGGGAGACCGATTAGAAGAGAGTTACAATAGTCCAGACGAGAATGAATAAGAGAAACAGTAGGAACTTTGTATTTAATTTTAAAATCCAAAAAGTTTCTCTTAATGCCAATTGTTTTTGTCAGTTCCCGCCCTATGCATACAAAGCACCTTCTATATACCATAGAATTTAAAATGTGATAATTTACTGTCGTGGATGGTAGCAAAGTTCTTAACCGCACCTAAGTAGGTGTTATTATTGTTGCTAATAAAATTTATATGCTCTGCTATTCACTTTTTGATATTCCTGATCCTGCAACCAATGTACCTTACATTACACAAACAGCATTCAATACAATAAACCACATGATGGGAATCACAATTGTTGAAAGATTCTAGGACATGATTCACAACATGTGATAGAGAAAAGGATTTTTTTTACAATGCTCTGGAGCAATTTTTGCCCACTCATCTTTGCAGAATTTTTGCAATTCAGCCACTCTGGAGGGTTTCCAAGCAAGAACCGCCTTATTAAGGTCATGGCACAGCATCTCAAATGGATTAAGATCAGGACTTTGACTAGGCAACACCAAAGTCTTAATTTTGCTTTTCTTATGCCATTCAGAGGTGGAATTGCTGGTGTGTTTTGGATCATTGTACTGCTTCATAACCCAAACACGTTTCAGCTTGAGGCTACGGAGAGATGGCTGGACAGCAAAATTCATGGTTCCAATTACCACAGCAAGTTTTCCAGGGTCTGAAGCAGCAAAAAAGCCTCAGATCATCACACTGCCACCAACATATTTTACTGTTGGTATGATGTTCCTTTTTTTCTTTAATGCTGTGGTACTTCTATGCCAAATGTAATGTGATATAAACCTTTCAAAAAATTTTTTCAACTTTTGTCTCGTCAGTCCACAGAGTATTCTCCCAAAAGTCTTGGGGATCATCAAGATGTTTTCTGTCAAAATTGAGATGCGCCTTCATGTTTTTATTGCTCATCAATGTTTTTTGTCTTGACCAGTCTCTTTCTTATGGTGGAATCGTGAACACTAACCTTAAATGAGACAAGTGAGGCTGCAGTTCTTTGTATGTTGTTGTGGGTTCTATTGTTATCTATTGGATGAGTTGTTGCTATGCTCTTGGTGTAATTTTTGTCTACCAGCCATTCCTGGGAAGGTTCACCACTGTTCCATTTGTTGATAATAGCTCTCTTGTGGTTAGCTGGAGTCTCAAATCTTGAGAAATGGCTTTTTAGCCTTTCCCAAACTGATAGATCTCAATTACTTTGTTTCTCATTTGTTCAAGAATTTCTTTGGTTCTCTGCATGACTAGCTTTTGAGGATCCTTTGGTCTCTTCACTTTTTCAGGCATATTCTATTTAAATGAATTCTTCATTGAGAAAAGGTGTGGCAGTGATCAGGCCTTCAGGTGGCTAAGGAATTTCAACTCAGCTTCCCAAAGATGTGATAACTCTCAGTTCGTTTATGTTTTAAGTGGGGGCAATCACTTTTTCACACAGGGCCCTGTAGGTTTGGATTTCCTTTTTCTATTTCTCTTAATAATAAAGACCTTCATTTGAAAACTGCTTTTTGTGTTTACTTGTGTTATCTTTGTTTAATATTTATATTTTTTTAGTGATCTGAAACATTTAAGTGTGATAAACATGCAAAGGAATAGGAAATCAGGAAGTGAGCAAGCACTGTTTCACACAACTAACACAAGCTGCTAGGATCTATAGTTTGAAAAGTTTTTTTTCCTCCGAATGAATATCTCAGATCTTTAAATCTTGGAAGAAATAGTTTTTTAATTGAAATGTTCTGAAGCCAGATTGTAATCTAAAGGACGGAAAGAAGAAATCAATGAGTTGTCCCAGAAGTGTATGATGTATTGAAAATTGATCTTCGAGTTCTTGGGCAGAAGAATGACAACACAGTCAGTCCCTTGTTGAACTTGGGTTATTATGTGGTTCTGGGTGTGTGACATACATTATATTTTACTTGACAGGTCAATTGTGAGTGAAACCATTTTCTAATATTTTCTTCCTTTCTAATTTTCAGCTGACATTCTACTTTATGGTGTGAAACGCTAGAAGTGACAAGAGAAAATGAATAAGCTTCCATAACTGTGTACAAAATCTGCCGTGACTGATGGACCTAGGTTGAACTGAGATGTAATTTTGTTTACTAGTGTCTTTTAGTAAAATAGAATCGATCTTATTTTTACACTAAAGGGGTTGTCCCATACTGTTTGTCTTGTCACTAAAACTTTGTTCCACTACAAGTGGTGGACGCACATGCTCAGTATTTTCCTTGCTATGTCTTTTCTCATGCTTTGTAGAGATCTGATAGTGAAGAAACCAGTACTATGTGGTAATGAGAGGGAAACCACCACAAATGAAGTAAATATAATAAGCAGAGATAAGAGGAGAGAGAGTGAGGGATAAATAGATAGATAGACAGACAGATAGATAGATAGATAGATAGATAGATAGATAGATAGATAGATAAATAGATAAAAGATAAATAGTTTACTGCAGCAGGGATTTTGGCCCATTCCTCTATACAGATCTTCTCCAGATCTTTCAGATTTGGAGGCTGTCGCAGGGCAACATTGAGTTTCAGCTCTCTCCAAAGATTTTGTATTGGGTTCAGATCTGGAGACTGGTTAGGCCACTCCAGGACCTTAAAATGCTTCCTATGGTGCCACTCCTTAGTTACCCAGCCATGACTCATCTTCAATGTTCATACTGAGGGAAGGACGTTGTTGGCCAAAATCTCGAGATACATGACTCCATCCCTTTTCTTTTCAATATGGTGCAGTCGTCTTGTCCCCTTTGCAGAAAAGCACCCCCAAAGTATGATTTTTCAACACCATACTTCATGGTTGGGACAGTGTTCTTGGGGTTGTATTCATCCTTCATCTTCCTCCAAACGTGACGAGTGGAGTCGATACCAAAAAGTCGATTTTTATCTCATCAGACCACATAACTTTCTCCTATGCCTCCTCTGGATCATCCAGAAGTTCATTGGCAAACTTCAAACGGGCCTTGATATGTGTTGGTGTGAGCAGGGTGACCTTGCGTGCCCTTCAGAATTTTAATCCATGACAGCAAAGTTTGTTACTAACAGTAATGTTTGAGACTGTGGTCACAGCTCTCTTCAAGGCATTGACCAGGTCCTCTCATGTAGTTCTAAGCTTATTCCTGACCTTTGTCAAAATCATCCTTATCCCATGAGGCGAGATCCTTCATGGAGCCCCCAGGCCGAGGAAGATTAACAGTCATCTTGTGTTTCTTCCATTTTCTAATATTTATGCCAAAGTTGTTGCCTTCTCAATAAGCTGCTTGTCTGTTGTCCTTTTGCCCATCCTAATCTTGTGCAGGTCTACAATTTTGTCCCTGGCATCCTTAGGCAGCTCTTTGGTCTTGGTCACGATGGAGAGGTTGGAGTGTAATTGATTGTGTGTGGACAGGTGTCTTTTATACAGGTAACAAGTTCAAACAAGTGCAATTAATACAGGTAATAAGTAGAGAATTTGAGGGCTTCTTAATGAAAAACTACCAGGTCTGTGAGAGACAGAATTGTTGCTGGTTGGTAGGTGATCAAATACTTATTTCATGCAATAAAATGCAATTTAATTATTTAAAAATCATGCAAAGTGATTTTATGTTTTTAATGTTTCAATTCTGTCTCTCAAAGTTGAAATGTACCTCTGATAAAAATTGCAGATTTGTCCATTCTTTGTAGGTGGGAAAATTAGGAGAATCGTTAGTGTATCAAATAATTATTTTTCCCACTGTAGCTGACAACTGCCTGTAACTTTAGTGACTGAAGTTTGCTTTATCCATTTGAATCTCAATCTCTGATGTCAATTCCCATTAGCTCTTGCAATGCAATTGTGGGAAGACAATGGACAGGGCCGCACCTATAATGAGGCCATTTGAGCCTGTGGCTCAGGCGGCAGGCAGTAGCTGTGCTCAGGGGGCTACCAGCATACCAGCAGAACCTACAATTTAGCCTGCATGCTGGTGTTGCTGGTAGCGTGCAAAGGCTTGTAAATGATGAGCTCACAGGAGGGAAGAAGTCAGAGCCCCCTGATCATGTGACCACTGACTCCTCCTCTCCTGTGACCTCATCACAGGTCCTGTGCGCATCAGCCCTCAGTCTACTAATCATCTCCGTCCCTGCTCTGCAGCTATGTTCTATTCTCTGCCACAGTGACAGGACCTGTGATGAGGTCACAGGAAGGGAGGAGTCGAGGTCACATGATCAGGGGCCTCAGTGTAAGCAAGACTCTGCTGTGCTGGTTGTGTAATAACATACCAACCAAGGCACAGTATATGATAGGACACCCATTCAACCAATACCCATATTAGGTCATGAAAGGCTCCCAGGGGACACTCCACATTAGAACTTGATAACCACAACCATAAGGAGTACAGAGTCCAAATTATAAAAAATATATAAAATTTATTAAACATAAGTTTCACAAACATAAATACATATAAGTACAAGACAGGATCAGGCAATGAAGGCTAGGTCTCAGATTACATAATCACATAAAGTGCCAAAGTGCTATACATAATAAATATAACGCCATGGGAGTAAATTATAAAAGTACAAGCCAGTATGCATGAAATCCCCCAAAGATGGAACAGGCAAAAGTACAATTAAATATACATCATAATTACATGGCCCAAGTGCTTACCCATGACGATATATAACAGGACCTAAACCCCACGCCACCGACGCACGTTTCGCTGCTCTTTTTCAAGGTGCCGTTGTTTGTGGGGTCAGGAGGGGTTTACAGGGTGGATGTAGCAGAGCTGTGTGTGTACGAGGTGTATGGAGCAGAGCCGTGTGTGTACGAGGTGTACGGAGCAGAGCCGTGTGTGTGCGAGGTGTGCGAAGCAGAGCCACGTGTGTTATGATTGAGTCACCGTAGGAGGCAGACACAAAAATAGAAGCTACGTCCAGAAAACCAGAGAAGTTGGCAACTATCAGATTGCAGACCCCTGAACCTATCAACACAACTAGCAGTAGCCGTGGGGGGTTCCTACGATGCCCTAGACCCCTCGATCACAGCCGGAGCGCTAAATAGCCTAAAGACAGAAAAGGAAATCTAAACTGCCCCAGAGAAGACCCCAAAGTAAAAGGCAGCCCCCAACATATAATGATGGTGAAGCAAGATGAAAAAACACTCACACAGATAGAAAGATAGGCTGAGCAAACGATGGGGCCCAAGCTAGCTAAACAGAACAGGAAAGGAAGGTTGCTGTCTGCAATCTGCCAAAACCCTATCAAAGACATAAGCCAACAAGCTGATATGAAAAAGACCCTGAAGCAGCTAGGCTTCAAAAACTAAATCAGCACTCAGGTATTTTCCGAAGACAGAGCTAAAGGAATTCAGCACACCCCAGCAGGGAAAGGCAGAAATCCAGAAAAACAAAGCAAAACAAAGTCTAAGCACAAATGCAAAAGTCCGAGCAGAAAACTTAGCTTTAGAGGAGCAGGAATTCAGACTGGTCTCCAAGGATCCCACAGAGAAATCACCCGCAAGGCAGAAGGGCGTTGGCAGCCTTATATCCAGTCAGTAACTCCACTCAGCCAGTCATCATCATCAGACTCAGGTGTTTGATAATCAGGCTCACTACCTTTCTTTACCAGAAGATGGCTCTGCTCCGTACACGCTGTACACATGCGGCTCCACTCCGTACACCTTGTACACACCTGGCTCCGCTCTGTACACCTTGTACACACACGGCTCTGCTCCACACACCCCGTACACATGCGGCTCCGCACAATACACTTCGCACACATACGGCTCAAATCCGTACACCTTGCACACACGGCTCCACTCCGTACACGCCGCACACACACGGCTCTGCTCTGTACACCCCGTACACACGGCTCTGCTCGGTACACCCCGTACACACGCGGCTCTAATCCGTACACATTGCACACACGGCTCCACTCCACTTCCCTGTATCAAAATGGAGTTTACCAGAAGAGGGAGTTCCTCGGGCCTCAGTAGTGAAGGGAAAAATGAACTTGAAACAGTACCTCCCCCTTGAGGAGGAGTCACCGAACCCTCAACCACGCCACCAGGGCGATCAGGGTGAGCCCGATGAAAGGCACGCACCAATCTTTTGGCATGAATATCAGAGGCAGAGACCCAGGAATTATCCTCCTGACCATAACCCTTCCACTTAACCAAATACTGGAGTCTCCGTCTAGCCAGACGGGAATCCAGTACTTTCTCTACCTCATATTCCATGTTACCTTCAACCAATACAGGGTCTGGAGGTGCCACCCCCGGAACAACAGGTTCAACAAACCTCTTCAACAAAGATTTATGGAACACATTATGAATTTTAAATGTGACAGGAAGAGCCAAACGAAAAGAGACCGGATTAATAATCTCGAAAATCTTGTAAGGTCCAATAAATCTAGGCTTAAACTTAGGAGAAGCCACCTTCATAGCAATATTTTTTGATGATAACCACACCATATCACCAACCTTAAACTGGGGACCAATGGTCCTATGTTGGTTGGAAAACCGCTGGGCCTTTTCCTGGGAGAGAGATAACTCATCCACCACTTGGTCCCAGATCTGGTGCATTCTCTCCACCACAGTGTCAACACCTGGGCAGGTAGAGGGCTCCACCTGCCCTGAAGAAAATCGAGGATGAAACCCAAAGTTACAAAAAAAAGGTGACATCAAAGTGGCAGAACTAGCTCTATTATTTAAAGCAAATTCGGCCAAGGGCAAAAATGAAACCCAATCATCCTGATCAGCAGAAATAAAACATCTCAAATATGACTCCAAGGTCTGGCTTGTTCTCTCTGTCTGCCCATTGGTCTGAGGGTGAAAAGCAGAGGAGAAGGACAACTGAATTCCCAGCTTGGAACAGAAAGTTCTCCAAAATCTAGACACAAACTGGACTCCTCTGTCAGATACAATGTTCTCAGGAATCCAGTGCAAGCGAACCACCTGTTGTAAAAACAGGGGCACCAACTCAGAGGAAGACGGCAACTTAGGGAGTGGTACAAGATGAACCATCTTAGAGAACCTATCACAAATCACCCAAATAACAGTCATCCTTTGAGAGACAGGCATATCAGAGATGAAATCCATTGAAATATGGGTCCATGGCCTCTTGGGGACAGGCAAAGGCATCAACAACCCACTAGAGAGAGAACACGATTTAGACCGGGAGCACGTCCCACAGGACTGCACAAAATTCCTGACATCACGAGACAAGGAGGGCCACCAAAAAGACCGACTCACCAGATCTCTAGTACCAAAAATACCTGGATGACCAGCCAAAGCAGAGCAATGAACTTCAGACATCACTCTCTTCTTCCACTGGTCAGGAACATACAACTTTCCACTGGGACAATGCTCAGGTTTGTCCTCCTGGAACTCTTCCAGAGCACGTCTCAAATCGGGCGAGATGGCAGAAAGAACTACCCCTTCGCCTAAGATGGTAGCAGGCTTGGTCACCACAGGAGAATCAGCAAAGAAGCTCCTAGAGAGGGCGTCTGCCTTGACATTCTTAGTTCCTGGAAGAAAAGAAACCACAAAATCAAAACGTGTAAAAAACAAGGCCCACCTAGCTTGTCTAGGGTTCAAGCGCTTAGCCGACTCTAGTTAAATCAAATTCTTGTGGTCAGTGAGGACCACGACTTGATGCTTAGCTCCCTCCAACCAATGTCTCCACTCCTCAAATGCCCATTTCATGGCCAACAGTTCCCGATTCCCCACATCATAGTTACGTTCAGATGGAGAGAACTTTCGGGAAAAGAAAGCACATGGATTCATTTTAGATGTTACAGGATCCTTTTGGGACAAAACAGCTCCTGCACCAATCTCAGAAGCATCCACCTCTACCTGGAACGGAAGTGAGACATCAGGTTGCCGCAAAACCGGGGCGGAGGTGAATCTTCGCTTCAGCTCCTGAAAGGAAGAAACAGCCTCCGGAGACCAATTTAACACATCAGCACCCTTCTTAGTCAAATCAGTCAATGGCTTGGCAATACTAGAAAATTTTGCTATAAATTTCCGATAAAAATTAGCAAAACCCAAAAACTTCTGGAGAGCCTTCTAAGAAGTGGGCTGAACCCAATCGTAAATGGGCTGTACCTTGGCCGGGTCCATTTCAATAGTTGACGGGGACAAAATAAATCCCAAAAAAGAAATCCTCTGTACTCCAAAAAGGCATTTAGATGCTTTGACATACAGGGAATTCTCCCTCAAGATCCGGAACACAGTCCGAATATGTTCCACATGAGAATCCCAATCCTTGGAGAAGATCAAAATATCATCCAGATAGATAATCAAAAATTTATCGACAAAATCTCGGAAAATATCGTTCATGAAGCACTGGAAGACAGAAGGGGCATTAGTGAGCCCAAAAGGCATCACCAGGAACTCAAAATGTCCCTCCGGAGTATTAAACGCCGTCTTCCATTCATCCCCATGCTTAATGCGAATAAGATTATACGCCCCCTGAGGTCTAGCTTGGTAAACCAGCAAGCACCTTTAACTCTGGAGAATAGATCAGAAATCAGGGGTAACGGATACTGATATTTAACAGTAATTTTGTTGAGGGCACGATAATCAATACAAGGTCTTAATGATCCATCCTTTTTGGCTACAAAAAAAAAACCGGCACCTAAGGGTGACGAGGATGGTCTAATATGACCCTTCTCCAACGCCTCCTTAATATAGGATCGCATAGCCTCGTGCTCGGGTACAGATAGATTGAAGAGCCGACCCTTGGGAAATTTACACCCCGGGCTCAGTTCAATTGCACAGTCATAACTCCTATGAGGAGGCAGAGACGCAGACTCATTCTCACTAAATACATCATAAAAGTCCGCCAAATAATCAGGAACATCATGCGACTGAGGAGAGGTGGAAAACACTGGAGCCTCACTAAAGGCACACCGACAACCCCAACTCACCACAGACACAGATTTCCAATCCAAAACTGGGTTATGAATTTGTAACCAGGGAAACCCCAGAACAATAGTATCATGCAGATTATGCAACACCAAAAATCTGCAATTTTCTTGATGGTCTGGGGCGACCCGCATTACCACCTGGGTCCAAAACTGAGGTTTATTTTTAGCCAAAGGAGTAGCATCAATCCCCCTCAAAGGGATAGGCGTCTGCAGAGGTGTCATCGGAAATCCACAACGTTTAGCAAAATCCAAGTCCATTAGGTTTAGGGCTGCTCCCGAATCCACAAAAGCCTTGGCGGAAAATGTGGACAGGGAGCAGATCAGAGTAATAGCCAGAAGAAACTTAGGTTGAACACCACCAACAGAAAACGTGTGTGCAAAGCGTTTCTCTCGTTTAGGACAGACAGAAATAATAAGCGAGGCATCTCCACAGAAAAAACACAACTTATTACGCCTTCTGAACTCCCGACGCTGCTCTCTGGAAAAAACTCTATCACATTGCATAGGTTCAGACATTTGTTCAACAGGTGGCAACACCTCTCATGCAGCTTTGCGTTCACGCAAACGCCGATCAACCTGAATGGCTAATGACATAGAATCGTCAAGACCAGAGGGAACAGGAAATCCCACCATAGTATCTTTTACGGCTTCTGACAACCCCTTCCGAAAGAGAGCAGCCAAGGCATTATCATTCCAGGTAGTAAGTACTGCCCGCTTTCGGAATTTTTGACAGTACAATTCTGCAGAATCACGACCCTGGTTCAATGCCAGCAGGGTCTTTTCAGCCTGATCAATGGCATTAGGTTCGTCATACAACAACCCCAAGGCCTGAAAAAATGCGTTCACATTAGTCAGAATAGGATCATCTGGTTTCAAAGAAAACACCCAATCCTAGGGATCGCCACGCAGCAAAGAGATGACAATTTTAACCTGCTGCGCGGAGCTCCCTGACGAGTTAGGCTTCAAGGCAAAAAGTAATTTACAATTATTTTTGAAATTCAAAAATTTAGACCGATCCCCAAAAAATACATCAGGTGTAGGAATCTTTGGTTCAGCAGCATGTGAATGAGCAAGGTAGGCGGAAATTCCCCGCACTTCCACAGCGAGCTGCTCCACACGATCGGACAATTGCTTTATCTCCATTGAGAGAAAAAAAAATTCCCCCTACGGCCTCAGAGATATAGAGGAAAAAATATACACACTTTTTCTTTTTTTTTACAATTCTTTCCTGCTATTGAGTACCCTAGGATCTGCGGTATGGCCGGTGATTCTGTTATGATTGAGTCACCGTAGGAGGCAGACACAAAAATAGAAGCTACGTCCAGAAAACCAGAGAAGTTGGCAACTATCAGATTGCAGACCCCTGAACCTATCAACACAACTAGCAGTAGCCGTGGGGGGTTCCTACGATGCCCTAGACCCCTCGATCACAGCCGGAGCGCTAAATAGCCTAAAGACAGAAAAGGAAATCTAAACTGCCCCAGAGCAGACCCCAAAGTAAAAGGCAGCCCCCAACATATAATGACGGTGAAGCAAGATGAAAAAACACTCACACAGATAGAAAGATAGGCTGAGCAAGTGATGGGGCCCAAGCTAGCTAAACAGAACAGGAAAGGAAGGTTGCTGTCTGCAATCTGCCAAAACCCTATCAAAGACATAAGCCAACAAGCTGATATGAAAAAGACCCTGAAGCAGCTAGGCTTCAAAAACTAAATCAGCACTCAGGTATTTGCAGAAGACAGAGCTAAAGGAATTCAGCACACCCCAGCAGGGAATGGCAGAAATCCAGAAAAACAAAGCAAAACAAAGTCTAAGCACAAATGCAAAAGGCCGAGCAGAAAACTTAGCTTTAGAGGAGCAGGAATTCAGACTGGTCTCCAAGGATCCCACAGAGAAATCACCCGCAGGGCAGAAGTGCGTCGGCAGCCTTATATCCAGTCAGTAACTCCACTCAGCCAGTCATCATCATCAGACTCAGGTGTTTGATAATCAGGCTCACTACCTTTCTTTACCAGAAGAGGGAGTTCCTCGGGCCTCAGTAGTGAAGGGAAAAATGAACTCGCAACACACGTGTGTACGAGGTGTACGGAGCAGAGCCATGTGTGTGCGAGGTGTACGGTGCGGAGCCGTGTGTGCGAGGTGTACGGTGCGGAGCCGTGTGTGCGCGAGGTGTACGGAGCAGAGCCATGTGTGTGCGAGGTGTACGGTGCGGAGGCGCACGTGTGCGAGGTGTATGGAGCAGAGCCGTGTGTGTGCGAGGTGTACGGAGTGGAGCCGTGTGTGTGCGAGGTGTACCGGGCAGAGCTGTGCATGTACAGGTTGTACGGAGTGGTGCTGTGTGTGTAGGAGGTGTACGGAGCAGAGCCATGTGTGTACGGAGTGGAGCCGCATGTGTATGGAGCGGAGTCGCATGTGTGCGAGGTGTATGAAGCAAAGCCGCATGTGTACAAGGTTTACAGAGCGGAGCCGTGTGTATACAAGGAGTACAGAGCGTGGCCACGTGTGTAAAAGGTGTACAGAGCAGAGCCGCACGTGTATGAGGTTTATGGAGTGGAGCCGTGTGTGTGCGAGGTGTACAGAGTGGAGCTGGGTGTGTACGAGGTGTGCGGAGCAGCGTGTGTACAGCGTGTACGGAGCAGAGCTGCATGTGTATGGGGTGTACGGAGCGGAGCCATGTGTGTGCAAGGTGTACGGAGTGGAGCCGTGTGTGTGCGAGGTGTACGGAGCAGAGCCATGTGTGTGTGAGGTGTACGGAGCGGAGCTGCACGTGGGTGAGGTGTACAGAGCAGAACCTTGTGTATGCGAGGTGTACGGAGCAGAGCCATGTGTGTGTGAGGTGTATGGAGCAGAGCCATGTGTGTGCGAGGTGTACGGAGTGGAGCGGTGCATGTGCGAGGTGTACGGAGCTGAGCCGTGTGTGTAAGGGCTGTACAGAGTGGAGCTGTGTGTGTATGGGGCGTGCAAAATAGAGCCCTGTATGTACGAAGTATATAGAGCTGAGCCGCTCTTGTATGGAGCGGAGCAGAGGAGTATGTGTACGGAGTGGAGTCACATGTGTATGGAGCGGAGCCGCGTGTGTGAGAGGTGTACGGAGCAAAGCCGCATGTGTACAAGGTTTACTGAGTGGAGCCATGTGTGTACAAGGTGTACAGAGCGTGGCCACATGTTTGAAAGGTGTACGGAGCAGAGCCGCATGTGTACGAGGTTTACGAAATGGAGCCATGTGTGTACTGAATGGAGCCGTGTGTGTGCGAGGTGTACAGAGTGGAGCCGCGTCTGTACGGAGCGGAGCAGCATATGTATGGGTTGTACGGAGTGGAGCCGCGTGTGTATGGAGCGGAGCCACATGTGTGCGAGGTGTATGGAGCAAAGCCGCATGTGTACAAGGTTTACAGAGCGGAGCGTGTGTGTACAAGGAGTACAGAGCAGAGCCGCATGTGTACGAGGTGTGCGGAGCAGCATGTGTACAGGGTGTACGGAGCGGAGCTGAGTGTGTACAGGGTATATGGAGCGGAGTCGCGTGTGTACGGGGTGTACGGAGCAGAGCCGCGTGTGTACGGGGTGTACGGAGAGAGCTGTGTGTGCATGGGGTGTACAAAACAGAGCCCTGTGTGTATGAAGTGTACAGAGCAGAGCTGTGTGTATGGAGCAGAGCAGAGCCATGTGTGTATGGAGTGGAGCCACGTGTGTATGGAGTGGAACCGCGTGTGTACGAGGTGTATGGAGCAAAGCCGCATGTGTACAAGGTTTACGGAGTGGAGCCATGTGTGTACAAGGTGTACAGTGCATGGCCACGTATGTAAAAGGTGTACGGAGCAGAGCCGCATGTGTACGAGGTTTACGGAGTGTAGTCATGTCTGTACTGAGCGGAGCCGCGTCTGTAGGGACCGGAGTAGCATGTGTACGGGGTGTACGGAGTGGAGCCGCGTGTGTATGGAGCAGAGCCGCGTGTGTGCGAGATGTATGGAGCAAAGCCGCATGTTTACAAGGTTTACAGAGTGGAGTCATGTGTGTACTAGGAGTACAGAGCGTGGCCACATGTGTAAAAGGTGTACAGAGCAGAGCCGCATGTGTACGAGGTTTATGGAGTGGAGCTGTGTGTGTGCGAGGTGTACAGAGTGGAGCTGCGTGTGTACGAGGTGTGCGGAGCAGCATGTGTACAGGGTGTACGGAGCGGAGCTGAGTATGTACAGGGTATATGGAGCGGAGTCGCGTGTGTACGGGGTGTACGGAGCAGAGCTGCGTGTGTACGGGGTGTACGGAGCGAAGCCGCGTGTGTTAGGGTTGTACGGAGAGAGCTGTGTGTGTATGGGGCGTACAAAACGGAGCCCTGTGTGTATGAACTGTACGGAGCAGAGCTGTGTGTATGGAGTGGAGCAGAGCCATGTGTGTATGGAGTGGAGCCACGTGTGTATGGAGTGGAATCGCATGTGTACAAGGTGTATGGAGCAAAGCCACATGTGTACAAGGTTTACAGAGTGGAGCCATGTGTGTACAAGGTGTACAGAGCGTGGCCACGTGTGTAAAAGGTGTATGGAGCAGAGCCGCATGTGTACGAGGTTTACGGAGTGGAGCCATGTGTGTGCGAGGCATAAAAAGCGGAACCGTGTAAGTATGAAGTGTGCGGAGCCATACGTGTACAAGGTGTATGGTGGGGAGCATCCATACCTCCCAGCAGGACAGTCCCGATTTTGAGAGAGTATGCCCCGGCCGGGAGCTTACTTTTTCCGCGGACACAGGAGTACAAGTCTGAGCCCCGAGGAGCACTTTAAAATTCACACATGATGTTCCACCGGAAGTGACGGGCTAGAAGCTGACCGGAGATGAAGTAATTTCGGGAGGAGATTGTGACGGAACCATGGAGGCACTTCAGGGAATGCTTCAGATCCATCACTGTGTCCTCCGACAGCACGGACAGCTGGATCGCCTTGGACTCGGGGATGCCGGCAATGTGAGCGGATCATGATATGTCCTGAATCGGGAGGCTCAGGTGGGCACTACAATGGGAGCCGGGCTGCTATAGTATCTTGAAAGAATATTTCTTTCTCTCTCTGTTCTTTCTTTCTCTCTAATCTTTCTTTTTTTCTTTCTCTCTCTCTCTCTGTTCGTTCTATCCTCTCTTTCTCTCTCCTTTCTTTCTCTCTATTATTTCTTGCTTTCCCCTCTTCCTTTATCTCTCTCTCTCTGTTCTTTCTTTCTTCCCCTCTTTCTTTTTCTCTCTAATCTTTCTTATTCTCTGCTTTTTCTTTCTCTCTCTGTTCTTTCTTTCTCTTTCTTCCTTTCTCTCTCTTTGTTCTTCCTTTCTCTCTCCCTGTTCTTCCTTTCTCTCTCTGTTCTTTCTTTCTCTCTCTGTTCTCTTTCTTTCCCCTCATTCTTTCTTTCACTATCTCTCTTCTCTCTTTCTGTCCTCTCTTTCTCTCTCTCTGTTCTTTTTCTCTCTGTTCTTTCTCTTTCTCTGTTCTCTTTCTTTCCCATCTTTCTTTCCCATCTTTCCTTCTCTTTCTCTGTTCTTTCTTTCCTCTATTTCTTTCCCCTCTTTCTTTCTTTCTCTCTCTGTTTTTTGTTTATTTCCCCTCTCTTTCTCTCTCCCTCTCTGTTCTTTCTTTCTCCTCTTTCTTTTTTTTCTCTCTCTCTCTTTTTTTCTGTCCCCACTTTCTTTCTCTCTCTGTTCTTTTTCTTTCTTTTTTCTTTCTCTCTGTTCTTTCTTTCTTTCCTCTCTTTCTTTCTCTCTCTGTTCTTTCTTCCCTCTCTTTCTCTGATCTTTCATTCACTCTGTTCTTTCTTTCTTTCTCTTTCATTCCCCTCTTTCTTTCTCTCTGTAATCTTTATCTTTCTCTCTCTAATCTTTCTTTCTCTCTGTGTTTTTTCTTTCTCTCTGTTCTTTCTTTCTCTGTTCTCTCTTTCCCTTTTTTCTTTCTTTCTATTCTTTCTTTCTCTCTGTTCTTTCTCTCTCTCTGTGTTCTTTCTTTATTTCTCTTTCTTTCTCTCTGTTCTTTCCCCTCTTTCTTACTCTCTCTGTTCTTTCTTTCCCCTCTTTCTTTCTCTCTCCCTCTCTGTTATTTATTTCCCCTCTTTCTTTTTTCTCTCTCTGTTCTTTCTTTCTTTCCCCTTTCTCTCTTTCTCTCTCTGTTGTTTCTTTCTTTCCCCTCTTTCTTTCTTTCTTTCTTTCTCTCTCTATTCTTTCTTTCCCTTTTTTTTCTTTCTCTCTCTGTTCTTTCTTTCCTCCTTTTCTTTCTCTCTCCCTCTCTGTTCTTTCTTTCCTTCCCCTCTTTCTTTTTTTCTGTCCCCTCTTTCTTTCTTTCTCTCTCTCTGTTCTTTTTTTCTGTCCCCTCTTTGTTTCATTCTCTCTCTGTTCTTTCTTTCTCTCTCTGTTCTTTCTTTATTTCTTTCTCTCTTCTTTCTTTCTCTTTCTGTTTTCTTTTTTCTCTCTCTCTGTTCTTTCTTTTTCTTCCTCAGTACCAGTCAGTGTGCCCACAGTACCGGTAGAATAAGAGGGGTAGGAAACTAGATGGCACTGGTCACATTGAGCCTTTCATACTTTTTACTGGTG
This sequence comes from Dendrobates tinctorius, assembly GCF_039654945.1. Classification (NCBI taxonomy): domain Eukaryota; kingdom Metazoa; phylum Chordata; class Amphibia; order Anura; family Dendrobatidae; genus Dendrobates; species Dendrobates tinctorius. The sequence continues at coordinate 16,651,604 of NW_027361737.1, forward strand.
TATAATCATATGCCCTGAGCACCCCTATAAAGTGGGCCATCCCCAGACAACAGGGTACAAACAAATCACTATTACTATCAGTCCAAGTGGACAATTATATACATAAAGTTAATGATGTCCCTGTGCCAAGCAGTGCAGAGGATCAGAACACACTGATGAGACCAGAGCAGCGGGGTATGGTGAGGAGAATTATATGGGGCCCATTATGCTGTATGAAGTAATATATGGTGCCCATTATACTGTATGAAGTAATATATTGGGCCCATTATACTGTATGAAGTAATATATGTGGCCCACTATGCTGTATGAAGTAATATTTGGGGCCCATTATGCTGTATGAAGTAATATATGGGGCCCAATATACTGTATGGAGCATTATATGAGGCCCACTATACTGTATGAAGTAATATATGGGGCCCATTATGCTGTATGAAGTAATATATGGAGCCCATTACGCTGTATGAAGTAATATATGGTGCCCATTATACTGTATGAAGTAATATATGGGCCTATTATGCTGTATGAAGTAATATATGGGGCCCACTATGCGGTATTAAGTAATATATGGTGCCCATTAAACTGTATGAAGTAATATATGAGGCCCACTATGCTGTATAAAGTAATATATGGGGCCCACTATGCTGTATGAAGTACTATATTGGGCCCTCTATGCTATATGAAGTAATATATGGGGCCACTATGCTGTATGAAGTAATATATGGGGCCCACTATGCTGTATGAAGTAATATATGGGGCCCATAATACTGTATGCAGTAATATATGGGGCCCATAATACTGTATGGAGCATTATGTGGGGACAGGGGATGACTTTGCTTGTTGTGGATCTGACCGCTGGGTCCCCCATGATCCTGGGAAGCGTAGCTTTGAAGAGCACCATGTAAATGCAGCTGTGGTCGATCATACGCACTGTGGCGCCATTCACATGTGGCTCTTCAAATAACTCCTTTAATAAAGTGATGAGGGGACGACAAAGTATAGCAAAAATTCACTGATCGGGACTGATTAGTGCTATAGTTTGTGGGTTGGTGGGATTTGTGTGGCAGGGCTGCATTTTTGCCTCAGTCTGGCCCTGTGCCAGGCCTACCATTGCCATTAATGACCCTTGTTCTGGATACTTCTGTGTTGTTCTTGTATGTGCGTGTGATGGCGCTGACATCCTTGTGTTTGGACACTTTTTTTTCTATTTATCTAAATCAAAATGTCCACTATTGTACTCAGTTTTACAATATAGATATAAAAATTTACTTTGTGTGCGGGGGGGGCGTCATTTTGCTGTTTGCCTCAGGCAGCAGAGAGGCTAGGTTCACCCCTGACAATGGATTATCATTGCGGCTGAGGACCTACTGAAGGCCCCTGTAACTGAAATCTTGGGAATCCTGTGACGCCACAGGAGAATCACAATTACGATATACATTGCAATGATGTAGTATTGCAACACGTTGTATAAGTGATACAATGGTCTCAGATACAAGGTCCCATAAAGGGACTAGAACAGAGTAAAAATTAAAAAAAAAAGTTTAAAGAACAAATTAATGAAAAATTAAAAAATTAAAATCAGCATCTTTCCCTCATTGAGAGAAACAAAATTAAAGAATTAAAGCTAAAATGAAAAATAAACACATTTGGCTTTTTCGTGTCTAAAGCACTCTAATTTATCAAATATGCTAAAAAAGTGTGAATGCAGTGTTGTTCTTATTTTTTAATAAATCACTTGCAATTGATGTCACTTGTACCTCAAAAGCATCTTAACAATCCACCCTGTTCTTACAGTGGAAATTGCAAAAATTCATATTGTTGCCCAGATTAATCTCTTTGTGCCTACTAGTGTACAGGTAAGTCAGTGCAAGTTGGGTGAGTGCTCAGGAGCTGAGCTACATCCACACATGTTAATGCCGGCTATTTTATATAGCAATCATCTGCATAGCAGAAGCAAGCAGAGCTGAGCTCCGATCACAGCTGTTATCCATTAAGCGTAGATTTACAGCGGCACTTAAAATACACTTTAAGTGGATGCTATAAGACAGAATCAAAAGAAAATCAGGAAGCACCACAACAAGTCAGTTTAAAAATATCAGCACGTAGGATCTTATTTTTTCAAATGATCCCAACTTTTGTTAACAATTTTTTTTGCATCCTCCAACAAAGTAAATCAACCACAACACAGGGCTTGTTCACACCACTGTATTATTGGTCCGAATATTATCCTACAAAACACTGGATTGCACTTGGACCAATGTTAGTCTATGGGGCTGCGCACATGGCTGATTTTTGCCTTGAACTGGCTCGGTCCAAGGAAAAAATCTCTGCATGCCTGAGTATGATGTGATATTCGGATTGCACTCAGCTATGGAAGTCAACAAGTCCATGGAAATCTTTGGACTGCATTTAGATGACTCCGATTTCCACTGACTGACAAAATGAAGAGCATGGATAAATATTGTTCTCATCTTTCTCCCTACAGTGTGCTCTCATTCTGATGTTCTGATGTGAGAGAATCGGATCACACTATGCTGAGACTGAGACTCTGCTCGGCGTTTGATGACAGTGTCATTTGCATAATCGGCTTGATTTTCTCAGATGAAAGAGAATACAGCTCTCTGACCCTAGCCTCATCCTGACTTTGGACTGAAGTTCTTCATCCTGGGAACTCTTTTGGCCTGATGTTGCCAGCTGTGTTTGAGTAGGTTCACACATTTAAATTTTCATCCAGAAAAGTATGTCAATTTTTTTCTGACTTGTCAGCCGAGTGCAATCCCTTTTTTACTGCAACTATTAATCATTTACAAGACCATTTACAGTTTCCTATGTTACAGAATTGCAATGTAGCCATAAAATGTGGATGCTGTACTGTAGCATCTGAGTTTTTTCTCACACCAATAGATAAGAATGGGTGAGTCTCATTCGATTTTTGGAGGAAAATCGTCCATGCTTCGATTTTTTTCACATGTAGATTCAGTCAGTGAAAAGAATTGTTCTTATGCACTGTTTCACTGAAAAACATTGGTCTGAGTGCGATCCTTTTTTTGGATAGCACTCGTAGTGAAAATACGATCTTGTGCACGAGTCTGTCGTAGTTTTCTGTCCACTTTTGGACTGGAGACCTTTAATTTGTGAAGTGAGCATGCTATCTGCTACACTGCAGAAATCGCTAGTTATTACCAAGTTTGCCGCACAGTTGTAAAGTCCCTGGTTTGAAATGGTTAGACCATTTTTCTCACAGTTAGGTGGGCATATCGTGTAGAATGCTGTAGATAAGCCCCCGATGTCTATGCCGGCAGCTGAAAGGCCAAAAAGAGGGTGACAGATTCCCTTTAAGGGCCTTTTACTGTACAGGTGTAAATAAAAGCATTTGTTTGAAACTGAGTTAAACACTTTCCACCGAATGTAAATGAACTGAAATAACTCAAAGGAATAGAGTCCACTGTCATTTGCAGTTGGAAAACTAATAGCAGTTCATAACACTATGCTCCACAGAAGCTTGCTCTACATGCATCTCAATTTATAATGTCCCTTTTATATATGGAACTGGGAATATAAATGTGCAGTGCTAAAATGAATGCACTTTAATTGCAGTAGGGATGACGCTTCCGAGTGAAAGTTGTACTTGGAGCCAATAATAATAATAGCATACAATCAGTAGGATGCCAAGTATTTCTTTCCAGAAAAAGGTGGCAATTTAATGCTCTGTCTGTGTGACTACCGGCTAGCCAAATCTGTGCCAGTAAAATCAATTTGAAATAGGAAAAATCTCACCTTGTCTTATAGTCTATACTGCAGCAAAGAACCACGGCACTTAATTTTAGCCTAAAAAATTATGAGGAATCGAGTGAATTAAAAAATCCATGAACTGCAGTATGTATGAATTCATATGTAGCCAGGTAGAGAGATTTTCTCTGGATAGTTGAGGGTCCGAAATATACAAACTTATTAATGATAGTTTCTACTGTTTCCATGTTTTACAGTGGGGTCATTTGCCACATGATTTCAGCAAGTAAAACATTGAAATTATCAATTGAATCTTTTTGTCCCAAACAATATCACATGTACCATTTAGTTGAATGAATGTTGATTATAGGAATAAGGACAGCCCTATTTGGCACATGTAAAGCATCCTGTAGCACTTCTTATTACTCCAGACCTTATTCCCATAGAAATCTTATGGAGGGAGTTGAAGCTCTAAGTTGCTAAGTGACAGCCTCAAAATCGTAATGATTTAGAGATTATGTGCAAAGAGGAGAGGACCAAAATTCCTTCTGACATGTGCGCAAACCGCATCATCAACTCCAAAAAAAGTCTGACTGCTTTGTTTGCCAAAAAGGGTTTTACCACCAAGTATTAAGTCTTGTTTGCTAGAGGGATCAATTACTTATTTCTCACTGCAAAATGCAAATACATTTATATAATTTATACAATGTGATTTCCTGGATTTTATTTTTGATATTCTATCTCTCAATGTCAAAATTAATCTACCCTTAAAATTATAGAGTGTTCATGTCTTTGTCAGTGGGCAAACTTACAAAATCAGCAAGGGATCAAATAATTATTTCCTTCACTGCATCTGGGAAGGTAGGATCCTGCTGTAATTAAAAATACCTGAGGCTGAGAGGTGGAGTGCTCAGTCTGAAAGCCTATGTATACAAATATCAAAAGACTGACCGTCACTTCCAAACAGAAATCAGGTATAAACAAGTGCTTACTAAGAGTAGCTATCTCCATAAATAACCAACAAATAAAGTAGCCCTCTATAGCACTAAAGCATGAAAAACATGGAATATGAAATCTGAATTGCATTACTGCACTAGAAAGTACAAAAAGTTGAGAATACTTAGCACGTAAATTGGCCACATCATGTGTGCTTGGCAGCCACGATTAGGCCATTCTCATTGCTGGGAACCTATCTAATATGAATCCTCTCTTAAACTTCTTTTTTTGCTTTTTCTAGGATACATTGGTCTCTGACTGAGCAATCCACCCCTCAGCCTCAGGCATTTTTAATTACAGCAGGATCCTACTGTACCTTCCCATATAAACATAGACTTTAGTCTAAGGGTCCCGTTTCACATAGCGACACACCAGCGATCCCGACAACGATATGACCTGGTAAGAATCGCTAGTTCATCGCTACATGTCACTAGTAAGCTGCCAAACAGGCAGATCTCTTCAACGACCCAACAACGATACGGCGATCCGTATAATGACCTCGGCGGTCATTGGTACCTTGTCACACAGCAGCTTTTCTGATGACTCACGCCTGCGTCGCTGAGTTTTGCGTCGCCAACGAGGTCGCTCATTGGCGTCAAACACAGCGATGCATACTGGCCAGTGGGATGCCAACGATGAAAAAATGGCCCAAGACATTCGAGCACGATCAGCGATATCCAGCAGGAGGTCCGGTCGCCACTATGTGTCACATGTAGCGAGATCGCTGTTGCGTCACAAAATCTGTGACGTTTCAGCAATCTCGCTAATAATAATAATAATAATCTTTATTTATATAGCACCAACATATTCCGCAGCGCTTTACAGTTTAATAGTTTCAAAACACAAGCCATAAGTAACAACGTTAACGATACAATAAATAAAGCAAAATAAGACGAAATAAGACGACCCTGCTTGTGAGATCTTACAATCTACAATGAGGTGAGGGAGATACAAAGTACAGGTGTATATTTACAATTGTATATTTACAATGAAGGTCCAGCCATCTTGAGGGAGTGAAGGATGGATGAATGGATATATATAGTGAATGGGCTACACACGCACACTTACACATAGAATGACTTTGATTAGTGAACGTGATAAGCCACTCTGAACAAATGTGTTTTTAGGGAGCGCCTAAAACTATGCAAATTGTGGTTAGTCCTAATTTCTTGGGGTAGAGCATTCCAGAGGATAGGAGCAGCACGGGAGAAGTCTTGGAGTCGGGAGTGGGAGGTACGGATTAGTGCAGAGGTTAGTCGAAAGTCGTTTGCAGAGAGCAGCGATCGGCTAGGCCAATAGACAGAAATGAGGAAGGAGATGTAGGGGGGTGCTGCACCGTGGAGAGCTTTGTGGGTGAGAACAAGTACTTTGAATTGGATCCTATAATGAATGGGCAGCCAGTGTAATGACTGACGAAGAGAGGACACGTCCGAGTACCGATTAGCCAGATGGACAACCCTGGCTGCTGCATCAAGTATGGACTGGAGAGGGGATAGTCGAGTGATGGGGAGGCCAATTAATAGAGTGTTGCAGCAATCCAAGCGGGAGTGAATCAATGCTACAGTGAGGGTTTTTGTTGTTTCCATGGTGAGAAAAAGGTGGATTCTAGAGATGTTCTTTAGGTGTAAGCGGCAAGAGTGGGCAAGAGATTGCATATGGGATGTGAAGGAGAGATTGGTGTCAAACATAATGCCTAGACAGCGCACCTGCTGCCGGGGTGTTATTGTGGTACCACCCACGGAGAGGGAAATGTCCAATTTAGGGAGGTTAGTAGATGGCGGGAGCAGAAGAAGTTCAGTTTTGAAGAGGTTGAGTTTCATATAGAGAGTGGACATGATATTGGAGACTGCGGACAGTCACTGGCGTTCTGTAGTACAGAGGGGGTAAGGTCGGGGAATGACGTGTATAGTTGTGTGTCATCAGCATAAAGATGGTACTGAAAGCCAAATCTGCTGATGGTCTGTCCAATTGGGGCTGTGTAGAGAGAGAAGAGAAGGGGGCCAAGGACTGAGCCCTGAGGTACCCCGACAGCAAGAGGAAGAGGAGATGAAGTGGAGCCAGAGAACAAAACACTGAAGGAGCGGTCAGAGAGATAAGAAGAGAACCAGGAGAGAGCAGTGACCTTAATGCCTAGTGACTGGAGCCTAGAGAGTAGGAGATGGTGGTCTACAGTATCGAAAGCTGCTGATAGGTCAAGAAGAAAGAGCAGAGAGTGGTCACCATTATGTTTTGCTGTCAGAAGGTCATTGGTCAATTTGATGAGTGAAGTTTCAGTCGAATGTAGGGCGCGGAAGCCAGACTGTGAAGGGTCTAGAAGGGAGTGAGTGGAGAGGTAACAGGTAAGGCGGGAGAAAACTAGGCGCTCCAAAAGTTTAGTGATGACGGGGAGATTGGAGACTGGTCTGTAGTTGTTTGTGCAGGATTGGTCGAGAGCAGGTTTCTTTAGTAATGGAGTAACGATGGCGTGTTTGAAGGAGGATGGGAAAATGCCCGAGGAGAGTGAGAGATTAAAGATTGTAGTTAGGTGAGTTGTGACGACTGGAGAGAGAGACTGGATGAGATATGAGGGAATGGGGTCGGTAGTGTATGTAGTCAGATGAGAAGATGGGAGGAGTCTGGAGACTTCTTGTTCTGTGATGGGATCAAATGTGGAAAGTGAGCCAGGGGAGATGCAGGAAGGGATGGGAGTCATAGCACTTGGTGGTTGGGAGCAGATTTCCTGATGGATATTACCTATTTTTTCTGTAAAGTGGGAGGCCAGGTCATCAGCACAAATGTCTGTAATAGGGGCTTGTGCTTTTGGCCTGAGGAGGGAGTGAAAAGTGTCAAAAAGTTTCTTGGGGTTGTTGGCTAGTGAGGAGATCAGGGTGGTGAAGTAGGTCTGTTTGGTGAGGTGAAGGGCAGCGCTATAGGTTCTTAACATAAATTTGAAGTGGATGAAGTCTTCTGGTGTGCGGGTTTTTCGCCATAGGCGTTCAGCACTCCTAGAGCATCGCTGGAGCAGTTGAGTTTGCGATGTGAGCCAGAGCTGTTTAACTCTGTGCTTGGAGGTTCTGAGGGTGAGGGGAGCTACTTGGTCAAGGGTGCTTCTGAGTGTCATTGTAGTGATGAACAGCCAGATTAGGACAGGAAAAAAGAGGAGATTGGAGACAGTGATGAGTGTAGGGAGCTAATGATCTCGTTATGTGAGACGGCGCCTTTAGAGAGGATTCACATTAGATAGGTTCCCAGCAACAAGAATCACCTTATCGCGGTTCCCGGGTATACATGAATTGGCCAATTTATGTGCTAAGTATTCTTAATTTTTCATATTTTCTAGAGTAGTATTGCAATTCAAATTTCATAATTCATATTTGCATGCTATAGTGCTACAGAGTGCTTCATAATTTGTTAGTTATATATGGAGATGGTTACTCTTAGTAAGCACCTGTTCACACCTGATTTCTGTTTGGAAGTGACGGTCAGTCTTTTGATAGTTATGGTCATTGTCTGTCAGTTGTAAATGTGCAGTTACAGGAAAAGGCCAATCGACTTGAAAAGTAAGAGAACTCTTATTTCTTCGAAAATAGCTAAAAATCATCAGAAAACACTAATGAATAGTTATGATTATGAACCATCATTTTAATTAAGAAGTGTAATTGAGATTCAAGTATATACTGCATTCTTATACTTTAAAAGTTGTCGAGTCACAAAACAGATTTTGAGAGCAAAGTCTCTAATCACAAACTAGATGACAACATAACTAGATTATGGCATCTGCCATATCTCTGCTAGACATACATACACACATGCACATCAAGTTCATTTAAATTTACAGATCTGAAAACCTCCCTGAAAATGGCATAGGTCACAACGTGCTAAAAACGTTAATTTAACATCTCAGGAGGTGCCTCCTCAGTCACCTCTGCACATGAGAGAGATTAAAATATTATTAAAAGGGTGCCCTGTTAAACATAAGGCTGTTCCTGGATCAAGTAAGTCTGCAGAAATGATTGGGTTCAACTAGGGGGATCGTTACCAGAGGAATGGAAGAGGTCTGCTTAACCACTGCCCCGCAGGCATACGCTGTGTAATTGGCCCCATTGCACTGCCGCATTTCAACACTCTTTAGCTTTAAAGGAACATGTGAGAGACCTTTGTGAAAGTGGAATATTTAGATGTCTCTATAGACCCTCTACTTATTTGTCAAGTAATTATTGTACCGAAAGTAATGTAGAGGGACAAAATACAGAAAGCTAAATAAAATATGTCATAAAAAGTGTATATTCATCATTGTATATATTGGACCTTCCCCCTGTACACCAGCTGCTACTACAATATATCTCATGCCAGAAATGAGAGAAAAAATAGGTGTGTTAAGGTGCGATTTTCTTATACATTGCTGTAATATGTGCTCATAGAGGAAACACTAGAGTGAGATATATTAATATGCAAGCAGTATGACAGTATCTCCCCTTAGGCCAAAGTGTGCCAGATTCAATAATGAGGAAGCCAAGGTGGAGACCATATTGATAAGTTTGCATTAAACAAAACCAGACCAGACCTTGTGCCTTCTTCAATACTTTTTCCTGAAAAAAGAAAAGCAGTGCAGGGATTTTAGTTCAAACAACACACACCAGGGGGGTCAGACACACAGCCAGAATAAAGGGCATGTCACACTAAGAGATATTGCTAGCAATATCGCTGTAACTAGTGACGTTATAGCGATATTGCTAGCGATATCGCTGTGTCTGATACTTACCTACGACCGGCTCCCCCGCTGGTTATCGCTGATCGCGCGAGAACGTTCAGGACTGTTTCTCGTCGTCTGCTTCCTGTGGCGCTTCCCGCTGTGAGGAGGAGCGACGCGTGGAGCCGGGCGGGAGGACGCAGGATCGCCTGGTGTGACAGGTAAGTAGCGACCCCCGTCCCCAGCGATGTCGCTAGTGAGATCTGCCTATGTGGCAGCTCACTAGCGACCACTTAGCGATGTACCAGCGATCCTGACCGCGTCATATAGCTGGTCGGGATCGCTGGTACATCGCTAAGTGTGACAGTACCTTAACAGTATAGCTGACAGAGAATCCTAGTCTGGAGTGAGTATAAATACCCCTCCCAGATCCAAAGAAAGGCTGGCAAAAGTTAACCCTGTGAGAACAGGACATTAACCATGTCCTAACCATGACAAGGGGCTCTGCAAATGCGACATGGTGCCCACAATCTATTTCAGCCAAATTTGTGCTAGAAAATTCAAATGGTGCACCTTCCCTTCTGAGCCGTGCCCTTTGTCCAAACAGAGTTTTCTTACTACATGTGGAGTATCAACACACTCAGTATCAACTGGGTAACAAATTGTGGGGTGCATTTTCTCGTGCTATCCCATGTAAAGTGAAAAATATGGGTCTAAAACAACATTTTAAAAGGAAAAATTTTAATTTTTATTTTTTTTACTTCCACTTTGCATTAATTCCTGTGTAGCACAAAGAGCTAACACATTTTCTGACAGTAGGTTTGAAGTATTTGAGGGGTGCGGGTTTTAAAATGGTATCATTTTAGGGAACTGTCCAATATATAGGCCCCTCAAAACATCACAAAGCCTCTGTAAATTAATTGATAATTATTTCCCTGTGTACCTTTCAAGCAACATGATCGCTATGTTGGCCATTCTGCAGATCCTACATGTCTTGTGACTAATGATGTGCCACCGAATCATTTTTGGCAAATAATATGATGGATGAGACACTTTAATATTTATTTGGCATCTTCCAAAGCTAGTGTTAGTGGCCAGGTCCTCTATATATTTACTACCTAAGGCCCCTATGATCATGAAACCAGGAGTCCCAAAGTCCTTGGTGTGAATGAAATGTTAGTGAGCATGTGTGACTAGTAGTGATGAGCGAATACATTCGGCACTAATTCACATGAATAGTACGGTATTTGGGCTATTCGTTACTCGCCGAGTAATTTGCTATTCGCCACTGTCTATTTGAGTGACCCGCTCAGCATGTTTGGTGCTTTTTTTTGCAGTCAATGAACATGCTGGGCTTTCTTGCCAATCACAGTAATGCGGCACCATCTTTGGTGTGGTATTACTGTGATTGGCTGCTTGAACACCTGGTGTCTGTCGCACTGTCATATGCATGACAGCGTGGCAAACTCCACTTCTGATCGGCAGTGAAATCATCCCCGACGGTTAGAGAACCGTGGTTCCCACACTGTCAAAAGACAGTGTGAGCATGCAGCTGTGATCAGGGGTATAACGTTCAACTCCGGTCACTGGTGTCAGCTGTTGGGACTACAGCTCTCATCAGCGGACGCCTGCTGCTTCTGCTAATAACATTGAGAGCAGGATTATTCATTAGCTGTCTCCTGCGCTGTAAATTAATAGTTTTAAAAAAAGGAGTGGCTTCCCCTGTATTTTTGATAACCAGCCAGTCAAATCTCAAAGCTATGGCTGCAATTCTCAGCTGTCAGCTTCAACCAGTCTGGTTATCAAGAATAGAGGGGTCACCATGCCGTATTTTTTAAATTCTTTAAATAAATAATTAAAAAATTGGCATGCTCCCCCCCCACTTTTGACAACCAGCCTTGTTAAAGCAGACAGCTGGGGGCTGGTATTCTCAGACTGGTAAGGGGCCATGGTTATTGGACCCCAAGCTTAAAAATATCAGCCCTCAGCTGCCCAGAAAAGGCGCATCTATAGGATGCTCCAATTCTGTCGCTTTGCCTGGCTCTTCCCACTTGCCATGTATCGGTGGCAGGTGGGTTTCATATTTGTGGGGTTGATGTCACCTTTGCATTGTACGGTGTCATTAATCCCACGGATAAGTAATGGAGAGGCGTCTATAAGACCCCTACCATTACTAATCCTATAGTTATATGGTACATAAAGACACAGCCAGAATAAAGTCCTTTTTTAGAAATAAAGCAAAACACACTTTTGCATTTTTATTTAAAAATAATAAACACAGTTATACTCACCTGATACCTAATTCCACTGAATCCATTGTCTACTGTAATAAAAGAAAAAGAAAAAGCAACGATATTGCTCACATATCTGTCATTCTGTCCCACGCCGTAATCCATGTCTGAGGGATTAATAGTTTTCAACCTGGATGGTGCCAAGATGTGACCATCCAAGCTGAGAACCACTGGTGACTGAGCTGCTGCGAGTGCAGCCTTAGTGACTAGCGGCGATGTCATCGAGGTTACCTCCGGTGACTGAGGCTGCATTCTCAGCCAGGCTGAACTGCTGTGACCTCAGCACCATTGGAAAAAGTCAGTTATGAGGTCACCACAGTTCAACCTCAGTGACTTCATCACAGAGCACCGAGAGAATTTCTCAAGTGAATTTTTTCCATGTGTGTGTTTTATACAATATGACTATGGGGTTATTAATGGAGGTGTCTTATTGATGCCCCTCCATTACTTTCCTCTGGGCCTGATCTAACCTGACAATACAAAGCTGACATCAACTCCCCAACTATGACCCCACTTGCCACCAATACTGGGCAAGAGTGAGGCTAAGCGCCAGAATTGGCGCATCTTATAGATGCACATTTTCTGAGGTGGCTGAGGATGTTTTTAGCCTGGGGGCAGAATCCATGGACCCTTCCTAGGCAATTAATATCAGCCCGCAGCTGTCTACCTAGCCTTTACTGGTTATTAATTATAGAGGGACTCTACATAATTTTTGTGGGGGTTCCCTCATTTTGATAGCTAGCAAAGGCTAAGTATTCAGCTGTGAGCTGATATTAATAGCTTAGGAAGCTCCTTGGGTATTTCCCCCTTTCCAGGCTATAAACATCTGCCCCCAGCAGTCGGGTTTTCCTCTGCTGAATAAGAAAATTACATATCTATGTTATATATATATATATATATTTATATATAGTAGGGATTCGCTCTGGTAGGTAATGGCAGGGCTGCAGTAACGAGGCAGCACACAGGCTTAAAGTCCAATTTCAGTGGTTTAATGTCGCGTTGCAAACAGCAGATTAACAGAAAGTAAGGAAAAACATAAATGTACTCCAGCTTGGAGAACCACTGGTCCCAGACTCACCCCTTGCACGGGATGGGCTTAACTAAGCGGCTGCCAGGTCTGCAGCATCTGCCAGGTGCCGTTCCCAGGGTTGTTGAGAGTCTTGCTGCTATAGTCCTGCAGCACGGGGATCCCGTATACAAGTTCAGGCTAACTCCAGCCAAGTTCCTGTAACTTCCAGACACACACTCACCCTGTGCCAAACACCAACCTCCATTACATAGCCCATAACCCCTCCCACAAGTGAGGTAGACATCACATGGGCTGATCGCATGACCATGACATCATCGCAGGTCCTGTCTTTAGGGAAAAACACGGTCAAACATTAATCTGCTGGAAGAAATGTATCTCCCATCCAGTAAAACACCCTTTACTGTACCACAATATATATATAATGTGTGTGTCACTGTCATCTATACAGCTCAGACAAAAATTAAGAGGCCACTGCAAAATTTTCAGCTTGTTTGATTTTTCTCTCTATAGGTATATTTTTGAGTAAAATGTAAAGTTACTACTGACAACATGTCTTCGAATCTCCAAGCACTAAACTTTGCACTTATTTTCAGAAAATTAGAAATGGTCAAAATAACAAAAAAAATTCAGTGCTTGCAGACCTCAAATAATGCTAAGAAAACAAGTTCATAATCATTTAGAAACAACAATACTAATGTTTTTACTCAGGAAGAGTTCAGAAATCAATATTTTGTGGAATATCCATGATTTTTAATCACAGCTTTCATGTGTCTTGGCATGCTTTCCACTAGTCTTTCATACTGCTTTTGGGTGACCTTATGCCACTCCTGGTGCAAAAAGTTAAGCAGTTCTTCTTTGTTTGATGGCTTGTGACTATCCATCTTCCTCTTGATTGTATTCTAGAGGTTGTCAATCGGGTTCAGGTCTGGAGATTGGGTTAGTCATGACAGGGATTTGATGTAGTGGTCCTTTATCCACACATTGATTGACCTAGCTGTGTGGCATGGTGCATTGTCCTGCTGGAAAAAAAACAGTCCTCAGAGTTGGCGAACATTGTCTGAGCAGAAGGAATCAACTTTTTTTCCAGGATAACCTTGCATGCGGCTTGATTCATACATCGCAAAGATTAACCTGCCCAATTCCAGCCTTGCTGAAGCATCCCCAGATCATCACTGATCCTCCACCAAATTTCACAGTGGGTGCATGACTCTAGCTTGTACGCCTCTCCAGGTCTCAGTCTAACTATTAGATGACCAGTTGTTGGGCAAAGCTGAAAATTAGACTCATCAGAGAAGATTACCTTACTCCAGTCCTCTGTGGTCCAATTGTTATGGTCTTTGGCAAACTTCAGCCTGGCTCTCCTTTGCTTCTCATTGATGAAAGGCTTTTTTCTAGCTGTACATGACTAGAGCCCTGCCTTTAGGAGCCTGTTACAAACTGTTCTTGCCATGCATTTCACCCCAACTTCCATTTGCCATTCCTTTTGTCAGTCACTTGATGTCGTCCTGAGGTTGCTGAGTGATATTCAAATAAAATGATGGTCATCCCACTCATTGGAGAGTCGATTCAGCCCTTTGCTGGTCTGTAGGTTTGTTGTTCCCAATGTCTTCTGCTTGACCTTGCTGTAATGGACTGCCGTCTTAGACATTTTAAGGATGTAGGCAACATGATGCTCACTGTATCCCTTTGCTAGTAAAGCCAGAATTGAGCCCTTCTTTTCCTCACTTTTCTTTTCAACTCCTTTGGCATGGTTGAAAGTTATTTTTTCATTCCTATTACTTTTGGGATATTACTAGCACTTGTTTTGCCATCCAGCTTGTCCTATTGCAAGAGGATTGTGAACACCACAGCAGGGTTTTTTTTACTTTCCTTCATTAAATAAGATTTTGTTCAGGTGATCACCTAATCAGAAGCACATTAAGTAGAATGAGGTGTACTCTGGTTGGAATTCAACTGACACTGAAATGGAATGGTTGGCAGACATGTAGAGAAGCTGTTTTTTATAAAACTGTATCGTGGTCTCTTAATTTTTGCCAGAGCTGTATATCTATATATTCTATGTGTCTGTATCTACTCTATCTATTCTTTTCTAACTTGTCACGCTGTGATTTTACAGTATGCAGCAGATGAATTGCCGGCTTTTCATCTATCGCTGTGTGAGCCAGAAAGGCACGCAGGCACCTTCTCCATGCTATTCCCTTTAAGTTTTAGCACTTTCCCATGCCCTCAGACCTATTTGTTGGGTTCAGCAGAAAAATACTCAGCTTTCCTATTGACTTCCATTGGATCTTTTATTCAGTAAGAATTCAGTAAGAATTCATGGATATTTGTGCCGATTTTCCCAAAACCGAATATTTCACTATTCGCACAGGATCCCAAATCCAAGGAAAACCAATCCATAAAGAGAAGAAAGTTGATCCAGTACTTCAAATAAACTGCAAAACTTTATTACAAAAATTAACTGTCAACTATTGTATGTATAAATGGATTACTTGAGACTCATTGCGTCAATGCAAAAATTGCTCCAGTTTGTACTCGTGGGTGTTAATCCACCTGTGGACCATAAGTAAACATATACAAATAGAAAAGATCAAGGCAATTCCACAATCTTCGTTAAAAATGTTTTAGAATACCTCTAGTCCAAATCCATTAAAAATTGAATGTGATACATGGCACTAAAAGTCTGACGTGTTTCTGGCGTTTTGCATGCCCTAAGTCATAGCGTATGATTTTATTGAAGATTGTGGAAGTGCCTTGATCTTTTCCATTTGCATATATTTACTAATGGAGCAATAATCACACATGCTCACTAATGTTTCATTCACAGAAGCCACTTTGGGACCCGAAAAGCTGCAATATTTAAGAGCTGCAAAGCCGCATATGTCTTGTCAGAATGAGATTGTAAGTATGCAGATCTCACACTTGCGGTCACATGATTGCACACACGCCCGCCATCAGCATCGGCAAATCCTGACAGACCGCCCTGTACGCGCAGTGAGGATTCACAACTCTGCAGTTACTTAAAGTTACTCCAGACTTTATCTCTAAAGCCTCCTTCACACATAGCGAGATCGCTAGCGATATCGCTAAAGCATCACCGATTTTGTGATGCAACAGTGATATCGCTAGCGATCTCGCTACATGTGACACTTACCTCTGACCTGGCTCCCCGCTGGATATTGCTGGTCGCGCAAGATCGGCCTGGTCCATTTTTTGTCGCTGGCTTCCTGCTGGCGCCGACGAGCGACTCCATGGACGCGGGCGGAAGACGTCACCCTCGCTGCGTGTGACAGGTAAGTATCGACCGCCAGCCGCTGCTGCATCGCTGGTGAGATCTGCCTGTTTGGCAGCTCACTAGCGACCATTTAGCGATGCACCAGCGATCCTGACCGGGTCGTATCATTGTCGGGATCGCTGGTGCATCACTAAATGTAACGGGGCCATAAGTCTGGACATCACCTTAAAGATTTCCAGTTTTTCACTACTAATAATGTTCTCTCAACAACTGAACAGATAGAAACTTGAAACTGGAATATAACTGTGGTGTCTTAATAGAATAAAATGTGCTAAGCCTTCCAATTATGCACATTTACAGTCTCTATCATCTCCAGAAGCCTCCAGATATACAGTAAGTACCAACAGTTATTTCTGTGCAAAGAAACAGTCTAAGATTTGTCAATGGCGTCTCTCGATCTTCAACATTCCTGAGAAGTCTGTTGCAAAGATCAGCTTTTTGCATTCTTGCCAACAGCTTAAGTAAATATGGAAATAATAATTGTAGCTGTAAATAGGATGAATAAGATATGGCTGGGGAATCCTGATTCTAAATTACACGTTTTTGGCAAGCCTCTCTTTTGAAGCGGCACCTAAAAATAGGCAGGTGTTGAAAGACCTCTGTTTGCAAGTAGTAGAGATAACACAGTGCTCACTTACATAGAGTCCTGATGGGACCTGCCCCATTTCATGGTTCATCTGATGTTTAATAATAATAAGAAAAAGTATCTGGGGCAACTACGCTTGATTTATAGCATTTGCATATGTGTAGCGTGCAGGATTTCTATTAACCACTACTGTGCGAGAAAGAGCTTAATTATTCTGTTGAAGACTCCACAATAGTTTGGACTATTAATTGAAATGTGTTACATTAAATTGTGCAAAGAGACGTACTTTCAATATTTAGCTTTCTGCATGCAAGGCATGGTCATCCTTGATCTGTTCATTTGAAGAGCGCAGAAAAAACTGGGTCACTTGATATAACGTATTACAGAAGCTTCTGACAACTGTGGGATTAAGGGACGAGTTCTGTATTCTCTTTGGAGACCAGACAAGAATGGAACATCTCTTTGAATATCAATAGAGAAGTTTAATGTTTCATCTTTTTTATTACTGTACATGGTCAGAAGAAAAAGTGCTAATTTAAGCTTTACAAAAAGTCATAAATGTTTTCAACTGTATCCTCTTGGGGCTTGGACCTACATTGATTGGTGTTCCCATATCATACGGTAACCAGAATCAAAACTCTTTATAACTACGGCAAGGTCATACTGATCTATCACTTTGCATTAATTGCAAATATAACAAATCTGCATGACTAGGTTTAGAAATAAGCCAGTAGGGTCAGGAGTGGGGCTGCTGCTAACTACAAGAGTGTAATAAAAAGAAAAAACAGGCTATTACTATAAACATAGAACTGCCATTATGTTTCTCCAAGTCATTATGAGTTCATAGATACCAACCATGTCTAGGTTCTTTTTTTATCTAAGTGGTGAAAGAAAAATCCAAATTTTATCTTTGCCTCTCATCATTGCAGATCATAGTATGGTTTGGGTGGGTTTTCTCCTGGGAGCATTTCTGCTCCATAACAGTCACAATGCCAGCTGACAGAATCCAAAAGAAAAATTATTGATCATGACACAAAAATTTCAAGCTGTGATCTTAGTTATTTTAAAAATAAAAATAAAACTCATAATATTAATGCAACTAAAACATATAATATTTCATTAAGAATTACTTAAAAACTTTTTTTCTTTTGAGTAAGAAAGAGTGCTCTACCATCTACCAATCTGGCAACTTGAGTAAGGCTATGTACCCACGTTGCAGAAATGCTGCGGAAATTTCACATGCATTTTTCCTGCGGAAAACAAGCATTTTGCAAGCATTTTTCACTTTCGGAATGCTTGCGCATTCCAAGCGATTAGCATCGCTTGGAATGTGATAGGTAGGATGTTAAGATAATTTAAAAAATAAAAAATATTGTTGTTCTCACCTTCCGACTGCCCCCGATCTGCTCTGCGGCACTCTCGACATCTTCCGGACCCAGTAATACTTTGGACGAAGGACATGAGATGACGTCACGCTTGTGAGAGCGAGACGTCATTGCGGTCATTCGCGCAAAGCATTACTGGGATCGGAAGATGCCAGGAGCGTGGTGAGAGGCGGGAAGACTCCGGGGGCCACCGTAGGGTGAGTATATCACTATTTTTTATTTTTATTCTTTTTTTACAGGATTATGGTACCCAAGGCCTGGAGGAGAGTCTCCTCTCCTCCAGGCCCTGGGTATCATCCACACATGATCCGCTTACTTTGTGCATGGTGGGCATAGCCACATGCGGAAAGTAAGCAGATCAATGCATTCCTATAGGTGCGGAATCACCGCGATTTCACAAAAAGAATGGGCATGCTGTGGATTTTTCCGCTATGCGATTCCGCAGCAGGAAAATCAGCAGCATTAGCACAGCATTGCAGAATCCCATAAGACTGCATTGAATGCATTTTTTTTGCGTTTTCACGGCAATTCCGCAGCGGAAAAACGCCTTGAAAACGCAAAAAGAATGCAACGTGTGCACACAGCCTAAATGTAATCTGATGGTTAAGATATGGTACAGATTTGCCACTGGGTCTAAGAAGCTTTGGTTCAGAGACAAAAACAGTTGAACTCTTGGTATAAGGTACACAGTTTTAAGATTTCTTACCATAGTTTCTTAACATATTCAAATGTTTCTATTTATTTTATTTTACTCACTTATATAGCGCTATTAATTCCCCAACACTTTACAGACATTAGTATCAATGTCAGCATTGGGGCTAACAAACTAGATTTCCTATCAATATTTTTTTGGAGTGTGGGAGGAAACCGAAATAGCAGGAGGAAACCCACGCAAACACAGGAGAACATACAAACTCCTTGCAGATTTTGTCCTTGGTAGAATTTCAACCCCAGGGCTGAAATACTATAGTGCGTACCATTGAGCCATGATGCATTTCTATATGTTTTTCCAAATAGACTTTGTTTTTGCTACATATGCAGAGAAGTTCATTTTGCTTCACAAAGGCGAAACTTGTCTACCATGATTAGGAACGCCTACAAAACGTATTTTGGCTGTAGAATAGGAGATCAGGACAAGAGTTTGACTCCATACATATGCTGCTATAGATGTGCATCACATCTTACACAGTGGCTGAGAGGGAAAAGCCAAGCTATCTATGCCTTTTGAAGTCGCAGTGATCTGGAGAGAGCCAACCAATCACACTACGAATTCCTATTTCTAAATGTGCCCCCCATTAGGAAAGGAGTTTCAAGGAAGAAGTGGACTTTACAGTATCCAAACATTCCATATGCAGTACCCCCAGTACCACATAGAGAATAACTGCTGGTTCCAAAAGCACCAGAAACATTTTTAGTTAAATCATGTGAGGAAGACGAGGGGTTTGGTGTCATGAAGCACCTTCCTCTCATGACCCAGACTTTGTCAGGAACCTCATCTTAACCCCACTTTATAACAAAAAGTGAACTGAATGATCTTGTTTTAGATTTAGATTTACCCAAGATTTACCCAAGAGTAAAGGGGGTTTTACACTAAGCGATATCGCTAGCAATATCGCTAAAACGTCACTGGTTTTGTGACGTTATAGCGATATTGCTAGCGATATCGCTATGTGTGATACTTACCAGCGACCGGCTCCCCCGCTGTCCATCGCTGATCGCGCGAGAATGTCCGGCTCCATTTCTCGTCGGGCGCTTCCTGCTGAGATTTCCTGCTGTGACGACGAGCGACGCTGGACGCGGGCGGGAGGATGCAGGATCGCTGTGTGTGAATGGTAAGTATCGTCCGCTGCGTCGCTGCTGCATCGCTGTGAGATCTTTCTGTATGAAAGCTCACTAGCGATCATTTAGCGATGCACCAGCAATCCTGACCGGGTCAGATCGCTGGTTGGATCGCTGGTGCATCGCTAAATGTAAAAGGGCCTTAAGACAATGCAATCTCCCAGCAGATGATTTTTGGGTTTCTTTCTTTCGCAATCATGATAAAGATCTTTTCCAATACTGTTTCATGGAGGGCAATCTTATGGCATGCAATAACATCAACAGTTTAATGGAAGCTCTGAAGATAAGTCGTAATCATGAGGAATGGAGGCTCTTCATCAATTTATCCAAAACAAGCCTAAAAGCAGTCTTTCTGCATCATGGTAATGTGCTACCTTTCATAGAATCATAGAATCGTAGAGTTGGAAGGGACCTCCTGGGCCATCTGGTCCAACCCCCTGCTCAAAGCAGGATTCGCTAAATCATCCCAGTCAGATGTCTGTCCAGCCTCTGTTTGAAGACTTCCATTGAAGGAGAACTCACCACTTCTCGTGGCAGCCTGTTCCACTCATTGATCACTCTAACTGTCAAAAAGTTTTTTCTAATATCTAATCTGTGTCTCTTCCCATTCAGTTTCATCCCATTGCTTCTAGTCTTTCCTTGTGCAAATGAGAATAAAGTTGATCCTTCTACAATGTGACAGCCCTTTAGATATTTGTAGACAGCTATTAAGTCTCCTCTCAGTCTTCTCTTTTGCAAACTAAACATTCCCAAATCCTGCAACCTTTCCTCATAAGACAGGGTTTGCAGACCGGTCACCATTCTGGTCGCTCTTTTCTGAACTTGCTCCAGTTTGTTGATGTCTTTTTTAAAATGTGGTGCCCAAAACTGGACACAATATTCCAGATGAGGTCTGACCAAAGAGGAGTAGAGGGAAATAATGACTTCACGTGATCTAGACTGTATGCTTCTGTTAATACATCCTAGAATTGCATTTGCCTTTTTTGCTGCTGCATCACACTGTTGACTCATATTCAGTCTGTGATCTATTAGTATACCCAAGTCTTTTTCACATGTGCTGTCACTTAGCCCTATTCCTCCCATTCTATATATGCTTTTTTCATTTTTATTGCCCAGATGTAGTACTTTGCATTTCTCCCTGTTAAAAACCATTCTGTTAGTTGCTGCCCACTTCTCCAGTTTATTTAAATCTTTTTGAATCCTCTCTCTCTCTTCTCTAGTATTAGCTATCCCTCCTAGCTTTGTGTCATCAGCAAATTTAATCAGTTTACCCTCAATTCCTTCATCTAAATCGTTGATAAAGATGTTGAACAATACAGGGCCCAGGACAGAGCCCTGTGGTACTCCACTTGAGACATTCTTCCAACTGGATGTGCAGCCATTTACGACCACTCTTTGGGTCCGATCACTAAGCCAGTTATGAATCCACCTAACAGTTGCCTTGTCCATTCCATACTTAGTCATTTTTTCAATAAGGATTGTATGAGAGACTTTGTCAAATGCTTTGCTGAAGTCAAGATATACTATATCTACAGCATTTCCTTGATCCACCCAATCAGTAATACCGTCATAGAAGGAAATTAAGTTAGTCTGACATGACTTATTAGTTAGAAACCCATGCTGACTCTGTTTAATCACTTCATTCTTATCCAGGTATTGACATACATGTTGTTTAATAATTTGTTCAAAGATCTTTCCTGGTATAGAAGTCAGACTCACCGGCCTATAGTTGCCTGGGTCCACCTTCTTCCCCTTTTTGAAGATAGGAACAACATTTGCTCTTCTCCAGTCTTCTGGCACTTCTCCTGTTCTCCAAGAATTTTCAAAGATTATGGAGAGGGGTTCAAAAATTTCTTCTGCTATCTCCTTCAGTACTCTGGGGTGTAATTCATCTGGACCTGGAGACTTGAATTCATTTAGGTTAGCTAAGTGTTTCCTCACTATCTTTCTGTTTATAGATATCCTGGATTCTTCTATTCCCTTAATAGGACAACAGTTGATGTTGCATTTCCTTTCTGAGAGAAAACAGATGCAAAATAGGAATTTAAAAGTTCAGCCTTCTCAACATCCTGTCTTACCATTTCATCATTTTCATCCTGTAAAAATCCTATAGCATCTTTGACTTTTCTTTTACTTTTGACATATCCCCAAAATCCTTTATTATTGCTTTTGACATCTCTTGCAAGCCTCAGTTCTTTTTCAGCTTTAGCTAATCTGATTTGTGCCCTGCAGGTTCTGCAGACAGCATTATATTCTTCTTTAGATATGCCTCCCTCTTTCCATTTTATAAACATTTTTTTCTTCCTTTTTAGCATGTGCTTAAGTTCTGTGTTCATCCATCCTGGTTTCCTTAAATGCTTCCTATTCTTCCCTCTTTTCGGAATTGTTAACAACTGTGCTTTGAGAATTTCATTTTTCAAGATTTCCCATCCTTCCTGGACATTTTTGTCTTTAAGGATATCCAGCCATTGGATCCCTCCAATTCTCTTTCTGAATCCCTTAAAATCTGCCTTTCTGAAATCTAACCTTGACGTCTGAGTCTTCACAGGTCTTCCACCTCTAGTTATCCAAAATTCTAAAATAGCATGGTCGCTACCTCCTAGGGTCCCAGCCACTTTTACCTCCTCAACCATTTCCTCCCTGTTTATAAGGATTAGATCCAAGGTAGCAGTTCCCCTTGTTTTCTCCCTTACCTTTTGGAAGATAAAGTTGTCAGCAAGAGAGGATAAGAATTTCCTTGACCTGTTAGTTTTGCCTGAGAGAGATTCCCAACAAATGTCTGGATAGTTGAAATCTCCCATGACAACTATGTCATATTTTTTGGAGAACTTGGCCATCTGATGCATAAAGAGTTCATCTATATCTTCGGCTTGCACAGGCGGCCTGTAGTAAATGCCTACAATGGTGTCCTTTCCATTGTTGTGTCCTTGTATTCTTACCCAAACAGTTTCCACAGAACTCCCAGTCTCTGAAGCTTCAATCTCTGTGCAGATATACGCGTTTCGAACATACAATGCGACACCCCCTCCTCATTTATCAAGTCTGTTTCTTGCAAATAAGTTGTATCCTTCTAGTCTTGTATTCCAATCATGTGTATTGTCCCACCAAGTTTCAGTGATTCCAATTACATCATATTTCTGTTCCTGTGTTAGTAGTTCCAATTCTCCTTGTTTGTTGCCCATGCTTTGTGCATTAGTATAGAAACATTTTAGTTTGTGATTGGTTTCTCTTTCTCCAATATTTTTATTAATTAGATTCTTTCGTCTTTGTTCTTCCTTTCCACTTCTAATAGCAGAGTTCTCAATAGCATTTGTCAGGTGTATGGCTTTTTCTGGTCTTTTGCTTCCCTTCCCATGTTGTTCTAGTTTAAAGCTCTCCTTACAAGTGTAGCAAGGCGACTTCCAAATACATGCTTTCCAGTCTTCGTAAGGTGCACCCCATCTCTAGCAAGTAGTCCATCGTATAAGTAATTCACTCCGTGATCCAGAAATCCAAATCGTTGCTGACGGCACCATCGACGTAGCCAGTTGTTCACCTGCAGAATCTTTAATTCCAGTTGGTTATGCAGTCCACATGAAAGATACCTATGACAACAGGAAACAGATGTTGAGGTGCCTAAGCTATGCCCAACATTTATGGTAATTCTGAGGTGACTTAAAGGTGGTTGCCCTTTTACTTGGTCTCCAGGGTGACTACACAAAGTACATTCTCAGTAATGTGAACCTCCTACTCCTGTCTCCAAGACTTATCATGTGCTGCACCAATTCTTTGGAATGCACTACCAAGGACAATTTGATTAATCCCCAATACCCACAGTTTTAAGCGTACCCTACAAACGCATTTCATCAGACTGGCCTACAGGGTCAACATATTTATCTAACTATCCCTGTTTTGATCTAAACTTTTCTTCAAAACCAGGGCCCTCGTACCATCTGTTCTCACACACGTTATGCATTTAATAGCCCTCTGTGTCCATACTTTTACATATACTGGTTGGATGCCGGTTCATGCAGCATTACGTGAACACACTATTTATTATATTGATGGCTAGACCATACAATGCAAGCAATTGTTACCATCCACCTTTCGTGTCTCCCCTTTTTCCTCATAGATTGCTAGCATGCCAACAGGGCCTTCACACCTCTTGGTATCTTTTATTGTCCGCACATGTCCCCTACAAAATGGAAAGTGCTACAGAATATAGTATACAGATATACACCGGCGCTACCAATAGAAAAGGAGGGCTGCTGGTGCCTAGACAGAAGCTGTGCTTGGTCTGCCAAAAAAGGGTTAAATAAGTAAATAGAGGAAGGCACCGCGCTCACAGGAGGATTCACAGATGATAACATAAAAGTGAAAGTGAAAGTCCTGCCTTTCACACATAAGCTGACAGCTTCTGTCTAGGCACCAGCAGCCCTCCTTTTCTATTGGTAGCGTCGGTGTATATCTGTATACTAGTTTTATTTATTCTGTGCTCATACACCTAGGCAGCTCCAGCATGGCCCTAGATGCATTACAACATGATAGGGATCACCGTTTTTCATTTATTAAAGAATGA
Source organism: Dendrobates tinctorius (assembly GCF_039654945.1). Taxonomy (NCBI): domain Eukaryota; kingdom Metazoa; phylum Chordata; class Amphibia; order Anura; family Dendrobatidae; genus Dendrobates; species Dendrobates tinctorius. Next base: position 16,675,979 of record NW_027361737.1, read on the forward strand.
TTCACTTTTAATTGCTCTAATTCTATTAATCTCAATAAAGCAAAAAATTTATTAAAAACCCTGGAAAAATTATTATTCATTGAAATGAGAGACATGTGGGAAGTAGCCTCATTAGAAAAATACGTACAGGCTCACTTAGTTCCCAAGGGTTTACAAATATACAAAAATTTAGCAGGTGATTTTGGCAATCCAATTATCCAAGCTGAATGGGATAGTATGTTTAAGAATTTCTCTTCTAAAGCTTTACAATTTATTATTGTCAAACGGATCCTTAATTTGGATAATACTGGACGTCAAATCAGGCATATTTTTCACCAACTCAACTCATGTCATCTTACAAGCGACGATTTGGACCTAGTGGATAGCATTTTATTAAGACTAAGGGAGAAGGAAAAGGACATTATAGATAGAAAGATTAAAAAATTTCAGAGGGATAATATACCTCGTGAATTATATACAGGCCCTCTTAGTCCTAATTGTACACTGGATACACTAAGTACTGGTGTGCCTTCCCCTATTAAGGATTTTATCACCTTGGATGAATACAATTTAACGCCTAAAGATACTAACCAGAATCATTCAATGGAATTTTCCATATAGGCAACCTCTAACTCCACTCAGTATACACCGGTTACCATCCGCACGAGGGATAATACCACCCTAATGGACCCCATAATCCAAACATCTATTGATGTTGGAGAAACATCCACTCATCCACACATCAAACAGGTTGGTAACTCCCATAATCAGGTTGATACTTCACCGGTTACCCCAATTTATTCCAGCAATAGATATTCGCCTCTGTTATCCCTCGCTGAGGAATCCATTATCACTAGTTCAGGGCTAACACCCAATCAGAGTGAACCACAGGTCTCTGCCCACAATCACGAATTGGTCAGAAACCAAATCCCTATTGTTAACCAAAAGGCATCTTCAAATCCATATTCTAAACCTTCTCAGTCCCTCTCCAGTAGGGTACCTAGTACTATTCCAGTTTCTATTAACAAGAGTACCAATCAAAGAAATTCTAATACGCTATCTCCTCCTATCTCTCCGACCGCTCCTTTACTGTTTCTTTTGCCGGTTCCTCCTCCTCTCACCTTCCCCTTACTGTTGGGGTTCCTCAAGGATCGGTTCTAGGCCCCCTCCTCTTCTCCTTGTACACTGCCCCTATTGGTCAAACAATCAGTAGATTTGGTTTCCAGTACCATCTCTATGCTGATGACACCCAATTATACGCTTCTTCTCCTGACATCACGCCAGCCTTTCTAGAAAACACTGGCGATTGTCTAAACGCTGTGTCTAATATCATGTCCTCACTATATCTGAAACTGAACCTGTCAAAGACTGAACTCCTGGTGTTTCCTCCCGCTACTAATGCACCTATACCCGACATTGCTATTTCTGTGTGTGGTTCCACTATTACTCCCCAGCAACATGCCCGCTGTCTTGGGGTCATACTTGATTCCGAGCTTTCCTTTGCCCCCCACATTCGATCACTGGCTCGCTCTTGTCATCTGCACCTCAAAAACATTTCTAGAATTCGACCTTTTCTTACTTTTGACTCTGCAAAAACTCTTACTGTTTCTCTTATTCATTCTCGTCTCGACTATTGTAACTCTCTTCTAATCGGACTCCCTCTTACCAAACTCTCCCCTCTCCAATCTGTCTTGAATGCTGCAGCCAGGATCATATTCCTCACCAATCGTTACACCGATGCCTCTACCTTGTGCCAGTCATTACACTGGCTACCCATCCACTCCAGTATTCAGTATAAACTTATTACCCTCACCCACAAAGCCCTCCATGGCTCAGCACCACCCTACATCTCCTCCCTTGTTTCAGTATACCACCCTACCCGCGCCCTCCGTTCTGCTGATGACCTGAGGTTAGTATCCTCAATAGTCAGAACCTCCCACTCCTCTCTCCAAGACTTTACACGTGCCGCGCCAATTCTTTGGAATGCACTTCCCAGGTCAATACGATTAGTCCCCAATCCCCACAATTTTAAGCGTGTCCTGAAAACGCATTTATTCAGACTGGCCTATCGCCTCAACACATTAACCTAACCTATCCCTGTGTGGCAGAGCCAAAAGTTTTACCATAACAGGTTCCCAGCATCATGTTCCCACATGCTTTATGCATCCATTAGCCCTCTGTGTCTGTACTGTTACACACTTAACATTATGGCTGGTCCATACAATCAGAGCAACTGTTACCACCCACCTTTCGTGTCTACCTCTTTCCTCATAGACTGTAAGCTTGCGAGCAGGGCCCTCACTCCTCTTGTTATTTGTTATAATCTACTGTATGTGATTATTGTTATGCTGTAATGTCTATTGTCTGTACAAATCCCCTCTGAAATGTAAAATGCTGCGGAATATGTCGGCGCTATAAAAATAAAATTTATTATTATTATTTATTATCTAAGTCTAGTAGAGGAACAGGAAATCGTTCATTAATTAATAGGGATTTTTTTCGGGTCAGAACCCAAAAACAAAAAGAGGTAAACGGGGGGGGGAACTTACCAAAAAGGTAGTAAGAGAAACACAAAAGGTTCCACAGAAAATATATAATCTCAGTTGTCACCAATTGTCTGAGAATGAGATTTCTCTCTTACAAAAAGGCTTAAAGTTTGCACCAACCAATGAGGCCAAACCATTTCATTTGTATATTGGTATGAAAAAATATCTTCGGAATTTAGCATTAAAAAAGTACTTTCTTAAAAAAGAACGTACTACTATGCACACACAGCAGATTACATCAGGCTTTATACATACTAACTTAGCCAATCCATCCACCTTTAATCCTATCCAGGAATATTCAAGTGCATTTCACACGTTTGATATGTTGGTAACAGGGGATATCAGACGCCTTACCAAGAGGAATTCTAGGTATGCACCACGTAATTTAAATCCTCAAGAAATTAACGCTATTAAAGACTTGCAAAATAATCATGATATCGTGGTCCGCCCTGTCGATAAGGGTGGGGGTATAGTTATCCTTAGTCAGAATATGTACCAGGAGGAATCCCACCGACTTCTTGGGGACAGTATCACATAAAAAACTAGATAGTAATCCCACGGAACAATATATTAGGAAATTAAACTGCCTGGCTTCTAAAGGCAAGTCTTCTGGTATTCTCAATAAAAAAGAGTTTCAATACATTATGAACAAAAACCCAAACCTGGCGGTGTTTTACCATATCCCTAAAATTCACAAAAGTGTAACATGTCCACCAGGGAGACCCATCATCTCAGGGATTAATAGCTTAACAGCTAATTTGTCACATTATGTGGATGTGCTTTTGCATAAGAGAATGTCCCTAGTACCAGCATATCTTAAAGATACGTGTCATACTATACAAGTCCTCGAATCAATTAAATGGGATAAAAATTATATACTTGGCACTCTAGACATTAAGTCATTATATACTGTTATCAGCCATGAGAAAGGGTGCCAAGCAGCTGAGCATTTTCTCCAATCATTGGGCATACATGATGAACCACAAATTCAGTTCATTGTGGAGTGCATTAAATTCATCCTGCAGCACAATTATTTTGTTTATGAGGGTAATTTTTATCTTCAGACTTGGGGTACAGCTATGGGGATGCGATTTGCCCCAAGCTATGCTAATTTATATGTTGCCAAGTTGGAGGAGTCGCATATTCAGCCTTTTGGACAATTACGTCCAGGCTTAATTATGTGGCGTCGCTTTATTGACGACATTTTGTTTATATGGGAAGGCTCTGAAATTGAGTTAAACACTTTTATTGTTAGCCTTAATGACAACTCTTATGGCCTTGAGTTTACCCCAAACATTAGTACAAGTAGTGTGACTTTCTTAGATTTGAATATCTATGTGGAAAACAACCGACTGAATACCAGATGCCACCGGAAGGAGGTTGACTCAAATAGTTTTATCCATATCACCAGTTGCCACCTTCCGGTCTGGCTCACAAATATACCAAAAGGGCAATACATGAGGATTAGGCGTAACTGTTCTAAAATGGATGATTTTAATAGTGAAGCTGATCATTTAACTCAACAATTTTTGGATGAGGGGTACCCTAGTGCCCTACTTGAACAGGCTCGGCAAGACATTGCCTCTATTTCTAAAGAAAACTTGATCAGCAACACACAATTAAATGACCTTCCAGGCTCTAGTATACAGGAACAGATTTCAAAACTCCCAATCATTACTCAGTTTAACATGGGTTACAATAAGTTTGCCAACATTATATGCAAACATTGGCCAATCCTTCAGAAGGATAAAGTGATTGGGGAATTTCTCCCTAGCAACCCTTGATTTGTATATAGGAAGTCACAAACGTTAGGGAACCTTGTGGCCCCAACTACAAAAATGGCTTTCAGGGGCCCTTCAGGTCCCTGGAAGGCCCTCAATCAAGGCAATACAGGCTTTTTACCATGTGGAGGGTGTTTTGGGTGTATGAACACCTCTTTTAAAAAGATATGCCAATTGACCTTTTCTAACTCCAGTGGCACGATGGAGTTTAATATCACAGAGAACATATCCTGTTTTTCCAGGGGGGTTATATATTGCATCAGGTGCCCATGTAACAAATTGTATGTGGGCCGCATCAAACGTCATTTGATGGATCGCATCAAAGAACACTTTTCTAACATTCGTAAAGGCTTTATAGGACACCCTCTCTCACGCCATTTTAAAGACAAACATAGCCAATCTTTGAAAGGCGTTCACTTTTGCAGCATTCAGGTGGTCCATTATAACCAGAGAGGGGGTGATTTCCTCAAGGCAATGTCTAGAGCAGAGTCCTATTGGATATTCTCCTTGGACAGTTTGGCCCCAAAAGGCCTGAATCATGAACTGGAATTATGCCTTCTAATATGATTGTAGACAAATGAATACATATGGATGCTTGCATTAGAGGTTTCATGTACCTATTAATTATTTTTAACCAGTTCTTTCACACTTATTCTATTTTTTTTTACTATTCAAACTGGATTTGTACTATATCTATAAGGGGTATTTATATACAAGTAATTTTAATCATTATCCTCACTAGCTATACTAAGATTTGGTATGCAATAGAACAGCGTTTATAACCAATATCAGTAGTGTGAAATGCATACATAGAGGTTGTTTATGACTGTTTTCATCAGCCATATATACATTATGTGGTTTTATAAATATTTTTTTTTTTTTTTTTTTTTTAGATAGATGCATTTGCCTTCCCCTACCATATTCTCTATATTCATATTTTCAATGTCTGCTTTTTGTATGAGTATTCACGGTAGGTGGAGCATATTTTATTTTTACGCGCATAGTTTTTCTTTATATTTATATTTGTATTCGATTTTATTCATATTAAAATGTTAAAAAATTTATCAGCATAATAAATTTATAGTTTTTAACATTCCTTATTATTCTCAATATTACAACCCATTTTTGTGAGGTATACGCTATGGCTATTCTTCTCTCTTTCTTTTTAAATGTATGATATTATCGTAATCATTAATTAGCCTTCTACTGAGAGGGTGGAGGTGAGTGTTCAATCCAAGAGTTAAACAGGTGTTTAAACATATACACACTATATATGACAGCTATACTGGGTGGGCAGTAACCCTGTTGAATAAACACGTTTTGCTTTGAAACGCGTAGGTTTTTGGCCCCAGCTAGGCTCCGTAGCCTCAGCCTGTGACGTCACACGCTGTCAGTGCAGGACAGTGTCGGCCCCCCTCAGCTGTGCATCCAGGACGCTACCGGCCGGAGCTATCCTGGCTCTGCCCAGCTCTCTTCATTACTTGTGTCGGGATCCCTCAGAGTACCTCTTTCACCTGAAGGACCGATGTTCTTGGGTGTGAGACACCATATGTCTCTAATTGATTGCTCCGTTGAGAAGAATAACACAGACTTACGCTGTATTGTACAACTCGGGAAGCCTGCTGAGACGCCTCTGGCTTATCAGTTAGGTTTCCATTCTTTATAGCAAAGAAGTTAAACATTTACAGACATGCGTAGTATAAAACAATTTCACAACTGGTTTCAGCAAGACAGAGGATGCCACGTAGGCTGAAAAACAGGAATTCATCTGTTATCTAGTTTTAGTTCTCAAGGGAACAGGTAAGATGAGTCTAAACAAGAAAATACAACATAGACAGAACTCAATTTAACTCCTTCAGTTCCTATCAGTCCCCCCTTTGACATCTTCATTCTTCACAATCTGGAACACTGGATTCTGTAATGACAGCTGATAGTGTCCTATTCACCAGGTACTATCCCAGGCCGACGGGTTGCCCGAGGGAGACAGATATCTTCTTTTACCCTCTCCATCCCCCAGTTACTAAGGCCACGTCTGTCATCACAAGAGTACGCTCCTTCATGTCAGAAATGAGATGTCAACCTAAGACTTAAAGGAAACAATTATCAACTTTGGTAAGGGTTCCGTCATTAATTCATCTTTCTCAGCTGTTTCTGTATCTTTTCTTACACACAGTTAAACACCAAAAAACGAATTTTAAAAATACATATATTACGAAAAGACAAACAAAGATACGTAGTAGGCTTAATATAATTCCAGCTATCCAACCCCCTATACCTTTAAACCAATTGGCTGGATTCAAAAAGGAGAAGGTATCTGACCACCAACTATCTTTATTGCGATCATTGTCTTTATCATACTGATCTCTGAGTCTTTGAACATCCTCTAATTTTAGTTTTAATCTTAAAGTTTTGTCAGGATCTATATAATGACAGCAAGCGGGTCCGATGACTTGACACATACCTCCTTGTGCTGCAGTTAAATAATCTAATACTATGGTATGCTGATTAGTGACTATGATAAGCTGATTTTGAACAGCAACAGTGGTGTTCAGTATATCCAATATATCCCATATTTGGTCATCTAAATAATCTGTAGCTCTAACTAATTTATCCCACATTTGAGTGATCATAGGGTAGATAAAAATAGAGCTAACAATTTTATTGGCCACACTCATCTGCACTACGTGTGGTCTTCCAGAGAGGCGAGGTGTATTATCAGCAGCTCTTTTGTACAACGTGTGTTTAGGTATGCTCTGAGTACTCAACTGGTCATTCGGAATAACAAAGGTAGCTGGAGTCAAACGACCCAGAGTACAAGCACCTTTTACCCCTACTGGCAACCATTTATATGCATTGTCTCCACATACCCAGTACATGTCACTAGGTAGGTCCCATAGGGCTGAATGTTGTAGTACCAGTCTATGAACTAAATCTATGAACGCAGATGCATTCTGGAGCATGCACCAAGGTGAAAATTGTCCTAAAGGACTACAATAACCTGCATCAGGGTTTCCACAAGGGGAAGTTCCCTTCTTATATTCCGAGGACTCGTTACAAGGCATATTACCAGGAATATTAATACAAGTTTCGTTAGTGCCCTGGGGAAATAAATTGGAGTACTCCCATGACATATTATGTAACTTTCTTTCTAGCAACATTGGTTTGAAGGCATCAGTAGAATGGGAAGTTACATTAAAGCTAACTTGTAAACCATACGTTGGAACTTGTCCCAAGTAGGTTAACCGGGTTCTATTCCTAGGTACCCAAGGCCCCCCCTTACATGCCAGATATTGAAGGTGAGTACTACTTCCTGAAAGGTTACCTTGCCACCAGGGATATCCTACCCATCCCACAATGGGTATACCAACCGTTGTGTTCCATAACTTCACATTATTTGTGGCATTATTAGCAAGTGTATCAGAACAACTGGTCCAGGCAAATAATTCCTTGGGTGGCACAGGAATAACAAGGAACGGAATACTAGTGGCTGATACTGGTGAATGTGTGCAGATCCAGCAATCTGCTGGAGACTGAGTGTCATTTGACCAATCATTCAGTAATTTTTTATGATGTTGTATAAACTTATTATTCAAGGACATTGGAGAATTTAGACTGTCCCACGCAGCTACCATTATTACAGATAATGCAACAAAACCAAACCAAAACATTATGCACTCTTATGCTTTGTTAATTCCTGTGGCTAGTTTGCAATGCGATGCGTGGATCCAGGTTGGTCTTCCTTCCAACTTAACAGAAGTAGGCGTTGTTAGGAGTACTTGGTAAGGTCCTTGATATCGGGGTTCAAGGGTCTTTCTGGAGTGTTTCTTGACATATACGTAATCACCGGGTTGTAGACAGTGAGTTCCTTCCACACTATCTGGATCTGGAATGGAAGAGAAAACTAGAGAATGCATTTGAGTTAAATGCTTTTGCAACTGGATTACATAACTTGTCAAATTATCCACATTGAGTGTTAAGACCTGTGGGTAGTACAACCCTGTGTTTGGTGGTCTTCCAAACAATATCTCGAAGGGTGACAGTTTAGTTTTCCCCATGGGTGTGTACCTTACTGAGAATAATGCTAACGGAAGACACTCTGGCCATGGTCTATGGGTCTGATCCATGGTTTTCTGTATTTTTAATTTTAGTGTCCCATTCATTCTTTCTACCTTCCCTGAACTCTGTGGGTGATAGGGTGTATGAAATGTTTGTTCTACACCTATCATTTGCATTACATTTTGCATTACCTCAGCAGTGAAATGTGTGCCTCTGTCTGATTCAATTGTTTCAGGAACACCGAATCGTGGTACTAGTTCCATCACTAGTTTCTTTGCAGTGGCTCGAGCTGTAGCCGTTTTCACCGGGTAGGCCTCTGGCCATCCAGAGAACATGTCAACACACACCAGAACATATTCATATGGTCCACTTCTGGGGAGTTGAATGTAGTCGATCTGTAGTCTCTGGAAGGGATATAACGTCTTAGGACTGTGTTTCCGTGGAGTTTTCACTACCTGTCCGGGATTGTGTGCTAGGCATATGGGACAGGAGATACAGTGTAGCTGCGCCACCTTCCCAAACCCAGGAGCAATCCAAACCTTCGTGACTAGGCATGTCATTCCATTGGCGGACATGTGAGTTGGAAGGTGAACTGCTTCTGCCATCCTTGGGTACAAAACCCTAGGCAAGCAGTACTTCTGATCTTTCTTCCACATTCCGTTCGTCTTCTCAGCTCCCATCTTTTCCCAAGTTTCCTTGTCCGTCTGAGCGGAGTCTTCTTGGAACCTTTGTAAGTCTGTAAACAATTCTGATGCATCCTTGTGCACTATGTTTACTTTTTCTGGAGTCCCCAAGGCAGCTTGCTTCGCTGCCTGGTCTGCTTTCTCGTTGCCTTTTGCTTCCATGTTGTCTTTTCTGGTGTGTGCTGGCACCCTCATAACGGCCACCCCCTGTGTCTGGGCCACATTCTCGAGGATGTCTCTGATCAGTGTGGCATGTTTTATGGGTGCTCCTGCTGCTGTCATGAAACCCCTTGTGCGCCACAAAACCCCAAAATCATGTACTATCCCAAAGGTATATCTTGAGTCAGTGTAGATATTTGCTGTTTGTCCTTTGGAAAGTTTTAATGCCTCATTCAGAGCTGTCAGCTCAGCCTCTTGTGCGGACATGTGGGGTGGAAGTGCCTTTGCTACAATAGTCTCATGTGGTGACACTACCGCATATCCTGTGTGGAATTTTCCACTTTCATCAGCATATCTGCTGCCATCCACAAAAAATATAAAGTCTGGATTTGACAATGGTGTGTCTGTGACATTGGGCAAGCCAACAACTTCTTGCTGCATCAGTTCTATGCAATCATGTTGAACCTCGTGTGGGGGCTCAAAAGAAAGCGATAATGTGTTCTCATCTATATCCCCCCTTTCAGAATCTGCAATTGGCAACAATGTAGCCAGATTCAGATTCTGAGTTTTAGTAAACGTAACATTAGGAGGCATAAGCAAGGCACATTGCAATCTGAGTTGTCTTGCCATAGAAATATGTTTAGCAGAAACCTGATTCAGGATACCGTATATATCATGTGTGGTACAGACAGTTAGTGGGTTATCCAGTACAATATCAGAAACTTTGTCAAGTAGCAATGCGATTGCAGAGACTGCTCTAACACAGGATGGTGTTCCCTGTGCTACTGAGTCTAGTTTGGCAGAATAGTATGCAAGGGGTCTATTCTTTTTGTCATGTTTCTGTGTCAAAATGCCAGTAGCATGCCCTCTAATTTCAGCGGCCATCAGTTGAAAGGGTATATCATAGTTAGGTATACCTAATGCTGGGGCTGACACTATGGCCTTCTTCAGATACTGGAATGAGTCTCGTGCAATGTCAGTCAGTTGAAAAGGTATTGTGCTGATGCAATCATACAGTGGCTGCATATGTTCACTAGCATGTATGACCCATTGGCGGCAAGACGAAACTAAATCCAAAAATGCTCTCAACTGCTTGTGGGTTGTCGGTTCCTTCATTTGTTGTACAATTGTAATTCTGTCATTGGTTAAGTGTCGGGTACCGTGTGATAGACAATGTCCTAAGAATACGACTTTTGGTTGGCAAAACTGTAACTTTTCTCTGTTGACCTTACATCCATTGTCTGATAAAAACATCAGTAGTGAAAGTGTATGGATTCTACAGTTAGCCTCATCAGGTGCACAAAGCAACAGGTCATCCACATATTGTAAGAGCACAATATCAGGTGGGTTTGGCCAGCCGGCCAACACAGACTGCAATGCTTGCGTGTACAATGTGGGTGAATGCTGCATGCCCTGTGGCAGTCTGGTCCAGGCATATTGTTTGCCCTTAAATGTAAAAGCGAACAGATGCCAACAGCTTTTGTGGAGGGGCACTGAGAAAAATGCGTTTGACAAATCAATCACTGAAAAACATTTCGATTGACTAGGGATTTTTGCCAATAGCGTGTGTGGGTTAGGTACTACTGGTGTCAAAGGAACAAGGACCTTATTTATCTCTCTCAGATCATGTACCATGCAATATTTCGGGGCATCACCTGGTCCTCCTTTCTTTTTGACAGGAAACAATGGCATATTAGCTTGTGATTTAATTGACACCAATGCTCCATTGTTTACAAGATCTGTGACTTGTGCCTCAATAGCAGCCTCTTGTTGGGCACTGATAGGGTACTGCCGCAGCTGTGGCAATCTTGTGTCTGCGGGCACCTCTACCACAACTGGGGATACGGGAAGTAAGCCAATATCCGCATTCCCTTTTGCCCATAAGGTATCAGGTAATTCGTCTAGGGCTGGGTCCCATGGTTGTGATGTGGTGTCATCATGATTTTGTGACTCGAGAGCTTGAATTATCATGCAAGCCTCAATAGCATCCCCTTCCTCATCTGGAATGGTAAGGTGTACTGTACCATCTTCAGTAAATTTGATATCTGCCTGCAGTTTCTTTAGTACATCTACTCCCAATAGGCAAATTGGTGCTTTTTTGACAAACAAAAATTTATTCAGAAACATTTTAGGTCCTACTTTAACTGGCAGAGGTTTGCTAAAAGGGATTAAGCTAGATTGTCCACTAAATCCTGAAACAAAGGTCGAGTTTTCTGAAAGGAGATCTGGAGTTATTACTTTGTCATTAACCACTGAAGAGGTTGCTCCGGTATCTACTAGAAAGGGTACCTTTTTTCCATTTACTTTGATTTTAACTACTGGTTCCCTAGAATCAAGTTGCATTCTAACTGCACCTAGTCAGTTAGTAGGTTCCTCCCTCCTAGGCTGAGATTCTCTATCCGCTTTTCGTTTACGGCAATCTCTCTGGAAATGACCTGGCTTTTTACAGTAATGACATGTAAAAGTTCTCCTCCTAACCTCATTGATTGGATGTCCTTGGTTGTCAAATTGGGTCACCGCTACTCTTGTTTTGGCCGGTGGTGCATTCTTCCTTTCCTGCAAATCTAATTCAATGCCCATAGCTTTTTGTCTTAATCCATGGACATCAGGTACTGATCTCCAATCAGGGGTGCTTATTTTCAGGGGATCTCGTATTTCTTTGAGCAACCCTTCCATAAAGGCTTTTGCCAATAGTCGTGATACCCCCTCATTATTTGTATCAAGACCCTCATCTTGGAACGCCGTTTCCAATATCCGAAAGAAATCGGTCACTGACTGTCCCGGTTTCTGCGGTATGGCTGTCATGTTACCTCTCTGTCTCTGCTTCGTCTGCATAAAATTGTCAAGGGCAGTTAAAAAGGGCTCTCTCGAAGCCTGAGTTCGAGGATTACCTTCTTGATCATTATCAGCGGGTCTATTTGGTCCAACAATCTGTGAAAACTCCCCTTGGGTAGTTATTGGTAGTTTTAATCTGCATAAGTCTTCCCCATCCAACCAGGTCCCTCTGTGTACAGTCAGTACTTGTCTTATGTACCGGGCAAACCCCATAGGAAAGGTAGTGGGATCTGGAGCATTAGACAATAATGCCATACATTCTGGAGCGGACCATGGAGTATAATGGGTAGTCTGAATCTGTCTGGTGCGGGTAACACCCTGTTCATCTGTTTCCCTGAAAGGGCGTGTTTGGGTCCTAACGGGGGCTAATCTGCTAGGGTGATGGTAACGGGGTGCTCCACAGGCTAGACACGTCTCTCTCCAGTCTGGATTTTGTTGACCACAATTATTACAAGTCCATCCTAGATTGCCATTGCTAGGTAATGGTGATTGTACATCAGGGCACAGTCCGGTGGGCAGTGATATAACCGGTGCTGCAGGTGGGGTTGTTATACGGGCTGGGGCAGGATATGGTGGTGGTTCCTGCTTCTCTGACACAGGGCTAAATTCTTTGGGACGAATCCATCGTTTTGTTTTCTCATTATATGCCCAGTTCTCTCGCTTAGCAACCTGTGATACTTTAATGCATGCCTCCACTTGTTCCCCCCACTCATTGTCTGCAATTCTTCCTGAGTTTATGTCTTTTATCTCCTTCCACTTTTCTTCATCTAGAGCTTCTTTACCTTTTAACTTAAACTCTCTTAATACTGCTTTTAGGTCCTTTGCTGCACTACTTCCACATCTGTCCTTTATTATCTCACTTAACAATTTTCCTTCTACCACTGTTTTCCCCTGACTGTTTCCCATTTTCTTGTCCCGTATCACTTATCCCTTCTGTTAGTCCCCTGCCTTAGGTGGTGTATTGGGTAAGCTCAAGACTCAGCTCTACTATACCTCGTTACCATCTTCCTAAGGTGCTAACAGACTGAATGGAGTTTCTGTTCCTCTTTGTATTATATGTTTCGTATACTTATACGCTATATACACTGCAAACAGAAGCACTCCCACGATACACAGGGATGTGAACAGGACATCCATTCACTGGGTTTCTTCAGTCATATCTTGTCACAGGCTTATATTGTTATCCTGTGCTCATTCAATCACACTCTTATCTGTCACAAGGTTTATTCGTAAAGGGTGTTGATTTAAGCTTAGGCGGTGACCTCCCCGAAAGGACGCTGTCACATGACCCAGTTAGGCAATATCACCACTCTTTGAACGAATACCTGCTGTGCAGCTTATTTTCTACTTTCCACAATCCTTCAACTCAGAGCAGCCACTCAACAACCTCCCTGATTCCTAACACGGAATCTTCTATTGTGGAAAACTTGTCCGTCTGGGCTTTGTAATATGAACTGTTCACCTAGCCTTATATTCCGTAATGTCTGACCTCTCAACGTATTACTCAATGGGATATGTGTATTCAATGCTAACAGTATCCACCACTGATCTCCCTTGTTGGCATAATGAAACTTTCTTATATTGGTGGCTGGGGTTGTTCCTGCAAATGTCCAATCACCATACCCGTTATGATTTGCATCAGTTCTTCTCCTGAAGATAGCAGTACACAGACAGAATCTGCAATGACCTCTCATTCGAGCAAAAATTACATATGCGTATCACACCCGATTTCCTCAGAGTTCTTATATAGACCTGATCCTACGGCCCCCTCCTCTACTAGATTCCCCTTTATACGGACCTTAGTTACAATGATAGATTATGAAGAGCAGAGAAGAGAAGAATTGATCTCTTACCTGGCCAGGTGTTTAGGTCTGCTGTTCACAATTTCATCAGTAACTGGAATGGTCTGTAGATCGGGTAGTCTTGGAGAGGTGCCTATATCTGGTCCCTGTTTCGGGCGCCAGGAAACTGTCGGGATCCCTCATAGTACCTCTTTCACCTGAAGGACCGATGTTCTTGGGTGTGAGACACCATATGTCTCTAATTGATTGCTCCGTCGAGAAGAATAACACAGACTTACGCTGTATTGTACAACTCGGGAAGCCTGCTGAGACGCCTCTGGCTTATCAGTTAGGTTTCCATTCTTTATAGCAAAGAAGTTAAACATTTACAGACATGCGTAGTATAAAACAATTTCACAACTGGTTTCAACAAGACAGAGGAAGCCACATAAGCTGAAAAACAGGAATTCATCTGTTATCTGGTTTTAGTTCTCAAGGGAACAGGTAAGATGAGTCTAAACAAGAAAATACAACATAGACAGAACTCAATTTAACTCCTTCAGTTCCTATCACTTGCACCCCAGTCAGCTAGTTCATTCACTTCATCCTCCCAGCTTCTCTCCTGCTTATCCAGCATTTCTGTGGATCATTCACTGTGATCAGCACAGCACCTTCATTCAGCTGAGCTAGGGTAAGTTTGTACAAGTCCTTTACCATTCATCAGTGTATCTTGCTGTGGCAGATTTTCATCTCCTGCACGCTTCGGCTTATGTGTGAAAGGCAGGACTTTCACTTTCACTTTTACATTATCATCTGTGAATCCTCCTGTGAGCGCTGTGCCTTCCTCTATTTGCTACAGAATATGTTGGCACTATAGAAATAAAATTATTATTATTATTATTATTATTATTATTAATACGGATGCTTTCTGTGTGAGTGAGATAGTCATGCATGAAAATATTACTACAAAAAAAGAAACTGGCACCTCCAACATTTACTTCAGTCAGTGAGTAAACATGTCCTGCATCCAACACTTGTTGATCCACATAACATTTTATTAGAACAATTCAAGTTTGGCCTAATGAAGAACTTTGTAATGGCAAAGGATAAAAATGCAAATACAGTCAAGTATCACATTGATAAATTTACAAGGTTGAATGAAGCAAAGATAAAGGAAGGGGTCTTTATTGGACTATTGTGGTGGGAAATCTCAAAACATATAACGATCTTAGATGTTTCATGTCCTTAAGGATTCATTTCTTACATTCGCATCTAGACTTTCTTCCACCAAACTAAGCAGTAAGCGATGAGCACGATGAGAGATTTTATCAAGATATTGCAGCTATTGAAAAGGATATCAAAGAAAACTGAATCCATCAATTCTTGCAGATTACTGTTGGACAACTGTAAGAGATGATCCGCAGTAGGAGTACAAGAGACGAGCAAAAAAGGGTTGCCACTGAATGAGGATCCAATTTTGTAATGCAATATCGGTAACTGTTTCTAATTCACAATAGTGTTTAGACATGTTTTAGTTATTTGAATTGCTGCTAAGTTTCCTCTAAATAAATATCAGAAAATTGGCATTACAAAATATTCAGCATCTTTATATTTGCAAAAATAATAATGCTTCAAAGTATTGAAAATTGTATGCATTAATTACATGTTGCAGTAAAAGGAATACTCATTGATATCATAGAAACAAGGGCCAATTAAAAAATTTCACTGTCAGATTTGAATTGAGGAGGTCAAAATCATTACTAATAAATTGCTCATTTAATAATTGGACAGTACAACTTTTGAAATTATAAAAACCACAAAAATTGTACTTGGTTTAAGTTGGTATACTTGCAGCACATAAACACATGTTCATAAATATTTATTCTTTTATTCAATATACTACCTGGAGTGGTGTGGCACTTGCAATCACTTTCTCCTTATGAATAATCCATTTCTATGAATTTTATTTGCTATGATTGACATTCAATAAAGATTTGCTATATTTTATTTACGCGATCCCGCTTCCCTTTTCTCTTTGAGCATTATATTTGATTGAAAGACCATTCGTTATTTGACCATTTTTTTGGGTAACCATGTTCCCGAATGGTCTGATCTGGCAATTTTCACACAGCAGGGGCACATTTATAAGATTATCTCAGTACAGGAACATTTTTTAACACATCCAATTGTGGAACTTATTATTATTCCAAGATAAGTTAAAATGTACTTTGTTGGTGTAACAACCCCTTTACATCTATAGTTCTGTGGAAAGTCAATTTATTTGCTAATTTTTAATTTTCTTATGAGAAAATCATTCTTTAAGCTGTGATGGTAAAAACTGACAATTTGACCAAACACTGATGAAAATCTGATACAAAACATGGATGAAAATCAGACCATTTTTGAGTAGAAGACAAATCACTAATGTTTGAATGAGACAAATGAGGCCTTAGGAAAGCAGTGGTTTGTGGTTGTATGGCTTCCTAAGCATTTGCTATTAATGACAAGCAGATTGATCTGCATAGTATTGACTTAACATTGAATCTCCTGAAAATTGTGAGTCCCACTCAAAATAGATTCATGAGGAACGACAAAATAGACATGGTCGAGCCCAGCCGATCAAGAATATGGACCATTAAAGGGAATCTGGCAGCAGATTTTTGATACGTTAACTGATAACAGCATGATGTCAGCAAAAGGACTGTGAATCCAATGATATATTACTCAGTTGACTGGGTGTAGTGGTTCTGACACAATATGAATTTTTAGATTTTATTTTAAGCAGAGCTGAGAAAGCTAACCCCTCCTACACTATACTCTGTATATACAATGACTATAGTCCCTGAGCTGCTTATCTTGGAAGGAGGCAGAGTTGGACCAGGAGGCATTCAATCCTGTGTCCCAGCAATGATAAGCTCCTGGTACTAAAACAATCAGGAAGGGAGCTTGATAAGAGAGGCATCCCTGAAATCTTTGTTTTAACCCATACAGCACCCATACAGCATGCTGTCTTCAGATTACATAGCAAAAACCAGCTGACAGACTCCATTTAAAGCCAGTACAAAAATTAGAACTGTACAAGAAATGTCATTTTACTTGTTTCCAGAATGGGAAAAAGATCAATGCGTACAGACATTTTAGCTTAGGGAAAGAAAAGGCCTAGTCTTATTGTGGTTTACTATTTCAGCGCTGAATCACCTTAAAGCTTAAGAGTGCTAGTCTCCCTCTGTGAATAATAAACCAAAGATGTTGTACCTGCTGAGTTAGTGTGACTGAATTAATTGATATGAGATTTCCTGCAGTATCATTAATAACAGCATAATCTTATTTTTCACCAACTTCAAACAAAAAGGTAATATTAAACTTCTCAGTGCGATTTTTGCTACTAAACTAAAATCCTGAAATCAAGGCTGGTGTGTTAGAGAAATTATGATTTCTCAATTGTGAGACAGGCAAGTCATTTTTTTCTTTAAAAGCCAAATGAAAAATCTCCATAATACAGACATTTAAACACAGCTTTCTACCTCACAAAGTGAGCAAGTTGTAAAAAAATATATTTCTTTCGCATTTCCTTATTGTCTTAGTACAATATTAGACAACAGCCATATAACACTATTGGTTTACCACTGGTTAATACCATCTATATTCCTCTTTCCAGATAGCTTGATGTAATTTAGTAGCTAATACTGCTGCATTCATATTAAGGAGCTTAAAATGCAATAATTACTGTCCTAAGGGATCTCCAAATGTTGTATACATTTAAGCCATTCAGTTAGGGGCTTTTCAATAATGTGATTCAAGGCAAATTTATTTGAAAGAAATGAAATTTTTTGGTAAATCTGAATTTCACCCGATTCGCCCAACTCTATTTGCAATATATTTAAGGAAATTGAGTGTCCCTTTAAACAAAGTGTTTCATGAAGAGGATTTAGGGAAGTATGTGAGGAATGCCTGGGAAACATTGTGCAAATCAACATAATTGCTGCAGCTTTCAGCACCTAGCAGGAGGCAGTTTATTAACCTGAGCATATACCGTTTGCATTCTTAGCTACATACCTGGGAAGTAGTGGTCTATAAGAAGCGATAGTTTCTTGTAGTCTGTGGACCAAAACTAATATTCACGTTTATCAGGTTAATAATTGTGGCGGCCTCAGCTGACATGACTTTTATAGACATTTTTAATCCATTGCATTCATAAGCCATTACATTAGTATTTTGTGAATGTGACAGTACCGATGAGCAGGTGGCAAAATAACAAGCTTATATCCAATGCAGCAACTGTGTTATATTAGAGCACATGAGAAAAGTATTGGTCTTATGTCCTAGTTGTGTTATTTTTGCAAAATCTAATTTTAGGCTTAATGTTCTTATTATCCTTTAAAGGGCGCTGTCCGGTCTTCTGCTAAAAGTCTGCAGTCATACTACAGGCAGACCTCTGAATCCTTATGGCATGTGGTGCGCACGCTGTCAGTATTCACCGGTATTGCTGGTGAGAGCATGCAATCATGTGACAACTAGTGATGAGCGAGCATTAATTGTCACAAAGCACTAAAATGCTCAGATACTTGTTACTGAAACCAAACAATTTCTAATGCTCGGATGCTCATTTTGCCTAGCGATTATAATGGGAGTCAGTGGGAAATCCTAGCAATTTTCTGACAGACCCTACAAGGAGTTTTGGGGGACAGCAAAAATGTTGAAATGGATGGAAAAAGTGCTGAGTGGAAGACGAACAGAATGTGGAAGGCCCCTGGACGCATCTCTGACTGCTGTATCGCTGCTGAAAGCAATGGTGTCACACTTTTACTCCACTTTAAAGACTGGCAAAAAAACATTAAAAATCAAAAGATTTTAAACAACATTCTTTCCTGTATAATGACTTGTATATAAGGCAAAATTTAAAAACGATTTAAAAAAATATGCAATTTAAGTAAACTGAAATTGAAATTTTTATAACATTTTTTGGAAATTTCAGTCTAATTTATGAAGGAAACAAGAACTGCCAAAAATTAGATGGAAGAGGGACTCAGATACACCCTGTATTAGATATAAAGGAGGGCCTCATACACATTCTATTCAAGTGGTACTCCTACAGTCATAAAGGCTCTGCACATCATGCCAAGATTGCCAAAATTTTCAAGCAGGGTCACCAATACACGCTTAAAAGGCACCAACTGTAGTGCCTCATTCACATATTGTGAATAAAGTGTAGTTGTGGTGCTCATACAGACATAAAAGCTCTGCACATTGTGGAAAGCCTTGCTCAACTTACAGGGTCATCCATACACTCTTGAAGGCACTAACTGTATTGCCTCATTCAAATATTGTGAACAAAGTGTTGTTGTGGCACTCCTACAGTCAGAAAGTCTCTGCACGCAGTGCAAAGCCTGCCAAAAATTCCAAGCAAGGTCATCCATAGACCCATGAATGCAACAACTGGAGGACCTCATTGAAGTCTTGAAGATTGAAAACAGTTTATATGCTGCTGTCATCTGGTGGTGTGGAAATATAGTGGTTAATCCAGGCTTTGTTCATTTTTATCAGAGTGAGCCTTTCAGCATTTTTTGTTGACAGGCAAAAGCACCTGTCTGTTACAACCCCCCCGGAAGCATTAAAAACAAGCTCAGCCAAGATGCTAGTGGCAGGGCAGCACAACACCTTCAAGGCATAGAGTGACAGCTATTCAATTGATGCTACTGCGCAGGATCCACCGGTGCCATCTTAGTGGAGACAATTTTTTTTCCTCTAGCAAGATGGTGCTGGAGGCGCCTACGCAGTAGCATCGATCTGATCGCCAATAGAAGCTAATGCACAGGTGTGGCTGGCACCATTTTGAGATATATTTTTTTCTTCAGAATAATAATAATAAATTTTATTTTTATAGCGCCGACATATTCCGCAGCACTTTACATTTCAGAGGGGATTTGTACAGACAATAGACATTACAGCATAACAATAATCACATACAGTAGATTATAACAAATACCAAGAGGAAAGAGGGCCCTGCTCGCAAGCTTACAGTCTATGAGGAAAGAGGTAGACACGAAAGGTGGGTGGTAACAGTTGCCCTGATTGTATGGACCAGCCATAATGTTAGGTGTGTGACAGTACGGACACAGAGGGCTAATGGATGCATAAAGCATGTGGGAGAATGATGCGGGGAACCTGGTTATGGTAAAACTTTTGGCTCTGCCACACAGGGATAGATTAGGTTAATGTGTTGAGGCGGTAGGCCAGTCTGAATAAATGCGTTTTCAGGACACGCTTAAAATTGTGGGGATTGGGGACTAATCGTATTGACCTGGGAAGTGCATTCCAAAGAATTGGCGCGGCACGTGTAAAGTCTTGGAGACGGGAGTGGGAGGTTCTGACTATTGAGGATGCTAACCTCAGGTCATCAGCAGAACAGAGGGCGCGGGTAGGGTGGTATACTGAAACAAGGGAGGAGATGTAGGGTGGTGCTGAGCCATGGAGGGCTTTGTGAGTGAGGGTAATAAGTTTATACTGAATTCTGGAGTGAATGGGTAGCCAGTGTAATGACTGGCACAAGGTAGAAGCATCGGTGTAACGATTGGTGAGGAATATGATCCTGGCTGCAGCATTCAAGACAGATTGGAGAGGGGAGAGTTTGGTAAGAGGGAGACCGATTAGAAGAGAGTTACAATAGTCGAGACGAGAATGAATAAGAGAAACAGTAAGAGTTTTTGCAGAGTCAAAGGTAAGAAAAGGTCGAATTCTAGAAATGTTTTTGAGGTGCAGATGACAAGAGCGAGCCAGTGATCGAATGTGGGGGCAAAGGAAAGCTCGGAATCAAGTATGACCCCAAGACAGCGGGCCTGTTGCTGGGGAGTAATAGTGGAACCACACACAGAAATGGCAATGTCGGGTATAGGTACATTAGTAGAGGGAGGAAACACCAGGAGTTCAGTCTTTGACAGGTTCAGTTTCAGATATAGTGAGGACATGATATTAGACACAGCGTTTAGACAATCGCCAGTGTTTTCTAGAAAGGCTGGCGTGATGTCAGGAGAAGAAGCGTATAATTGGGTGTCATCAGCATAGAGATGGTACTGGAAACCAAATCTACTGATTGTTTGACCAATAGGGGCAGTGTACAAGGAGAAGAGGAGGGGGCCTAGAACCGATCCTTGGGGGACCCCAACAGTAAGGGGAAGATGAGAGGAGGAGGAACTGGCAAAAGATACAGTAAAGGAGCGGTCGGAGAGATAGGAGGAGAACCAGGAGAGAACGGTATCCTTGAGGCCAATGGAACGGAGCATAGTGAGGAGGAGCTGATGATCCACAGTGTCGAATGCTGCAGAGAGATCCAAGAGAATTAGCATGGAGTAGTGACCATTTGATTTAGCTGTTAGCAGATCATTAGAGACTTTAGTGAGGGCAGTTTCAGTGGAGTGTAAAGAGCGGAAACCGGATTGGAGAGGGTCGAGAAGAGAGTTTTCTGAGAGATAGCGGATAAGACGGGAGTGGACCAGGCGTTCCAGGAGTTTAGAGATGAAGGGAAGATTAGAGACAGGTCTATAGTTAGCGGCACAGTTTTGGTCGAGGGATGGTTTTTTAAGTAGTGGATGTATGATGGCATGCTTAAATGAGGAGGGAAAAATACCAGACGAGAGAGAGAGGTTAAATATTTTAGTTAGGTGAGGGGTGGCAGCAGGGGAAAGGGACTGGAGGAGCTGTGACGGAAATGGGTCACTGGTGCAAGTAGTTGGGCGAGAAGATGCAAGGAGCCTGCTTACTTCTTCTTCTGTGACTGGTTCAAAATCAGAGAGTGAGTTAGATGCAGTGGGGGAGGGAGGACAGTGCATGGTATGAGGTGATTGGGAGATAATTTCCTGTCGGATCTGGTCAATTTTTTCTTTGAAGTAATTGGCCAGATCGTCAGCTCGGAGCTCCGTGGTTGGGGCCTGTACTCTTGGATTGAGTAGAGAATGAAAAGTGTCAAAGAGACGTTTCGGGTTATTGGACAGTGAGGTGATGAGGGTGTTGAAATAGGTTTGTTTGGAGAGGTGAAGGGCAGTGTTGTATGTTCTAAGCATAAACTTAAAATGGATGAAATCTTCGGGTAGATTGGATTTTCTCCACAGACGTTCGGCACACCTGGAGCACCGCTGCAGGAAACGTGTTTGCACCATGTGCCAGGGTAGTCGCCGTCTACGTTGTGGTGTTCTATTTATAGGGGGTGCAAATTCATCCAGGGCAGTTTGAAGTGTTTCATTGTAATGCTTCAATGCAGAATCAGGACATGAGAGGGAGGAGATAGGGGCCAATGAAGACTGCAAGTTCTTCATAAGTTTCTGGGTGTTAATGGCCTGTATGTTTCTATAAGTCTGGACAGTGGGGGTGACCTGAGCAGCCTGGCAGTTCTTGATAGAGAATGAAAGAAGATTGTGGTCAGAGAGCGGGAGAGGGGAGTTTGCAAAATCATCCACTGCACAAAGCCGAGAGAAGACCAAGTCGAGGGAGTTTCCGTCTTCATGCGTTGGAGAATTAGTAAGCTGCGAAAGGCCAAATGAGGAGGTTAGAGATAAAAGGTGAGTAGCAGATGGTGAGAGGGGAAGAGCAATGGGGATGTTGAAATCTCCCATGATGAGGGTAGGGATGTCACAGGAGAGAAAATGTGGAAGCCAAGTGGCAAAATGATCCAGGAACTGATGGGAGGGGCCGGGAGGACGATACACCACCGCCACTCGCATGGAGAAGGGGGTGTAGAGTCTGACGGCATGGACCTCAAAAGAAGGGAAGACAAGTGAGGGTACTTGAGGGATAACCTGAAAGGTACATTTTGGTGATAGGAGCAGACCAACGCCTCCACCAGCTCTATTGTCTGATCTTGGGGTATGAGAGAAGTGTAGCCCCCCGTATGAAAGAGCAGCAGCTGCGGTAGTGTCTGACTGCTGGATCCAGGTTTCAGTAAGAGCCAGGAGATTAAGAGAATTAGAAAGGAAAAAGTCATGAGTGAAGGAGAGTTTGTTACACACTGAGCGAGAATTCCAAAGTGCACAATTAAGAGAGACAGATGGCATGCAGGGAATATTAGTAAGATTAGAGGGGTTTCTGAGTGTAGCAGTCGGGAGGTTTGACTTTCTATAACATGGCGGACCAGGATTGGGAGCAATGTCTCCTGCGACTAGGAGAAGGAGGATAGAAAGAGTGAGCAGATGGTTAAGTGATTTGTGAGAGCGTCTCTGATGTTGAATGGTGGGACTTACTGGATCTGTGCACTTTAACAACGTGAAAAGAGCGTGAGTGCTATACATAGGAGAGGAAAGAAGCGAGGGGCCAATATGGATGGAGTGTATAGAGTTAATGCTAGGGCGGTGGATGTGTGTGAATGCAGCGGCCAGGATTAAAATTACACAAGTGCATATGGTATATATTTGTTGTACTCCTAATGTACAGGGAGTAGATGTATATAAATGTCTTACCTGTCTCCTGCCCTGTCTAACTGCCATGTTATAACTGCCAGTACTTTGATAAACTGTACTTGGATAAAGTGTGCATAAATGCCCCCTGCATAAATGCTATCCCCAAGCTATGTCTGAATATATAGGAGGATAAGACTTAGAACTTTTTTTTTTTTTTTTTTGCTCTCTCTCTTCTCGTTAATCAATCACACTAAATTGAGACACCAGGACCCAATAAAATGTTGTGGTCAAATAAACACATGTCCAGCACTACATGGATCATAAAGCACTTTGAAAAGTTTCTTGACCTCACAACATAAGGGGACAAGCAGAGTAAGTTGAAAAAAAACTATATACCAGATCTAAGCTTGCAGAGTTGAAAACACAGAGATAGCATTCAGGATTAACTGCTTGCTGACATTGAATGGAGACACAGGAGTGGATTCAGAGCAGAGTTTGCAAAAGCTGGTTACCAGATCTAAGCTTGCAGAGTTGAAAACACAGAATAAATTTATATTAGCAAATAAAATAATCAAATGCATATTATACATGCGATCATGCTGCAGTGCAGGTGCCGCCGCTTGCCTGCTGAATGTGATATTTTTCAATACATATTATACATTTATACATATTTTTTCAATACATATTATAGTCAGAATGTAAACTCTGAGTATGAATAGCTAAGCAGAGCACCACGTAAAGACCTCTCCACAGGCCTGCCCTGAAGCACGAGAATCTCATTAATTGAAAACTGAAAATATAGATTAAGAAATAACCACAAGATGGATTTCGTCAAACAAGATATCATTTTAAGCAGTATAACGATGCCAACCTGACACTGTCTTAAGGTTACTGAGCATATTCCTGTTGACAGGTTCCCTTTAAGGTGAATAAATATAGCATTTAAACTTGGGCTGCTCTTTTACCTCGATCCACGAATCCATAAATCTGTCTTCTCAGTTATAACTTTCCATGCTACTGTAACAAGTTGGCACAGGGTGGTGGTTGCGGGCGAGCCCACTAAGTCACAGACAGCGAGCACCCTGGCCCTTGCACATGCAAATAGTGAAAATAACTTGGCACTCAACTTAAGATGTCCTTAATCAGAAGACAAATTTTTATTAATGCAGTCTGTACAACGTTTCAGCCTATATGGCCTTCCTCAGTCCGACTGCTTAAAAATTGGTGGATATATAGCAACAAAGCCTATTCACAGAAAGCGTCTTAATACAGAAAGCCAACACACTTTCTATACTCCATACTACAGAATTTATACTAAGAGCTGATTCAAAGCTTCATTGCTTATCCACCAATTTTTAAGCAGTCAGACTGAGGAAGGCCATATAGGCTGAAACGTTGTACAGACTGCATTAATAAAAATTTGTCTTCTGATTAAGGACATCTTCAGTTGAGTGCCAAGTTATTTTCACTATTTACTTTGGTTTGGGTAACCTACTTGTGCTCCCTGTAGTAGTGCCATGCTATATTATATACTTGCACATGCAAAGACAGACAAAATCAAAGTCCTGTAGCACAGTCATTTACCTTCATCTCATGGTCAATCACAGTGCTGGGGATGCGTCCTCCGGATGCACCACAAGCCAAAATTCTGTTCAAACATTTGAACTTTTAATGAAGATGAGGTAACAGGAGGAAAATAAAGTAACACTTCTTGCACTTTCCCTGCGTCTTCAACTAGTTATACAGCATCAACGGCTCCCATCCTCGTTTTGGGGACCCACATTCTTTCTGCAGTCGCTCCCACAGAACCAACGCCTGTGCGCACTACCCAATAGTCCTTGGCAGTTTATGTCCCCCAGACTGGGGTACTTTCTGCTCCGGGCTATGACAAGTGTCCTGCCTCGGGCAAGCCTGCCTGGGCTCTGCTCCAGGAATAGGAAGCACTTTTTCTATAAGCCTTTTGTACAATCCCCCTTTTGTAACTCCTCCCCAACAGCTTAACTCATTCTGCCCCTAAGCTACAAATGCAATCATTTTACAATGTTGTTGCATTAAGACAGCACATTACACATTAGTATATACACTCACTGGCCACTTTATTAGGTACACCATGCTAGTAACGGGTTGGACCCCCTTTTGCCTTCAGAACTGCCTCAATTCTTCGTGGCAGAGATTCAACAAGGTGCTGGAAGCATTCCTCAGAGATTTTGGACCATATTGACATGATGGCATCACACAGTTGGCGCAGATTTGTCGGCTGCACATCCCTGATGCGAATCTCCCGTTCCACCACATCCCAAAGATGCCCTATTGGATTGAGATCTGGTGACTGAGGAGGCCATTTGAGTACAGTGAACTCATTGTCATGTTCAAGAAACCAATCTGAGATGATTCGAGCTTTATGACATGGCGCATTATCCTGCTGAAAGTAGCCATCAGATGTTGGGTACATTGTGGTCATAAAGGGATGGACATGGTCAGCAACAATACTCAGGTAGGCTGTGGCGTTGCAACGATGCTCAATTGGTACCAAGGGGCCCAAAGAGTGCCAAGAAAAAATTCCCCACACCATGACACCACCACCACCAGCCTGAACCGTTGATACAAGGCAGGATGGATCCATGCTTTCATGTTGTTTACGCCAAATTCTGACCCTACCATCCGAATGTCGCAGCAGAAATCGAGACTCATCAGACCAGGCAACGTTTTTCCAATCTTCTACTGTCCAATTTCGATGAGCTTGTGCAAATTGTAGCCTCAGTTTCCTGTTCTTAGCTGAGAGGAGTGGTACCCGGTGTGGTCTTCTGCTGCTGTAGCCCATCTGCCTCAAAGTTCGACGCACTGTGCGTTCAGAGATGCTCTTCTGCCTACCTTGGTTGTAACGGGTGGCAATTTGAGTCACTGTTGCCTTTCTATCAGCTCGAACCAGTCTGCCCATTCTCCTCTGACCTCTGGCATCAACAAGGCATTTCCGGCCACAGAACTGCCGCTCACTGGATTTTTTTTCTTTTTCGGACCATTCTCTGTAAACCCTAGAGATGGTTGTGCGTGAAAATCCCAGTAGATCAGCAGTTTCTGAAATACTCAGACCAGCCCTTCTGGCACCAACAATCATGCCACGTTCAAAGGCACTCAAATCACCTTTCTTCCCCATACTGATGCTCGGTTTGAACTGCAGGAGATTGTCTTGACCATGTCTACATGCCTAAATGCACTGAGTTGCCGCCATGTGATTGGCTGATTAGAAATTAAGTCTTAACACACAGTTGGACAGGTGTACCTAATAAAGTGGCCAGTGAGTGTATATAAAATGGTAGCAGACCATCAGGGTGCCGCAGGTGAGACAAGTGTCCAGTGCATAGGAGACAGGAGGCACATGAGTGTCCCTGCTACCTCCTTACACTACTCCCTTCTATAATATGGTCATCCCCAGCAATGGTGGCACCTGTAGGCATAAAAACACCTTGTAAAGCATCAATAATACCAATACAGTCTTTATTTGATTCCGCCAATGGGTAAGATGCAACCTCAGCTCCAAGGAGTTGAAGCCCTGAAATTAATGAGTTCAAGTTTCTCTTAAAGCGGTTCAACAGATCCCAACCCCGCGGCTCCTGGGACCCATCTGAGACAAACATACTGGCCCGGTAGCCACTTTAACAACAGTTCTGACCTGGCTCGATTCTTGGGTCTTTCGGCATCAATCCTTCCACCTCCCTCCTTTGATCTGGTTATGGCCAGTGGCGGATTAAGTGGACTATGGGCCCGGGGCTGTTCATAAAACCTGGGCCCCTGTACCCCACTTCCCAGGAAAACATTTTCTGTCAAAATTTTGTGGCTCTTCTCACAAAAACACTGCATATGCTGATTTTTAGGTATACAAATTGTAACATTTGTTAGACCATAAAAACAAAGAAAAATTACTTTTTTCTCACAAGAAATTGTATTGTATGGTCAAACAATATAAATAATATTAAATCGGCTGTTCCCGAATTTGGCGCCCCCCCGGGCGGTGAATGGCCTGCTCGGATGCGAGGTCTGGAAAGGAATAAAATGGCCGCGCTTGGGAGGGGGTACCAGCCTGGCCGGCTACTGGTTAGGGATGTTAATGATTAATCACACAGTCACAGACAGACATTCATTTCTGACACACTGCCTGCGACAGTGCTCCCAGGCAGTACAGACAGTAATGTGCAGGCTCAGCTCCGCCTCCTCTGCCCCTGGCCGCAGTATAAGTTACACTTATATATATATATATATATATATATATATATATATATAAAACAATACCAAATGGAACAATTCGCAATGTACCCCAGGCGAGTCACCATTTGTAAAATTATGACTCAAAGGGGATCGATAATGGACACTCCCACATAACATGTTAACACAAAAAAATGGAGTGAAAGTCCAAAATATTTTAGAAACGTAAGAAATTTATTATACATAAAAATCGTACTGACAATTATAAACAACATCTACAATGAAGGAATCGGGTAATATCAGCTGCTAATTGTCCTGTCCATATAATATTAAGTGAAAAGGAGCCAAGTGCTTCTTGTAATGATGGGCCATAAAACCGGGACACAAAGTGTAGGGAAGAACCCAGGTGCGCACCCTGAGGAACAACCCCGTTATCCCATGCTAAAGTGCTTACCCATCATGTGCTCCAGCCTCCAGGACAAGTGCAGCGCCGCCACGCTGCACTTGCGCTGGTGGCGGCGCTGCACTTGTCCTGGAGCACATGATGGGTAAGCACTTTAGCACGGGATAACGGGGTTGTTCCTCAAATAAATTTCTTACGTTTCTAAAATATTTTGGACTTTCACTCCATTTTTTTGTGTTAACATATAAGTTACACTTAGGCTGTGTGCACACGCTATGGATTAGGTGCGGATTCATCCGCGCGGATTTTGTAAAATCCGCAGGTGAAACCGCAGGTTAAAATACCTGCGGTTTTACCTGCGGATTGCTCTGCGGTTTTGCCCTGCGGTTTGCCATCTCCTCAATAGAGGAGATGGCAAACCGCAGGAGAATCCGCAGAAAGAATTGACATGTCAAAAACCGCTGCGGAACCGCAGCAAAATCCGCAGTGTGTGCACACAGCCTTACACAGGCTGCCTGCGACTGCCTGGCTGCTGTGTGTGTGAGTGTGAGTGACTCTGTGTGACACTGAGGAAGGAAGCCGCCCGCAGGGAGAGCTCAGCAGCTGACTGAGCATGGAGGGAGGCTGGGGAGAGGCAGAGCATCCTCCTCCCAAATGGTGAGTGACCTGTGACCCACCTGCGCTAGCCGCTGCCAAAATTTCCTGCTAATACTCAGTCCTCTTCTCTCCTCACTGTGCCTCGGCCGGCCGCCTCCACGCTTCTCTCCCGAGTCCCACAGCACGGAGAGGAGGAATTTCTGCTCCTGCCATGCTGCGCCGCCCCCACACACGTGCCGCCTGGGGCGGCCCGCCCCCCCCACCCCCGCACCCCCCCGCAACCCCCTTCCTACGCCACTGGGCGGCGGCAGCTCACACAGATGCCGACCGGATTGGCCCCTGCCCTGGGCCCCAAAAAAACCTTGGGCCCGGGGCGACCGCCCCATCCGCCCCTATTAAGATCCGCCACTGGTTATGGCATTACTATAATGCTGATGGGCTACTCTTTTCAATGGAGAAACAGTTCAAGGTTAAAAGAAAGGAGTAAAGTTCAAGGTTAAAATAGTTTAGTTCTTAAGGTAGCCGCACACATAGTCCATAGCAATCAACCCTCATAGGGTTTCAGCCTCATAATCCAGCAGGTGATGCCCAACCATGCGCAAAGAAACTTGAAGGAGAGGAAATCAAAGTCTTTCAACTATGACCGTGATGGTCACCACCGACACCTTGTTCAGGTGCCATACAGGGCTCCTTGCCCTTGAGAGATGCGGAACAGTCTCTTCACTCACATTTATTACCTCAGTGCAACCGGCATAACTTTCTTAAAGGGACCGCATCAGTCAATACATGGCCATTGGTTTGAATAGTGGGTTGCATTGGGACCCTGCAGAACAATACAGGTATGGGCTGAGGATCCACTAGAGGAGGAGTCTCACCTGCTTCTCCCACTCTGTGAACCCTCCAGCAGTGGCCCCATGGCTCACAGAGCTTCCGACTCTGGTGATGTACCTGCAGCCGCTACACTCTGTCCAGGCGCCGCATCCTCCTGTCTAGCTGCAGGAGCTGTGATGCCTGCAGTTGGCTGCTTACAACTCTAGACCTCCTGCAGTCATCCTTCCTTCAGACTGGAGGACATTTTCACAGCAACCGGATATGGCCCTCGGGGCTCCTGCTCCTTTACAAAGGTGACGTGATCCCACAGTTGAAGGGAACCACTATTAGCAATGGATCTGGCATTCACATAAACTTTATCTTCAGTGCTGGTCTCCAGGATAAATCCGTAACCACTTGTGAAGTCAAAGTGCAGAACAATGCCTCTGGTCAACCGTCCAGCCATAGGTCACCCGCCGGGGTGCTGCAGCTCTTTCACTATGCAGCACTCTCACCGCTTCTTCTCCTTGATGACTCCCTGGATCCACTCGGCCTTATCGAGAGAGCACACTCTGTGCTCCTCCAAACACATGCCGGAAGAGGCAGTGTGAGTTGGTGACTATGGCGAGGCCGAAGGGGGTGAGGGCGTAGGAGCTGGTGTGGCCGTCTGGTCAGATGCCGGTCACCTACTCACCGCCGATGCATCAGGTGATGATCTTCTCGCACGGCTGCAGGAGCCATGAACCTTGGTCGCGACGACTCCTCTGAGGACAGCCTCCAAGGTCTTCCGGGCCTTTTCCGGTTCCGGTTCATGTTATGCCATTTCTTTGTCCTCAACCATCTGTTATCCCAGCTGCCTGAAAGGATGCCATTCCTCCAGCTCATCAGTCCACCATGTCTCAAAGCCCAGGCCCGTCTCCACCCGGGCCACAGTTCGCCTTCAGTCCTGGCGGCCGATGCCACTGCAGAACGACATGCTGCGCCTCGGCATAGTATTCAGCAATGGCATCTCATCCCTCGTTACATCCAAAGAGAAGAGAGCAGATAGGCACATACTGTCCCGTGCAACAAAATCCTTTATGGTGGCATCATCGTACCAACAGTAGGCAGATAAAACAAGAGATGAAATACAGACGATGATCATTTTGCGCTTACATTGCGCTTCTACAGGTCATCCCTCGTTACACTGTCTCCCTCTGTCGGGCTCCTCCGGTTCATGGGCGGAGTATCTTCTGGCTGATCCACCTGTTTCCTCACACTCTGCTGATAAAGCTGGAGCTCCTTCACCAGCACCCATTTTGAGTGGGCATTACTCACAAGGAGATGCGGCCTCCTTCCTTTTGGCGCCACATTCCTTCCATGACACCCATGAAAGTTGAAATCACACTTCACTTTCGTGCCACAGACCACCATCTTCTTGTCAGTGTTTGGTGCCAGCTCAAAGTCACAGTGTTCATCGGCCATCTTTAACTCTTTCAGAGCTGTTGCTTTTCCACAAATCCTGGGAGTCTTTTCAATCAGTCTCAAAGCTGCAGGGCTGCTGGATTCGATCTTGCCGACAACGCCAAGTGTAACAAGGTAATCGCAGGAGAGCCCACTAAGTCACAGTCAGTGAGCACCCCGGCTCTTGCACATGCAAAGACAGACAAAATCACAGTCATGCAGCACAGTCATTTACCTCCATCCCACAGTCATTCTCAACACTGGTGATGCGTCCTCCTGATGCACCACAAGTCACAATTCTGTTCCAGTGTTTGAACTTTTAATGAACATGAGGTAACAGGAAGAAAATAAAGTAATGCTTCCTGTGCTTTCCCGCATCAATGGATCCCATCCTGATTTTGGGGACCCACATTCTTTCTGCAGTACCTCCTACAGAACCAGCGCCCATCCACACTGCCCAACAGTTCTTGATAATTTGTGTCCCCTAGACTGGGGTACTTTCTGCTCCAGGCTATGATGAGCATCCTGCCTCGGTCAAGTCTACCCGGGCTTCTCCAGGAACAGGAAGCACTTATCCTAAAAGCCTGTTGTACAATCCCCTTTTGTAACTCCTCCTTAACCCATTCTTCCCTTAAGCTACAAATGTAATCTCTTTACAACGTTTTTACATTAAGACAGCACATTACACATTAAAACATGTATAAAATGGTAGTAGAACATCAGGGTGCCGCAAGTGAGACACGTGCCAAGTGCATAGGAGAGCAGAGGCACGTGAGGGTCCATGCCATCTCCTTACACTACCAAGACTGGTTTCAGGCCCGATATAATCCTATTAATAGATAAAGCTTGTATCCAATGAGGAACATGTGGCAGTCCTATCAGCTGACTAGTTGCTATTTCACTGGTGCTACTGAAAGTGGCCTCTCAGACTGTTAGGGTTGCGAGAAAATATAGTGCCAGGTCAGCGACTGCGTGGGCCACATCATTTACTTCCTTTGCTTCCTTGAGCCCATGTGGACAAGGGGTGTCTGTGTAAAACTGTGCCAAGATGACGTTATGTGTCCACAAAGGGTGGGAACATCACATTGGTGCAAGTGAGATCATACCATGTTAACCCGCCAACGTAATAGTGATGTCTGGTGAGGTGGTGATGTGTGGGTTCAACTAATTTATTTTATTTATTTTAAATCATAATGACAACCCAAAACATCCAAGTGACCCTGATCAAAAGTTTACATACCCCTTTTCTTAATACTGTGTATTTTCCCCTCTAACATCAATGACAGCTTGAAGTCTTTTGTGGTAGTTGTGGATTAGGTTCTTTATTTTCTCAGATGGCAAAGCTTTCCACTCTTGTTGGCAAAAATCCTCCAGTTCCTGTAAATTCCAGGGCTGTCTAGTATGAACTGCACACTTGAGATCTCCCCAGAGTGGCTCAATGATATTGAGGTCAGGAGACTGAGATGGCCACTCCAGAACATTCACTTTGTTCTGCTGTAGCCAACGACAGGTCGACTTGGCCAAGTGTTCTGGAACATCGTCATGTTGGAACGTCCAAGTACGTCCCATGCGCAGCTTCCGGGCTGATGATGGCAAATTTACCTCCCGTATTTGCTGATAATGTGCTGCATTCATCTTTCCTTCAACTTTGACCAACTTTCCTGTGCCTTTGTAGCTCACACATCCCTAAAACAACAGCGATCCACCTCTGTGCCAGGAATTGTGTTTCTTTCATCATAGGCCTTGTTGACCACTCTCCAAATATAACGTTTATGGATGTGGCTAAAAAGCTCAATTTTGGTCTCATCACTCCAAATTACCTTGTTCCAGAAGTTTTGAGGCTAGTCTCTGTGGTGCTTTGCGTATTGTAGGTAACATACTTAGTTGAATTTGTGCAGTAATGGCTTCTGGCAACTCGACCATGCAGCCCATTTTTCTTCAAGTGACTCCTTATTGTGCACCTTGAAACAACCACACTGCTAGTTTTCAGGGAGTTCAGTATTTCAGCTGATGATATTTGTAGGTTTTTCTTTGCATCCCAAACAATTTTCCTGGCAGTTGTGGATGAAATTTTTGTTGGTCTACCTGATCGTGATTTTATTTTTACAGAGCCCCTGATTTTCCATTTGTTAATCACTAGTGTTGAGCGACACCATCTGATATTGAGAAATATCGGATCGGATTGGATCAGCCGAAAAGAATCGGGTATCGCCGATTCCGATACCGGAAGTCCCATTCAAGTCAATGGGACAGAAATATCGGAATTAAAAAAAACTCTTTCTTTGCTTGTACATCCAGTTTGGGAGGGGAGAAGAATGTGGGCGGTGTGTGGGCGGACACTGTGCGTGTCTGTGTGTGCGGGCGGGGTCTGTATGGGCCTCTCGGGGGTCTATGCGGGCCTGACAGGAACCTGTGTGGGCCTGCCGGGGGTCTGTGCGGGCTGTCGGAGGTCTGTGCGGGCCTGCTGGGGGTCTGTGCGGGCTGCCGGGGGTCTGTGCGGGCTGTCGGGGGTCTGTGCAGGCCTGCCGGGGGTCTGTACGGGCCTGCCAGGGGTCTGTGCGGGCTGCCGGGGGTCTGTGCGGGCTGTCGGTGGTCTGTGCGGGCCTGCCGGGGGCCTGTACGGGCCTGCCGGGGGTCTGTACGGGCCTGCCGGGGGCCTGTGCAGGCTGCCGGGGGTCTGTGCGGGCCTGCCGGGGGTTGTGTGTGTGTGCAGGCATCGTCCGATGGGACTACAAGTCTCATCGGGCTATGCCTGCTACAATGACAGTGATTGACACATTAGCCAATGATGGGACAGTAGTAGTCCCATCATCCGGCTAATGTGTTGAATGTAAAAAAAAACCAAAACATACATACTACATACTACATACATACTACATATATACAACATTTATACAACATGCATACATACATACTACATACATACTACATATATACTACAGTCATACAACATACATACATACTACATACATACTACATATATACTACATTCATTCAACATACATACATACTACATACATACTACATATATACTACATTCATACAACATACATACATATTACATACATACTTCATATATACTACATTCATACAACATACATACATACTACATACAAACTTCATATATACTGCATTCATACAACATACATACATACTACATACTACATACATACTTCATATATACTACTTTCATACTACATATATACTACATTCATACAACATACATACATACTACATACATACTACATATATACTACATTCATACAACATACATACAACATACATACTACATATATACTACATTCATACAACATACATAGTACATACTACATACATACTACATACATACAACATACATAAAACATGCTACAGACATAAAACATACATACTACATACAATACATTCATACAATACATACGTATAGACATACAGTACATATAACATAGAGTACCTACTCACCATCACTTGTCACTTTGATCCCCGAAGCCAGTGTCATCTTTAAAAAAAATATTAAAATAACAAACAAGCGATATACTCCCTGATCCGCAGAAATCCACGAGTGTCCCACGACGATCTCCCGTGGAGAACAACAGCATCAGCTGATGCGACCGCTCTCTAGGGACCCCAGGAATACAATGACGGGAGGTAGGTATCCTTCCGCTCTGTATTCCTCCGCCACTGTAAAAAAATAGTCCCTAGTCTCACTTTTGGCATTGCTGTGTGAGAAAGTTCCCATGCAGCTTTTGCCATAAAGTGAGACCAGTGAACTATAGTAACCTCTCAGTGATGCAGTGCAGGAGATCGTCGTGGGACACTCGTGGATTTCTGCAGATCAGGGAGTATATCGCTTGATTATTATTTTAATGTTTTTTAAAGATGACACTGGCTTCGGGGAACAAAGTGACAAGTGATGGTGAGTATGTACTCTTTGTTATATGTACTGTATGTCTATATGTATGTATTGTATGAATGTATGAATGTATTGTATGTAGTATGTATGCTGTATGAATGTAGTATATATGTAGTATGTATTTAGTATGTATGTATGTTGTATGAATGTAGTATATATGTAGTATGTATGTTGTCTGAATGTAGTATATATGTAGTATGTATGTATGTATGTTGTATGAATGTAGTATATATGTAGTATGTATGTATGTAGTATGTATGTATGATGTATGAATGTAGTCTATATGTAGTATGTATGCATGTATGTTGTCTGAATGTAGTATATATGTAGTATGTATGTATGTATGTTGTCTGAATGTAGTATATATGTAGTATGTATGTATGTGTGTTGTATGAATGTAGTATATATGTAGTATGTATGTAGTATGTATGTATGTTGTCTGAATGTAGTATATATGTAGTATGTATGTATGTATGTTGTCTGAATGTAGTATATATGTAGTATGTATGTTGTCTGAATGTAGTATATATGTAGTTTGTATGTATGTATTTTGTATGAATGTTGTATATATGTAGTATGTATGTAGTATGTATGTTTTGTTTTTTGTTTTTTTTTACATTCAACACATTAGCCGGATGATGGGACTACTACTGTCCCATTATTGGCTAATGTGTCAATCACTGTCATTGTAGCAGGCATAGCCCAATGGGACTTGTAGTCCCATCGGACGATGCCTGCACACACACACAACCCCCGGCAGGCCCGCACAGACCCCCGGCAGCCCGCACAGACCCCCCGGCAGGCCCGCACAGACCCCCCGGCAGGCCCGTACAGACCCCCGGCAGCCCGCACAGACCCCCGGCAGGCCCGCACAGACCCCGGCAGGCCCGCACAGACCCCCTGCAGGCCCGTGCAGACCCCCGGCAGCCCGCACAGACCCCCAGCAGCCTGCACAGACCCCCGGCAGCCCGCACAGACCCCCGGCAGGCCCGCACAGACCCCCAGCAGCCTGCACAGACCCCCGGCAGGCCCGTACAGACCCCCGGCAGGCCCGCACAGACCCCCGGCAGCCCGCACAGACCGCGCATCATGATGACATCATTTCAGCAGCCAATCACAGCCACAACACTGGCTCATTGCATTATGGGAACTTACGATTCCTGTATCCGATATTGTAAAAATATCGGTACTCGGTATCGGAATTCCAATACAGCGAATATCGGCTGATACCCGATATTTGCAGTATCGGAATGCTCAACACTATTAATCACAGTTTGAACACTGCCGACTGGCATGATCAATTCCTTGGATATCTTTTGTATCCCTTTCCTGTTTTAAACAGTTCAACTACGTTTTCTTGTAGATCATGGAATCATAGAATCATAGAATCGTAGAGTTGGAAGGGACCTCCTGGGCCATCTGGTCCAACCCCCTGCTCAAAGCAGGATTCGCTAAATCATCCCAGTCAGATGTCTGTCCAGCCTCTGTTTGAAGACTTCCATTGAAGGAGAACTCACCACTTCTCGTGGCAGCTTGTTCCACTCATTGATCACTCTAACTGTCAAAAAGTTTTTTCTAATATCTAATCTGTGTCTCCTCCCATTCAGTTTCATCCCGTTGCTTCTAGTCTTTCCTTGTGCAAATGAGAATAAAGTTGATCCTTCTACAATGTGACAGCCCTTTAGATATTTGTAGACAGCTATTAAGTCTCCTCTCAGTCTTCTCTTTTGCAAACTAAACAATCCCAAATCCTGCAACCTTTCCTCATAAGACAGGGTTTGCAGACCAGTCACCATTCTGGTTGCTCTTTTCTGAACTTGCTCAACTTGCATCAACTTGTTTGTTGATGTCATTTTTAAAATGCGGTGCCCAAAACTGGACACAATATTCCAGATGAGGTCTGACCAAAGAGGAGTAGAGGGAAATAATGACTTCACGTGATCTAGACTGTATGCTTCTGTTAATACATCCTAGAATTGCAAATGCCTTTTTTGCTGCTGCATCACAGTGTTGACTGATATTCAGTCTGTGATCTATTAGTATACCCAAGTCTTTTTCACATGTGCTGTTGCTTAGCCCTATTCCTCCCATTCTGTATATGCTTTTTTCTTTTTTA
Source organism: Dendrobates tinctorius (assembly GCF_039654945.1). Taxonomy (NCBI): domain Eukaryota; kingdom Metazoa; phylum Chordata; class Amphibia; order Anura; family Dendrobatidae; genus Dendrobates; species Dendrobates tinctorius. The sequence goes on from NW_027361737.1 coordinate 16,712,664, forward strand.
TTGTCCAGCTGCAGTACTTTGCATTTTTCCCTGTTAAAAACCATTCTGTTAGTTGCTGCCCACTTCTCCAGTTTATTTATATCTTTTTGAATCCTCTCTCTCTCTTTTCTAGTATTAGCTATCCCTCCTAGCAATTCTTTTTCTTTCCCCATGAGTCACAATCCAGAAACATCAGTGGCTGGATGAAAGATGCAACAGTCTGTTTGAATCCCAGAAATTCATTCAGCTTTTATGCACACATACTGATTACAAGCAAACAGGTCACAGGTGAGGATATTACCTTTAGTACCCATTCAAATCCATTTGTGTCAACTTCTGTGCATGTAATCAAGCCAAACTCAACAGGGTATGTAAACTTGTGATCAGGGTCATTTGGATGTTTTGGGTTGTCATTATGATTTAAAAAGAGAAAACAGTAGTTGGACAATAAATGGCTTCACCCAACCAGTAACCATGAGTGAAGAAAAAGTTTTGGTTATCATTCATGTTCTCTGACAAAAAGGCAAGAATGCAAAAATTCTGCCTGGGTATGTAAACTTTTAAGCACCACTGTAGTTTGACCACTGGAACCACTGCAACTGCCAGAACTCAGAACTCACTCTTTGGATATTCTGACCTAAAATATCCCCTCTTTACCTCACTTTCCTACTAAATACCCTTAATCCTCTGCCCCCTTTTTCCACTCCACCAATGACCACCCTGTAAGCCCGTAAGCATTTCAAATTGAACCTCACATCTAATGCCAGTCACGAGGTGCTTTGTTTTAATTTTCATGTGCCTCCAGACCCTTTCTATCATTTGAGTGGGTCTAACAAGCTGCAAAAATACAGAGAATTTTCATGCTGCAAAAATAAAAAAAAGCATGCATTGATGGTTAAAATATGTATGGGAAAAGTAGCATGTGCATGAGATTTTAGAAATATAATTTCATTTACTGGTATTGCAAAGCGCAGCATTTTTTACAAATGAAAAAATACACTACAAAAACGTAGGGTGTTTGTTCATTCTAAAATGAAGAGTCTACAGTCTACTAGTTGGCATGCTCCAGCACTAAAAGCAAGGGCCGGTGCCAGCACAGCCCCTGGCTCTTTAGCCACCAAAATGTTGTGATTGCAAGCGATTACAACATTTAGAAGGAAGACAGAGGGACAGGAGCTCCCTCTGCCTTCATATTGACACTCCTACGATGTCACTGTGAGGTTGATCATTGCCATGGTGACCCTTGGTTGTTATGATGACCCCCAGATCACCAAGCTACGGAAAGCTTTCTGTGCAGGTATAAAGCATTGCAATGCATTAGTGAAAATCTCATAGAAGGACTAAGTACAAAATTAAAAACATAGCAAAAATATGAAAAAACTAAATTACAAAAAAAAATATTACACTGATAAACACACGTTTGATTTAACAAAATAAAAATGAACAAAAAGTAGTAATTCATTATAGTGAATAGATCCCTTGGGGGTTTCATATGAATCATGTAATTAAGAGATTTAGATGGACACCCTGATGTAAGTGCTCAGCATAGAGTGCATGATAAATGTGATCCAAAATTTTATGAAAGATGTTCCCAGCAAAAGTATCAACTCAATCCACAAAAAAAGCAAGTTCAGGTCTGTCATCTGTTAATGGAAATATAAAGGGCTTCCACATTACTGTTAGTACAAAGACTTTTGAGAAACACTATGGCTCCTCGTCCCACAAAAGAAATTCAGCAAATTCTGTACTCCCAAATGCAAATGCTCCTTACCTTCTCAGCCCTATAGTGTGTCTAAGCAACATGTAGATTCCACATGTTTGGTAGGAATATAATTTATAATTTAGCACTTAAAGCTCTGTATATGGAGCCCGCAAACTATTCTAGGTAAATTTGTGCACCATGAGGAAAATAGCACAGCACTGTACAGCCATACATGGGGTAAATTTTTGTGGTAAAAATGTAATAATTTTTTATTCACAGCCCAATTGCAGAAAATTCTAGGGTATTGGCATAGTCAGGAGAAACAAACTGAGGCCCCTTTTTTTCCTATTAGCCCTGAGAAAAATTAAAAACTTGGGGCTAAACGAACATTTTAATGGTAAAAGTGTAATTATTAAACATGCTTGGCTAAGGTGTTGTCTGAGCATGCTCGAGTGGTAATCGAGTGACTTCGGCGTGCTGGAATAATTTGTTCGACAGCCACAACACACACAGGAATTGCCTAACAAATAGGCAATATGTTGCGGCTGTTGAATCTGAGGCTAAAAGAACATTTTTCTGCTATTAGCAGATGCCATGTCGCGTTTGAAGAGCCCCTGATGCGCTCCTTCCCTTTCGATCCCTGCTGTGTGCCCAAACAATAGTTTTCCCCCATATATGAGATATTGGCATGCTCAGGAAAAATTGAACAAAATATATGGTTCATTTTCTCCTGTTACCCTTGCAAAATCAGAAAAAAATTAGGTCTAAAGGAAAATTTTGTGAAAGAAAAGTGAAGGCTTATTTTTTCCTTCCACATTCCAAAAATTCCTGTGAAGCACCTGAAGGGTTAATAAACTTCTTGAATGTGGTTTTGAGTTCCTTGAGGGGTGAAGTTTTTAGAATGGTGTAATGTTTGGGTGTTTTCTGTCATATAGGCCCCTCAAAGTCACTTCAAGTGTGAGGTGGTCCCTAAAAAAATGGTTTTGCAAATTTTGTTGTAAAAATTAGAAATCATTGGTCAACTTTTAACCCCTAACAAAAAATATATGTTTCCAAAATTGTGCTAATGTAATGTAGACATGTGGAGAATGTTATTTATTAACTATTTTGTGCAATATGACTCTCTGGTTTAAGGGCATAAAAATTAAATTTTGAAAATTGCATCATTTTCAAAATGTTCGCTAAATTTCCATTTTTTCCACAAATAAACGCAAGTTATAGTGAAGAAATTTTACCAATATCATAAATTATAGTTTGTCACAAGAGAACCTTTCTCAGAATCACCGGGATACGTTGAAGCGTTTCAGAGTTATGACCTCATAAAGTGATACTGGTCAGAATTGTAAAAATTGGCCTCGTCATGAAGGCGAAAAAAAGCTTCGGAGCCCACATTTTCCCGGGACATGTCAGCTGAACCTTCACCTGGCCGCAGGACACAAGTGAAATTCACGGCAGGAGACTTAGGACCCATTTTCTTAATGGTAATATATAACTTAACTTTCTCCCATTGCTGTTTTTCTACTACCAGCACTGTAATAATAAGGTATAATTCATCTGGTGACGACTATATATTTTGGTATGTATTTTCTCATTATACGAGCGGCACCTCCATATATGTATATAGTGGGACATTTGTGAAATCCACAGCAGGAGAATTGGGACCTTTCCCCTTACAGATATATCTTGAGAAAGGTGTTAAAAAGCCGAAACATTGACGAATTATCTGTTTTTATTTTGGGTCTGATGAACTATGAATCTTCATATGCGTTTATATCTACTATTTAGAACTAAGGGTACCGTTACACTAAGCGACGCACCAGCTATCCCGACAACGATACGACCTGGTAAGGATCGCTGGTGCATCGCTACATGATCGCTAGTAAGCTGTCAAATAGGCAGATCTACTCAATGATGCAGCAACGATGCGGCGATCCATATAACGACCTCGGCGGTCTTTGTGATCTTGTCACACAGCAGCTATTGTGATGACTCTCGCCTGCGTCCATGAGTTCTGCGTCGCCAACGAGGTCACTCATTGGCATCAAACACAGCGATGCATGCTGGCCAGCCAATGATCAAAAAATGGCCTGGGACATTTGAGCACGATCAGCGATATCCAGCGGGGAGGGTGGTCGCCGCTATGTGTCACACATAGCGAGATTGCTAGCGAGATTGCTGTTGCGTCAAAAAATCGGTGACTTTTCCGCGATCTCGATAATGATCTCATTATGTGAGACACGGCCTTAAGAATTTATCATCACAAAATAAATTTTTTTTTTTCACTTTGAGTGTTGGAGGTTTTCACATTTTCTATGTGCCCGGAATAGCCGCGATCCACCCGCAGCTATTAACTAGTTAAATGCCACTGTCAAATGCTGACAGCAGCATTTAACTCTGGCCATCAGGCAGGAAATCCGCCCACCGGTGACCCCCATCACGTAATTGCCGGTCACCAAATCGTTGACATGACAATCAAAGGTCTCCTGGAGACCTCTATGGTTGTCAGTTTTGGATGGCTGTGAGTGTCATCTGGTGGTCGGCACTCATAGCAAGTGAATAATTTTGCTATATAGAGGCGATTTGATCATCATCTCTATGTAGCAGAGCTGATCGAGTTGTGGCAGCTTCTAGTCTCCCATGGAGACTATTAAAGCATGTCAAAAGTAAAAAAAAAAATGTTTTTAAAAATATTTTAAAAAATATATAAAAGTTCAAATCACTCCCCTTTGCCCCATTCAAAATAAAACAATAAAAAATCAAACATACACATATTTGGTATCGCAGAATTCAGAATCGCGCGATCTATCAATAAAAAAAGGATTAACCTGATCACTAAATGGTGTAGCGAGAAAAAAGTCAAAACGCCAGTATTACTTTTTTTGGTCACTGCAACATTGCATTAAAATACAATAATGGTGATCAAAAGACCGTATCTGCACCAAAATGGTATCATTAAAAACATCAGCTCTGTGTACAAAAAATAAGCCCTCACCCAACCAGAGATCATGAAAAATGGAGACGCTACATGTATCGGAAAGTGGTGCAATTTTTTTTATTGTTTTTTAGCAAAGTTTGGAATTTTTTTTCACCACTTAGATAAAAAAGTACCTAAATAGAAAAAAATCAGGCAGCACTCCAGTTCAAGGAAAAATTGTGGACTTTAATCCAGCACCAAGTGGTGCAACGTTTTGACCTCACAGCATGGTCTTCGTCAAGCATTGATGTTTGACAAAGACCGTGCTGTGAGGTCGAAACGTTGCACCACTTGGTGCTGGATTAAAGTCCACAATTTTTCCTTGAACTGGAGTGCTGCCTGATTTTTTTATATTTGTATTTTTGCGTTGGACAACCGCATTACTCAGGAAGTATTGCACCCAAAATCTGCTCAAGTTTGTGCTGCTGTCTGTTTTTTCTATTTAAAAAAGAACCTAGACATGTTTGATGTCTATGCACGCTTAGTGACCTGGAGAATCATAATAGCAGGTCAGTTTTAGCATTTAGTGAACCTATTAAAAAAGCAAACCAAAAAACAAGTGTGGGATTTCACTTTTCTTGCAATTTCACCGCACCTGGAATTTTTTTCCCGTTTTCTAGTACACAACATGGCAAAAATAATGGTGTCGTTCAAAATTACAACTCGTTCCCCAAAAAAACAAGCCCTCATGGCCATATTGAAGGAAAAATAAAACACTTATTGCTCTGAAAAGAAGGGTAGCAAAAAACAAAAACGCAAAACCTAAAATACTATCAGCATTGGCACCATATGGAGGAGGATTGTCACAAGACTTGAGAAACAAAAAAAATTCCCTACACAAGAAAGCTGAAGGCTACAACAAGGTCAGCAAAACATTACTTGTCATTTAGAATACTCTAGCAAAAGTGATACAAAAATGTGACATTTAAAAACTGCAGCCATCTCACAGAGACATACAGTCCAACTACGGAAGTTAACACCTAAACAGGATTATCTTCTAATGAGAAGGGTTGAAGAAAATTGACTTGCAAGTTCACTGCAGTTAGCAGAAGATGTAGAAAGCCAAATCAGGGTGAGTGCTTCTCGTGACACAATACTGCATAAAAATGTCATGCATGTGTGTGATCCACAAAGGAAGCCTCTTCTACAGCCCATGCGCAAAAAGTCCTCCTACAATTTGCCAGGGCTCATTCTGAAAAATATGAAGCTACTGGGACTCTATATTCTGGAGTATCAGGTAAGAAATGTGGCACAACTGGTGTGGTGCACAGGTAGGGTCCCAAGCCAATAAAGTGAATAAACAAAACCTGGCACTCAACTTTGTTTGTTGATTAGTAAAGATTTTATTGAGTAGTCAGTGGTACAAATAACACACGTTTCTGTCTAACTCGACCTTCATCAGTATACTGACAAGAGACAAAAAGAATATAAAAAATAAAGAATAGTACGGTCTACATGTGACTCTTGCATGAACTGACAAAAAAATGCATAGTATATAGCCATTTAAGATAACCTGTAACAGCTACAAAAAACCGTATGTATAAATATGTATATTTGAAAAATGCCATCAGATAATGATATACATAAATCAAGAAAAAGATTATACAAAAAAGAATTTCTCAAATAAATGAAAAATGGAAGGAGTGAAAACATGAAAGGAAAAAATGAGAGAAAAAAAGGAGAGGATATTCTGGAGTAATGATGTAACGTGGCATGCTGCGGTAACCATTGGCAAGTCAATCGTCTGTAGCGCTCAAGCACATTACATGAAAGTGGAGGTCCTGGCTGGGGGTGTGGACTTGTGCTGTGAGGGCAGGCCGCATGTCACCATTGTTATCGGTTTACCAGGACCAGATGTTACACAGTTCAGTGAGCGAGACCCCCTTTCACAAATAAACTCTTTATTGAACAATTACTTGGCAAGGGTTATATACAACAGATTGTGGGTATAAAGAAGAACATTTCTATTGTAACGCTATGCATTTTCCACACAGTATCCTTTCTTAGTAGTTTATTCCAGGGATTTCTATAGCCTCTGTTTATCCCTACTTCACCATAATCCATCTTTAACGCTACAGTCCTGATCAACAAGTATTCTTTACTTGCTCTGCAGTTCTGCATCCTCTTTCCACTACTGGCGACCTGGAACTCCCACTCGGGACCCCTCACTAATCCAAGTCAGTGAGTCCTGTTTAGGCTCATTACTTTCTGGGTTGCAAGCTTGGAGTTTCATGGCTAGGCATCCTCTCCTAGGACCCGTCTCCAGAACGCCACTCTGTCTCTGTCAATTATATTCAGAATCTCTCTATCCCTTCTCTTCAGTCTCCTCTCATTTAAGGTCACCCTGAAATGTTGCACTGTCCACCTTGGACCTTGTAGTACACTCACTACACACTCAAGGCATTATCTGTCTTCCTAGCAGGAAACAGTCACTTTCTCTTACACTATCACCTTCCCACTGTGGGCTAACCCCAACTATTAACTATTATTGTTTCTATAGTGAATTCTATATATATATATATATATCTAGAGCACATCAGAATTCACCATATCCAACACAGCTCACATTTCAAATCAATACACATTATTTCACATTTCAAATCAATTTTACATTACCCACACTTCAGCAACAAAACTGGTTTCTCCAAGGGGGACATGTGGCATCTTTACAATGAGACAAAGATAAATGTATTTGGAACTGATGGCTTCAAAACTGTATGATGTCACAAAGGCGAGGCTTACACAGAAAGATATGTGGTGCACAAAGTGAAACATGGTGGTGGCAATATCCTTATAAATTCACAGATATACTGCCCTATATTGAAAGGGAAGATGCTATTATCACTCCATGTCCTTGGTAGACAAGCACTTTTCCAATATGACAGTGATCCAAAGCACATATCTAAGTATCAGGATCCTGTCAGGCCTGGCGGACTGCCGCAGCTGAACAGCGTAACTCACCCAGACTACGGAAGGGCCCGGGGTCCGATACTGCATGGAAAGTTCAGGCAACAGGACCTGAGACACTGAAAGAAGTTTAGCAGTACAAGGACCTACGATCATGTGACCACAGGGGGCGTGGCTTAGCGTCCTGCTGCAGGATAGGGTTCTATTACAGGAATCCTGGAGCAAAGGCTAGGAAAACTCAGGTCAGACAAACGGGGGTCATACACGTGGAGGACGGCATGTTACCAGAGGGACAAGCAGAGAATAGTCAAAACGTAAGCAATGAATCATGCACAGAGATAGCAATGCAGTACAAGGGAGGCAGTCAGAGAGTAGTCAGGTCCAAGGCAAAAGAGTCATACACAGGAATAGCAGAGCAGTATAAAAGGAACAGGCAGAACTCGTAACAGGGACAGAACCGGATCAAAACCAAGCAAGCACAAAGTATCACAGTCACAAAGCACACCAGGGTCACACACTCGGCCAAGGGTCTGAGTAAAAGCGACGAGGAATGAGCCCACAATGAGGCTATAAAAAGCCTCCCAGAATCTCAGAGTGAGGCTGTCCACATTAACCTCTGCACTACCTAATTCCACAAGCTGAGCAAACCATGACACTAAGGCCACTGTTGCATTTCTGAACAAGAACGGTAAAAGTGATTCAGTGCCCATTTACGTCTACTGATATGAACCTTCTGACGAAGTTGAGCATCACTCTCTATTCAGCATTCAGGCTCTAAAACAGATTGTTATTGGAGAATGGAAAAAATAGATGTTGCAATTTGTCACTAATTTGTTCATTCCATGCCTAGAAGACTTGATGCGGTTCTTAAAAATCATGGTGGAAACACAAAACATTTTGGCATCAACCAATTTGAGGGAAACTTCCTTTTTTAGCAACCCTGAAAGGAGAAGTTAAAGGAGGCACTTTTGGTCTTCATCTGGTGAATGATGGCATATGGGATCTCTAAAATATATGCCGGGAGCTTTTCCCAGCGTATTTGTTCCTCGTATTCTGGACTTAGCCATAGAATCTAACAGAACATGAAAAAAAAATTAAAAGCAAAGTGCTTGTGATGTGATTTGGAGGCTGAAATGTTCTTAGTACTACTAGTTTCTACTTAAAAACACATGTTCATAAAGGAATACACTTGTGAATCTCAATGTTTTTCCTCTCGTTACTCTCCAAAGCTGTAGTTAGTATTTGCTTTTTATGGGGCAAAAGATTCAAAGTGTTGCCTTCACCCAGAAACTAAATACATTGGCTCAGGCAAAATGGCTTTTTGTTATCCCCCTGATGCCCAAAAACTCAGGGCAAATTCCCTAATTCCCTTCCTCCATCTACATCCCTGGAAAATGAAGAGTAACAAAGTATTGTTTTAGTGATTTTTCTGCTTTTTGCATGGTTTATATCTAGCATTGCAGATTCCGTAATGAAGGCAAAACATTACGAATGTTACACTCATATATGCGTAAACCTAAGAAGACTTCTTTAGTCAATCAGCACCAATCACTGTGTGTGGATGGAGGTCTATGATAGATAATGCCTGACACAATATAAAACACAAGCCGCCTGTAGAAAGTAAAACTTTTTTCCTTCGGCTTTTAATGTTTATGTCCTAATTGTTCAATAATACATTAAATAATAAAGTGCTACATTTAAGCAAAGAAGACATCAGTCACCCAGAGAGTGAGTGGTAGAAAGCTCTCCCTTTAATCTGACACGGCAGGCAACAGGCCGCAACCGCAGCACATTTGGATGGGGTAATTTATACAGAAATTACTCAGCCTGACTCAGTTTAATTACACAGATCATTGATGGAGTAAAGCAGAAGTATTGCTTTTTCATATTAATTGCAACCAGACATTTAGAGAGGTGGGAAAACTTCCATTCTTTGCCCCTTAGAGTCATTTTTTTATATATTTTTTTGCATATATATCACTGCAGGCTCTGAAGCAGTTAATGTTAAACCAGAGAACTCATCTGGTGCCCCAGATCCTTTCTGACAACTGCCCTGTTAATCAAGCACATTATTTTTCTATAGCAATAAGTATTCTAGCAGCGCACATCTGGAAGCAATTGTGCAACGCATGGTATTCCCAGCTCGCACAGCGCACATATCACTATTCTGCTCCAGATTCTTCACTCTACTCAACAATGCCCTGGCATTTATTATTATTCTCAGCAGTAAAGATATTTGTTCATATTCTAAAGTAGAAAATTCATAATTTTGCTTAGGAAAATCATTACATAATTGTACTTACCTAAAAAAAATAACAAAAAAAAAAAACAATAACTCTTCTGGTTAATCCATCCTGTCCTCAAATTATTTTTTTTTAATTTCACATTAAAGAATACTTTATAGCTATCCAGAGCCCTTGTACTTAAGAAACCACGTGTCATTTAAGTATAGTTAGTACTCGTCCAGTGTTAGCCGAAACCTGACAATTGATACAAGCTGCTTTATCCACAGGATCCACCACATAACAGGCACAGTTTGCATGTTTTCAACCGGGTATGTTTAAATATGATACGGTTCGGTGTGTCATTAAAAAATATAATGTATTATTTAATTTTTGCCAAGGACTGAGCCACACGGTAGACTAGCTGTCAGGTTTCCTTTAAAGAGAGTTGCTGCTAGACATGTGTGGTAGGGACTTTTTTCAGAACACCAAAAAGATCAGAAGCCTGAAAATGGACCTGTTGGATCCTTGAAAGGGTTGTCCGGTTCTAACTGATAAGTTTGCAGTCACTCTGTGTGACTGTGTAGGGAAGGTGGACTGATGTACAGACCTGTCTGCAGTAGGAAGGCAAAGGTGTAGTGTATTGTAGGTGGACTGTTATAGTGAAAGATGGGAAACAGCTGGTGATAAAAAGGAAGAGTGTAATATTGGAGTTTGACCACAAGAGGGCAGTGGAGAGTTGTGAGGATAGGACTAAACAGCAGCCATTGGCTAAAGAAACTGTCAAGTCATGGGGGGCGGGGTTACCAGAACGACAAGGATATAAAAGAGGGAGAGATGGTTCTGGAAGGGTCAGTCAGTGAGAGGAGTGCAGGCGACAGGAAGATCTGCTGAGGAGAAAAGACAGGAAAGAAGCTCCGGAGGGGGCTGACAGCTGAGACGGTCAAGGGGGGTGGCCCCGACGATAGAAGCCGCAGACAGAAACAGCCTGGGGGTACCACAAGGTGGACAGACTCGGACTGGTGAAGTGCTGCAGTAGATAGGCCTAGGGCGGCTGCAGTAAAAGAGCCGTGGAGGTCGTCACACGGAAGTCAGGAGGAAGTGAAGGTACCCGGGCCTGTGTGCGGAGAGTGTAAACTGCTGTCGTGTGTTACTGTGGTCGTCGTTACGACGGCTAATAAAGATGACCTGTTGGACATGATCCTGTCTCTGTCTCGAGTCTGTCTGCGGCAAATAGCGGACCACCGCCCTGTTGGTTACCCTACCTACACTTGGCATAGTCGGCAGGATCTTCACCGCGAATACAACATCTTCAGCGGTAAGCCTGCACCGAAGATTCAAAGGACCCAAGCTGCACGGGTTGAAGATTTTTTTTTCTTTCTTTTCCCCTGTGGATTACAAAACTGGACTGTTTAGGATTGCTGGTTTTTAACAGGTGGATCCGGAGCGGAAAAAAGGACTTAATAAAATGGTCGTGGCATTCCAGTGCCAGAAAGAAGTGCAGGAGTTTGCAGCTACACTGGACAATCTGGGGCTTTGTCAAACCCGCCCCTGGGGGGAGCGGCATGTATCTGGAGATAGCCGCCCCTCCATGCTGGGCCCTGGAAGATGGGTGGAGTGGCCGCTCAATGCCCCACCCAAGAACGGGAGTGGCCCAGGTGGAGAGACTGGGTGCGGCTGCTTGGCGCCATTAAGCTTCTGGAAGTCGGACGTGATGTGACGCTGCAGCTGCCATGGCCTCGGACGCCTGGAATGGCGGTGGCGTCAGGAGATCGAGTCCCGTCAGGAGATCTGCCCCTGGGAGCCCCTGCCGATGCCCTGGATGTGTGCCAGAGAGGAGGAACGACCTTGGACTTCACTGGAGCCACCTCTGGAGGAAGCAGTCTGGAGGCTCCCCGCAGAACCATCGGGCCTAGAGGCTAGCCTTGCCGGATGGCGGGGTGAAGATTGGAGGCTGCGGGAGGAACTGCAGGGTAGCCTGTCGGAGGTCACGGTGCCGGGAAAGGTGAGAGCTCCCCCTGCTCTGCTGGCCACTCCGCAAGTGGCCCCCACCACTCGGCCTCCCCGCGCGGCCTCCTGCTTTTCAACGGCCTCGGCTGCGGAGGGCTTTGCTGCCTCCACTGGGCGGACCGATGCTCTCACCCACCACCCTGAGCTACCCCCCCCGACTCTGCTGCATTCCACCTGTCAACAGTGGCCTACCATCCGAGGCCTGCCGCCACTGTGGTCCTGCTCCAGAATACCGCTGCAGTTGAGCAGAAGTCGCAGACAGAGACAGCCAGGGGGTACCACAAGGTGGACGGACTCGGACTGGTGAAGCGCTGCAGTAGATAGGCCTAGGGTGGCTGCAGTGAATGAGCCATGGGGGTCATCACACGGAAGTCAGGAGGAAGTGAAGGTACCCGGGCCTGTGTGCGGAGAGTGTAAACTACTGTCGTGTGTTACTGTGGTCGTCGTGACAACGGCTAATAAAGAAGACCTGTTGAACATGATCCTGTCTCTGTCTCGAGTCTGTCTGTGGCAAGAAGTGGACCAGCCTCCTGTCGGTTACCCTACCTACAACTGCAGACATATGAATCCCCCCAGCACACACACTGTGTGCTACTGGGATTCGCTGGTTTCTGACCCAGGACAGAAGAGCAAGTATGAGTTACACATACTTCCAGCTAGGGCCTGTCGAGTGGACGTGGCCTCACTCCATACACTTATATTCAACTAGGCCACACTCTTCTAATGATGCAGCCATCCAATAGGTGTGGCCAACTAGAGGACGTGGACTCCCTTTAAGCAAGTGTATGAAAGTTAGGTCTCGCCCACTGGCCAGGACTATGTATTTCTCATACATACCCTTCGATTCCTGCTCAGACACCAGCAAATGCCTGCAGCGCACAGTGTGACTGCAGACTTATCATTTAATGTACACCATTTATGTCAATTTATGCTTATGTATGTGTATCTCATTCATTCATGACAGAAGATATGTTCTGTACATACATATGATTGTGTGGCTAAATTTGGCTATTGATCGCATTGCTCCCAGCAGATGCATATGTGATTATTATTACTGTTTATGTTCGCAGCACATGATGCAGTTTTCCTATTTCATTCCATCTAATACCTCATTTTGCATTTATGCACCTTGTTTACGTACTTAACCTTTTGCACAGTGTTCACAATATGAGCGCATGCATGCTTTCTCCCAGCGTCCTGCTCTGAGCGCCTTCCTGTTTTCCCAGGCCTGGTGTGGTTGCTTGGTTATGGCCAGGCACCGGCCGTCCCACGCGACCATATCAGGCTGACGGGCGGAAGAACAGCTGCGGGACCTTGTGACGTTAGTGCGCATGCGCCGTCTCTTTGATCGTGATTTGTTCCTTTCTGACCATGTGATTGGAGGAACCAGATATATAGTATGTGGAGGGATATATGAAACATTAAGCCGCACTCCATGAAGAAGCAACAAACTGCGAAACGTATGTTGGGGAAACTGGCCAGCGCACTTTCCTAAGTACATCCATGGGTAATTGTTAAACTACTCTTTTTGTTCATGTCACTATCCTCCTCACAATTGTCTGACTGATGTCCACTATGTACCTTTGGGTTTGTTTACCACCCGGGTTACTGATATTTTAGTGTGTTCTTTAACATGGATGTGGAGCTCATTCAAACTTTGCCACAGTGCATGGACTGTTAGAGAACCACTCCCATGAAAACTCACACTGAGCAATCTAGAAATACCAACTGTGCACTTTCCATTTATGTTTCACTGAATACTTGATTTTTTAACCCCTTCACTACCAAGGGTGGTTTGCACGTTAACTCCCGGGCCAATTTTTACAATTCTGACCACTGTCCCTTTATGAGGTAATAACTCTGTAACGCTTCCATGGATCCCGGTGATTCTGACATTGTTTTCTTGTGACATATTGTACGTCATGACAGTGGTAAAATTTCATTCATATAATTTGCGTTTATTTGTGAGAAAAATGGAAATTTGGCGAAAATTTTGAAAATTTCGCAATTTTCCAACTTTGAATTTTTATGCCCTTAAATCACAGAGATACGGCATAAAAAAACTTGATAACTAACATTTCCCACATGTTTACTTTTCATCAGCACAATTTTGGAACCAAAATTTTTTTTTGTTAGGAAGTTATAAGGGTTAAAAGTTGACCAGCGATTTCTCATTTTTACAACACCATTTTATTTTTTGGACCACATCACATTTGAAGCCACTTTGAGGGGTCTATATAATAGAAAATACCCAAAAGTGACACAATTCTAAAAACTGCACCCCTTAAGGTGCTCAAAACCACATTAAAGAAGTTTATTAACCCTTTTGGTGCGTCACAGGAATTTTTTTGAATATTTAAAAAAAAATGAACATCTAACTTTTTTTCACAAAAAAAATACTTCAGGTTCAATTTTTTTTATTTTACCAAGGGTAACAGGAGAAATTGGACTGCAAAAGTTATTGTGCAATTTGTCCTGAGTACGCTGATACCTGATATGTGGGGGGGGAACGACTGTTTCGGCGCATGGCAGAGCTCAGAATAGAAGGAGCGCCGTTTGACTTTTTCAATGCAAAATTGGCTGGAATTCAGATCGGACGCCATGTCACGTTTGTAGAGTCCCTGATGTACCTAAACAGTGGAAACCCCCTACAAGTGACCCCATTTTGGAAACTAGACCCCCCAAGGAACTTATCTAGATATGTGGTGAGAACTTTGAACCCACAAGGGCTTTACAGAAGTTTATAACGTACAGCGGTACAATTAAAAAATCATATTTTTTCCACAAAAATGATCTTTTCACCCCAATTTTTATTTTCCCAAGTGTAACAGGACCCTAAAAGTTATTGTGCAATTTGTCCAGAGTACGCTGATACCCCACATGTGGGGGTAAACCACTATTTGGGCGCATGGCAGAGCTCGGAAGGGAAGCAGCGCCATTTGACTTTTTGGCTGGAATTGAGATCGGATATCATGTCGCGATTGGAAAACCCCTGATGTACCAAAACAGTGGAAACCCCCCACAAATGACACCATTTTGGAAACTAGACCCCCTAAGGAACTTATCTAGATGTGTGGTGAGAACTTTGAACCCCCAAGTGCTTCACAGAAGTTTATAACGCCCAGGCGTGAAAATAAAAAAATATTTTTTTTCCACAAAAATGATATTTTTTCCCCCAAATTTTTATTTTCCTAAGGGCAACAGGAGAAATAGGACCCCAAAAGTTGTTTTGCAAATTGTCCTGAGCAGGCTGATACCCCATATGAGGGGGTAAAACACTGTTTGGGTGCATGGCAGAGCTTGGAAGGGAAGGAGCACCATTTGACTTTTTCAACGCAGAATTGGCTGGAATTGAATTTTGGGTGGTGCGTTTACGCTGTTCCGGGTGCAGTAAAATTTATAAGGCTGTTTTATTCTTCGGGTCAGTACGGTTACAGCGATACCTCATTTAGGTCGTTTTTTTATGTTTTGGCGCTTTTATGCAATGAAAACAATTTTATATAAAAAATAATTATTTTTGCATCACTTTATTCTGCGAGCTATAACTTTTTTATTTTTTTGCTGATGATGCTGTATGGCAGCTCATTTTTTGCGGGACAAGTTGACGTTTTCAGCGGTACCATGGATATTTATATGCGTCTTTTTGATCGCGCGTTATTGCACTTTTTGTTCGGCGGTATGATAATAAATCATTATTTTTTGCTTCGTTTTTTATTTTTATTTTTTAAGGGGTTCGCTTAAGGGGTTAACTATTGGGACAGTTTTATAGGGCGGGTCGTTACAGACGCGGCGATACCAAATATGTGTACTTTTAATGTGGTTTTTTTTTTATTTCCAAAAAATGAATTTATTGGGGAATATTTTTTTTTTTTTTTTAATTTATTTAGGATTTTTTTTTAATTATTTTTACACTTTTTTTTTTTTTTTTACTTTATTACAATGTCCCAGGGGGGACATAAATATCCTGTGACAGATCGCTGATCTGTCACATCACAGATCACTGTGACAGATCAGCGATCTGTCTCAGGCACTGCACAGGCTTCCTCATGCCTGCGCTTTGCAGGCACTGAGGAAACCAGCTTCCTGCAGGCCCCCGGAGGTCCCCGTCGCCATATTGGATCCGGGGACCTGCAGGAAAGGAGTCCCCCGCAGCAGCGCTGCACATTGCGCTGCCGTGGGGGCTCAGGGAAGCACGGAGGGAGCCCCCTCCCTGCCGATGCTTCCCTTTAACCCCCGGTACACCGCGATCGTGTTTGATCGCGGTGTGCAAGGGGTTAACATGTCGGGGGCGGTCCGTGACCACCCCTGACACATTGTGCTGGGTGTCAGCTATGATAATTAGCTGACACTCGGCCGCGATGAGCGGCGCTCACCACGTGGGCGCCGCTGATCGCGGTGACGTAATATTCCGTCCATGGTAATTAGGTCCAGGGTCACATGGATGGAATATTACATCAATTGTAGGTAAGAGGTTAAAGGATAGTTACTGTTCATACTTATTCATGTTAAATATTTTTCAATACCCTTTTTCCATCATGACTAGTGTGCCACTGGCCGTTTCATCTCTGGGTTACCTGTCACGGTTTTTACCCCTTCTCTTATTCTTGCCCAAAATGTGTGTGTTTTTTATTTCCAGTGTTTTTTTAATAAAATTATATATTTTTAAAGTAGCATGGACTCAAGTTTCTCCTTGTATTCATATATAGTAGAGTTGCTACTATATTTATAGTTGGGCCTTATGTGTATATATATGCATATTAAAAATGTTTGATTGGAGATTTTTCATGATAATTTATTTAGTATGTTTGCTTATAGCGCCATCAAATACTGTATTGAAGTGCTTTACAGACATTACAGATTGTCCCCATTGGGGGTTTCCATCATTGTTCCAAAGTTCCAAAAGTTCCAAAGTTATGTCTAGCATTGAGCTTGTTCCTTCAGACTTTCTATTGTTCATGCTGGGAGACTAGATATGGCAGCTACCTATATGATTTACTATGCTTTCACCAGATCTTCACATATTCTTAAACTGGTCTGGTTAGGTAGCATTTGGTATTTGTAAAAGGAAGTAACATTCTAAATCATTTTATGGTTACATTTTTTACCTCTTTTGTGGTTACCTTACTATCTTATTTAATAAGAAGGTCCCACTCAATGGTACATAAAAAATCATCTTTATTTATAAATGCAAATCACAATCATTAAAAGAAGGTGCTAGACCAAATTGAGAGACAACAAAAACCATGGAAGCATCATATACCAGTATACTTAGATCTAGAGAGCAATTGGCAAAATGCAATCACGACTCTGAGAGCCACCACTATATTTAAATGGGTTAGCCCCCTCTCTGGACACGCCTCCTTGATGAAGCATTGCGAAACGCACGTCGGGGCATGAGGGATGCTCCAGAAAGCACCATCAGTTAAACGGTATGTTTTTAGTGGTTTTCCACATACAGTGGGGAAAAAAAGTATTTAGTCAGTCAGCAATAGTGCAAGTTCCACCACTTAAAAAGATGAGAGGTGTCTGTAATTTACATCATAGGTAGACCTCAACTATGGGAGACAAACTGAGAAAAAAAAATCCAGAAAATCACATTGTCTGTTTTTTTTTTCATTTTATTTGCATATTATGGTGGAAAATAAGTATTTGGTCAGAAACAAGCAATCAAGATTTCTGGCTCTCACAGACCTGTAACTTCTTCTTTAAGAGTCTCCTCTTTCCTCCACTCATTACCTGTAGTAATGGCACCTGTTTAAACTTGTTATCAGTATAAAAAGACACCTGTGCACACCCTCAAACAGTCTGACTCCAAACTCCACTATGGTGAAGACCAAAGAGCTGTCAAAGGACACCAGAAACAAAATTGTAGCCCTGCACCAGGCTGGGAAGACTGAATCTGCAATAGCCAACCAGCTTGGAGTGAAGAAATCAACTGTGGGAGCAATAATTAGAAAATGGAAGACATACAAGACCACTGATAATCTCCCTCGATCTGGTGCTCCACGCAAAATCCCACCCCGTGGGGTCAGAATGATCACAAGAACGGTGAGCAAAAATCCCAGAACCACGCGGGGGGACCTAGTGAATGAACTGTAGAGAGCTGGGACCAATGTAACAAGGCCTACCATAAGTAACACACTACGCCACCATGGACTCAGATCCTGCAGTGCCAGACGTGTCCCACTGCTTAAGCCTGTACATGTCCGGGCCCGTCTGAAGTTTGCTAGAGAGCATTTGGATGATCCAGAGGAGTTTTGGGAGAATGTCCTATGGTCTGATGAAACCAAACTGGAACTGTTTGGTAGAAACACAACTTGTCGTGTTTGGAGGAAAAAGAATACTGAGTTGCATCCATCAAACACCATACCTACTGTAAAGCATGGTGGTGGAAACATCATGCTTTGGGGCTGTTTCTCTGCAAAGGGGCCAGGACGACTGATCCGGGTACATGAAAGAATGAATGGGGCCATGTATCGTGAGATTTTGAGTGCAAACCTCCTTCCATCAGCAAGGGCATTGAAGATGAAACGTGGCTGGGTCTTTCAACATGACAATGATCCAAAGCACACCGCCAGGGCAACGAAGGAGTGGCTTCGTAAGAAGCATTTCAAGGTCCTGGAGTGGCCTAGCCAGTCTCCAGATCTCAACCCTATACAAAACCTTTGGAGGGAGTTGAAAGTCCGTGTTGCCAAGCGAAAAGCCAAAAACATCACTGCTCTAGAGGAGATCTGCATGGAGGAATGGGCCAACATACCAACAACAGTGTGTGGCAACCTTGTGAAGACTTACAGAAAACGTTTGACCTCTGTCATTGCCAACAAAGGATATATCACAAAGTATTGAGATGAAATTTTGTTTCTGACCAAATACTTATTTTCCACCATAATATGCAAATAAAATGAAAAAAAACAGACAATGTGATTTTCTGGATTTTTTTTTCTCAGTTTGTCTCCCATAGTTGAGGTCTACCTATGATGTAAATTACAGACGCCTATCATCTTTTTAAGTGGTGGAACTTGCACTATTGCTGACTGCCTAAATACTTTTTTTCCCCACTGTATGTACATTATGTTTCATACCTTTCATCTAGGGTAGTTCTAGGGGACAAATTAGGAGTCCTGGTTTGATGTGTGGGAACATTAGCGGGTGAGATGCTCCTTTATTGCTGGACATGTCTTAGGATAGTCGGTTTATAAGTATGGAGCAAGTGGGTTTTTGATAGCCTCTCCCTGTGAAATGTTTCATATTAAGTCCCATTTTGCCAATTGCTTTCTAGATATAAGTATACTGGTATATGATGCTTCCATGGTTTTTGTTGTCTCTCAATTTGGTCTAGCACCTTCTTTTTATGATTGTGATTTGCATTTATAAATAAAGATGATTTTTTTATGTACCATTGTGTGGGACCCTCTTATTAAATAAGATAGTAAGGTAACCACAAAAGAGGTAATGTTTGCTGTGTGGTACATTTTCCTGTATTGTGTTTGGGTAACAGGATTGGGCAATTTGGTGAATATAATATTGATTACTGTTGTTTAACAGAGCCCAGCAAGATGGACTTTAAGGCCAAAGAGAGTTCTTGGCAGGCTAAGGCCACCAATATGTTTCAGAAGGGAGCTGGATCTTCTTCTAACTTTACTTCTAATGGCTATCAGGAAAATATTAAGAAATATAAGAATGCGCTACATAAAAAAATTAAAATATGGTGGACTAAAATCACACTGGAAAACTATATTTCTCAGAAGATTGTACCTAGGGGTTTGAGAATAAATGTCTTCCCCACTTTTGACCTTGGTGATGAAAGTCTGGTTAATCGTTGGATTAAAGCAGCTAATGCATGTTCTTTGGAGTTTATTTCTATTATAATTGAAAAGAACACTATGTCCTTAAGGACTATCGAATTGGAGATTGACAGTTTACAAAAGACGTTACGACAAGAGCTGAAAGCAGACCAGTTTCAGGAAATGATTAAAAGCTTAGATAAAGATGTGGAAAAATGGGAGAGAAGTATTATCATGAATAAACAGAAGAAATATGAGAGAGATGTTGGAGACTTTGAGTCCAATAAAATATTTCGTTGGCAAATAAGGAAGGAATCGGTCAAGAGGAAATTCTCTAGAAGCTCCTCTGCCTCTGGCTCATCTATGAGTGAAGGAGGTGGGTCAGTATATGAAGAGAAATATGGCCCAAGAACTAGACAGATGTATAAGAAACATTCTTCATTTAGGAAGAAGGAAAAATATAGCATTAAGGTAATTAACTTGTCATGTCCTCTCGTCAGCTTACAGCTGAGCAGGAGAGTGTCTTATCTAAAGGCTTAAGTTTTTCTCCTTCAACTGACCTTGATCTTTTTACAGCCATAAAAGATCTCCATCTTTTTTCAAGAAAATTAGTGCTGAAGAAGCTGCATTTTAGAGGGGAAGGAGAGGAAAGCCTTTCGAGTAGAGAGGAGCAACAAGCTCTGGAGATCCTTGAGTCATTAAATGATGAGAATAATCAGACAGTAAGTATGAATTTTCCTATGAAGAGATTTAATAAGTCAAAAAAGTTTCCTTCACTCACCATGGTACCGGCAGTGGATACTTTTACCAAAATGGTAGCGTTGGATATTGAAGAGATAAAGAAGTCAAAAAATGTGTAATTTAACAATTTGACCAGGGCTGAGAATGAAGCATTACAACAATTGAGGCAATGGGATGACGTTGTCTTCAAAATGGCTGATAAGGGGGGCAATATAGTGGTCTGGCCACATGCAATGTATGAGGCTCAGGTGTACAAATTGCTTAATAATTCAATTGAATATAAACAATTTACCTTTAACCCCCTAACAAAGTTTAAAGGTGAACTAATTGATATTTTGAGAAAGGCTTATGAAGACAACGTCATCCCTAAAAAGCTTTTGGAAGTGTATGAGAAATTCTCGCCTAGATTGGCTTCTTTTTACCTTATCGCAAAGGTACATAAGGACCCTCTGAACCCCCCAGGAAGGCCGATTATTTCAGCAAATGAAGGCCTTTGCAAGATAATCTGTGATGTCGTTGAATATTTCTTAAAACCTCTTGTTACCCAACTACCTTCCTTCATTAAGGATACAACGGCGGCTTTGGGACATCTGGAAGATGTCCAGTTGACTAATGAGATGCTATTGGTCACAGCAGACATGGAGGCCTTGTATTCCTCTATCGAACATGTTAATGGTTTAAAGGTGGTAGAAAAATATTTGGGACAGAGTAATATTGATGCGGAAACGGCATCATTTGTTATTATTCTATTGAGATTCATTCTGACTCACAATGTTTTCACATTTGATGGAAGGATTTTCTTGCAGCAGATGGGTATAGCGATGGGGCCTCGTGTGCCCCCCTCGTATGCCAACCTTTTTATGGGTGCATGGGAGTGGTCCATTTTCCAGGAGGAGGGTGTCGTCGGGGTGGATCGGGTCCACAATTGTATTCGCTACATCGACGACATCCTCTTCATTTGGGAGGGCCCGATTGATGAATTGGAGTTGTTCATGAATAGGCTGAATACCAACGATCAGAACATTAGGTTGACCTATAAATATGGACGCAAAATCGACTTTCTCGATTTATCGATTACAGCTCTTACAGATGGCCATCTCTCTACGACCATTTTCAGGAAACCTACATCAACCAACTCTCTTTTGCATGCTTCATCGGCTCACCCCAAATCTACTATTTCTGGTATACCAATTGGTCAATTCTTACGGGCCAAGCAAATTTGTTCAGAGGAATCCCAATTTGAGGAACATTTTCAAGATCGTGGATATGGTCGACGAATGATCCAAAGAGGGTATAGGAGAGCTAAAGATACTCCGAGGGATCAGCTATTACACAAAATCTCACCTATTGTAATTCAGGACGAGGCGGAATATCAGGTAAGATTTATTACAAACTTCAATAGAAAATGGGATGAGTTGAAACAAAGTGTTGAAAAACACTGGAAAATCCTCTTTACGAACCCTGTTCTCAAGAAATGTTTGCCAACCTCTCCATCTTTTGTGGCTAAGAGGGCCCCAAATTTGTGGGATATTCTGGTCCACAGTGCATATGATCCAAAAGGGAGGGAAAAATTACGGAGAAATGCTAAACGTGAGGGCTTTTTTCCTTGTGGCCTATGTAAAGGCTGTGCCAACATGAAAAAAAGCACTTTTTTTTCAATTTTAATAAATCCAGAAGATTTCATATCAGGACTCATATCACCTGTTCATCGAAGGGTGTAGTTTATTTTGCCGAATGTCCTTTTGGCAAAGCTTATATAGGTATGACAACACGCGAGCTCAAGGTGAGGGTGCATGAGCACTGTCTGGATATAGACATAGCGAAGACCACTAATGACGAGACTGTTCTAAAAACCCTTCCAAGGCATTTTAAGAAATATCATAATTGCAATTCTAATTGGTTGACTGTAAAAGGTATTGACCTGGTTGATTTAGGCCTTAGGGGTGGTGATTTACAGAATAGGCTTGCAAAGAGGGAATGTCAGTGGATTTTTAGGCTGAAGACACTTGCACCCCAAGGCCTAAATGAAAGCTTTGGATTTAGCGCTTATCTATAAATATAGCCATGAAGTTTAGAGTAGTAGGGAGTTTTTAATTTTTTAATTTTTGTAATTTGATTGTTCTTGATTTTAACTTTTTTTTACTCTTTAGTGATTTTTCTGCTTTGCACACTTACAATTCTTTGCAGCAGCTGTGAAAAGGGAGAAATCTTTGGACTTCCTGCGGATCAAAATTTGGCTCAAGACGGACTTATCATCTCTGTTTTGTCTTTTGTTAATGGTGGCAGCGGATATATAAGTAATTAGCCATTAAGGCTTTAAAATCATATCATGTACATTATCCGTTTGCCATTGTGACCTTTTGGCCACATTTTTAACAAGGGTGGTCATATGGGTTAGCCTAAAGAGGGGTTTAGGTGTTTAATATGTTTTTTTGACACAGGGGATTAAAATAAAGGATAAGTAAGGGGCATTAAAATCTCAAGAAAAATTTTTTGTGATAAATGATAAAGTGCCGATATAAATTATTGTAATAGGTGTAATATGTTGATATTCTGTGATGTTTCATGTTGATTACATGTACACATGCATAATTTTCTCTTGTGTGTATAATAGTGGGCTAATTATAGCTTTTATACATTTATATGTGATCAGAAAATTGCCATGTCATTTATGTGGTTTAATTGCATAATTATTTAGAGTCATTGAAGTATCTTGCATAGTAATATGGTGTATTTGCAGCCAATCCCTAACTAATTTTGTTAGGACGGTAGTTTCATCTACATTTTCCATCTTTATGAATAGTAGGCGATTAGACATTCTAAAGGCGGTGCGCATGCTGGAATTTTGAGCCGCCTTGAGAAATGCACGGTGAGTCCGCGGTGTTTTCCTTGGTTGCCAGGACATAATTGGAACGGGCATTCCTGGGACCACGGGACCACTGAACATTTCTCCCTTTGGTTGACGGGTCTCATGTAATCCTAAGCATGCACCGTTATGCCTTCTGGAGCGGGGTACAGGACCTATATGCGCGCAGGCGCAGTATGCACTTTTGTGAGTGATTAGACATAGGACCTGTCCAGTGTGGACCACATGACCTGTAAACACCTAGCCTAGTGGCTGATGGGACCCATGTGATCTTGAGTAAGCGCGGCTTATGCCGCGTTAGGTTGGCACAGGACCTTCATGCGCGCAGGCGAAGTGTGCTTTTTGTGAGTGAATATGTGTTTTTAATCAGGTGCAAATCTTTAGTACTGGCCAATAGTGAGAGCCGCTAAATGGGTTAGCCCCCTCTGGACACGCCTCCTTGATGAAGCATTGCAAAACGCACGTCAGGGCATGAGGGACGCTCCAGGAAGCACCATCAGTTAAACGATATGTTTTTAGCGGTTTTCCACATATGTACATTATGTTTCATACCTTTCATCTAGGGTAGTTCTAGGGGACCAATTAGGAGTCCTGGCTTGATGTGTGGGAACATTAGTGGGTGAGATGCTCCTTTATTGCGGGACATGTCAGGATAGTCGGTTTATAGGTATGGAGCAAGTGGGTTTTTGATAGCCTCTCCCTGTGATATGTTTCATATCAAGTCCCATTTTGCGAATTGCTCTCTAGGTATAAGTATACTGGTATATGATGCTTCCATGGTTTTTGTTGTCTCTCAATTTGGTCTAGCACCTTTTTTTTATGATTGTGATTTGCATTTATAAATAAAGATGATTTTTTTATGTACCATTGTGTCGGACCTTCTTATTAAATAAGATAGCAAGGTAACCACAAAAGAGGTAATGTTTGCTGTGTGGTACATTTTCCAGTATTGTGTTTGGGTAACTGAATTGGGCAATTTGGTGAATATGGTTACATTTTTGTCTAGTTCTCCAGATGTCTAGAGTCCTGTCCAGAAGTGGTAGCCCAATATGTGCAGTTCTTACCAAGTCTTTCCTATTGTGACTGGCCTCTGCTCTCCAGCCTTCCTCGTCATAGACAAACAGAGGCTGGACATACATCGGTCTGAGATGGTTTAGCGAATCCTGCATTGAGCAGAGGGTTGAACACGATGACCCTGGAGGTTTCTTCCAATTCTAACATTTTTTTAAAAATAGACTGCTATAGAATAGCTCCAGGGCTTTAAGATAAAGAACAATAAGAGATGTCACTGTACCAGAAGCACATTGACTGCAGTTTGACGGGGCCACTCATTGTCATGTATCCCCCGCCAACCAGTTGGCCAATAATGCTCTGCTTGTCAAGTCCCGTGATGTTTCTGGGAAACCTCCTCTTTTTTATGATTTCTTTATACGTATATCACTGATACAATCACATATTAAGAAAAACACCTTAGCAACCTCAAGAAAACATTTTTGGAATCAGAACAACTGTCCATTAATTAAAACCACTGTAATAGCAAGAAATATCTTATACACTGCAAAACTAAACAAATGAACAAATGCAGGCCTCTGGAAATTACCTACAATCTACATCTAGACATGCAGAGGAAGTTGAAAAATGAGGTTGCTGAATTGAATATTACAGAGAGAGTATGTTTAAAATCCATATTTTCAGACCTGTTGTTGTAGGCAATCACCCAAACTGAGAAGCATCATTATCAGAAGCTCACTGACCTCTGCCAACACCAACAGCAACATTTTCCTGCAACATGGTCAAGATAAGGTTCCCAGCACATGTAAGGATTAGTAGATCACAGATTTCTTCATCTTCACAGCAACAAATGTGATCTAATTTAAGGTAGGATATGTTTAAACTGACCAATGTTGGAGAATGAACATTTTTATGACTGTTCGTTTGTCCAATCATAGGCTCATGTAAAAGATCTCTAAAGGGGGTTTTCCCGTTTCCGATGTACTTTTACTTGCAACCTCCCCCATGTTAAATTAGTTAATAGCATCTTTACTGCTACAGCTGTTTATTTGCCTACACATATTCACTGCTTACTGTATATTACTTGTCTTTTTTTCCACGATACTCCTATTTCTGTTTGTGCATAAATACTGCATCCTGTGCTCTGTACAGAGTGCTTACACAGGGGGTTCCCTGTAAATCTCTAAAAATTGTATTTCAGATGGAACCCCTGGAAGAAGATTCCTTATAATGAGGCAGATGGAGGCTGCCTATGATCCGGCGGTGTCCGTCGTTTTAGGTGTGCATAAAAGTGTGGTCAACCACTGTTTTGTGCACCACTGAAAGAAAGGACACCACTGAACAGAAGCCAGACAGAGTCCAAAGTAACTCTGCTGCCACATTATAGTGAATAGTTTCATCTGAATCACATCACTCAGAGATTTAGATGTAATTCCCGATGTAAGTGCTCAGCATAGAGAGCCGGATAATTGTGAACCAAAATGTTATGTAGAATGTTCCCTACAAAAGCTCCAAATCAATCCACAAAAAAAGCAAGTTCCTGCTCAGCTTCGTCATCTGTTAGCGGAAATATAGGTGGCTTCCACATTACTGGCAGTACAAAGGCTCTGGAAAAACGAAATGGCTCCTCGCCCCCAAAAGAAATCCAGCAATTTCAGCACTCCCAACCCCAAATGCCCCCTCCCTTCTGATCACCAGTTTCCCTACATTTAGTGTCCACATGTTTGGCATTTCTGTAGCGATGACAGCCCACCTAGTTTACAGGTGCACGTCTCCAGAAGCATGAGCTGGGCACTACCACACACTACACCTGTAGAGAAATTTCCAAAGGGGTATAATTTCCAAAATGGGTTCACTTGAGAGGTTATTCTGCTCTTATAGCACTTACGGTCTCTGTATATGGAGTACACAAGCTAGTCTAGCAAAATCTGCGCTTCAGGAGGAAAATAATGCTCTATCCCTCCTGAATCTTACCATGTTGCTGAGCAATACTGTACGGCCACATATGAGGTATTCCACAATCAGCAGAAATTGTGGTAGAATTTTGGTGCCATTTTTACTGCTTTAACAGTGTGAAAATGTAAAATTTGAGGCTAATACAAAATTTTGGCTGTGAAAATGTAATTATTTTTTCTTCACTGCCCAATGGTATAAATTCTTTGACACACGTGTGGTGTCAATATGATCACTGCACTCATAGATAAATCTATTGAGAGGTGTAGTTTGTAAAATGGGGTCACTTATGAGGATTTATGGTATTCTGGCACCTCAGGAGCTCTAGTAATGTGACATGGCACCCTCAAACCAGTCCATCTGAACTTCAGTATGGCGCTTTTTCCCTTTTGAGCTTTGAAATGTGCCTCAAAAGTAATTTTCCGCCACATATGGGATATTGGTGTACTGAAGAGAAATTGCACAACAAAGTTTGAGGTTCATTTTCCCCTGTTAACCTTGTATAAATAAAAAAATTTTGGAGCTGATAAAACATTTTCGTGGGAAAAAATGTGTTTTTTTTTCATGTCTCAACGTTAATAACTTTTGTGAAGCACCTGGGGTTCAAGGTGTTCACCACACATCTAGATAAATTTCTTGAGGGGTCTAGTTTACAAAATGGGGTGACTTGTCAGCAGTTATCTCTGTTTAGGCACATCAGGGGCTCTCCAAACACGACATGATGTCCGCTAATTATTCCAGCAAATTTTACATTCAAAAAGTCAAGTGCTGTTCCTTCTCTTCTGAGCCCTGCCACGCACAAAAACAGTAGATTACTCTCACATATGGGGTTTCAGCATACTCAGGAGAAAGGGGTCTTTTTTTGCTTGTTACCCTTGGAAAAATAAAAACAATTTGGTCTAAAGTAAAATTTTTGTGAAAAAAGTTAAATGTTCATTTTTTCCTTTGACATTCCATCAATTACTGTAAATTACTTGAAGGGTTAATAAACTCTCCCCTCTCCAATCTGTCTTGAATGCTGCAGCCAGGATCATATTCCTCACCAATTGTTACACCGATGCCTCTACCTTTTGCCAGTCATTACACTGGCTACCCATCCACTCCAAAATTCAGTATAAACTTATTACCCTCACCCATAAAGCCCTCCATGGCTCAGCACCACCCTACAAAACGCATTTATTCAGACTGGCCTATTGCCTCAACACATTAACCTAACCTATCCCTGTGTGGCAGAGCCAAAAGTTTTACCATAACCAGGTTCCCAGCATCATGTTCCCACATGCTTTATGCATCTATTAGCCCTCTGTGTCTGTACTGTTACACACTTAACATTATGGCTGGTCCATACAATCAGGGCAACTGTTACCACCCACCTTTCATGTCTACCTCTTTCCTCATAGACTGTAAGCTTGCGAGCAGGGCCCTCACTCCTCTTGGTATTTGTTATAATCTACTGTATGTGATTATTGTTATGCTGTAATGTCTATTGTCTGTACAAATCCCCTCTGAAATGTAAAGTGCTGCGGAATATGTCGGCGCTATAAAAATAAAATTTATTATTATTATTATTACATCTCCTCCCTTGTTTCAGTCTACCACCCTACCCGCGCCCTCCACTCTGCTGATGACCCGAGGTTAGCATCCTCAATAATCAGAACCTCCCACTCCCATCTCCAAGACTTTACACATGCTGCGCCAATTCTTTGGAATGCACTTCCCAGGTCAATACGATTAGTCCCCAATCCCCACAATTTTAAGCGTGCCCTGAAAACGCATTTATTCAGACTGGCCTACCGCTTCAGCACATTAACCTAATCTATCCCTGTGTCGTACAGCCAAAAGTTTTACCATAGCCAGGTTCCCCGCATCATGTTCCCACATGCTTTATGCATCCATTAGCCCTCTGTGTCTGTACTATTACACACTTAACATTTTGGCTGATCCATACAATTAGGGCAACTGTTACCACCCACCTTTCGTGTCTCCCTTTTTCCCTCATAGATTGTAAGCTTACGAACAGGGCCCTCATTCCTCTTGGTATTTGTTATGATCTATGTGATTATTGTTATGCTGTAATGTCTATTGTCTGTACAAATCCCCTCTGAAATGTAAAGTGCTGCGGAATATGTCGGCGCTATAGAAATAAAATTCATTATTATTCTTTAATGTGATTTTGAACACCTTGAGGGGTGCATATTTTAGAATGGTGTCATTTTTGGTTATTTTCTGTCTTATAGGCCCCTTAAAGTCAATTCAAATGTGATGTGGCCTTTAAAAAAATGGTTTTGTAAATTTTGTTGGAAAAATCAGTAATCGTTAGTCAACTGTTAACCCTTATAACTTCCTAACAAAAAAATATGTTTAAAAAATTGTGCTGATGTAAAGTAGACATGTGGAAAATGTTATTTATTGACTATTTTGTGTGACATAAGTGTTTGATTTAAGGGAATAAAAATAAAAAATTTGAAAAGTGTATCGAGAAAATTTTAATATTATCATCAAATACAATATGTCATGAGAAAATAATCTCAGAATGCTCCGTTTTCCTCCCACATTCCAAAAACTTATTGATAGGAAATTTAGATTGTGAGCCTCATCGGGGACAATACCAATAATGTCTGTAAAGCACTGTGGAATAATGGCGCTATATAAATGAGTCAAATAAATAAATAAATAATTGAGATCCATTGAAGCATTTCAGAATAATTAACACATTAATTTACACTGGTTAGAATTGTAAAATCTGGCCTGGCCAGGAAGGTGAAAACAGACTTCGGGGTGAAGGGGTTAAGCAGCTCATATTTTGCACTAATGAGGGATAACACCCCAAAACACTGTCTGCAAATTGAGAATCTGCTTTGGCTTTTATCCTAAGTCATGTGGCAAGGTTTGTTGAAGGGCTGATATTGACTTTTTAGATAGCTGCTTCTAGTAAGTGGCACTAGAGTTCATGTCCTCTTCCTCTATGAAGAGGCAATTTGCATATTTCATTTCCCAAAGGAGCATTGCATGGCTTATATTCCCCCTTACACTGACATGCTAGGCACATCATTCTCCACTAAAAGAAACATTACACCTTTGATCCAAGTCCAGTGTGGACATTTTGCAGTGTGAAAAACTATTAATATTGTCTAGCAGAATGTTCTGTATCACCCAATGTAACTGGCCACCAACAAGCCTGCCCTGCCAGCACCACCGAGCACACAGCACCTTTCTTTCTAATCTATACCCACCAAGAGTGCTCAACTAATACAGTATGAAGATAGTCCTTTATTTTGCTACCACGTTGTACAATTTTTCTCTTAATAGGAGAACTCTTGACCACCTATTACAAATTCCCTATTTATAGGTTGACAGGATTGTATGGGCAGTGATTGCCTAGCAGTATTACATATTCTCTGTATGAAAGCACTAGCTACAGAAGAATGTGAAAGGTTGGCTTTCTCCACTGCTCTCTTAGGTAGACACAGAAACACTTTGGTGGTGAAGCACCTGCTGGTTTATTGGAGTGAGCATACACCAAGGCAGGGATCACAAAAAAATAACAAAACCTTTCTGGCTTAATGGAAAAACAAAACAAATAAAGTGTAACAGAGTCCTTTCCTCCGTAGGTCTCAACCTGCAGGCACCTGGCAATGTCCTACGCTCCTCCTTGGAGCTACGTGGGAGTACTTCCTCTCCCAAGACACCACACAGACTGAATCACAAGTCCAGGTAGATATCACATGTACTGGTCACATGATCATGACCTCACTGCAGGTCCTCAAACACCTGCATGACCTGCAGGGGAAAAGGGGTAGAGTGAGCACCCTCCCACTGCACTGCAGTGCTCACAACCGGCCCATTGAACTCTGCACGTGGCCTCTCAGCACCTAGTATGCTGGAAACACAAAAACATTCCAGTTTCACAGCACTGATAGCTGCATGCGCAGTGACACAAACCTCCCTTCCTCTACAAAGCCAGTGACTCTGTCACAAGACATACACTGAAAGTTAGTGTGAAGTTGTAGGGTCGGTGGGCCGAGCTGGGGGGTGGTTCCTCGATATACCGCGCAGAGACAAAACAGAGACAAGATGGAGGCAGGTTCTGGGTGCAACAGGTCCAAGTTTATTCCACTCGCTGTACGCCTGACGGCATCTGCAGTACACCGCACTTCTCTTCACCTCACGGCCATCTGTTTCTAGGGCCCATGGTACACACCGTACTTTCACACTAGGGACATACATAAAAGTACCGTCCCTTCTTCACTCTTTGACGCTCCTGACAGGTCCGTCACTGTGGCTGCCTTAGGCCCGTAAACCAACAGCAGTTTTACTGGTCAGGCGTCATGTCAAATACGGTGTCCTACACCCGGTGTCTCGTCTCCACTGCAGTTCTTTCTGTCAGGACCACCCCCCTGACGTTCTCTCTCCTCAGTCCCCCTGGTTCGGTTCTCCTCAGAGTGCACAAACTGTCGTAGTCTTCCTGTCACCTGAGCTCCCCCTGGGGACTGGAACTTTCTGGAACCCTCCCTCAAATTTATACCTTTCCTGGTTCCCTGTATCTCCGCCCCCATGACCAACGGTTTCCTAAGCCCTAAGCTGATGTCAAGTCCTTTGCTAACACTCCTCCCTGCCCTCTAATGGTCAACCCAGGTACTGCACGTCCACTACACTTTCCTAGCTGTTTCCCCACTGTAGTAACTGACTACTATCTGAACTGTGCAAACCTTTCCTTCTCTATACTGACAGGTCCGTCCATCCATCAGGTCACCTTCCCTACACTCCTCCTTCCTTTGTCCATTGTCGTCCTTGACAATCATCATCCCTGCCTTCGTCGTTCTGAAGCTTCACCTACACTCTGTTGTCGGACCAGCTGTTGGGCCAAACCCACTACCTGCGGGGGCCGAACCATACCTGGAGCACCATGCTCTGAGTAGCCTACTTCTACTCACCAGCACGCCCGCCACATGACAACGTCTTTCACACTGGGCTAGGTACACCCATATTCTCTCTATGGTGTGTAGCTTCCCCTACTCTCCCATTCTGTTACCTTCCCCAGTCTGGTACGCCATGATCGAGGTCTCAAACCTACCAGATCATTGCCGACATCCATCTCTCTCCTTCAGGAGTGTCCATGGTGTCGGGGACCTGACCTAGGATGGCTTTCTTTTCACATCTTTCACCTCTTGTACCGTTCTTTCAATTACATGTCATGGTCGGCGTCTCGGTCTCCCAGACCCTCTTCACACATACAACCCTCTTCGGATCTCACACTTTCCGTTTGTCCCTCAGACCTTCCCTTACCCGGACCTATTGCATTTTACTTTGGCATATTATACATTAAACAACTTTATAATAGCACAAGTACCCATTTTTATATATTTTTTTCATTTTCTTTTGCTTCTAAAGCCAACATATAACAATACAACATCACATGTTCTCCTTCCCCCCTTCCTTTGACATTGACACTTCCCATTTTTTTCGCATCCCTGCCATGTCAGGCAAACTAACTGCAACTTAAAAAAAACATTTTCTGTAACCTGGATGGAAAACTGTCCTCGTGGTCTGCACAACGGTGCAACAAAATCCTGACATTCCAGACCATCTCCTGATGGCCGGCAGCAAGGGGCCCCACCGCCGTGGAGCTCCTAGCTCCTGGGATGCAGGGAGTGTCCACAACAGTCCTCTTTATGGGGGTTCACATTTTTCGGGCTCCGCCAGTACTGCCACCGCATAATATCCACGGGGGCAGTATTCTTTATAATAGGAAACTAAGTCCCCTTCCTTCAGAGCCCGGCCATGCTGTATGGAGGCCACATTCACATACACCTTCTGGCCAGTCTTATCATGGATGAAACCGTACCCCCTGTCGACGTTGTTGTATACCAGCCGTCCCCATGATCTCTTCACCGCCATGCCAGCCTCCCCCTTTGAGTGGAGCAGGCTCCATACCTCCTGCTCCCGGACCTTCTTCTGCTTGATCACCTCCGAGACCTAAACAGAGGGTGCAGCGCCAGTCCCATAGTCCGGTGGGTGGGACTTTGCCGAAAAAGCGCGTGGGCAGAGGCGGCCGATGATATCTGCGGCCCAGCAGCCGCTGGGGCCGGGTGGCGGACGGGAGCAGCCGTGTTTCCGGAGGACTGAGTCGCAGGGCCTGTCAAGCAGGCCACAGCCGATTCTAGCGCCGGCATAGCCGCGGCCGCAGAGTAGGCCGCATCCAAAACCTCCAACAGAACCAGGGTGACGGCCGGTTCTGGTAATGAAGCTGTTACCGAACGGGGGAGCACAGCCGCGTCTTCTGTAACCGAGCTCCGCGCTGATGACTCCGGGCGCGATGACTCAGGGACGGGGGCAGGGGCCTCGCTCAACTCCGCGTACAATATAGGGCCCTCCGTGGCCAGACCTTCCGATACGCTGGAGGCTGCGTGCGGTGGCAGAATGGTGGGGGCCGCTTGTGAAACCGCCGGCAGGGCCAGGGGAACTCTCACCTTCCCCGGCGCTGCGACCTCCGTCACGTCACCACACGGCTCTTCCCGAAGTCTCTGCTCCTCAACTTGTTGTCTCGCGGGCCTAGCCTCCAGGCTTGGGGACTCCGCGGGGAAGTTCTCCGCCGGTATCAATGGCGGCCGCTCCTTCTGGCTCCGCACAGGCTTCGCACAGGCTCCGCTTCCTGCCCGTGGATCTGAAGATGACGTCATCTGGCGTAGCTCAGTCTCCTGCCGCCATTGCCACTCCAGGTGGCCGATGCCACGACACCCGCAGCGTCTCATACCGTCCGGTGGGCAGCAATCGAATGGTGCCACGCAGCCGCACCCAAGCTTTTCTTCGGTGTCACTTCCTCTGTGGGGTGGGGCATCGGCAGGCCTGTCCACCCACCTGTCAGGGTCCAATATATGGAAGCGTCGGTCTCCGGGTACATAACACTTCCCTTTGGGGGTACGTTGGAGGGGGTCCCAGTCCATTCTGAACAACTGCGAACACCCGGACCTCTCCTCTACGCTGTAGCAATACCGCCATACTGCACAGTACCTGGTACCGCCCCGGATCCTCTGCTGGCCACACAGATCCGCCACAGCATTTGTATTCCATAGGTAGGTAATTTGTAATCCACAGGTGATTGCAATCCAAGCAGAGTAGTCCAAGTCTTTTTCCATTCTTTGTGGCAGGTCTGTTGCAGAAAATGACGTATTAGCGGCGTTGATCCTGCCGACTATGCCAAGTGTAGGGTCGGTGGGCCAAGCTGGGGAGTGGTCCCTCAATATATCGCGCAGAGACAAAACAGAGACAAGATGGAGGCAGGTTCTGGGTGCAACAGGTCCAAGTTTATTCCACTTGCCGTCTGCCTGATGGCCTCTGCAGTACACCGCACTTCTCTTAACCTGACGGCCCTCCGTTTCTAGGGCCCGTGGTACACACCGTACTTTTACACTAGGGACATACATACATGTACCATCCCTTCTTCACTCTTTGACGCTCCTGACAGGTCCGTCACTGTGGCCTCCTTAGGCCCGTAAACCAACAGCAATTTTACTGGTCAGGCGTCGTGTCAAATACGGTGTCCTACACCCGGTGTCTCATCTCCACTGCGGTTCTTTCTGTCAGGACCACCCCCCTGATGTTCTCTCTCCTCAGTCCCCCTGGTTCGGTTCTCCTCAGAGTGCACAAACTGTCGTAGTCTTCCTGTCACCTGAGCTCCCCCTGGGGACTGGAACTTTCTGGAACCCTCCCTCAAATTTATACCTTTCCTGGTTCCCTGTATCTCCGCCCCCCATGACGAACGGTTTCCTAAGCCCTAAGCTGATGTCAAGTCCTTTGCTAACACTCCTCCCTGCCCTCTAATGGTCAACCCAGGTACTGCACGTCCACTACACTTTCCTAGCTGTTTCCCCACTGTAGTAACTGAGAACTATCTGAACTGTGCAAACTTTTCCTTCTCTATACTGACAGGTTCGTCTGTCCATCAGGTCACCTTCCCTACAAAGTTTCTCCAACAATCAGTTACACCTAGGGTTGAGAGCGACTGTTATCCAGAACATGCAAAGTATAACATTTTCCTCCATTATTAATGAATATTTATTGTTGTTGATGATTTGTTTGTCTAGACCAGTGTTTCTCAACTCCAGTCCTCAAGACCCACCAACAGGTCATGTTTTCAAGATTTCCTAAGTATTGCACAGATGATGGAATTAATGCTTGAGCAGGTGTTGAAATCACCTGTGCAATGCTAAGGATATCCTGAAAACTTGACCAGTAGAGTTGAGCGACTTTTGGTTTTTTATGGTCGAGTTTCGTTTCGTGAAACCCGACTTTTCCAAAAGTCGGGTCGAGCAAGATCGGCCGATTATAGGGAAAAGTCGGGGTCATCCCGAAACACGAAACCCAATGTAAGTCAATGGGGAATAAAAGTCGGCAGTGAGAGGAGGACAGGAAACACACCTACAGTGCTCATTTCAATGCCAAAAGCATCAATTCTTCTTACTTAAGCTGGTCAACCTTAATTAACTTCATAATAGAAGTTACGCACTGAAAAATGGGGGTTATTTGGCTAAAGTTGTGGGGGGGTAGGGCTGGCTCCAGGTTTTCATGTGCCCTGGGCGAAAGAGCGCCCCTTTAACACATAATACCACAACTCATCATGCTCTGATACGGCAGAGAAATAGCGGTATAGTACAATGAAAAATTTCTCCATACAGAATCATTGGTCACATATAATGTCTGAAACAGTATATGATGCGCTCCACATAATGCTACAGTATATGTTGGTCCCCATGGATGAAGCTCCACTGTCTTATGGGCCCAAATAATGCTCCAAACATAATGGGCCCCATTTCTAATGCTCTAGTGTATAATGGGCCCTGTAAATGCTGCTCCAGTGTCTGATGTCCACCTTTGGAATGTTCCAGTGTATGGTGGGCCCCATCTATCATTCTCCAGAGTATAGTGCTCCCCAAAAATTGCTGTCCCAACATTGAAAACAATGAAATAAGTCTCCTCGCTAGGGAATCCCTGTACTAGTCTGGACTCCTCGTCGTCCCCATCTTCCATCTCACTGCACAGTATTTCAACCTTGCAAGTGCTGTGATCCTGAGCAAGCAGGGGGGGCCCACTCGTTGGCGACGGCACTGGCACAGGGCCCCTGATAGTACGGTGGCGTGTCTGATGGCGGGTGGGCCGAACCTGCACTTTCATCTGCAGCTTCCTCTTTGTCACCGTGTAAGATGGAACTGTATATGGGAAGGGTAACCTGAGTTTCATCAGGGTCAGATTCAGGCCGGGTAGTGTGCGAGGGGAATGTAGTGGTCTGGGTCAATGTACCAGCAGATTCATTGAGCAGTGGCTGGGCATCAGTGCACTTGTGTCGCCCCCAGGAGTACGGTCGCCACAGTGGCATTACCTTCCTCCTAGGGAGTGTGATGTCATGCTTGGGAGCAACGAAGGATCTCTCTAGCAGGTTAACTGATTGGGCGGCGTTATTCCCACGAGTCATGACCCTCCAAACAGCGTTCATGAAGGCAAAGTGTTTGTTTTACGTGGGCAGTATGGTTGCAAAGCTGAACCTTAAAGGAATGTCCAGAAGGGCACCACCAGGAGTGGAGCCTACGGCGTAATTTGACTCAACACAGGCAACCTCAACCATGCCAGCTACAGAACAGATGCACACATTGCAAGCTTTATTCCGTTAACGAACGAGACTCCATCATGCCCCACGGTCCGAGTCTGGCTTACTAGAGGGACACGTGAGGCTCTGGCACATGAGATTGGCCAATAACTGGTGTGTCATGCCCTTACATGTCCGTGGCTGCATGTGCGCTACACTGAAAAGGCCAGCGTTTGTCGCTTACAGGTGCAGATAACCCGCTGAACAACGTTAGCGATGGGGATCTGTGATTACAATTATTACTCGCGAACGATGATTTCCCAGTAAGTGCAGGTCAACCGCAGTTCCGGAATTAGGCCTAACCGTCATTCCTGAAAAAAATGAAAAACTTACGTGTGCAAACCACAGGTGCTGTAGCTTGCTTAACAGCTCAACAGCCGTTCTCACGCCCAGTATGGGTTACACGTGATTGCACAAAGGTGAGAATGGGTACCGTATCCCCGGATAACATGTATGGATAGCGTACACATTCAAAATATATGTCTATACATCAGGAGGCAGGCTCAGACGGTGTTACGCCCAGTATGGATTGCACGTGATTGCACAAAGGTGAGAAAGGGTACCGTATCCCCGGATAACATGTATGGATAGCATACACATTCAAAATATATGTCTATACATCAGGAGGCAGGCTCAGACGGTGTTAGGCCCAGTAAGGCTTGCAAGTGATTGCACAAAGGTGAGAAAGGGTACCGTATCCCCGGATAACATGTATGGATAGCGTACACATTCAAAAGATATGTCTATACATCAGGAGGCAGGCTCAGACGGTGTCAGGCACAGTATGGCTTGCAAGTGATTGCACAAAGGTGAGAAAGGGTACCGTATCCCCGGATAACATGTATGGATAGCGTACACATTCAAAATATATGTCTATACATCAGGAGGCAGACTCAGAGGGTGTTAGGCCCAGTATGGATTGCACGTGATTGCACAAAGGTGAGAAAGGGTACCGTATCCCCGGATAACATGTATGGATAGCGTACACATTCAAAATAGATGTCTATACATCAGGAGGCAGGCTCAGACGGTGTCAGGCACAGTATGGCTTGCAAGTGATTGCACAAAGGTGAGAAAGGGTACCGTATCCCCGGATAACATGTATGGATAGCGTACACATTCAAAATATATGTCTATACATCAGGAGGCAGGCTCAGACGGTGTCAGGCACAGTATGGATTTGACGGCCCAGACTACACAGCGGAGGAGCAGGGAGAGGTAAAGATTGCAAATGCTGGGGCCCTGCCCAAGCAAGGGGGGCCCACTCGTGGGCGTCGGCACTGGCACTGGGCCCCTCATAGTACGGCGGTGTGTCTGACGGCGGGTGTGCACCACCACCGTTAGAGACACTTGATTGCACTATGAGGGACCCTGTGGCAGTGCCCGCGCCCAAGAGTCGGCCTACCCACCTGTCCAGGGCAACGGCACTCGCACGGTGTCGTGCGCTAGGTGGTGACCCCGGCCATGGGGGGGGAGGCAGCACAGTTAGGGAGTTTTAGAAAGTGGCATATGTTGATGTTGGACATTCAGCTGATGCAAAAGGCGAAATAGGTCAAGTCCCAGGAAGAGGTGGACCAAAGCAAGCCATTTTTCTGTCACCCTATGTGTCATCAGGGGAAGGTGGGACAAAATCCTTGGAAACCCATGCATGGTTCATTTTAATGAAGGTTAGATCATCCACATTTTGGGTTGACAGACGGATCCTTTTTTCTCTCAGGATTGATCCAGCTGCACTGAAGACTCTTTCCGATAGCACACTTGCAGCTGGGCAAGCGAGCTCCTGTAAGGCATATTGTGCCAATTCAGGCCAGGTGTCCAGTTTAGCAGCCCAATAGTCAAAGGGGAATGACCTGTGTGGGAGAACATCGATATGGGAGGAAAAGTAGTTTGTAACCATAGTTGACAACTGCTGTCTCCTGTCACTTTCCATCGATGCTGTATTACCAGTTGTGTGAGCGGTACTTGAAAAATCAGTCCACAACATTGTCATGAAACCCCTGTATCCAACGCCACTTCTGCTGTGTGCACCATGAACACCTCTGCCAAGCTGCCCCTGGCCCGTACGGCTCGTGTGAGAACCATCACTGCTGCTGTGTGCTGGGAATGCCTCAAGCAACCGATTTACCAGAGTTGCTTGTTTATTAGCCAATATTAGGTCAAGGTTCTCCTGTGGCATGATGTTTTGTAATTTGCCTTTATAGCGTGGATCCAGGATGCTGGCCAACCAGTAGTCGTCATCGTTCATCATTTTGGCAATGCGGGGGTCCCTTTTTAGGATTCGCAAGGCATAATCTGACATGTGGGCCAATGTTCCCGGTGTCAATGATGCACTGCGAGTGCTGGTTGGAGGAGCACTTTCTGGCAAATCCACATCTCTCCAGTCACGCACAAACCCTGTACCAGACCTTGCCACGCCAACATTTTCACTTGCCCCACGAGATGCATCCTCCTCCCCTAAGTAATCATCCCCATCATCATCCTCCTCCTCCTCTTCTTCCTCCAACTCGTCCAGGAGAGGTCCCTGAGCAGACAATGGCTGAATGTCATCAAGGATTCCCTCCACCTCTTCCTCCTCGTCAACATTGGCTGCAGACGCCTGCTCCTTAAGGTGCGTCAAAGTTTGCATGAGCAGACGCATAAGTGGGATGCTCATGCTTAGGATGGCGTCGTCTGCGCTTACCAGCCGTGTGCATTCCTCAAAACACTGAAGGACTTTACAGAGGTCTTTCAGCTTCGACCACTGCACACCTGTCAACTCCATGTCTGCTCTCAAAGTGCCTGGCCGTGTATCCTCCCACAAATGCATTATGGCCTGCCTCTGCTCGCACAGCCGCTCCACCATGTGCAGGGTGGAGTTCCACCTTGTTGCAATGTCGATAATGAGGCGGTGGTTGGGAAGGTGGAGCAATCGCTGCAGCTTCTGCATACGAACGGAGTGTACAGGCGACCGGCGGATGTGCACGCACAGTCTTCGCACCTTATGGAGCAGGGCTGTTAACTCCGGATAATTTTTGAGGAAGCACTGCACCACCAGGTTCAAGGTGTGAGCCAAGCAAGGTATGTGGCTGAGTTTTGAAAGGGCTATGGCTGCCACAAAATTACGGCCGTTATCACTAACTACCTTGCCTGCCTCAAGATGTACACTGCCCAGCCATGACTCAGTTTGTCGCTTTAAGTACTCGGCCAGCACCTCGGCGGTGTGTCTGTTGCCCAAACACATCATCTGCAACACAGCCTGCTGACGCTTTCCACTAGCTGCTCGATAGGGGGACACCTCGTGTGCAACAGTGGCAGCTGCAGATGGAGTGCTCGTACGACTGCGCTCTGTGGACGAGCTTTCGCTTCTGGAGGAGGAGGAGGAGGGTGGAACGCCTACAGCCAACTGTTTCCTATACCGTGGGCTAGGCAGCACTGTCCCATCACCGCTGTCCCCTGTGGACCCTGCATCCACCACATTAACCCAGTGAGCAGTGATGGACACGTAACGGCCCTGGCCATGCCGACTGGACCATGCATCAGTTGTGAGGTGCACCTTTCCACTCACTGACTGCTTGAGTGCATGGACAATGTGGTCTTTCACATGATGGTGGAGGGCAGGGATGGCTTTGCGAGAGAAGAAGTGGCGACTGGGTAGGTCATAGCGTGGTACTGCATAGGCCATGAGTTCGTGGAAAGCTGCGCTTTCCACCAACCGATAGGGCATCATCTCAAACGAGATTAGTTTGGCAATGTGGGCGTTCAAACCAAGTGTACGCGGATGAGAGACTGAGTACTTTCTTGACCTACTCATAGTGTCTGGGAGGGTGAGCTGGACTTGAGAGCTGCATATGGTAGATGTAGCGGTGGACAGGGCGGACTGAGAGAGGGTTGATGATGGTGATGGAGTTGGTGTTCTTTCTGATGGCCTAGATTCAGTATTTCGTTGATATAACAGTGGGATTCCCTGACTGCTGTGGCCTTGCAACGACACCTCAACATTTGCTGCTGTGCTAACCGGTGGGCTTACAGTGGGGGAAACAATGTACCATTGCTGACTACCTTCTTTGTGATCAGTTGCACATGTGGCACTTGAGGTTTGGTGTTGTGTCCACGCTTGCAAGTGCATGCTGGTTAAATGTCTAAGCATGCAACTGGTATTCAAATTTTTTAGATTTTTCCCTCGGCTAAAGGTCTTTGCGTGCTTCTTACAGATAACCTTGGCCTAATCATGAGGATTTTGTTCAAAAAAGTGCCACACTGCACTCTTCCTACTTTGGCAGACATTTTGCGGCCTAGCACGCTGTGATGTTTTGACCCTCTGGACAAGCTGTCCAGCAACTCTTTTGATTTTTGGAACCTGTCTTTGGAGTGCTCCGGGCCTGCCAGATAACAGCTGTTGCGATGTTGATGTCTGCTGTGGATGCTCCTCATCTGAGCTATTGGAAGCAGCACCCTCTTCTCCCAATGGATGCCCATCTGGGTCAACAACTGGGTCATCCATCACCTCCTCTTCAATGTCATGTGCACCTTCCTCTGTGTCACCGTGTATGGTGGTATAGTGTGCGGGAAGGGGCACCTGAGTCTCATCAGGGTCAGAATCTGGCTCTGTACACTGCGAGGACAATGTAGTGCTCTGAGTGAATGTACCAGCAGAATCATCTATCAGTGGCTGTGCATCAGTGCACTCCATGTCAGATTCATCTTGGCCTGGGTAATTCACCATTTCACTTGATAATCCAGGCATGGTATGTGAAAACAGCTCCATGGAGTAATCAGTAGTATGGCCTGCGTCATCCTTCAATCTTGGTTGTGGTGAAGGACACAAGGAAAGGTGTGGTTCATGAACATGAGCCTCCAATGACGACTCAGTGCTTTTACTTTTTACAACTTCAGAAGAGGAGGCGATAGAGCTGGAGGCTGAGTCAGCAATGTAAGACAAAACTTTTTCCTGATGCTCTGGCGTTAAAAGCGGTTTGCCAACTCCTAGAAAACTAAGCCTTCGAAGCCTTATGGAGCCAGACGATGACGCAGGCTCAACACCTCCTGCATTCGGTCCTATTTTGCTTTTGCCACTACCATCAGATCCACCACCAACACCATCATTACCAGCTGCC
Organism: Dendrobates tinctorius; assembly: GCF_039654945.1. Taxonomy (NCBI): domain Eukaryota; kingdom Metazoa; phylum Chordata; class Amphibia; order Anura; family Dendrobatidae; genus Dendrobates; species Dendrobates tinctorius. The sequence continues at coordinate 16,753,546 of NW_027361737.1, forward strand.
AACCCCCGCCCAATTCCACGGCCTCTTCCACCAGCCTTCCTCATTTTTGGTAGAAATGTAGACAAAATCCAACAAACTATCTAGTAATGTAAAACAAGGTACAAGGTGTCTATAGGACAGGGGAGATTTAGATTTTCTGCACACACTAGTGGACACTGGACACTTTTGGATTGTGTGAGGCCCACTGAATATCAGAGCGCTATGTCACAGGCTCGATGGCACAGGTGTGAAAAAAGTGACTACAGGATAAGGGAGATTTTGAATTTCTGTGAGATTTTGAATTTCTGCAGACACTTGTGGACACTGAACACTTGGATTGTGTGAGGCCCACTGAATATCACAGCGCTATGTCACAGGCTCGATGGCACAGGTGTGAAAAAAGTGACTACAGGATAAGGGAGATTTAGATTTTCTGCAGACACTTGTGGACACTGGACACTTGGATTGTGTGAGGCCCACTGAATATCACAGCGCTATGTCACAGGCTCGATGCAGCAGGTGTGAAAAAAGTGACTACAGGATAAGGGAGATTTTGAATTTCTGCAGACACTTGTGGACACTGGACACTTGGATTGTGTGAGGCCCACTGAATATCACAGCGCTATGTCACAGGCTCGATGGCACAGGTGTGAAAAAAGTGACTACAGGATAAGGGAGATTTTGAATTTCTGCAGACACTTGTGGACACTGGACACTTGGATTGTGTGAGGCCCACTGAATATCACAGCGCTATGTCACAGGCTCGATGGCACAGGTGTGAAAAAAGTGACTACAGGATAAGGGAGATTTTGAATTTCTGTGAGATTTTGAATTTCTGCAGACACTTGTGGACACTGGACACTTGGATTGTGTGAGGCCCACTGAATATCACAGCGCTATGTCACAGGCTCGATGGCACAGGTGTGAAAAAAGTGACTACAGGATAAGGGAGATTTAGATTTTCTGCAGACACTTGTGGACACTGGACACTTGGATTGTGTGAGGCCCACTGAATATCACAGCGCTATGTCACAGGCTCGATGGCACAGGTGTGAAAAATTGACTACAGGATAAGGGAGATTTAGATTTTCTGCAGACACTTGTGGACACTGGACACTTGGATTGTGTGTGGCCCACTGAATATCACAGCGCTATGTCACAGGCTCGATGCAGCAGGTGTGAAAAAAGTGACTACAGGATAAGGGAGATTTTGAATTTCTGCAGACACTTGTGGACACTGGACACTTGGATTGTGTGAGGCCCACAGAATATAACAGCGCTATGTCACAGGCTCGATGCAGCAGGTGTGAAAAAAGTGACTACAGGATAAGGGAGATTTTGAATTTCTGCAGACACTTGTGGACACTGGACACTTGGATTGTGGGAGGCCCACTGAATATCACAGTGCTATGTCACAGGCTCGATGGCACAGGTGTGAAAAAAGTGACTACAGGATAAGGGAGATTTTGAATTTCTGCAGACACTTGTGGACACTGGACACTTGGATTGTGTGAGGCCCACTGAATATCACAGCGCTATGTCACAGGCTCGATGGCACAGGTGTGAAAAAAGTGACTACAGGATAAGGGAGATTTTGAATTTCTGTGAGATTTTGAATTTCTGCAGACACTTGTGGACACTGGACACTTGGATTGTGTGAGGCCCACTGAATATCACAGTGCTATGTCACAGGCTCGATGGCACAGGTGTGAAAAAAGTGACTACAGCATAAGGGAGATTTTGAATTTCTGCAGACACTTGTGGACACTGGACACTTGGATTGTGTGAGGCCCACTGAATATCACAGCGCTATGTCACAGGCTCGATGGCACAGGTGTGAAAAAAGTGACTACAGGATAAGGGAGATTTTGAATTTCTGCAGACACTTGTGGACACTGGACACTTGGATTGTGTGAGGCCCACTGAATATCACAGCGCTTTGTCACAGGCTCGATGGCACAGGTGTGAAAAAAGTGACTACAGGATAATGGAGATTTTGAATTTCTGCAGACACTGGACACTTTTGGATTGTGTGAGGCCCAATGAATATCAGAGCGCTATGTCACAGGCTCGATGCAGCAGGTGTGAAAAAAGTGACTACAGGATAAGGGAGATTTTGAATTTCTGCAGACACTTGTGGACACTGGACACTTTTGGATTGTGTGAGGCCCAATGAATATCAGAGCGCTATGTCACAGGCTCGATGGCACAGGTGTGAAAAAAGTGAATTGTAGAATTGGGCAGAATAGGAATCTCCCTAGAGTGTAGGTCTGTAAGAACGGAACAAGTCCTCCACAGTGACACACAGATAGCTTCACTGTGGCTGTGATAACAGCCGTTACACGGTACTGTGTGATGAGCGTACACCGCTGTATGGTGTGAATAAATGCACGCTCAGTACCTTAGCAGGACAAAAAAAAAATTGGGATTGCTTTTAAAAAAGCAGTTTGCAGAGCAGTTGGGAAACAGCAATGCAGCTGTCAGGAAGCCTTAGAAGGCAGCCTAACAACCAACACCGCTGATCCACCACAATATAGCCTCCCCTTGCACTGCACACACAGTGACTGGTGTGTTGCACAGGCAAAATCGCTAGCAGCAGAAGCAGTTTTTTTTTCTTCTTCCCTGCCTAACGCTCTCCCTACAGAATCAGCAACCTCTCCCTATGCTAAGATCGCCAGAAGTAAGATGGCGGTCGGCGTGCATGCCCTTTTATAACCCCTGTGACGCCCACCAAAGCAAGCCAATCACTTGCATGCCCTTCTGAAAGATGGTGGCGACCCCTGCCTATGTCATCACGTTGCCCACAGTGTCCGTGGATCCTGATTGGCTGAAAAAGAGCGCTAAACAAACTTTTGAAACGCGACTTTGGCGCGTAAGTCGCCGACCTCGTGGCCGACCTCATCCTAGGGTCGGGTTTCGTTTCATGAAACCCGACTTTGCCAAAGGTCGGCGACTTTTGAAATTGTTCGACCCGTTTCGCTCAACTCTATTGACCAGTTGGTGGGTCTTGAGGACTGGAGTAGAGAAACACTGGTCTAGACCATTAATAAAGCACCTAATAATCCATGTTTAATACATTCAGAATCGTGATCTACAGCAGAAATAAAGCTGATATTTCTGTAATAATAACTGCACAATAGCTTTCAGCAGAGCTGTGTTTTTTTGTGATTTGTGATATTTTACAGTAGACTTGTCAACATTTGTCCCATCTGCTTTTTGCTTGTGTGTTAATATAAGTTGACTGTGTGTTAACTCACAGTACTGTCTGCCTTTTTGCTAATGTCTTTTTCCAGATGGACTTTGTTTCTAAACAATTTCACATTTAATTGTGCTGGTTTCACACGCTCTCACTCCGCCTCACCTTTCTACTACATTTTAGCTATTGTTTTCTTCACCAGAGGTTCAGATAATGGCTTTAGCAGCTTGTGATTTACCATAGAGCACTGCAGCTTGTAGTGATAAGTAACGTTCATCACAACTCTAAGCTAATTTAGCAGAAGAAAAAGAGAAAATATTTTTATCTTGGTTTATTAATACTTTAAGTAAAACCCTTACATTTCCGCTCCTATCAGCATCTGTAAGTGACTACTGAATAATCAGCCAATATACACAAAATCACACAACTTTTATGTCACAGCATGCTGAAGTCCTAATCGTACAACCTGTAGAAAACCACAGGTTCGATATTAATGACCCAGAATAAGACAATGTCAAACTGAAGACGTTATTTCCCCTGGGGCTTTGAGGGCAATTTGTTAAATTGCTATACTTTTTGATATAATACTAATGATAATACCAAGTTTTTGATTATTACTGACCAAATACCAGGAAAAAACATTAAAAAGGCAAGATATCTACATTCTTAGGATTTATTCAATATTAGTTCACATGCGATACTAGTGTTTGTTATATGTGCCATGCTCAGTTGGGAGATTTATCAAAAGGCCTACAAAGGAGGCATCGCATATAACAACCTATCAGTGTTTCCCACATGGCTTCAGAAAATATAGTCTGTAATCTAATGATTATCTTTAATCAGTTTTAATTATAAACCTAATTTATTGTTTCTACCAGTTACATAATTCCTCAAAATATCTGACCAAGGGGGTGGGGTCTGTGTGCTGAAGATGGAGGGAGTGTGATTCCAGAGCTCCAGTGACTCCAGACTTACATCGGCTCATATCTGCATTCAGCAGCTTCCTCGACCGCCGTGCAGTGCACCGCCAGCTTCCTAATACCCCCGGGCACATGATGACCCGTGGTAGACTTCTTTCTGAGGACTCAGACTGCACATGCAGCAGGGAAAATGGCAGCAGCTTCCCCTCCCACAGGATCATCTCATTCCTCACACAGCTTCCAGGGCTAAGAGAGAGGTGAGACCTCAGCAGATACACATCACAGTAACTCTGCACCTATGACTAGGGGGGACATGAGGGATTTCCTGGCATCTATACGCACTTCTTTAAGGGAGGACATGCAGGACATGTTAAAGGAGATAAGAGGAGAAGTTAACTCTTTAGGAGCACGTACAGACCACTTATAAAACAAGATGTCTGAGTATGTTTCTGTTATCAACGCTCTTGTGGATGAGAATCAAGCCATGAAAGGTAGATTGGCAGGGGCATTTTATAAAATACACGATCTGGAGGACAGATCTAGAAGAAATAATCTTCGTATAAGAGGCATCCCAGAGACTATAGGAGATAAAGATCTGGCCCCCTTCCTCCAAAACTATATGCAAGCTGTCCTGCCATCGCTCTCCCCAAGGGACCTGTTAGTTGACAGGGTCCACAGGACACCCAAACCCAAGCACTTGGATTCGTCTCTCCCCAGGGACACTCTTGCAAGGATACACCTGTATACTACTAAAGAGACCTTTCTGAGACAAATAAGAAATCCTCCTGAGCTTCCTTCTGAGTTTCAGGCACTGCAAGTTTTCCCAGATCTGTCGGCTGCTACGCTGTCTAAGAGGTGGGAATATGCCCATGTCTGCAGAGCCTTAAGGGAGGTCTCCATGAAATATCGGTGAGGTTTCAATCCTGTGAGGCTTTTCATTACTCATGACGGAAGTACAGTCGTCTGTTCCTCTCCTGAGCAAGTGGAGGAGAAGCTTACGAGCTGGAAGATCCTTTTTTCACCGAGACAAGCTGACACGGGTCGGAAGGTGGCTTCGGAGTGGTCTATGGCTTGACTGTACTGCATGGTATGAGTCTGGATAACTGGACTCTCCTGCTACGCTTCCTAGTGGGCCTTGGTTCGTGAACTTTTCACTTCCACCCCCCTCGTAGATCCTTGATCTGCGGATCGTCCGAACTGTTCTGGATGTTTATACGAGTGGCTCTCGTATATTTGACTATGTTTTGGTTTCTTATCTTTTTCTTTTTTACTTTTCCTTTCTTTTTTTGTCTTTTCTTTTCTTTATTTTCTTTTTGGCATCCTTTCGGGTCAATACTCTGACCCGTCTGTAGGTATATCTGCTCCCATTTTTTCTTCCAGGTTTTTTCCTCCCAAATACCCAGGCATCTATGTGCTACAATGGACTCTCAGTGTATTTGTAGACATGTTGGTTCTAGCATGCTATATGTGACTATATTAAGTGTGCAGTTCCATTCTGCCGGCAGCACTGTGAACTTCTTGTATCAGTATTATGAGTATACAAATCTTATCCTTGAATGATAGGGGCCTAAATTCCCCTGAAAAACGCTCTATGATGTGGAGGGAGGTGGGGAGGTCACGGGCGGATGTTGTCTGCCTTCAAGAAACACATCTATTGGAAGCCGATAATTTCAGGCTTCGACACCCTCACTTCCCCCACATGTTTTTTGCTAATGGTCAGACCAAAAAGGCTGGTGTGTGCATTATGGTGAAATGTACAATAGCATTTCAATTGTTATCACAATATGCTGACTCCGTAGGTAGATGCTTGACAGTAACTTGCCTGCTAAATGAAGAGGTGCACACGTTGACAAATGTATATGCTCCCAATGAAGGCCAACACAAATTTTTGAGAACTACCTTTAATGATATCTCTTTAAAAGCGAAGGGTAGCAATATCATATGTGGTGATTTCAATCTCCCCATGAATGCGGACCTTGACTGCTCTTCAGGAAGGAAGAGAACTAGGAGGGGTTTGAACCTCCTATCCCATGAATTTCACCTACATGATTTTTGGAGATACTCACACGCATCGGAAAGAGATTATACTTTTTATCCTCCTAGGCACTCCACATACTCCCATATCGACTATTTCTTAATAGATAGTGCGACCCTAAGCAGGTGTCTAAATGCCACTATTGGCCTAATCGCCTGGTTTGACCACGCTCCTGTCTCTCTGACCCTTGCTCTTGCCCACCAGGCTGACCCTGCGTTCAGGTGGCGTCTTCATGACTCATTGCTGCTGAGGGGGGAGGTGGTTGATAAGGTTTCCTCGGAGCTGGAGGGCTACTTTCAAATGAACGATAATGGGAAGATGTCTCTGATGAGACCCTTTGGTCTGCTCACAAAGTGGTGGTTAGGGGGGTTCTCCTACAACAAGCTTCATATTTAAAGATGAAAAGAGAAGCCAGTAGAGAGGCTCTGCTCTCCCATTTACATTATTTAGATGCTATTAATAAGGCTGCACATACGCCCTCCGTCTCTGAGGAGATCTCCCAAATTAGATTTAAATTAGGCTACTTTCACACATCAGGTTTTCGGCGTCAGGCGCGATCCGGCGTCGTGCCTGAACGCCGGATCCGGCAAATGTTTTGTAAAACCTGATGTGCCAGATCCGTTTTTCTGCCGGATCCGTCTTGTTCTTGACAGAAAAAACCGGATCCGTCTCATCCGGTTCATCCGTTTTTCTATCCGTTTTTCGACGGATTACGCCGGATCTGGTTTTTAAAATTGACCCTTGTGGCCTTCCGAACGGGATTGGCTACTGGAAAACTATATATAGCGTGTTCCTACAGCCCTTCTTTGACAGGTTGGAGAGGAGAAAGTGCAGGTTGGAGAGAAGAGCAAGTTACTGGCGAAGATGGATGTTGTGATTGGAAATATTTTGAAGAATTTGGCGGATTTTATAGCGGAGGCGTATCGTTTGAGGGTGATTGTTCTGGAGAAGGAGAGAGCGAGACAGCAGTGCATCAGGCATCGTAGACGACGTTTGTGGATCCACCCCATCACAGCCAGAATGACGCGTGGGGTCTATTCTACACTCTGCATGGACCTTCGACGAAACCCGGATAAATTTTTTGGATATGTTCGGATGAAAATGGAGAATTTTGATTACTTGGAGGAGCGCATTGCACACCTCATAAGAAAAGCGGACACCTATTGCCGCTTCTCTGTTTCACCCGCAGAGCGTCTGATGGTGACTTTAAGGTAAGCCACATTTATTGGATATGCTCGCATCAGAGCACACTTTCACTGCAATCTTGTTGGTGGTAGTTTGTATCTCCAAGTGTTATAGCTGAGTTTTGGTATGTAATGCTGTGATTTAAAAATAATTTATTGTTTTTTAATTCCCCACAGATTTCTTGCAACTGGAGAATCCCTTTCGTCACTGCATTTCCAGTACAGACTCGGGATTTCCACCATATCTGGAATAGTGAAGTACACATGCCGTGCACTGTGGGACTCCTTAGCTGAAGAGTTTTTACCAGAGCCCACAACAGAGAGGTGGATTGAAATTGCTGACAAGTTTCAACAGATATGTCAGTTTCCCAACTGCTTGGGCGCTGTGGACGGGAAACATATCCGCATTGTAAAGCCAGCCGTACCGGGATCGGAATATTTCAATTACAAGAAATATTTTTCAATTGTCCTCATGGCCATCGCTGACGCAGAATACAAATTTATTGCTGTTGATATTGGGGCCTATGGCCGCTCCAATGACTCTCAAGTTTTCAAACTGTCTGCCATGGGGCGTAAACTGTATGGAAACACCTTCCAGTTCCCACCACCTAGACCGCTGCCGCAAACATCTGGTCCACCTATGCCATTTGTCTGTGTAGGGGATGAAGACTTCCAGCTGTCAGAACACCTTTTGAAACCGTACTCTAGCAGTGGATTGACAAGACCAAAACGCATTTTTAATTACCGCCTCACAAGAGCAAGAAGAATGGTTGAATGTACCTTTGGTATTCTGACAGCCAAATGGCGGGTCCTATTGACTGCGATCAACCTCAAGACAGAAACTGTTGACGAGGTGATCAAAGCTTGCGTGGTACTCCACCACAATTTTGTTATCTGCAAGGAACCCATTTCCATTGAGGACACCTCTGAAGAAACCACCTTGCAAGATTACCATGACATTACCACTAGAAGTTCTGTGTCGGTTTCAGTAATGAGGGACAATTTTGCACTATACTTTATGTCACCTCAAGGCAGAGTACACTGGCAGGATGACAGAGTGTGAAAGATTTGTGCCCAACCAAACTTGTGTACCTTCTGTACCAACAGTATATACCTTTGCCAACCAAAGTTGGCTATCTTGTCATGGTCTCTATTTTTAGCTTTAGGCCACAGGTGTGTACCTGGTTGTGTTTTATGCAAAGTATTTCACCTTTTAACAAAAGTTGTGTACATTGTTAGGAAATCACCAACAATAAACACAACTTTTTAGGTGAAATACTTTGCTTCAAACACAACCAGGAACACAAGTGTGGCAAAAAGCTAAAATTTACCCACAGTTATATACCTGGTTTTGAATACCTTTTTACCTTTTAAATGCCCTGTATTTAACCTTTTTTTTAAACATATTTCGCCACAGAAAGAAATGACAGACAACCAGTGTAAACAATAATTTAACTTTTATTTAAAATATTTTTTTTTTGTAAACTGTTTTTAAAGTTAAAAAAACTTTTTTAATAAAGGTTTGAAAAAAAACTGGGCATTTTTATTACAAAACACACATTACAAATCTGTGTAGTGTGGGGTGGAAATACTGCTGGAGGGGCTGCGGGACACTTCGACACTGGGAGTGTGGAGAGAGGACTGGGATCGTGGTGGGGAAGGAACAGTTAGAGGTGATGGTGTGGAAAAAGCTACAGAATGGGTGGACATGTGGGAGGCAGAAGATGTGGTGGGCGGTGGAGTGGAGGGTTGGGCAGGGACTGTAGGAGCAGATGATGTTGATGGAAAGTTGTATGGGGAAGGAGTTTGGTACGGGGAAGGAGTTTGGTACGGGGAAGGAGTTTGGTACGGGGCAGGTTGCTGGAAGTGGGGAGATGTCTGGTACTGGGGAGGTTGCTGGTACTGGGGAGGTTGCTGGTACTGGGGAGGTTGCTGGTATGTAATAGGAGGGGGAGGATGGAAAGTGGCTGGAGGGGGTGCAGGTGGAGGAACTACAGTGGTGGGAGGTGGAGGTTGGGAGGTAACCTGATGTAGAGCACCGTGGCACGAATGCATTACATGCATCTGCTGGGTAGGAGATAGTGTTGCCATGCGCTCCACAACAGACCTGAAAAAGGTGTGGTTTGGCGAAGATCTTGCTTCTGAATGCATGGTTTGCAGAAGTGTCTTCACCTCCAGAATGCTGGAGTTGATCTGCTGAAAGCCTGCGGAGATTTGCTCTGACAAGACTTTTAGACAGTTCTGGAAAGATGCATTCAGATGCAAGAACTCTGGCGCATAAGTCTTTTCCTGACCCCTATGCCGCTGCCGCCCAGTACCCGCAGGTGTACTAGAGGTGGCAGGGGCAGAAGGGTGGGGTAAAGGGAAAGCGATCTCCTCACCAGCAGCTTCATGTAATGTAGGCGGCCACGATGCTCCTGTGCTGGTGGATGGGACAGATGGGTCGAATGTGTGGGAAGGCTGGGAAGGTGCAGATGTACCGGGGCGGTCGAAGTGTCCCTCGGTGACGGTCTCCTCAGGGATCGCCTCAGAAGGGTCCAATCGTGCAGGCTCCCGAGTGCTGCTCACCGTGCTGTGGAATAAAGAGAAAAAAAAACAATTAAAATAGTGACATGGTATGGCCCTGGCTGAAAAAAAAAAAGTTACATCTAAACATTTTTTTGTCACATGTGGTGTGTAATATTTACCTTCTGGTGAGCATTGTCTCCCGGAGGAACGACAGGGCTCGTGCATACTTGTACTTGCTCCTGCGTCCTCCAGATCCACTCGGGGCCCGCATCTCTTTATTGAACTCCTTCTTGAAACGATCCCTCACAGACCGCCACCGCTTCACAATTCTCTCCCCTGAAACGAGAAAGGACAAAGTGGTTAGTATACAACATCAGTGTTTCCCAAACTCCAGTCCTCATGGTCCCCAGGGGTCATGTTTTCAGGATCTCCAAAGTAAATAGAAATCCTGAACACATGATCCGTGGGGACCACGAGGACTGGAGTTCGGGAAACACTGGTTTAAATCAAGCAACCGGTACTGTATATACTTACGCTCTTTAATCTGGGCCCGAGCTTCGAGGTCCTCCCAGCGGTCCACAAGGAGCGAACAGATTTCCTCCCAGAGTCGTCGGGTAACGATAAGGTCAGCGTGGGGGCGGTCAGCCATATTCCAGAGCGGCTCCCTTTCTCTGACGAGATCGATGAGGCGGTCCACATCAATCCCTCCATCCTCACCGTCAGAGTCGGGAGCACGCTGTGAAGGCTGTTAAAGAAAAAGACAAAAATAACATAATTAGCCTCCACAAAAGAAATGAAATAAAAAGTGCAAAAAAAACAAAGCAAAAATATTTATACTTACACGCTGGTGACCGCCGCGTTGCTGTCGCCGACGACCCCGGGAGGCACTGCGAGGACCTCTTGGCCGAGCAACAGATTGGGAAGACTAGTGAAGAAAACAAAAAATGTTATCTCTTTGGATGTAGGCATTTGTTTGCTGTGTGTGGTCTGCAGAACATTGTTTTCTATGTGTTGTGTGTAGTGTGATGTTGTGTTTCTGCGTTTGATGCAAAAAACTTACCAATTGTGAGCCCACTCCAAGTGTCTGTCCACCCCTTCCTTCTTCTTCTGGGAGCTCCTCTTCATCTTGTGATTCCTGTTTTGAAATAAAAGGCAATGAATAGACATATATTCCAGAGATGATGGATTTTGGAAATAAAAACTTACCGTCAAACGCTGACGACGCGAGGGAGGGCTCCCAGAAGAAGATGTGCTGTCTTCCTCATGGCCAGACTCCATGGCTGTGGGTGGTGTTCCTGCTGCTGCCATTGCTGCTGCTGCTGCATCTATTGGGCGGCTGTTGAATAAAGAGAAACAAAGGGCCAATGAATATCTTGATATTCCATAGCCCTAGTTTGGAGGAATGGGGGATTTGATAATTACCGTCTCTCATCTGCTGCTGGACTCCCCTCCCGTTGTTCAGCATGCTGCTCCATTTGGGGTGGTGCTGATGGTGCTGCTGCTGCAGATGTCTGCTGCCTTCTCCTGCTCCTGGTTCTTGGCTTGGGTGGCATGTTGGGTGTGGCTGAGAGTCACACTGTCTTGCTTTTATATATGTCTTGTGGGCAGAGCTACTGAGCATGCTCAGACCAAAAAAACCGGATCCGGCCACCGGATCCGGCTGTCGCCGGATCAGGCGCATTGCGGCGCTCATAGGCTTTCATTGTATGAAAAAGCCGGACACGCCGGATCCGGCGTGTCCGGCTTTTTCGCCGGAGACAAAAAACGTTACAGTAGCCGTTTTTTCCAGACGCCGGATCGCGTCACATTGCCGGATCCGGCGAAAATCGGATGAAACGCATGGCCATCCGGCTCGATCCGGCTCTAATGCAAGTCAATGGGGGGGAAACCGGATCCGGCATTGCATTTCGCCGGATCCGGTTTTTGTCAAAAGCGCCGGATCGCGCCTGACGGCGAAAACCTGATATGTGAAAGAGGCCTTAAGGGAAAATTTCCTATACAAATATGCAAACAATATGAGGAAACTAAAAACTAACTTATATGCTACCGGGGACAGGGCGGGAGCGCATCTAGCTTGCAGAGTTCGTAAACGGGAGGTTATGTCACGAATTGACCACATATTGGATGAGCAAGGTAGAGCCCTTAGGAACCCACGGGACATAGTGCAAGCCTTTGCTCAATATTACACTGCCCTCTATAATTTAAAAGATGATGCCTCCACCCCTCAACCTGACCAAACATCTATTGATGCATACTTAGATTCTGTTAATTTGCCATGTATTACCATTGACCAATTAAATTATTTAAACGCCCCCTTCGCGGCTGCAGAAATTCAGCAGGCAATTAAACAGACTACACTTCATAAAGCCCCAGGCCCGGATGGCTTAACGAATGATTATTATAGGACCTTTTCTCAGCAATTAACACCATATCTACAGCGTCTGTTCACACACTGGAGAGACGCTGGTACTGTGATGGCCCCTAATTTAGAGGCCACTATTTCCACTATACCAAAACCGGGGAAATCACTCACACATCCTGGAGATTTCAGACCCATTGCTTTGTTAAATTCAGATGTCAAACTGTTTACTAAAATCATAGCATCTAGACTGAAACTAATTATACCGACTATAGTGTCACCAGATCAGATGGGCTTTGTTGCAGGACAGGAGACGAGGGATGGCATACGACGTATGTTGAATTTGATTAAAATATCTGAGCTGTCTGGCCAACCCAGTGCATTCCTGTCACTTGATGCTGAAAAAGCTTTAGACAGGGTGCACTGGGGATATTTAAGAGCAGTCCTGAAGAAATTTGGACTGTCGGGCCCTATATTATCCGCAATCTGTGCCATGTACTCGACCCCCTGCGCCAGGGTTTTGACGTCTGGCTTCTTGTCCGGCCCGTTCCAGATGACGAACGGTACGATACAGGGGTGCCCGCTCTCGCCTGTTATTTTTGCGCTGTGCATGGAGCCGCTTGCCGAGCGCATTAGAATGTCGGCGGGCAATTCTGGGATTAGGGTTGGACAGGTGGAGCACAAAGTAGGTCTATACGCCGATGATGTCATTCTATCCTGTGTAAATTTAGAATCTTCATTTTCTGCGATTATTTGTGAACTTGGGGAATTTAGCAAGGTCTCATATTATAAACTGAACCCCACAAAATCCCTGTTGTTTCCAGTGGCGGTTCCTTGTGCGGCAAAGACAAGGCTGGAGGCCATTTTTCCGTTTAAGTGGATGAGAGAGGGTATTCCATATTTGGGCATTACACTGACGGGTTCTGAGCAGATTGTGGATAGGAACTTTACTAATTTGGAAATACAGCTTAAGAAACAATTGGAACAGCTTCATGCTGTCCAGACCTCCTGGATTGCAAGGATTAATGCCTTTAAGATGATTGTCCTACCTAAAATATTGTACCTACTCCGGTACATACCAATGATAATCCCTAAAAAAAGAATTCTAAGATTACAAACTATGGCATATAGTTATTGTAATACTAGAGGGAAAACTAAGTTAGAGAGTGGACCCTCTGGATCGCGGATCCGGAGCCCCTGGGCCGAGCACACCAGGTGAAGACCGACCCCTATACAGGGATCGTTTGGGGCAGGACCACAGAGGACGGAGGCGCGACAGCCGGAACCAAGAGGGGCGGCTCCACGGACAGAAGGACAGGGGAGGCAACGGTGCGAAAAACGAGCAGGGACCAGTGGCGCAGGACAGAAACAATACGGAAGACAGGCAGTGGAAGACCAAGGCGGACTGGAGACAGAGGACGGCACCGGGGATGGAAGGCAGCGCCCAGGCAGACTGGAAGGGAAGGGAGACACGAGACAGGGGGCGACAGGGCGAGTCAGGCGGAAAGCGGTTGAGCTACAGGAGAACTGTAGAGGCCAGAGGGTGCAGAAAAACTACACAATCATCAGGCGTCCTCCTAACAGCGAGGACGCCTGAAGTACAGCAACCCCCGGAAGTGCGTCACCCAAGCCCGCCCCTCAGCGCCGCCCACCGCAGGAGAGAGAGCGCGGAAGGCGGCGAGCGCGAACCAGGGGGCGGGGGCCAGGAGCCGTCGTAAGGACGAGTGGACGGCGGGCGCGTGACCGGGCAGGAGCGCGCAGGTGAGGAAACGCTGCAGCGCGCGCCGCAGCAGAAGGGGCATCGGCGGGCATAACCGCCGATGTCACAGTACCCCTCCCCTTACGCCCTCCCTTACTGAGATTGGCCAAAAACTTTTTCAGAATGTGAGGGGCGTTGATATTTTCCCGAGGCTCCCAGGACCTCTCCTCAGGGCCAAAACCCACCCAATCGATAAGAAAAAGGGTCTTACCCCGGGCTTTTTTCATAGCCAAGATGTCCTTGACCTCGAAGACGTTATCCGAGATAGCAGGTGAGGGAGGGACGATGGAAACTGGTTGGAACCGATTCAGGACTACGGGTTTCAGGAGCGAGACATGGAAAGCGTTGGGCACCCGGAGCGAGGCAGGCAACCTCAGTTTGTAAGCCACGGCATTAATACGTCCAATCACTTCAAACGGTCCAATGTACCGAGGACTCAACTTATAAGAGGGAACTCTCAGACGGATATGTCGAGTTGAAAGCCAGACCTTGTCACCTGGATGGTACGGGGGCACATCCTTCCGTCTCTTGTCTGCATGTTTCTTGATTCGGTCGTTGGCACTTTTGAGCGCATCCCTGGTCTCTCTCCAAATCTGCGAGAATTCTTTAGCAAGAGAATCGGCTGCGGGTACCCCTGTAGAGGTGGAAAAAGGCAACGGAATACCTGGGTTTTGACCGGTTACCACAAAAAAAGGTGACCTGGTGGTAGATTCACTGGGATGATTATTGTGCGAGAATTCAGCCCAAGGTAAGAGCGCAACCCAGTCGTCCTGATGAGCGTTGGTGAAGTGACGTAGGAAGGTGGTTAACCCCTGATTAATTCGCTCCACTTGCCCGTTGGTCTGAGGATGATATGCGGAGGAAAAGTCGAGAGATGTACCCATAAGCCGGCAGAGTGCCCTCCAGAAGCGGGAGGTGAACTGGACCCCCCGATCCGACAGAATCCACTGAGGAAGACCATGCAGCCTGAAGACCTGGTGGATGAAGATCTCAGCTAACTTCGGGGCGGACGGTAGTCCCGGTAAGGGAATGAAATGGGCCATCTTGGAAAAGCGATCTGCCACGACTAAGATGGTGGTACATCCGGCTGAGCGGGGTAAGTCAGTCACAAAGTCCATGGCGATCTGCTGCCAGGGGGCCTCAGGAACTGGCAACGGGTGAAGAAGACCGGCGGGCAAAGTCCTAGCCACCTTATTCTGGGCACAGATTGTGCAAGAGGCCACGTAGTCCATCACATCCTGGCAAAGCGTGGGCCACCAATAATACCGGGAAAGCAGTAAGAGAGTCTTCTTGGTCCCAACGTGTCCAGCAATTTTGGAGGAATGTCCCCAGCCCAACACCTCTATACGTTTGCCTGGAGGGACGAAGGTCTTACCGGGCGGAGGGATAGCAAAATTCACAGGAGCCACGGTGATCATCCTAGTAGGCTCGATGATATAGGATGGGACTTCCTCCCTCTCTGAAGACTGCAATGACCTGGAAAGGGCATCGGCCTTGATGTTCCTATTACCCGGTCGGAAGTGAAGTTGGAAATCAAAGCGGGAGAAAAACAGGGCCCACCTGGCTTGCCGGGCATTGAGCCTTTGGGCAGACTGCAGATAGGCCAGGTTCTTGTGGTCCGTGAGGATGGTAAAGGGATGTACAGCTCCTTCGAGTAAATACCGCCATTCAGCCAAGGCCATCTTAATGGCCAGTAATTCACGGTCTCCAATGGAGTAGTTGCACTCCGCCGGTGAAAAGACTTTAGAAAAGAAGCCGCAAGGAACCAGCCGTCTGGACGAAGCCTGCTGGGACAGGACCGCCCCCGCTCCAGTGGAGGAGGCATCCACTTCCAGGACAAAGGGTCTGCTGGTCACAGGCCGATGCAAAATGGGTGCTGACGCAAAAGAACGTTTCAGAGTTTGGAAAGCGTTTTCCGCTTCAGGGGACCAGCTGTTGGACTTCGTTCCCTTACGGGTCAGGTCCGTGATGGGTTTGGTAACCGTAGAAAAGTGAGGCACAAACTGACGGTAGTAGTTTGCGAACCCAAGAAACCGCTGGATGGCCTTAATCCCCACTGGACGGGGCCACTTGAGTACCGCACCGAGTTTTTCGGGATCCATCCTTAGACCGGAGTCGGTGACGACATATCCCAAGAAGGGTAGTGACGACTGCTCAAAAAGGCATTTCTCGATCTTGGCGTAGAGTTGGTTCTCTCGAAGGCGGTGCAAGACCAAGCGTACACTTTTGCGATGAGAGGGCAGATCGGGGGAGAAAACGAGAATGTCGTCCAGGTAGATGACAACACAAGAATAGAGTAGATCCCGGAATACCTCATTGATAAATTCTTGGAACACAGCGGGGGCATTGCAAAGGCCGAATGGCATGACTAGGTATTCATAATGCCCGTCACGGGTATTGAAGGCCGTCTTCCACTCGTCCCCAGCACGGATTCGGACCAAATTGTAGGCTCCCCGCAGATCTAACTTCGTGAAGATCCGGGCTCCTCTCAGCCGGTCAAAAAGCTCCGGAATCAACGGAAGGGGGTAACGATTTTTGATGGTGATTTTGTTCAGGCCCCGGTAATCAATGCAAGGCCGCAGTGATCCATCTTTCTTCCGGACGAAGAAAAAACCCGCGCCTGCGGGAGAGGAGGACTTTCGGATAAACCCCTTGGACAGATTTTCGTGGATATATTCCGTCATGGCAGCGGTCTCGGCTGGAGAGAGAGGGTATGTTCTACCTCTGGGAGGAACCGCTCCAGGAATCAGGTCGATGGGGCAGTCATAAGGCCGGTGCGGAGGCAGGGAATCCGCCTCTTTCTTGCAGAAAACATCAGCATAGGCGTGGTATGGCACAGGAAGACCAGGGAGGTCTGTAGGCTTGAGCTGAGGATGGGAACGGACCAGGGTACGTAAACAGCTTACATGGCAGGCGTACCCCCAGCGCAGGATCTCTCCGGAGCGCCAGTCGATAACTGGCTCATGCCGCCTAAGCCAAGGTAGCCCCAAGAGAATGGCGTGGGATAACTGAGGCAGGACATAAAAGGCAATCTTTTCAGAATGAAGTGCGCCAACTTGCAGGTTTACTTCAGTGGTTACCGTGGTGATGAGCCCAGGAAGAGGTTTGCCATCAACGGAGGTGATTGCTCGAGGGTTACTTAGGACGACCACGGGAATCTGGAGTCTGTCAACCTCCTCCTGGTGGATGAAGTTGCCTGCCGCGCCCGAGTCCACATACGCCTCCACAGAGCTACGCCCCCGACCTGAAATAAGTAGAGCTGAAACAGTAAGTGGAAGAGAGGGGGTCGGATCACCTAGGGGGCCCTCTCCTACCTGGCCTAGGCGGATGCGTTTCCCGGTCTCTCAGGACAAGTGCGTATGAAGTGATTGGCCCCTCCACAATAGAGACAGAGTCCCTTGGTCATCCTCTCCTTACGCCGTTGTTCAGACAGCTTGATGCGATCTACTTGCATGGGCTCAGGGGCGGTGTTACTAGGGAGAGCAACGGTGCGCGGAATGGGAGCTTGGTATAACCTAAAGGGCCTCCTCTCCCTGGCTGACTCTCTGGCGCGTTCCTGAAAACGCAGGTCAATACGAGTAGCCAGGGAGATGAGATCTTCCAGGGTGGTGGGAAGGTCACGCCCGGCCAACTCGTCTTTGATTTTACCAGAAAGTCCTCTCCAAAACGCACCAACCAGGGCTTCGTTATTCCACCCCAGCTCCGAGGACAAGGTCCGAAAACGGATGGCGTATTGCCCTACCGTAAGGGACCCCTGGCTGAGGTTAAAAAGGGCCTCTGTGGAGGAAGCAAGGCGTCCAGGTTCATCAAAAACCTTACGGAATGTCTCCAAAAAACACTGGATGTTGGTCACCACCGGGTCATCCCTCTCCCATAATGGATTCACCCAAGCCAACGCCTCCCCCTCTAGATGGGAGATTATAAAGGCCACTTTAGCACGGTCCGTAGGATACTGTTGGGGCGACAGATCAAAGTGCAATCTGCACTGATTTAAAAATCCCCTACACAATTTTGGGTCCCCACAGTACCTGGGCGGTTTACCGAGACGGGGGGGAGGAAAAGAGACGGTGTCCCGGGCTTGGGTGGGAGCGGCCGCAGAGGACTGCAAAGAAAGCAGCCGATCATCCACGGACGCCATATACCCCAAAATGTGAGACTGAGCATCGCGCTGTTGTGCGAGCTCCTGCTGGAGACTGACTAAGAGAGGTGCGTGTGCTGGGTCTGCGGTTTGAAGAGCGGAGAGCCGGGTGTCCATGGACTTCATGAATGACATGATACGGGTCTGATTTTCTCTAAGGAAGAGCAGTTCCTTTTGAGTGGCAGCCGCGGCACCGGCGGGGTCCATGGCCTGATGATACTGTAATACTAGAGGGAAAACTAAGTTAGAGAGTGGACCCTCTGGATCGCGGATCCGGAGCCCCTGGGCCGAGCACACCAGGTGAAGACCGACCCCTATACAGGGATCGTTTGGGGCAGGACCACAGAGGACGGAGGCGCGACAGCCGGAACCAAGAGGGGCGGCTCCACGGACAGAAGGACAGGGGAGGCAACGGTGCGAAAAACGAGCAGGGACCAGTGGCGCAGGACAGAAACAATACGGAAGACAGGCAGTGGAAGACCAAGGCGGACTGGAGACAGAGGACGGCACCGGGGATGGAAGGCAGCGCCCAGGCAGACTGGAAGGGAAGGGAGACACGAGACAGGGGGCGACAGGGCGAGTCAGGCGGAAAGCGGTTGAGCTACAGGAGAACTGTAGAGGCCAGAGGGTGCAGAAAAACTACACAATCATCAGGCGTCCTCCTAACAGCGAGGACGCCTGAAGTACAGCAACCCCCGGAAGTGCGTCACCCAAGCCCGCCCCTCAGCGCCGCCCACCGCAGGAGAGAGAGCGCGGAAGGCGGCGAGCGCAAACCAGGGGGCGGGGGCCAGGAGCCGTCGTAAGGACGAGTGGACGGCGGGCGCGTGACCGGGCGGGAGCGCGCAGGTGAGGAAACGCTGCAGCGCGCGCCGCAGCAGAAGGGGCATCGGCGGGCATAACCGCCGATGTCACAGTTATATTTGGTCATATAAAAAGTCTAGGATCTCCAGGGCCCTAATGTATTTCCCGTATAAAAAAGGGGGACTGGGGGTACCAAACTTGTTAAAGTATCATAAAGCCGCTATAATGACGGGACTGAGAGACTGGTGGCAAGCGGACAGAGACCATAAATGGCTTCAAATAGAAAACTATTATGCTACCGCCAGGTCTACCTGATATATTTTGGAGGCTGAAGCTATTAAAACTACTAAATATTCCCCACTTTTGCCAACTATGAAAGCTGCGCTACATCATTGGAGGACAGTGGTCCCATCTCTTATTAAACTATCACGCCACTCCATATCGTTAAAGGCCCTTGAGATGCATATTCCATACCTTAATCTTCAGTCATTGGTTGCTGCTGGAATTGTGAGTCTGGGAGACCTGGTGGGGAGTGGTGGGTTAATCCCGTTTGACCAACTGGCTGCTGAGTTTCCGGCCACCCAGAGGTGTTTTTACCAATACCTACAAATACATCATATGTTGCATAATTCACCGGACTCGGTTTTTTTCAATTCACAACTAAAAAACACAGTTAACACTTATTTTCTGCTGCCTGATTCTGGCCCGAGAGGTATCTCATTATTATATAGAGCCCTGAATGACCCGCCGGATAATACAAAACTGCCCTATATGATCAGGTGGGAGCGGGATCTGGGTTTTCTCTCCGAACCTGTTGACTGGGAGGAAGGATTGTGTGAAGTTGTACGGGTCTCTTCAAGTGTGAACCATCTGGAGCAGTTGAAAAAGACGCACCTGAGATGGTACAAGTTCCCGGTCCGAACGGCACATTTTGGAGCTGGTGGGTCTGGTGAATGCTGGAGAGGGTGTGGGATGAGGGGTACTCTTGAGCATACTTGGTGGTCCTGTCCGGTGCTCCAGCCTTGGTGGAGAGGTGTTGACTTATTGATCTCACAAGTCTTGGGTATCCAGATGACTCTGACCCCAAGCCAGGCCATTTTACACATTGGCCTGAACGAAATGCCTCATATTCTTAGAGGTACGCTGTCACATATTTTGATAGCTGCTAGAGTGTTGACAGCGGCTAGATGGAAAGATCCCACCCCCCCAGAGGTTGCAGGACTAATTGATAGAATTAACACTCACTGCCAGCTTGAACTAGCACTAGCTCACGCGATGACCGCCATAATAAAAAGAAAGAACATTTGGCACCCCTGGATACATAGTAGACACTCCACGGTTGCCCCGCTCCAGCCTGCTTAGCCGTATATAATTAAGATGCCGGATATTAGATATTGGATGTTGTTTGTTTTCTTTCCTTTTTGGAATATATTACTGTACTGCAGAACACTGAGACTTATTATGTGTACTTGCTGATACACATAGTTCTATCGATGCCACTAATGCCTGTTCGTCCCCTCACCCCTTCCCCCCTTCCTTTCCTGTTTTTCATTTGTCGGTCCCCACTTTCTGCTCCTTATTTTCTCCTCTCGTTCCCCTAGTTTCATATATATGGTGGTTGTAACTATGGTTGTCATTGTTTTGACTTGTTCAACCTCAATAAAAATAATTGAGAAAAAAAAAAATATCTGACCAACACAATTAGGCAAGGAAGGATGCATCGACACTGCACGATTATAATGAATGAACATTCCTAGGAACACTCATCTTCAGATAATCTTGCAGTGTAAGCAGACTGCCTATCAAACAATGAACAAGCACAATGCTCATTTTTTGGGGTGAAGCGATCTTTGGCTGACTTGGATATCATCGTACTCAGCGGCACATCATCCTGTCTAAAAAGGACAAGTGATGCCATGAACAATGACAGAATGATTATAACACTGATTTGCTCTGTGGGCATGGGAGATGTGGTCTACCTGTCTAAGAAAGCTTTAACCAGATTCCATTACCCTTAAAAAGCAATTTAAATGGGTTATACAGTGTTGTATTGGACTTTCCTCCTATGACAACCATACTAGCATTGTACCTGTTATGGTAGACTGCCTGAGAAAATAAATAAAAATTCATCTGCAATTGAGGATTATTTGATGTGTCCAAGAGTTTGGTGCACCATTACGCCTCCTAATTTGCACATTTGAAACCCTATCCATTGTATTCATTGACATTTCTCACTTCCTAGAGCGAGAATTGTCCGCATACTGCTGGCAAGTGTGTTGCCGCTCACACAAGCAGTGGCCGCGCATTCTCCTCCCTTTAATCCTTTTTTTCTAATGCTGCTCATTGATCTTTGGGTGTATTAGTGTAATGGTTAATCTAATCTGTCATTAAGATTTTTGGAGTGTGCGTGGAAAAACCCGAGGGAAGACCACTTGATCTGTCTGCATAATCTGACACAAAGTGGAATACACCCATCACACTGATTATTGTGCGTGAAATATTTGTGGATTGGTGTATGACAGCAAAACTTAGGCAGCATTTTGTCAGATGAGGGTGTAGTTAGGATTAGGATAGAATTTCTATTCTTTTGAAATGGTACTGATATGTCGTCATAATTTGGTTAAATGGGTTGTCCACTAATTAGACTATACCCCAATAATAATAAAAGCTATGCTCCTCTCCAGTGTAGGCGCCATTCCAGTGATGTCGGTGCCTTCTCTCAAGGAGTTCTTGTTACATTGTAATGTGATGCTAACCCTGCAACCAATTTGCTGAAACTGACACCTGAAGGACGTGAAAGCTGCTGCTGCTCTTTGATTTCCTCAGGACGTCAATTTCATCCAAACGAGGTGAGAGTAAAGTGGCTGCTGAATGGCTGCAGGACTTGTGTGACATAGTAATGTAAAAAAAAGCCCCGGGACAGCCAGTGCAGACATCGATGGAACGATGCTGGCACTGGAGGTGAGTATAGGTGTTATTATGTTACATGAAAGAAATATAGTGATAGAGAAATGGTTGTCTGAGTAGTGGGCAACCACTTTAAGGATTTTACAAATTAAATACAATACTACAATAGCAACGCAAAACCAGTGACAGGCGGAAATCCACACCAGATCCACAGGGTGGACAATTCAAGACAGATACAACATATTCATCTTTTGACATAAATTGGAACAAAGAAAAAGTTGAAATCCAGCTTGCCTATTTAAAAGTGCCTATTTATTGTCTACAAGTCTACAAGATAAGAAACCTATGATGAAAGGAAGTTGAGAGACCAATAGATTAATAACAGGTATTCTTTATTAGTACAAGAAAAAGACATGATAAAAACACAATAAAAGAATCAGGGAATACATATGTAAAGACTACCATAGGTCTCAACACCATAGTAAATGGCCATTCAAGATAAGCTTGATAGTGTCAATAAAGTGCTTACGACGATAATAAATGCTGTCTGGACAAAAAAACAAGAAATGGGATCCTAAAAGCCAAAATCAAGCGACGCATATATTGAGCGAAGATCACAGTGATCAACATACACCAGATGCAATAGAAGTACATGTGATGAGTAAGTCATTCAACAGAAATCATATTGATACACCTTCCTCCTATATGCAAATTATCACAGGTCTACAAAAAAATATTTTTTACAATTATCGCAGGTGACTTTGTATTTTTCTGAATCATTTTTTTGTCCTGATTTCAAAAATGAATATACCGTATATACTCGAGTATAAGTCGATCCGAGTATAAGTCGAACCCCCTAAATTTGCCTCAAAAACCTGGGAAAACTTATTGACTCGAGTATAAGTCTAGGGTGGGAATTGCCGAAGATACTGGTAAATTTAATGCTGCACAACATACAGTATGCCCCCAAAATGCTGCACAGTGAATGCTGGCCCAAATAACGCTGCACAACATATGCCCCCATAAATGCTGCACAGTGAATGGTGGCCCAAATACCGTAATGCTGCCCCCAAAGTGATAGGATTACTGGTAATCCTATCATGTTGCTGCCGCTGCCCCTGCTGGAATTTAAAAAAAAAAAAAAAAAACAATACACTATATACTCACCTACGTTGATGACAGCTGCTTCTGAGCGTCGCCGGCTCTTCAGTGACTCAGGCAGAGGGCGCGTGCTTTCAACATCATCGCGCCCCCTGCACGTCACTGCCGGAGGACGGGAGAGAGCGGCGCGCAGAGATTTTGAACGCCGCCGCGGCCCTATCATCACCCGCTGCCGCCAGGACGCTGCAGGGGACCGCAGACGAACACTCTGGACCGCGGAGATGACTGGGACCGCGGAGATGACGGGGACCAGGTAAGTTGGCACCGTGACCCAAATATAAGTCGAGGGGGGTCTTTTTCAGTCCCAAAAGGGGGCTGAAAAACTCGACTTATACTCGAGTATATACGGTAGTTTTTCTGTAGCACGTATAGTTTCCATAGTTTCATTATTATAAGGTATGAAAAATATACTGGCGACATTAAGAAAACAGTAATCTACATATCAGAAAAAAGTGCTTCACGTTACAAAACAGTTTTTATTGAACCAAAATAATTTCGCATGCAAAATAGAAACCGAAATATGACCAGAAATTAAAAGTGCTTGATATTAGACAGTCATTGATACGATTATTCAGGGTTGCCCCTATATAACATCCAAAAGTAATCAAATCAAAATTTATTTATTATCGCCAAGTACATATTACATATATACAAGGAATTCTTTGTGGCAAAGAGGCAACATAATATATAACAACAGATACAACAAGTAACATCTAACAAGACAGATACAGTATATAGTCTACACATGACGATTTAATTGTTGAACAGAGAGTGGATAGAAGCTGTTCATATGGCGGTTGATGCTGCATTTGGGGACTCTGAAGCGACGTCCTGAAGGGAGTAGTTGGAATGAAGAGTGTCCCGGGTGAGAGGGATCGGATGAAGATTTCAATGCATGGGATCGAATACTCTTATCATAAAGATCCTGGATTTTAGGCAGGGGGGAACCTATAATTCTCTCTGCTGTTCTGAAAGTCCTTTGTAAGCAGAGTTTGTCATGCGCAGTGGCTCCCCCATACCAGACTATCAGAGAGGAACAAATCACAGATCTGATGACAGCATTAAAGAATAAGATCAGCAGATTCTTAGACAAACCATATCTTTTCAGCTGACGCAGGAAGAACATCCTCTGTTGTGCTTTTCTTATAACAGCATCCACATTTTTCCCCCATTTAAGATCATGAGAGATGATAACACCAAGGAATTTGGTCTCTGTGACCCTAAGAACCACTTCGTCATGGATGTAGATTGGAAGTATCTCATGTTGATCTTTCCTAAAATTCACAACCATCTCAGCAGTTTTTTTAGTGTTGAGTACAAGATTATTGGCTTTACACCAGTCACATATTCTTTTCACCTCACTCCGATACAAGTCTTCAGCATTTCCCCTGATGAGACCAATCAGTGTCATATCATCGGCAAATTTCAAGATTTTTGCTGAGTCTGCTGAAGAGATGCAATCATTCGTATAGAGAGAAAACAGTAACGGGGACAAAACACACCCCTGAGGTGCCCCGATGTTTGTGACCAAGGTGTCCGAAGTGAATGGTCCAACTTTTACACTCTGTATCCTGGCTGTCAGGAAGTTATAAATCCACAAGCATAAGTTGAGAGGGACTCCATTTTCTTATGAAGTAAAAGAATAATCATTGAGTCATTCCAAAAACCCTGGTAGCGGTGTTCCATTATTTTCATGTCCTGGTGAAACCACTCGCCTTGTTCATCACTTACATTCCCAAGATTTTGAGGGAAGAAATCTAAATATGAATGCAAAATTGCATTTTCAGAGACATGCGACATCCAAGACACTGGTATACATTTACCTGTTCCTCAACACCTTCAACATATTCTGGAGATTTTTGTTTTTTCCTAAGAAGTTTTCACAGATCCACTTGAAGCTTTTCCAATATCTCAATTCCTTATCATTTAGAGTTCCTTCAAACACATCATCTCTCATAAGCTCTCTGATCTGAGGACCAACAAATACTCCTTCTTTCAGTTTTGCTGGTGAAATGCTGGAGAATTTCTGTGAATGTACTGGAACCCTTGTGAATTTATCTTTGTCATGACTTTCACAAAGTTTTTAACCAATCCCAACTTTATATGTAGTGGAGGAAGAAAGATTTTTGTTGGCACAACAAAAGGATTATGCTGAACATTGTCTCTACCTGGAGCATAGATGTTTCTCTGTCCCCAATCACGATGAACATAATGCTCTACTGTATTTCTACTGTCCCGTAAACACAAGAAGCAACAATATTTTGCGAAACCTCCTTGCGTTCCCATTAGCAGACCAACCACTTTCCAATCTCCACAGATATTCCATTGATGATGCTTATATTGTATAGCATGCAAAACAAATGATGGATTTTCATAACTTTCCTAGATGAAAAGAGTGAGCAATAGGGATTGATGTTTTCATATTTCCATTGTGAAGCAACACTGCTTTCAAACTTCTCTGGGATGAGTCAATTAGCAATCTCCAATCTGCAACAAAATACTCTGATTCAGTTCTTCAAGGAGGTCATTCACATTGATACTGTACACTATTGGTCCATCAACTGTGAAAAATTATGTTAAAGTGTTCTGTTTCAGTAATAACACACTTTGATATCATTTCTCGCTCTCCAGTCATCAAAACTCACCTAACTACAATCTTTAACTTTAATCTCTCCCTCTCCTTGGGCATTTTCCCATCCTCCTTAAAACACTCTATCATTACTCCATTATTAAAGAAACATGCTCTCGACCCATCCTGCACAAACAACTACAGACCAGTCTCCAATCTCCCCTTCATCTCTAAACCTTTGGAGCGCCTAGTCTACTCCCGCCTTACCGTTACCTCTCCACTCACTCCCTCCTAGACACTTCACAGTTTGGCTTCTGACCCCTACATTCAACTGAAACTGCACTCATCAAAGTTACCAATGACCTGACAGCAAAATGTAACGGTGAACACTCTTTGCTCATTCTTCTCAACCTCTCTGCAGCTTTCGGCACTGTTGACCACCGTCTTCTACTCCATAGGCTCCAGTCACTAGGCATTAACGACATTGCTCTCTCCTGGTTCTCTTCCTATCTCTCTGACCGCTCCTTCAGTGTTTTGTTCTCTAGTTCCACGTCCTCTCCTCTTCCTCTCGCTGTCGGGGTACCTCAGGGCTCAGTCCTTGGCCCCCTTCTCTTCTCTCTCTAAACGGCCTCAATTGGACAGACCATCAGCAGATTTGGCTTTCAGTACCATCTTTATGCTGATGACACACAGCTATACACGTCATCCCCTGACCTTACCCCCGCTGTACTACAGAATGCCAGTGACTGTCTGTCCGCAGTCTCCAACATCATGTCCGCTCTATATCTGAAACTCAACCTCTCCAAAACTGAACTTCTTCTGCTCCCGCCGTCTACTAACCTCCCTAAATCTGACATTTCCCTCTCCGTGGGTGGCACCATAACAATACCCCGGCAGCAGGCACGCTGTCTGGGCATTATGTTTGACACCAATTTCTCCTTCACCTCCCATACACAATCACTTGCCCGCTCTTGCCACTTACACCTAAAGAACATCTCCAGAATTCACCCTTTTCTCACCATGGAAACAACAAAAACCCTCACTGTCGCATTGATCCACTCCTGCCTGGACTACTGCAACGCTCTATTAATTGGCCTCTCCATTACTCGACTTTCCCCTCTCCAGTCCATGCAAATGCAGCAGCCAGGGTCATCCATCTGGCTAATCCGTACTCGGACGCGTCTGCTCTTCGCCAATCGTTACACTGGCTGCCCATTCATTATAGGATCCAATCAAGGTACTTGTTCTCACCCACAAAGCTCTCCACAGTGCGGCACCCCCTACATCTCCTCCCTCATTTCTGTCTATCGGCCTAGCCGACCACTGCGTCAGCAAAAGACTTTCGACTAACCTCTGCACTAATCGCACCTCCCACTCCCGACTCCAAGACTTCTCCCGTGCTGCGCCAATCCTCTGGAATGCTCTACCACAAGAAATTAGGACTATCCACAATTTGCAGACTTTTAGGCGCTCCCTCAAAACACATTTGTACAGAACAGCCTATCACGTTCACTAATCAAAGTCATTTTATGTGTAAGTGTGCGTGTGTAGCCCATTCACTATCTCCATCCCCCACCTTCTCAAGATGTCTGGACCACCATTGTAAATACATCATTGTAAATACACACCTGTACTTTGTATCTCCCCCACTTCATTGTAGATTGTAAGCTCTCACGAGCAGGGTCATCTTATTTTACTTTATTATTGTATTGTTAACGTTGTTACTTATGACTTGTGTTTTGAAACTGTTAAACTGTAAAGCGCTGCGGAATATGTTGGCACTATATAAATAAAGATTATTATTATTATTATTATTATTATTATTAATAAGAAGATTCTTCTGTTTCAACCTAGAGGCAAGAAGTTCAGCTTTATCTTTTTACAATGAAAGGTCTCTGATGAAATCATTTAATTCATGTTGAGTAAAGCATTCTGCCTGCTTAGCTGCTCTATCAGGTACATACTCATCTTGACTTGAGGTCTCCATGTCTTCGCTAGTAGCTTCAGCTCCAAAGTCTGCATATTCTACTTCATTTTCATCCAATCCGGACATTGGTGATACATGAACTGGCAAGGTACCATCATGTGGAACTGGCCTAATCGCAGAGTCAAATTCAGGGTAACTAATCTTATGTTTGCTCTTTGTAGAAAAGCCCTTCAGTTGACAAAAGTAGCAGTCATCACTATGATTTTTGGGTTCCCTCCAAATCATGGGAACAGCAAACAGCGCAGCCTCTTTCCTCATATTCAACCAGGCATGAATACCATTTGAACAACTTGAGCATATCACATGAGGGGCCCAGCTTTTATCTTGATCACCAAGTGGACACTTAAAGTATATCTGGTACATCTTTTTAATATCATGAGTGATTGAACGTACTTGGCCTTTTGGTGTAAAAGAGCCACACACACAGCAGAATATGTTCGGATGATTGATACACTGTTGGGGCATTTTTCTCTTTTAATTCAGTTCAAACAGTAGAGTAAGTTTAGGTCAAGGGTAGTGATAAACTCAAAAATATGCCATGAGCTGACCGACTATATGTAGATATTTCCCCAGAGATGATAGAGGCAGCTTGTATTCAGAACTGATTTTACTGGAGGTAATGTGGTAGATAACTATATACAGTTGTAAGATAAATGGCTTAGCCTATTCCTTACAGGTGAATATTTGCAGACAGGCAATTTCTCAGTGTGATATTGACTGCTTTCAGGTTCTCTCTCTGTGGAGACCCTCACTCAGTTACACCTCAGTGGCTGAGCTGTTTTCTTCCCTCTGAAGCAACTTGCCCTCTCAGAAATGCAGTGAAAATCCTCTCACAATGGTGCCTGTCCGCTGCCTTCCCTTCTATCTCCCTGTGGCAGTGCTCAGGTCCCGGTAGAAGCCTGTCTCCTGTCAGAGTCTCATATCTGTCCTTGCTGCCATCACCATCATTTTCTGACTGACTCAAATCATACCGCCTCATACCAGTTAGTTCCTCCCCATAACATGTGACTTTCCAAGAAGCAGTCATTGGTTGAGTGCACTGTCAATACTCCTTCCCATAAAACTCAGTAAAACCTTTATTGATGTTGTTCCTGTAAGAAAATTCTCAATTAAATAAGACAAGCAAAGAAGTGGGAATAACATAGGAAAAACTACATACATTGAAAATGGAGAAATGATGTAATAACAAAAATACTTCAGAAACTTTATGTGATAGAGCAAAGCTAAGCACATGATTAGAATCAGCACATCAAACGCCATAAAACAGATATATTACTTTTGTTGATGATTTTTTGTGTTGACCAGTGTTATATGAATAAAAGTGAAAATTCATTTCAAAAACATTTCACAGTAAAATTTAAAGTGCATAGTTCAAGACTTGTCCTGAGTGCACATGCAGCTCATGAGAGTAAGATACATAGAAAGTTCATTATTAGAAGGTGATAACGGTATAAAGCATGAGGACAATGTACAAAAGGTTAGCATAGATGGTTTGGTACACCCTGAGTAGGGGTATTGTTGGCCCCAATGCACGTTTCATTTAGCTTCTTCCTTGGGGTTGTGAATTTTCAGTTCGGATAAAATATAGCTCCACTATCCCCCAGCTCTCCCACACATCACACCATACCACTGTCTACAAGTCTGCAAGATAGTTTCTTTCATGCTGTAAGACAGCTAATTTGCATACTAAAATGAAAAAGTTTATTTATGGAAAGAAAAATTAACATCAATGTCTAATGTTACAAAGTTTGCACACTCATTATAAAGCCAACGATTACAAAAATTCTTCTCTGTTCATAAATCAAACAACTTTTTATACCAGAGTGGTCTATTGATTTCACAAATATCATTTTCCGATATCCTGACAAGAAAAACCTTTTTTACTTAAGATATGGAATGATGTCAGAAAATCTACAAAAGACTAGAGTTTAAGAATACACAGATAAAACATTGTACTGGAACACATGTGAAAACTTAGATTAAAATAATGGTTATGTCAAGCTTGAGGAGAATTCTTTACTATTTTCTGTTTCATTTTCTTCTCTGGGATGGCTTTATGAGGTGCTTTACAAGCTATTCTTATCCTCCCTTGCAGGCCAATTGTCAGGAAACTCGATGTCTTACGGTTTATCCAGATAAGTGAGGCCATAATTTATAGCTTGCCGTAAACATTCCACAGTGGGAGTGTCAGTTCTTTGCGGTATGAGTGATGGTGCTGGTATGTCTACTCTAGTCCATATCTGAAGGAGTTTTCAGGCAATCACAATGGGCTCTGTTTTCCTCTTCTTCCAGATACAAGCATCCAATGTGCTCTAAGCTATAAAAAGATAACTAAGTTATTTTGAACAGATATCAAAGAACATGCATTCATGGAGATGATAAAGAAGGGTTTATGATCTTTTTCTCTCAGTGGTCTGTAAGCTAATGATTTAAACAGCTATATTTTTGGAGATTTAAGAATTTGTTTAAGATACTATAATGAATTACTGTATGCTACGTACCAGTTTTGAAGGGTTTTCAGCGAAACATATCATTACTTTTTGAAGCCTTAGGCCGGGGTCACATTTGTGTGTGCATTTTGAGAAACTCGAGCGAGTCTCTCGCATCAATACCCTGCACTGACACCGTCACTTGGGACCCTAGTGTGTGGCTCTATTTCTATGCAGCAGAACACTCCGGTCCCGAGTGCCAGCGGCACTGCCGGGTATTGATGCTAGAGACTTGCACAAATTTCTCGCATTGCACAACGCCAGTGTGACCCCGGCCTTAGGGTATGTGCACACGATCAGGAATGGCTCAGTATTTGCTCAGGATTTCATGCAGGTGAAATCTGCAAATCTGCACCAAATCTGTATCTGACGTCACTGACAGGTCATCTGCCTTTTTGATGCGTTTTTTTACATGCGTTTTTGATGCGTTTTTTCATTGCATGCTTTTTTTTAAAATAAAGCTAATTGAAAGTTAGCTTTAGGGAAGGAAAAAAAGTGATTTCTGTTTGCAGATATATTTGGGTATGTTCCCATGGTCAGTAAACACTGCGGGTTGGATGTCCCGTACATCCGCAATGTCCAACCTGCAGCATCCAGCTGTTACAGCATACTGGATGGGAGTTCAAGAAATCCCGTGTGCACTATGTGTGCACCGATGTCCGCGGCTTCCCTGCAGAGACGGACATGCGGTGCATCTTTCCAGACCCCAGTAAGTCAATTTATGTAGTTGCGTAAATTACCTACTGACTATCATTAGATGCAGTAAAACCACATTATTTTCCTAGTCACGTGCATATTAAGTGCGGGAACGCAGCTTACTATGCATGTATATTAATTTAAATAATGATGAATCTTGTGACACAGCTGGAAGTACATGACACAGGAAGTGGAGGAAAGCACATAGAGAGGTCCCCTCCTTTTTACTAAATAAATAATAATTAAAAAAATGGCATGGGGTCCACCTATATTTGCTAACCAGCCAGAGTAAAGTAGACTACTAGGACTGGTATTTCAGGCTGGTAAGGATTCAATATTCATGAACCTTACCAGTCTGATAATACCAGGCCACAGCAGTCTGCTTACCTTGGATGGTTAGCAAAAATAGTGGGATCTCCCCCCCAAAAAAATAGCGTGAGGTCCCCCTATTTTTGTTAATCAGCCAAGGAAAAAGCAGACCTCTGTGGCCTAGTATTCTCAGGCTGGTGAGGCAAATGAATTTTGGCCCTCACTAGCCTAGCAATAGCATCCCATAGCCACCCTACGACTGACGCATCCAAAGATGCACCAATTTTCTCACTTTACCAAGCTCTTCCCACTTGCCCTGTAGCAGTGGCAAGTGGGGTAATATTTGTGGTGTTGATGTCACCTTTGTATTGTCCAGTGACATCAAGCCCACGGCTTAGCAATGGAGAAGCATCTATAAAACACCTATCCATTACTAATCCTATAGTTACATGGTAAATAAAGACACAGCCAGAATAAGATCCTTTAATTGAAATAATGACACAGACTCCTTTAATAGATCTTAATTAAACCATTCTTACTGCATCACCTACTTCCACTGACGCTCTTGTTCTATAAGAGAAATAAAATAAAAAAGCAAAAGTATACCATACCTGTCCACTGAGAAGATATACATAATGTCCCACGACGAGTCCAGCTCTGCTACATCTGGATGCCTTTGGTTGAACAGTGGCATTATGCCACCACTCAGCCTGACATCCAGACACAGCAGAGCTTGAAGATGATGACCGCTCATGACCGGCGATAGGTCGGTACCAGGCGGTCGTGTGCACTCCAGTTGTCATGGTCAGCTGACCATGAGAACTTGGCTAGTGACCAGAGATAACCCCATCCCCGGTGGTCACATGCACAGCTGTTCTTGGGGTCAGCTCAACTCATCGTGAGAACTGCAGTGTATGCGAACTTCTGGCTTAAACAAGGTACATTATTTAAATTAGTACACATGCATAATGAGCTGTGTTCCTGCACTTAATACACATGTGACTAAGAAGATAATGTGGTTTTACCTCATCTAATGATAGTGAATGGGTAATTTATGCAGTGGAGGCGGAGTGTCTCCGCTACATAAATTTACATGCTGCCGACTGGAAAGACGCGCCGCATGTGCATATCCACAGGGTAGCTGCGGGCATCTCAAGATGCATAGTGGAGATGGGACTTCATTAAATCCCATCCACTATGCTGCAATATCTGGCCGCTGCGGGTTTGACGCTGCGGATGTACGTAGCATCCAACTTGCAACGTTTACTGACTATGGGAGCATACCCTTAAAAGAGATTGTCCAGTTTGTGGAAAAAAATTGCCGAATGACAAGTTGAAATGTACTGTACATTTGTCTAATATAGTGGACCTCAATCAAAAAATTCCATTGCTTTTTGCTCTCCTTGTGGCGCGAGAGCTTCTGTAGACCTTTGAGCTCTTGACACGAAAGTAGTATGAATAAGGAGACTGTTTTCAAAGATTCTGGGGTTTCCTAATCTAATGTCTCAAAACAAATGGACAGTTCAGCCGGTGAGATGGCAAAATACCACAGTTCTTCTGTGACACAAAGCAAAAAAGTGAAGGAAGAGTATAAATGTTTTTAAACTAGACAACCTATTTAATGTATGCTACAAGTAAGTTGACCTGATGATGTACAGATCATAAGAAACCATCACAAAAAGTCAGTTTTGTTTTTAAATACGGTATTTTTGATCTGTTTCATGTATAGTTTTCATCTACCACCATATTTCAAATTACAAAAAATAATGTTGCGTGTCACAGTGGACAAGCAAAGTGTACATACATGCTCCAACAATTACTCTAGGATGTCTTCAACACATTTTCAGATTACAATAGATGAACTTTGTCACTGGAGCTCAGCGCTACACATTGATAGTGGCAATTACACTCCAGTCAGTGTAAGCCATATGACAGGGAGAGCGGTCACTTATCTGACTGCTCTCAAAGTTATTAGAATCATCATGGGACATTTTGGATTATCTTCACTTCCTTCGGTGGTGACGGATATGGTGTTTATTATTTTTCTTTTTCATAGGGGACATGGGCTTCAATGAAATGGGTATAAGGTGAGTTATAACTGTGTTAGTTACTGTTAAATACATTTGTAAAACAGGGGGTGGATTTTTATTTCAAATAAAGGACTTTTTTCTGGTTGTTTTTTATTTACAATATGACTATGGGGTTAGTAGTGGATAGGCACCTCAAAGATGCCTCTCCATTACTAATTGCTAGGCTTGATGTCACCTGATAATACAAAGGTGACTTAAAGCCCACAAATATTACTCCACTTGCCACCGTCACAGAGCAAGTGGGAAGAGTCGGGCAAAGTGCCAGAATTGGTGCATTCAATAGATGTGCCTTTCCTGGGGCGGCTGCGGGCTGCTATTTTTAGGTTGGGGGCAATATACATAGCCCCATACCAGCCTGAGAATACCAGCCCCCAGCTGGTGACCAGTGAAGGAAGTAAGTATGGTACTTTGTCCTTGTAGCAGAGATCCCGCAGGGTGGACACATATAAATACCCACCAGAAAGATTAAAGCGATCAAAAAAAATCCAAAAGACTCAGTATTGAAAAGATAAAATGAACACTTTATTGCAATGTGAACAGGGACAAGGAAAAATGGGGAAATTAAGTCAAGATTGACCATAACAGCACAAAGGCGAACACCTGGGACATACATGGGATGAGGGGACTAAGAAGGGATAAGGCATAACTGAAGCATTGTTGCAATATAGTATTGGATGATACATTGCGCCAGTCCCAAATAGTAAAAAATGACCAAACAGGTTATATTGATATAGACATTATTGTTATATACAATTAGACAATGGAAAAACTTTACCTGTTAGGACAGCAAGTAGAGGTCCACCCACGTATGTACCCCCCCAGGGTAGACACATAGTAATCTGCACTGGTAAGAATGTAGGCTTCTCAGAGGTCATTGTAATGTATTGGCTCATGTGTGCCAGGCTGCTCAGAGGCAACCACAAGCTGTCCTCGGTGGGAGGTGTACCATCTGGGCACTCTGCATTCCCGGGCAATGCTCCAGTTATGCATGTGAGCAGATCAGAGTGTCACCCTGATGTAAGCAAGATTATTCCTCCTCGTCCTCCTCATCATCATACTCCCAAACTTCAGAGAAAATAATTCTTAAGCAAAATGGCTCCGGCTGCGCAGTAGCATCTATCTGCGATCCAATAGATGCTACTGCACAGGCGCAGCTGGCGTCATCTTGGTGTAGACAATTTTTTTTCTGAAGAAATTTATATCACTAAATAAAATAATTAAATGTGATGTGATCATGCTGCAGATCAGGCGCCGTTGCCGCTTCCCGTCTGAATGTTATTTTTAACCATATTATATTGAGTTTGTAAAATAGGGAGCAGGTGACTGAGGGATCAGTGACTTGTCATAAACCATACTGATGAAGATATAAGCAGTGCACCACATAAAGATCCCCTACACACAGGCAGCCCCGAAGCACAAGAATCTCATTAACCCCTTTGTTACATTGTACATACTATTCCATCCATGTGACCTGGGACTTAAGTCCCATGGATGGAATAGTACGTCATGAGCAATCAGCTGCGCTTACGAGGGGAGCGCGGCTGATCGTGGCCGGGTGTCAGCTGATTATGACAGCTGGCACCCGGCACTATGTGCCAGGAGCAGTCGCGAACTGCTTCTGGCACTTTAACCCCTGGCACACCGTGATCAAACATAATTGCAGTGTACCAGAGGCATAGAGAAGCATCGTGCAGGGAGGGGGCTCCCTGCGTGCTTCCCTGAGACTCCAGAACAATGCGACATGCTTGCGTTGTTCTGAGGGCCTCCTCCCTGCAAGACCCCGGATCCAAGATGGCTGCGGGATCCTTCTGAGTCCGGCAGGGAGGTGGCTTTCTCAATGCCTGCTGAGTGATGTCCCACCGTGGGACAATGTAAAAAAGTAAAAAAAAAAAAAAAATTATCATGCATAAAAATAATTAAAAAAAATTAATACATAAAAAAATATATATTGCCCTATAAATTCATTTGTTTTATGTAAAAAAAATAAAAGTACATATATTTAGTTTTGCAGCGTCCGTAACGACCCACCCTATAAAACTGTCCCACTAGTTAACCCCTTTAATGAACCCCTTTAAAAAAAGGTAAAAAAAACAATGCTTTATCATACCACTGCACAAATAGTGGACTATCACGCGATCAAAAAGACGGACGTAACAAGTATGGTACCGCTGAAAACGTTGTCTTGTCCTACAAAAAACGAGCCACCATACAGCATCATCAGCAAAAAAGTAAAATAAATTATAGGTCACAGAATAAAGCTCTGCAAAAATAAAAAATGTATAAGTGTCAAAATGTAAAAAATATATGTACTGTAAATGAGGTATCACTGTAATCGTACTGACCCGAAGAATAAAATTGCTTTATCAATTTTACCACATGCAGAACAATGTAAAGGCCTCCCAAAAAAGAAATTCATGAATTGCTGGCGTTTGTTCATTATGCATCCCAAAAATTGGAATAAAAAATGATCAAAAAATGTCATGTGCCAGAAAATGGTACCAATAAAAGCATCAACTCGTCCCGCAAGAAATGACTCACATGACTCTGTGGACCAATAAATGGAAAAATTATAGCTCTCAAAATGTGGCGATGCAATAACTATTTTTTGCAATAAAAAGCATCTTTTAGCGTGTGACAGCTGCCAAACATAAAAACCAGCCATAAATAGTAAATCAAACCCCCTTTATCACCCCCTTAGTTAGGTAAAAATTACAAAATAAAAAAAAGTATTTATTTCCATTTTCCCATTAGGGTTAGGGTTGGGATTAGGGGTGTGTTGGGGTTAGGATTGTAGTTAAAATTGGGGGGTTTCCACTGTTTAGGCACATCAGGGGCTCTCCAAACGCGACGTGGTGTCTGATCTCAATTCTAGCCAATTCTGCGTTGAAAAAGTCAAACTGTGCTCCTTCCCTTCCAAGCTCTGCCATGAGCCCAAACAGTGGTTTACCCCCACCCCATGGTCCATCTCTAGGCTATTAATATCTGCCTTCACTCACTGGCTTTCCCTCTCTGGTGGAGAAATTACCACGGGAGCCCACGCATTTTTTTTCAATGAATTAACCCCTTAATTTAACACCTACATGTCCCAAATTTTACACACATACCCTTATCTAATTATTAGTCAAAGACATAAAAAAACAAATTAAATTAAATTATTTACTGTATGTAAACCATGTGTCATTTCATGTCTGGTTTTGTAATGATTTTACAGAAGCCGACAATTGATTTAGCGGCTATTCTGCTTTGTAGAACTCTATGAAATGTAAATATACAGTGGGGCAAAAAAGTATTTAGTCAGTCAGCAATAGTGCAAGTTCCACCACTTAAAAAGATGAGAGGCGTCTGTAATTTACATCATAGGTAGACCTCAACTATGGGAGACAAACTGAGAAAAAAAAATCCAGAAAATCACATTGTCTGTTTTTTTTTTCATTTTATTTGCATATTATGGTGGAAAATAAGTATTTGGTCAGAAACAAGCAATCAAGATTTCTGGCTCTCACAGACCTATAACTTCTTTAAGAGTCTCCTCTTTCCTCCACTCATTACCTGTAGTAATGGCACCTGTTTAAACTTGTTATCAGTATAAAAAGACACCTGTGCACACCCTCAAACAGTCTGATTCCAAACTCCACTATGGTGAAGACCAAAGAGCTGTCAAAGGACACCAGAAACAAAATTGTAGCCCTGCACCAGGCTGGGAAGACTGAATCTGCAATAGCCAACCAGCTTGGAGTGAAGAAATCAACTGTGGGAGCAATAATTAGAAAATGGAAGACATACAAGACCACTGATAATCTCCCTCGATCTGGTGCTCCACGCAAAATCCCACCCCGTGGGGTCAGAATGATCACAAGAACGGTGAGCAAAAATCCCAGAACCACGCGGGGGGACCTAGTGAATGAACTGCAGAGAGCTGGGACCAATGTAACAAGGCCTACCATAAGTAACACACTACGCCACCATGGACTCAGATCCTGCAGTGCCAGACGTGTCCCACTGCTTAAGCCTGTACATGTCCGGGCCCGTCTGAAGTTTGCTAGAGAGCATTTGGATGATCCAGAGGAGTTTTGGGAGAATGTCCTATGGTCTGATGAAACCAAACTGGAACTGTTTGGTAGAAACACAACTTGTCGTGTTTGGAGGAAAAAGAATACTGAGTTGCATCCATCAAACACCATACCTACTGTAAAGCATGGTGGTGGAAACATCATGCTTTGGGGCTGTTTCTCTGCAAAGGGGCCAGGACGACTGATCCGGGTACATGAAAGAATGAATGGGGCCATGTATCGTGAGATTTTGAGTGCAAACCTCCTTCCATCAGCAAGGGCATTGAAGATGAAACGTGGCTGGGTCTTTCAACATGACAATGATCCAAAGCACACTGCCAGGGCAACGAAGGAGTGGCTTCGTAAGAAGCATTTCAAGGTCCTGGAGTGGCCTAGCCAGTCTCCAGATCTCAACCCTATAGAAAACCTTTGGAGGGAGTTGAAAGTCCGTGTTGCCAAGCGAAAAGCCAAAAACATCACTGTTCTAGAGGAGATCTGCATGGAGGAATGGGCCAATATACCAACAACAGTGTGTGGCAACCTTGTGAAGACTTACAGAAAACGTTTGACCTCTGTCATTGCCAACAAAGGATATATCACAAAGTATTGAGATGAAATTTTGTTTCTGACCAAATACTTATTTTCCACCATAATGTGCAAATAAAATGAAAAAAAAACAGACAATGTGATTTTCTGGATTTTTTTTTCTCAGTTTGTCTCCCATAGTTGAGGTCTGTAAATTACAGACGCCTCTCATCTTTTTAAGTGGTGGAACTTGCACTATTGCTGACTGACTAAATACTTTTTTGCCCCACTGTATATATATTTATATATACAGTACTCGCGTATAAGCTGAGATTTTCAGCCCTTTTTTTGTGCTGAAAGTGTCATGATCCCAGTGCAGGTTTTTGAGCTGCACATCAGGGGTTAATGTCTGGAGCTCAGTGCAGGTTTTGACCTGCACACCTAAGGTTAATGATTGTGGCCTCTCGTTGGTTTTGGGAGAGCTTCTTAAACCCCTGGGAAGCTCCAATCCCTGTCAGGTATACTTTTGCCTTTGGCCGAGTGTGGTGACCTCCGTGTGCCTGTGCCTGTTCATTGTTATAGCTTGTTTATATGGTTCTGACCCGGTTCTGTTCCCCGTTGTGAGTTTGCTTGTTGATTCTGTACTGTGCTACCCTCTCTGTGTATGACTCGTTGTCTGTTATCTGACTTCTCTCTGCTCGCCCCTCTTGTACCTTGCAGCTATCTCTGTGTATGACTCATTGGCTACGTCCTGACTATCCTCCCTGTCTATGCCCTTTGGTAACTTTGTCTCGCAGTTACCCTGCTAGGAGTTCTCTTGCAGCTCCTAACTCTCTGGAGTTTAGGCCACGCCCCCAGCAGTCACGTGCTTCAGGTCCTGCTGTTCTGAAGTACGCACCTACTCGGCTGCTGCCCGCTCCACAAGTATCTTTGAGCACAGTTCGCTTTACTCAGGACATGCG
The DNA here is from genome assembly GCF_039654945.1 of Dendrobates tinctorius. Classification (NCBI taxonomy): domain Eukaryota; kingdom Metazoa; phylum Chordata; class Amphibia; order Anura; family Dendrobatidae; genus Dendrobates; species Dendrobates tinctorius. The sequence continues at coordinate 16,792,169 of NW_027361737.1, forward strand.
CACTGGCTCAGTGAGCAAGTTCAGTGCGGTGTTCCTGACAGAAAGTCCCCCTCTCGGCTTATACGCTAGTCATGTACCCCAGGGGTCGGCGGGGGAGGGGGTGTCAGATCATACTTACCCACCTGGCACAGTCTCTGCAGCCCCCCGCTTCTCCCTGTGTCAGGCTCCTTCCTTCAGTGGTCACGTGGTACCGCAAATTAAAGTCATGAAAATGCACATATTTATGACTTTAATGATAGGTACCACGTGACCGCTGAAGGAAGGAGCCTGAGACCAGGAGAAGCGGGGCTGCAGAGACCGCGCCAGGAGGGGATAAATATATGCAAGATTAACCTGTCCACAATCCATTGCTGCTGCTACTCTGTTCTCCGCGTCCTCTGGCTGTGATGTTTTGGTCAGAGGGTGCGGTGACGCAGTTAGTGCGCGCCGTGCCCTCTGCCTGAACAGTCACTGACAGAAGACCCGGAAGAGACAGAGCAGAGCGCAGCGATGGAGCAGGGACAGGTGAATATCGCAGGTGCTGGGGCCCTGGGCCAGCGGTGACACCAGCACCTGGCCCTCAGCGACAGAGAGGTGAGTATGTCATTTTATTTACTTGCAGCAGCGGCAGCATATGGGGGCATTATGTATGGAGCATCTTATGGGGGCATAATCTAAGGAGCATTTTATGGGGGCATAATCTATGGAGCATCTTCTGAAGGCATAATCTATGGGGCATCGTATGGGGGCATAATGTATGGAGCATCTTATAGGGGCATAATCTATGGAGCATCTTATGGGACATAAACTATGGAGCATCTTATGGGGGCATAATGTATGGAGCATCTTTTAGGCACTAAAATTTAGGGGCATAATCTATGGAGCATCTTATGGGGCATAATCTATGGAGCATTTAATGGGGGCATAATGTACTGAGCATCTTATAGGGGAATAATCTATGGAGAATTTTATGGGGGCATAATCTATGGAGCATCTTATGGGGGCATAATCTATGGAGCATCTTATGGGGGCATAATCTATGGAGCATTTTATGAGCCATAATCTATGGAGCATCTTATGGGGCATAAACTATTTATGGGGGCATAATCTATGGAGCATCTTATGAGGCAGCATATGGGGACACAATCTATGGATCAACATATGGGGAATAATCTATGGAGCATTTTATCTTATGGAGCATCTTATGGGGCATAATCTATGGAGCATCTTATGGGGGCATAATCTATGGAGCACTTATGAAGCATAATCTATGGAGCATCTTATGGAGCATCTTATGGGGCATAATCTATGGAACATCTTATGGGGCATAATCTATGGTGCATCTTATGGGGCATAATCTATGGACCATCTTATGGGGCATAATCTATGGAGCCTTTTATGGGGGCATAATCTATGGAGCATTTTATGAGCCATAATCTATGGAGCATCTTATGGGGCATAAACTATTTATGGAGCATTTTATGGGGGCACAATCTATGGAGCACTTATGAAGCATAATCTATGGAGCATCTTATGGGGGCATAATCTATGGAGCACTTATGAAGCATAATCTATGGAGCATCTTATGGAGCATCTTATGGGGCATAATCTATGGAACATCTTATGGGGCATAATCTATGGTGCATCTTATGGGGCATAATCTATGAACCATCTTATGGGGCATAATCTATGGAGCATCTTATGGGGGCACAATCTATGGAGCACTTATGAAGCATAATCTATGGAGCATCTTTTGGGGGCATAATCTATGGAGCACTTATGAAGCATAATCTATGGAGCATCTTATGGGGCATAATCTATGGAACATCTCATGGGGCATAATCTATGGTGCATCTTATGGGGCATAATCTATGGACCATCTTGTGGGGCATAATCTATGGAGCCTTTTATGGGGCATCTTATTGGGACATAATCTATGGAGCATTTTAAGAAGCCTTTTATGGGGCATAATCTATGGAGCATTTTATGGGGCAGTGTTATGAATGGGTCACCGAGGAGAAAAAAACAAAACAAGCTAAGCCACAGAAAGCCAGAGAAGTTGGTAACTATGCATATTGCAGATCCCTGATCTTACAACACAACTAGCAGTAGCCGTGGAGCGTGCCTACGATGTTCCTAGACGCCTCGTCACAGTCAGAGGACTACATAAGCCTAAAGCAAGAAAAGGGAAAACTAACTGCCCCAGAGCAGACCCCAAAGGAATAGATAGCCCCACACAGGTATTGACGGTGAAACAAGATGAAGGCACAAACACGGGCAGGAAAATAGGCTGAGCAAATGATGGGGCCCAAACTAACTAGACAGGAAAGGAAAGGCAAGTCACTGTCTGCAACCTGCAAAAACCCTACAAAAATAATGTCCAACACTTCTGAGAGCAAAATTAACCCTGAAGTCACTAGACTTCTCCCACTATGTCAGCACTCTGGAATATACTGAGACAGAGCAAAAAGAGACCAAACTAGTAAGGGACAAAAAGCCAATTGGCAAAATACTGATAAATAAGAGTGGAAATTCAGCTCAGCCCCCAGCCAGGGCTGGCAGACCACACAAAAAACTGAATAGACCAGCAAAATCAAGTGTGTACATTAGCAGAAAAACTTAGCTTTAGATGACTGGAACAGAGCTGAAAACCAAGAGCTGACAAGCCAGAAGGAATCACCAGCAACTGAATAGGGCGTTGGCTGTCTTAAATCCAATCTGAGACTCCTGAGATCCAATCGTCATCCTCATTCTCAGGTGGCAGATCTCCCCCGATCAAACCAGCCACACCACCTCCCGTCACCAACAGAGGGAGTCCAGAAGGGGAACTCAGAACTGGTGAGAATTAACTCACAACATGGCAGCATATGGGGCATAATAAATGGAACATCTTATGAGGCCATAAACTTTATGGTGCAGCATATGGGGCATATTCTATGGAGCATCTTATGGGGCCATTATTAAACTTTGTGTAACATTATATGGGGTGTATTTTGAATGGAGCATCTTATGGGGCCATTATTAACCTTTGTGCAGCATTATATGGGGTGTATTTTGTATGGAGCATCTTATGGGGCCATGATAAACTATATGAAGCATTATATGGGGCTTCTGATTAAAATATGGATATTCAAAAATATTTAACCTACTGATGTCTCAATTAATTCTACTTATATTGGTATCTATTTTTATTTTTGAAATTTACCAGTAGCTGCTGCATTTTCCACCCTTGGCTTTGAGTCAATAACTTTTCCCAGTTTTTTGTGCAAAATTAGGGGGGTCGGCTTATACATGGGTATATACAGTATATATATATATATATATATAGTGGCGAGAGAAATTACTCAGTTGTAGAGGAGTGTTTGACCATAAAATGGGCAGTGGATGCCTTACACTACTACCTGGTGGAATGGAAGTTTAGGTTAATATCCGACCATACTCTACTCAGATGGATGAGGGAAATAAAGGGTAAGAATGCTAGGGTCACCCATTGGCCCTTAGCCCTGCAAGACTTCAGCTTCCATGTAGAACATAGGGACAGGAAGCTACATGGTAATGACGATGCCCTCTCATGAATCCCTTGTCTAGTAGGTGAAAGTGCCAAGCCCCACAGCTTTAAGCAGGTGGGGGGTATGTGGCGTGGCTAAGGGTTGTATAGTTGATGGGAGGTATGTGGCTCAGAGATGGGTGCGCTCTATAATGTAAGCCCTAATTAATATCATTCTATTTCTGATATTTTGCAAGGACCTGTTGTGAGGTCACAACCACGTGACCAGTTAGCTGCTGGGTTTGTGGGTGGGGCTAGAACTTTTTAAACTAGACTACTCCTGAAACCCAGAGCTGTATGTGGGGAGGACTAAGCCTCCCGTGTGTGCTGAGGCTCCAGGACTGAGTCTGAAGTAACGGACATTTGTGTTCTCTTTTTGCCTAAGCTAAAGGCTATCTCTTTTGTTATGTGCTGCTTTATGGGTTTATGATGTAATAAACCCCATGAACTTTAAAGGAACCTGCCTCCTGATTGTCTCCCGCTGTACCTGAGCTAGTAGAATCGCTACTATATATATATATATATATATATATATATATATATATTATGTGTGTCTCAATGACATGTGTATATATATATATATATATATATATATGTATTCTATGTGTCTATATCTATTCTTTCTATTACTTATTAAACATGTCAGTGTGATTTTACTGTATCGCAAAATGAATTGCCGGCTTTTGTTAAAGGACTCCGGTGCGTATTTCTCGCAAGTCACACGTCTGGTCCACGTGTAATCTGTATTTTTCTCGCCCCCATAGATTTGCATTGGCATATTTTTGGAGGAATACGCTGACAATCGCAGCATGCTGCGATTGCTTCAGCCCGTAAAATACTGCTGAGAAATAAACGGCTGATGGGAGCTGCCCCATAGATTAACATTGGTCTGCGTGCAATGCGTTGTTTTTGGGCCTCTCATTCGTCCGTATTTCTCTCTAGTGTGACTCCAGCCTAAGGCTGATTTTCCCTGGTGTTTTTTTTTTATTTATGTCCTTTAGGTTGTTTTCACTATCTGTAGGTTACTCAGCACAATCCTGCTCACGGGTTTGCTTTAATGGTGACTGTATGTTAAAGATCCTAAAGCTGAAATGTATGTCATTGTAAAGCAAAACAGTTGTAACTTGGTAAATGGAAAAAATATAGCTCTATCCTTCATAAAAGCATATTATAAAATATAATTTGCAACCTATTTATATTTTTTCTCAATAATGTCATGTACTTACGTTTAAGACTTCCCGTTAGTACACAGGAGTAAGGTCATTTCAGCAAAAAGTCAATGTCAGCTTTTATATTCGAGTGGCCATAACTCTGATAATCTATCAAATGTAGAGATGGGCATATTGTTTGAAATTCAGATTCATTAATTCATTAAAATGTATTTTGAATCATAATACTGAAAGCATTTAATTGAATGTAGAAGAAAAACAGATGGTAACCAAAAGTGGACAGTGGTCTTTGGGTGGTGTATACTGGTCAAATTTTGGATTATTACAAGGAAGCGTGCAAAAAAATTACTTTCTGAGATATAACGTTCTGCCTACAGCCCAAACGTGCAGCCAGGCTCTGATTTATATAGCCCACAGTTTAGGCAAGATGAATCAGGTGACAGATTCATTAAAAAGGAATCTGTCAATAGGATTGTTCCTCTTAAGCTATCTATATTTACAAGTAGGTCATAGGAAGCGGAATATCGATACCTTGATATTGGCGACCTGATGTTTTATTCCAGATAAATCCACATTTTTTTTATATGTAAATGACCTCTTCCAGGCACTGGGGAGAATGTTGACTGGAAGATAACTCTGCCTCTAGAGATTACTGTATATTAATGGGGGAGTAACAAGTGTGAGAGATGTAGTTAACACAGAACAGGAAAAATTAATTTTGATTTCTTGCAAACACACTTTTTGCTTTTCTCTGATCTCTGCTATATTGCAACAATATTACAACCCTGTTTGCCCATGAGACGGAAGCTGAAGCTCAGAGGAACCTGCAACTGTGTCAGGTATAATCACACACAGCTCTGCAGTGAGATCAGGAGAGCAGAGTGAGGCCATTACACATCACACTGGTATCTGCCCCTTCATGTAAAATAAACTCTGGAGGAAGAGTTATCTTCCAGGCAGCATCCACCCTATAGCCTGAAAGAGGTCATTTATATAAAGTGATAAAAGATGATTTACCAACAAGGCATCTGAAAAGACATACATATATCACTCTTTTTAGCAGTCTATAACCTGTATGCCCATATTAATAAGCTAGATTGGACATATATGGTGACAGATTCCATTCAATGTCAACTGTTGGCATGTCAATCCATCAGTCAATATTTAGCTAATGGCTTGTCACTAGAGTTGAGCGAAAATGGTTGGTCAAATTCAAAAGTCGCTGAAAATAGCTAAAGTCGGGTTTCGCTGATCAAAACCCAACCATAGCATGAGGTCGGCCATGAGGTCACCGACCCGAGCACCAAAGTCGCGTTTCAAATAATGCTTCCAGCGCCTTTTCTCAGCCAATGATGGAGGACGCACACTGTGGGCAACGCGATGACATGGACAGCGGCCACCACCATCTTAGAGAAGGGCAATGAAGTGATTGGCTGGCTTTGTGTGGTGTCACAGTGGCTATAAAAGGCTGTGAGCGCCGACCGCCATCTTACTTCTGCCGATCTTAGAATAGGGAGAGGTGCTGCTGCTGATTCTGAATAGGGAGAGCGTTAGGCAGGGAAGAAGAAAAAAAAATAGCTTCTGCTGATAGCGCTTTTCACTGTACAGTTAGTGTGCAGTGAAAGGGGAGGATTTTTGTTGTGTGCAGCGGCGCTGGTGGTGATTAGGTTGCCTTTTAAGGCTACATGATAGCTGCATTGCTGTGTGCACACTGCTGTTGTGAGTTCATTTTCCCCTTCACTACTGAGGCCCGAGGAACTCCCTCTTCTGGTGAAGAAAGGTAGTGAGCCTGATTGTCAAACAACTGGGGCTGATGATGATGACTGGCTGAGTGGAGTTAATGACTGGATATAAGGCTGCCGACGCCCTTCTGGCCTGCGGGTGATTTCTCTGTGGACTTCTAGGAAACCAGTCTGATTCCTTCTCATCTAAAGCTAAGATTTCTGCTTTGCCTTTTTGCATTAGTGTTTTGTTTTCCTTGCTTTTCTGGATTCTGCCATTCCCTGCTGGGGTCAGCTGAATCTCCTTTTGCCTGTTGCTCTGTCTTCAGAATATTCCTGAGTACTGACATAGCTTTTTTGAAACCTAGCGTCTTCAGGGCCTTTTTACTGTCAGTTTGTTGGCTCTTATTTTCATAGGGTTTTTCACGGATTGCAGACAGCAGCCTTCCTGTCCTTTCCTATCTAAGGTAGCGTGGGCCCCATCTTTGCTCAGTCTGTCTTTCTGTCTGTGTTTTGTTCTTTCTCCTTGCTTCACCGTCATTATATGTGGGGGGCTGCCTTTTGCTTTGGGGTCTGCTCTGGGGCAGTTTAGATTTCCCTTTCTGTCTTTAGGCTATGTAGTCCTCCGGCTGTGATCGAGGGGCCTAGGGCATCGTAGGAGCCCCCCACGGCTACTGCTAGTTGTGTTGATAGGTTCAGGGGTCTGCAATCCGATAGCTGCCAGCTTCTCTGGTTTTCTGGACTTAGCTAGCATTTCTATTTTTGCCTCCTACGGTGACTCAATCATAACACACTGCTGTTCAAACTGCTTTTTTCAAAGCACTCCAACTTTTATTATTTTGTTCTGGTCAGTTACCGAGCGTTCATTTTTTCACACACTGTATAGCGGTGTACGCTTCTCACACACTGCTGTGTACCGGCCGGTATCACGGACAAATACAAGCACTATCTGTGTGTGACTCTGGAAAAACAAAAAGAGGAGATTTTCCATTTTTCCAGACCTACATTGTATAGAGCTATCCGCTTTTCAAAAAGTTTCATATATCTGCTGTCATGATCCAAGGTGGATCTGACAAGTAAATGGACAAAGTGAACTTTTTTCCTTTGGCTTGGTGCCAAAGTGGGTTGATTGCCCCCGGTGGCCATTAGAATTATTACACGTGGTGTCGTTCATTCTAAGTTGCCCCGGTGGTGGTGAGCGGTAGTGCACTTTAGTTTCTTTGGTTTAATGTGCATGTAATTATAAATCAGGTGTGAGGCTCTATAAAAGAGAGTCAGGTGTGTTCAATCACTGTTGGTGATATTGTTTATGGTGTCAGCAGGAGGTGTGACGATGGTGAGAGTTGCACTCAGCATGCTGGACTTGGTTGCTGAAAACTGGACTCAAGCATGCTGGACTTTTTGGCAGAAGCTGGACTCATCTTTGGGACTCTGTTTACTGGGCAACTGCAACTGGTGGTGAACTCTGCTCCAAGGCTGCACTATGGTGATGGATCCGGTTATGGTGATGGATCCGGGTGGAGGAGAAGATGCACGCAGGTGGTGGGCTCTGTTGCTAGGAGCATACACAACAGAGCAAAGCTAAGTGGTGTTCCCCCTGTATTGTCATTTTCCCTTGTGTGTGTTTAGTGCAGTGGTGGGATTAGTTTCCGCACCGACCAATTCCCTAGTGAGGGTTTAGGGTCAGGGCGAGTCAGGGTTTTAAGGTTCCTGTGCGTCGCCCGGTGCGGAATCGGCATAGGGAACGTTAGGAGTGCAGGGACACTGGCTCAGGGGAGTGCAGGAGGTCTCCACTTCCCCGTTTCCCTATCGCAGGAATCGCCATTGTTAATGTTACCCAGGTTCCCCTTTATTATTTAAATTCACCTTACTGGAGGCGGGGTTTCCAGACTATTGTATAAATACATGTAATACCTAAATTCGCCAGTTGGAGGTGGTGTATCCAGCTGCACGTCATATTATTTAAATTCGCCCAACTGGAGGCGGTGTATCCAGGGTCATGTGTGTCATATGAGTTCGCCTTGCGGTACTCGCTGCGTCCAGACACACGTAACCATGACATCTGCTGTTTGATGACGGTCAAAACTATACAGAGACAGCATGTGTCACTCCGTATAAAAATAGACTGAGATTTAAAATTTTCCATACATACACCGTATAGCAGTGTACGCTCCTCACACACTACCGTGTACTGGCTGGTATCAAGGACAAATACAAGCTATCTGTGTGTGTCTCTGGAAAAACAAAAAGAGGAGATTTTCCATTTTTCCAGACCTACACCGTATAGAGCTGTCTGCTTTTCAAACAGTTTCGTATATCTGCTGTTTGATGACGGTCAAAACTATACAGAGACAGCGTGTTTCACTCCGTATAAAAATAGACAGAGATTTACAATTTTCCATACAGACACCCAATAGAGCTGTCCGATTCTCAAACAATATTGTATATCTGCCGTTCGCATTACGGTCACATCTATACAGAGTCAGCGTGTGTGTGTGACACTTCGTAAATACATACATATACAGACATTTTCATTTCTCCATACACCGTATTGAGCTGACCGATTCTAAAACAGTATTGTATATCTGCTGTTCGCATTACAGTCACATCTATACAGAGTCAGCGTGTGTGTGACACTCTGTAAATAAATATACGGAGATTATTAGTTACACAAAAAACGTATACAGCTGTACACTTCTGATACAGTACCGTATATCTGCTTGTTGGATTACGGTCAAACACATACTGGGAGAGCGTCTGTGACTAACAAAATATATACGTAGATTTAATTTATTTAATACACCTTACACAGCTGGACGCTCCTCATACAGTACCATCTCTCTGCTGGTATTTTTTGTACATTTTCCCAAACATGAGGAAGCATGGTGGAAGAGGCCGCAGACGTAGGCAGGGGGCCGGGGCTGGTACTGATGGTGGTGGTGCATTGGCTGGTTCTGGCAAAAGCACAATAGCAGCTAAGGCAGGAGGTGTTGAGCCTGCCTCATCATCTGGCCCAAGAAGGCCTGTAAGGTTCCCTTTTCTTGGAGTAGGAAAACTGTTTTTAAAGCTGGAGCATCAGGAACAGGTTTTGGCATACATTGCCGAAAAAGCCACCAGCTCTATTGCCTCCAGTTCTGAACGTTCGAAACCTGCAAGCACAGAGTCATCAGTGCAGGGTTCTGGTCAGGAAAAACACCTTTCCTTGTGTCCTTCACCCCCACCAAAAGTTAAGGATGCGGTAGTCCACACTTCAGATTACTCTATGGAGCTCTTTTCACATACTATGCCTGGGTTATCCAGTCAAATCCTGAATTCCCCAGTCCAAGATGACTCTGACATGGAGTGCACTGATGCACAGCCACTGCTAGATGATTCTGCTGGCACATTGACCCAGAGCACTACATTGCCCTCGCACTCTACTGAGCCAGAATCTGACCCTGGCGAAACTCAGGTGCCCCTTCCCACATACTATACCACCTTACACCGTGACACAGAGGAAGGTAAAGAGGAAAGTGCAGATGACTTTGAAGAGGAGGTGATGGATGACCCTTGACCCGGAGCGGCATCCATTGGGGGAGGAGGGTGGTGCTGGCAATAGTTCAGAAAAGGAGAAGGATCCGCAGCAGGCATTGACATCACAGCATCGGTAATCTGGCAGGCCCGTAGCTGTCCAAAAACGTGGACCAAAAACTAAAAGAGTTGCCGGACAGCTTGGCCAGACGGTCAACTTAGCACAGCGTGCAAGGCCAGAAAATGTATACCATAGTAGGAAGAGTGCAGTGTGGCACTTCTTTTTCCAAAATCCTATTGATGAGGCAAAGGTTACCTGTAAGAAGTGTGGAAGGACCTTTAGCCAAGGTAAACAACTCAGAAATTTGAATACTAGTTGCATGCTTAGACATTTAACCAACATGCACTTGCAAGTGTGGACGGACTACAAAACCTCAGGTAGCACATGTGCACCTGCTCCGACTGAAGGTAGGCAGCAACGCTCCATCTCTTCCCCCACTGTAAGACCACCGCCTCCGTTAAGCACACCACCAGCACTAAATGTTGAGGTGTCATTGCATGGCCAAAGCACTCAGGGAATCACAGTGGTTTTGCAACACAGCACTGAATCTGGGCCATCACCACCAATACCATCAACAACCCCCTCTCACTCCGTCCGGTCCACCGCTACTTCCCATATATGCTGCTCTCCAGTCCAGCTTACCCTACCAGACACTCTGAGTATGACAAGACAGTACTCATCCTCTCATCCGCGTACACTGTTTGAATGCCTACATTGCCAAATTAATCTCTTTAGAGATGATGCCCTACCGTTTGGTTGAAAGCGAAGCTTTCCGCGAGCTCATGGCCTACGCAGTACCATGCTATGACCTAGCCAGTCAGCACCTCTTTTCTAGAAAAGCCATCCCAGCCCTCCACCGGCATGTGAAAGACCGCATTGTCCATGCACTCAAGCAATCAGTAAGTGGAAAGGTGAACCTCACAACAGATGCATGGTCCAGTAGGCATGGCCTGGGCCGTTACGTGTCCATCACTGCGCACTGGGTTAATGTGGTGAATGCAGACTCCACAGGGGACAGCGGCGGTGGAACAGTGCTGCCTAGCCCACGGTATAGGAAACAATTGGCGGTAGGCTTTCGACCCTCCTCCTCCTCCATAAGTGAAAGCTCATCCACAGAGGGCAGTCGCACGAGCACTCCGTCCGCAGCTGGCAGAGTTGCACACAAGCTGTCCCACTATCAAACAGCTAGTGGTAAGCGTCAGCAGGCTGTGTTAAAGATTATGTCGTTGGGTGACAACAGACAAACCGCAGAGGTACTGGCCGACTACTTGCAGCGACAAACTGAGTCATGGCTGGGCAGTCTACATCTTGAGCCAGGCAAGGTAGTCAGTGATAACGGCTGTAATTTTGTGGCAGCCATGGCCCTTGCAAAACTCACACACATACCTTGCCTGGCTCACACTTTGAACCTGGAGGTGCAGTGCTTCCTTAATAATTATCTGGAATTAACATCCCTGCTCCATAAGGTGCGAAGACTGTGCTCGCACATCCGTCGCTCGGCCGTACACTCCAGTCGTATGCAGAAGCTGCAGCGATTGCTCCACCTCCCCAAGCACCGCCTAATCATAGACGTTGCAATAAGGTAAAACTCCACCCTGCACATGGTTGAGAGGCGGTGCGAACAAAGGCAGGCTGTAATGCATTTGTGGGAGGATACACGGGCACGCAGTTTGAGGGAAGACATGGAATTGTCGGGTGTGCAGTGGTCAAAGCTGAAAGACCTCTGCAAAGTCCTTCAGTGTTTTGAGGAATGCACACGGCTGGTAAGCACAGACGACACCATCATAAGTATAAGCATCCCACTTATGCATCTGCTCATGCAAGGTTTGACACACATTAAGGATCTGGTGTGTGCAGCAGAGGAGGAGGAACAGGAAGAGGAGGAGGAGGGAAGCCTTGCTGACAGTCAGCCATTGTCTGGTCAGGGAACTGTCCTGGATGAGGTGGAGGAAGCAGAGGAAGAGGAGGAGGAGGAGGATGAGGGGGATGATTATTTTGGGCAGGAGGATGCTTCTCAGGGGGCAAGAGAAAATGTTGGCATTCCAAGGTCAGTTACAGGGTTTGTGCATGACTGTAGGAATGTGGATATGCCAGAAAGTGCTCCTCCACCCAGCAGTGGCAGTGCATTATTGAGACCTGGAACATTGGCCCACATGTGCGATTATGCCTTGTGGATCCAAAAAAGGGACCCCCGCATTGTCAAAATGATGATGGATGACGACTACTGGCTGGCCAGCATCCTCGATCCACGCTACAAAGGCTAATTACACAACATCATGCCACAGGAGAACCTAGAGATAATATTGGCTAACAAACAAGCAACTCTGGTAAACCGTTTGTTTGAGGCTTTCCCTGCAAACAGCAGCGGTGCTGGTTCTCCCACGAGCAGTAGTGGGAACAATGGAAGAGGTGTTCGTGGTGCACACAGCCGAAGTGGCGTTGGAGACAGGGGTTTCATGACCATGTTGTGGACTGATTTCTCAAGTACCGCTCACACGACTGCTAATACTGCATCGATTAAAAGTGATAGGAGACAGCAGTTGTCAGCTATGGTTACAAACTACATCTCCTCCCATATCGATGTTCTCCCTCACAGGTCATTCCCCTTTGACTATTGGGCCTCTAAACTGGACACCTGGCCTGAATTGGCACAATATGCCTTACAGGAGCTTGCTTGCCCTGCTGCTAGTGTTTTATCTGAAAGAGTCTTCAGTGCTGCTTGATCAATCCTGACAGAAAAAAAGGCCCGTCTGTTGACCCAAAATGTTGATGATCTAACCTTCATTAAAATGAACCATGCATGGGTTTCAAAGGATTTTGTCCCACCTTCCCCTGATGACACTTAGGTTGCCAGAAAACTGCCTCCCTTTTGTCCTCCTCTTCCTCGGACTTGCCCAATTCCGCCATTTGCAGCTGCTGAATGTCCAGCCTACACATCAACATATGCCATTTTTTAAACCTCCCTAACTGGGCTGCCCATGCCCAACAAGGGCTGGGGTCAACAACTGGCGCACCCGGGCAAGTGAACAGGTGGATGGGCCGACGGCACTGGCACACGGCCCCTCATAGTACAATACAGTGTTTCTGATGGTGGGGGGGCCCACTCGCCATCAGACACACCAGCGTACTATGAGAGGCCCTGTGCCAGTACCGTCGCCCACGAGTGTGCCCTCCCTGCTTGGTCATGGCCACAGCACTTGCAAGTTGCAATACTTACCTCTCCGTGCTCCACCGGTGTGTAGTCTGGGCACTTAAATCCTTCACAGGGACGGCCACTAGAAAATGGTGTATTGATCGATGATGGTTAAGATGTAGCTATGGCCTGTCCTGCTGGCCACTACCTTCAGATGATCAATGGCTACCATTTGCAATGGACGTCAACTTACAAGTGGATGCAGTGGTGCTTTATGATCACCTTTCACAGTTGTGATAGTCACAGACGTGTGACATTCCTGCCACCATTTTTCAATGTCTCCTCTCATGCCAATCCAATAGAATCACCTACGGCCTGTGGCTTCAGTCTTTTGCACTCCAAAATGACCAGGCACATCATGATAGGCAGTGAGGACCATGTCTACATCTCTCCCTGTGATCACAATTTGATGGAGACGAGTAACGGTGATGTAATCCACACTTCTGTGATAAAGCAATCATTTCTTCACAAAGAACTGTTTTCGCTGTCTCCACAGACACAGTAATTGAGGGTCTGCATCACCTTTGCAACTTCTACCGGGAGGTTTTCCCGCGATGAGTAATTCCCAAATTTCGGATAACACTCGACTTTCCGTCTGTTCTTGTATCCATGTAGTTTCCAGTAGCGGAGAGTGTGGACTGGCTTACTGAGATTGAATATATACGAAGATTTAAAAGTACCACAACACTGTATACTGGTGTATGCTTCGAATACCTTTCCCTTTTTCTACTTTTTAAATTCTGGTGTAATACATACTGAGCCTGTGAGTGTCTGTGTCTGACTCCGGAAGTATAGATGGAAATTTACAATTACCCGTAGACTGGATACACCTGGTATGTGCTGATACAGTGCCTTTGTTCTAAATTTTTTTATTACGGTATCATCCATAGTGAGTGAGCGTGTGTGGTTTACGCCTTCTATATATACGGTGAATCGGAGATACCAATTTTTACCCTATACTCGATACAGCTTGTATCTTGTTATGCAGTACCTTTGTTCGACATTTAGTATTACGGTCAAATCCATACTGAGTAAGCATCTGAGAGTGACTATGGGACTATGTATACGGAGATTTCAATTGTACCCTATATTATATATTCTTGCTATCTTGTTATCCAGTTCCTTTTTTTACAACATTTTTTATTATAGTCAAACCCAGACTGAGTGAGCATCTGAGGGTGACTCCGGAAATATATACCGAGATTTCAAATTTGGCCAACACTGTATACAGCTGTACGCTTCTGATACAGTAACCTCTTTTGCCATTTAGATTCTTGTGTAATCCATAATGAGCCTGTGAACGTCTGTCTGTTACTCCGGAAATATATTTGGAGATTTAAGATTACCCCAACACTGTATACAGCTGTACGCTTGTGTTACATTACCCATTTACAGCTTTTCATATTCTTGTGTAATCTATACTGGGCCTGAGAGCGTTTGTGTTTGCCTCCTGAAATATATACAGAGATTCAGAATGTTGACACTATACTACTGTATATATACCTTGTATCTGGTGATACTGTACCCTTTTTCAACTTTTTATTTTATTGTGTAATCCATACTGAGCCTGTGAGCATCTGTGTATGACTCATGAAATATATAAGAAGACTTACAGTTATCCCTAGACTGTAGAAAACAAAAAGCAAAAAGCACAAATATCCTGAAATAAAAAGTAAAAAATAAACTGCAAATAATGCATAAAGGTAATAATAATAATAAGGGTATTTAGTAAACATAATTTTGATCAAAATAATGTACAAGCCATCCCGCCACGTCACGGCAACTCTGGTATATCCATTTCTTTGCTCCTCTACTATTATCCTCTTCTGAAGTTTCAAAAAATGCAAGCACTGAGTCCTCAGTGCAGGCTTCTGGTCAGGAGCAACCCCTTTCCTTATGTCCTTCACCCACATCAAAAGTGAAGGATGCGGCAGCACACACTTCAGATTACTCCATGGAGCTCTTTTCATATACGATGCCTGGGTTCATTAAAAATGGGGCCCATCATATACTGAAGCATTCCAAATGGGGGACATCAGACACTGGAGCAGCATTTACGGGGCCCATTATACACTGGAGCATTAGAAATGGGGCCCATTATATATGGAGCATTATTAGGGCCCATAAGACACTGGAGCATCATCCATGGGGCCCATCATATACTGGAGCATTCTAAATGGGGCAGATCAGACACTGGAGCAGCATCTATGGGGCACATTATACACAGGAGCATTAGAAATGGGGCCCATTATATATGGAGCATTATTTGAGCCCATAACACACTGGAGCATTGTCCATGGGGACCATCATATACTGTAGCATTATGTGGAGCTCATCATATACTGTATCGAACATTATATGTGACCAATTATTCTGTATGGAGAAATATATGGGGCTCATTATTCTGTATGGCGCACAATGTGGTGGCCATAACACTGTATGGAGTAATATATTGTCCTTTTTTTGAGCTATTGTACAATTTAAAATAGAGCAGTCGTGTCGTGCAAGCAGTGAAGTATTTGTCATTGTACTATACCTATATTTCTGTGCCGTATCGGAGCATCATGAGTTGTGGTATGTGTTAAAGGGGCGCACTGACACTCTTTGGCCCAGGGCACACAAAAACCTGGAGCCAGCCCTACACCCCCCCACAACTTTAGCCAAATAACCCCCAGTTTTCAATGCGTAACTATTATTATGAAGTAAATTAAGGTTGACAAGCTTCAGTAATAAGAATTGATGTTTTTTGGCATTGAAATGGGCACTGTAGGTGTGTTTCCTGTCCTCCACTCCCTGCTGACTTTGCTTCCCCATTAACTTGCTTTGTGTTTCGTGTTTCAGTCGGCCTCCAACTTTTCCCTATAGTCGGCCGATTTCGTTCGACCCGACTTTTGCGAAAGTCGGGTTTCATGAAACCCGACTCAACCCTAAAAAAGGCAAAGTCGCTCATCTCTACTTGTCACTAAATGAGTATGGTAATGAGTTGTAATTTATATATAAACCAATAATAAATAAAATAATAAAATAAACCAATAATAAATACCTGAAAGTGAAAAACAAATACATGTATTATAGTAAAAGGCTTATAAATTTCATCAAGTTTTTCATTTGTATTTTCAATGAAAAATGAAAATGTCACAGAATTGTTAGGTTCTCGTGTACATTTGCAGATCATCACTTTGTTACATCATCTGAGAACCTTCACTCTGAAAAATCAACATTCACTCCACCTCCCCGTCCCTGTTTTAATGATAGCATGCTGTGTCAACAGGAATAGTTCATGAATCCCTTTTGTCATAACAGCAACTGAAATGTGTTGTATAAACAGTGGGATCATTTGCAACAACCATTTGCTGCCTGTTTAACACTTTGCAGGTTAATCTTGGAAAATTGCTTTTCAAATGAGTTTTATATGTGAGTGTATATTTTAATTGTGTGCGTATTAATCTAACTTCAATGTGATTTTGCATTCTTAGTTTCCTTTTATAGTCATTAGAGTTCTCTGCTAAAGTGAGAACGGAAAAGAAAAGGATGCTATCATGAAATGTGTTTATACTCCTTAATAGGCTTCATATGAAAGCAATATCCACTGGTGTGCTGTTTATTTGGAGCATAGTGTTATCAAGAAAACGTGCAAGCACCTGCACTCCATGTAGTGCTCTTCTGCCTCTGCTTCCCTGAAAAATCAAGTGGTTGCTTGTTAAGCAACCACAAAACTGCAGGATCCTTAAGGCCTTATTCAGAACTGTGTTTTAGGCTGGAGTTACATTAAACATATGAAAAATTGGTCCGAGTTTCCCTACCGGAGTCACATGAGTGTAATGCAAGTGTACAATCTGACTTTTCACACCTAGTATCTGATTTACATCTGATTGCAATGTGATTTTAACATAAGCTTTTGCATAGAGCAATTCTCAAAGTAATTTACACATCGTTTTCAAAGGATATATTCTTCAAAAAACACAAATGTATTTAATTAAGAAAAATGTTTTAATAAAAGATTATTTTTCTGAAAAAAATGGCTTGGGCTCCTGCATAATTTTCTTATCAAGCAGAGGGGAAACTGATAGCTGGGGGTAGCTGATTAAAGCCTGGGAAGGGGGTAATACTCATGGAGCTTCCTAGGCTATTAGTATCAGCTCACAACTGTATACATAGACTTTAGTAGCTAGTAAAATGGGAGATCCTAAAAAAATGATGTAGGGTCTCCCTATAATTAATAACCAGCAAAAGCTATGCAGACAGCTGTGGGTTGATATTAATAGCCTAGGAAGGAGCCATGGATGCTGTCCCCCCAGGCTGAAAACATCAGCTCTTAGCCGCCACAGAAAAGGCACATTTCTAAGATATGCCAATTCTGGCACTTAGTCTCGCTCTTCCCACTTGCCCTGTAGTAGTGGCAAGTGGCGTGATGGTTGAGGGGTTGATGTCACCTTTGTATTGTTAGGTGACATCAAGCCCCGAGGTTAGTAATGGAGAGGCATCAATGAGACGCCCCCATTACTAACCCCATAGTCATATCGTATAAAAACACAGACACCCTGAAAAATGTCCTTTAATTGAAAGAATGACACAGACTCCTTTAATAAATCTTATTTAAGCCATACTTACGACCTCGCCCATTCCACTGAGGCCATTGTTGTCTGCAAAAGAGTTAAAAAAAAGACAAACAACAATATTCCTCACCTTTCCACAGAGGTAATGATAACTCATTTATCCCACGAGGGGTCTTGCTCTACTACATATAGAAGGCAGGCTGCATGGTTGCATGATTCAACCATACAGCCTGTCATCCAGCAGAGACACTGAGCAGCGTGTGCTCAGTGTCTCCTTGTGAATTCCTATTCCCTGTCTGAGGGCACCACGAGCGGGAGAAAGTTTTCCTGCTCGCGGTGCTGTCAGACAGGTCCTGCGAGTTCACAGCCAATGAACTCACTTCACCTATATGATGTCAGTGTGAGCGAGGTGGGAAACCCCAGTCTTCAAAACCCACCAATAGGTCAAGTTTTCAGGATATCCTTAGTATTGCACAGGGTATAATTTCATCACCTGCTCAAACATTAATACCATCACCTATGCAATACTAAGGAAATCCTGAAAACATGACCTGTTGGTGGATCTTGAGGACTGGACTTGAGAAACACTGTATTAAAGGCTGTGACCTTCTGATCCCAGCTCCTCCAGGAGTCGCATCAGAACGTGATACACCCTTGACACATGCTCATATAGATGGCTTAGGAGGGTTGATCCTACTCACAGATTCCCTTTAAAATCTGACAGCACACTGATTACTCATAGATCACAATATGTACTTTCAGTGATTTATTTACGGAATTGCAATATTGTGTGGGTAATGCGATCTGTGACTCTCATCCAAAATGTACACAAGTAAATAGCCCCAGGTTATAATGTGTATGTGTTCTAAAATGTACGTGAAAAATAAGGATAGAACACGCAGTCACACTGCCATAGAATACAGAGAGAGCTATGCGAAAAACATCGCATAGCACTCGGCCCAGTGTTAGTCTATGGGCATCTTACATCAACATTTATTTACTCAGCCATATTCGGCATGCGTGTAAAATCGCAGCGTGCTGTGATTGTCACGGAGACTTGCCAATGCAAGCCAATGGGTGCGAGAAGAAAATCGCGCAGCACTCGAACTATGCAAGTACTGTCCAATTATGACACACCAATATCCTTTGAAAAGCTGGCAATTCATCGACCATGTACAGTAAAATCACCCCACAGTATCCCCACAGAAGCTAATAGGAAATTTCACCCACAGAGCATGTTTTCACATTTCCCCTAGAGAAACTAATTAAAAATTTTACACCCAGATATTGGGGCACAGTACCCCCACAGGTAGGATTGGTTGCAGAGTACACACACAGCGGCTTAAAGTCACAGTACTCCCCCAGATATGGGTTAAACAATACACACAGTGGCTTTAGGCATAGTACTTCCACAGATATGGGTTAAAGAATACACACAGCGGCTTTTGCCACAGTACTCTCACAGATCTGGGTTAAAGAATATACATAACAGCTTTCAGCACACAAGAAGAAATGCGTAGAGCAAGACATGGAGGGGGGGAACAGTTGAATAAGCCCCGCCCAGCGGACTGGACAGGACAGTTTACATACATCTGAACCGATATAAAAATTTTATTTATGCATGAAAGGTGCGGGGTCAGGGGGAAGCAAAAGTACTAAGAGAATCCTTATGTGACACACAATTATATGATATCTCAAAAAAGGGGTGACAGATTCCCTTTAACAAAATGTAAAACTTTTGTCAAAATTGTGAACTATTTTTTCAGGTTGCACACTCTGTGTGTGCAAGCACAACATCTACAACAATTGATCACGGCAAGAGCAGCAGTTTCTATGTATATTACATGATGACCTAAATGTTTTTTACCTGACACGGTACCATCTGAACAGCAAAGTTTAGTTTTAGAGCTTGATCACAGTGCCATATAACATGGCCGAATGCTATCCGATATTTTATCGGATAGCATTCGGTTCAATGTTATTCTATGGGGAATTACAGATTTGCCATTATTTTTTCATGCCGATTTATCATGAGAAAATTGCAGCATGCTGCGATTGGCTCCGGTATTTGGATCATGAGCAACCCTACAACTTTATGGGTGCGTGAGAAATATCAGACAATGCAGATGTCATCCGAGTGCATTCCGATGTATTCTCATACAGACAGAGCGAATTTTTTCGGATTCGGTTCTGAATACGATCAGAATCTCTGGACCGTGAAGAAGGCGGGTTCTACCGCTGAAACGCGTAGTCCTATCTGCACTACTTTCCTGCGTTATTGCTGTTTTGAACTGCTTGGACCATTGCATTTTAATGGATTTATGAATAAAAAGAAAAATTTTTTTAACAGCATCCTGGATTGCTCACGTTATTGCTGGACTTTGCTTTGTCGTTGTTCATATATATATATATATATGCCCTCAAACTCCCAGGCCTGATGATCTGAGAATGAAAAAGGACAACAAAGACCACCCCCAAGGAAGTATATATACACTGCTCAAAAACATAAAGGGAACACTTAAGCAACAGAATATAACTGCAAGTAAATCAAACTTCTGTGAAATCAAACTGTCCACTTAGGAAGCAACACTATTTGACAATCAAGTTCACAGACTGAGTTGGTTCTGCAGGTGGGGATCACAGACCACATCTCAGTACCAATGCTTTCTAGCTGATGTTTTGATCACTTTTGAATGTTTGTTGCGCTTTCACACTCGTGGTAGCATGAGACGGACTCTACAACCCACACAAGTGGCTCAGGTAGTGCAGCTCATCCAGGATGGCACATCAATGTGAGCTGTGGAAAGGTTAGCTGTGTCTGTCAGCATAGTGTCGAGAGGCTGAAGGTGCTACCAGAAAACAGGTAAGTACACCAGGAGACATGGAAGGGGCCGTAGAAGGGCAACAACCCAGCAGCAGGACCGCTACCTCAGCTTTTGTGCAAGGAGGAACAGGAGGAGCACTGCCAGAACCCGGCAAAATGACCTCCAGCAGGCCACAAATGTGCATGTGTCTGAACAAACGATTAGAAACCGATTCTATGAGGATGGCCTGAGTGCCCGACGTCCACAGATGGGGGTTGTGCTCACAGCACAACACCGTGCAGGACACTTGGCATTTGCCACAGAACACCAGGATTGGCAAAATCGCTACTGGCGCCCTGTGCTCTTCACAGATGAAAGCAGGTTCACACTGAGCACATGTGACACACGTGACAGAATCTGCAGATGCCGTGGAAAGCGATCTGCTGCCTGCAACATCCTTCAGCATGATGGGTTTGGCAGTGGGTCAGTAATGGTGTGGGGTTGCATTTCTTTGGAGGGCCGCATGGTGTTGGGCTGTGGGCACAACCCCCATCTGTGGACGTTGGGCACCCAGATCATCCTTATGGAGTCTTTATTATATATATAATTAATATATATATAACACATACTCCAGTACGGTCACTGCCAATGGTACAACAACAAAAAAGAAACCACTACTAGCTGCCAGAACCAATAGTTTTTACAGGCCGATTCGACACCCGTTACAGTTAGCTTATGGCTTCATGGTTGTGGCTTACAAAGCAAAAGGAACAGAGCTATTAAACTTTATATACTTAATTCAGAAAGGTTGGCAGTGTTTAGAAAAAATATCCGAAGATGATACAAAATAGCAACAAAAGAACACTGAATATACAATTACATAAAGTATAAAGGAATAACAATAGAAAATTACTAAACCTGATGTCACGGAAATAGCTAAGAGCTTAGCAAAGGGAAGCATTCCTTAGGCAGATGGACAGAACACACAGCAAGCTGTACCTTCCAGGACTGACAAATGCTTCAAGCCCAAATACTGCTTTTATTAAATCAGAATTTTATGAGATCACCAACTTACAGGATATCTTTGTCTATAGAAGCCTATATTATCGTCATGTTACTTATCACAATTTTATCTTTACATAGAGTGAAACATGACCTTGATAGCAACATCCAACAGACTTTTATTAAGGGTTATGCCAAACTTAAGGTAATGTGAGTGAATGCACTGTGTTCATCCCTTCGCTAAAACGCTAAAAATATATCTCCCATAAATATTGGGTTGAGGAAAACCCCAAAATTCATATATGGACACAGGAGAACGTGTATCTAACTGTAATTGTCCAGTTTTTCTTTGACGAGAACAAGAATTACCTCTGAAAGTTTTAATTTTCACTTTTCTGCCTCTTGAATATATGGATCTCAACAAATCTCCCTGCCTTTATTATCTGGTCACCGCTGGAGGCCCCTACTTGAATGGAGATCGAAGTATTCACTCTCTCTCATTTCCCTTGTTTTAATTAGTGCCTCAGTTCCTATCCTAGATTTAATCATTCCCATATGTTGACTAGGAAAGCCTACTTCAATGAAGGTTGGAGTATAAGCTCTACTCCCTTCTCTAGAGATATCTTTATGGATTTTAATTTTTCTCTATGACAAGCATACTTTCATGTCAAGCCTCAAGTGTATTGTGAAAAATGGGGATTCAGCACAAGTAGTAGCTGTGTCACACCTAAGTGGAATAGTTTATCTTCCACAAGTGAGGAAAACATTTGTCTCAAGTAATCAGGCATGGATTTTAATGCCAACTTTCACTCACCCATGGTTGAAGACTATGACTGAATTGGCCATACTTTCTGCTTACCTGACTGCGCATTGTCTTTTACAAAGTTCTGCTATCTGCTTTCCATACATTGCCGACGGTCCACATTCAGCCAGGTGGTACAGCTGCTGCAAGGGCTGCCGTTGCTGTCCCTACACTGCCAGGCATTTCCTTGTCTTCGCCATGCTATATTTTTACCATGCGGCTTATGCCACTTCCACTCCTAGATGCCCACTGTGTTTTGAAACATACAGCTCTTTCTGGTGGGTGCATAATTATGAGACAGCTCGAAAAAAAGGCCCTTTTTTGCATTACTTGGTTCATTTCCTTTTCACTTTAAAAACAGCTAAACTGTTACTGTTTCCGAAATAAAGGAATAATTTTTAGACAACTTGTTAAAATGCTATGGCTTCATCATTGAGCAAAGAAAAAAGATCTTGATACTCCCAAACTGGAATATTTTTTTCATGACGCAATGTGAAAATGATATGGCTTCTTTCATTTGCACCACCTGTGTAAAAACACTAGCAAGGCAGGCCTCTGCCCCTGAAGCAAATTATTTTTAGACCATTTTTGCAGTTTAAATAGCTTAATCATCTGACAGTGTGCTGTTAAACAGGCCTTTGGTTACCACTGGTTTCCATCCATTTTCTGTTATCGAGATAGGTTATTATTATTATTATTATTATTTATTGTTATTCCATGGCGCTTTACATGTGAGGGGGGTATACATAAAAACAAGTACAATAGTCTTAAACAATACAAGTCATAACTGGTACAGGAGGAGAGAGGACCCTGCCCGCGAGGGCTCACAATCTTCAAGGGATGGGTGATAATACAGTAGGCGAGGGTAGAGCTGGTCGTGCAGCGGTTTGGTCGATCGGTGGTTACTGCAGGTTATAGGCTTGTCGGAAGAGGTGGGTCTTCAGGCTCTTTTTGAAGGTTTCGATGGTAGGTGAGAGTCTGATATGTTGTGGTAGAGAGTTCCAGAGTAGGGGAGATGCGCGAGAGAAATCTTGTATGCGATTGTGGGAAGAGGAGATAAGAGGGGAGTAGAGAAGGAGATCTTGTGAGGATCGGAGGTTGCGTGCAGGAAAGTACCGGGAGACGAGGTCACAGATGTATGGAGGAGACAAGTTGTGGATGGCTTTGTATGTCATGGTTAGGGTTTTGTAATGGAGTCTCTGGGCAATTGGGAGCCAGTGAAGGGATTGACAGAGGGGAGAAGCTGGGGAATAGCGGGGGGACAGGTGGATTAGTCGGGCAGCAGAGTTTAGAATAGATTGGAGGGGTGCGAGAGTGTTTGAGGGGAGGCCGCAGAGCATGAGGTTGCAGTAGTCAAGGCGAGAGATGATGAGGGCATGGACTAGGGTTTTTGCAGATTCTTGGGTGAGGAATGAACGGATGCGTGAAATATTTTTGAGTTGAAGTCGGCAGGAAGTGGAAAGGGTTTGGATATGTGGTTTGAAGGAGAGATCAGCATCAAGGATTACTCCGAGGCAGCGAGCTTGTGGGACTGGGGAGAGTGGGCAGTCATTTACTGTAATTGATAGGTTCGTAGGGGGGGTCACGTGAGATGGGGGAAAGATGATGAATTCTGTTTTGTCCATGTTGAGTTTCAGATATCTAGTGGAGAAGAAGGATGAAATAGTGGACAGACATTGAGGGATTCTGGTTAGTAGGGAGGTGATATCTGGTCCAGAGATGTAGATCTGTGTGTCATCAGCATAAAGATGATACTGAAAGCCATGAGATTCTATGAGCTGTCCCAGGCCAAAGGTGTAAATAGAGAACAGCAGGGGCCCTAGGACTGAACCTTGTGGGACTCCGACAGATAGGGGGCGAGGTGAGGAGGTGGTGTGTGAGTGGGAGACGCTGAATGTCCGGTCTGTTAGGTATGATGAGATCCAGGAGAGGGCCAAGTCTGTGATGCCGAGGGATGAGAGGGTCTGTAATAATAGGGAATGGTCCACTGTGTCAAAGGCAGCCGACAGGTCCAGGAGGAGGAGGACAGAGTAGTGTTGCTTGCTCTTGGCAGTTAAGAGGTCATTGGTGACCTTAGTAAGGGTCACATAGGTCACATAGGTTGAAGTCATTTGGACATTGATAAGGTTTAATTTGCATGAAAGACCCCAAATGGGGTTCAATTCAGTCCTAAGAGACTGCAGAGTGTCATACATGTATGGTCATAGCAATTAGACTTTGCAGTAATGCAATATGTCAAAAATCAAATGTTTTGGCACAATTTGGTGGAGCTGGAGAACTGAAACAATAGAAACGTCTAATTTCTAATCAAGAGTTAAGTCTTCAAAAATATACTAAAAAGCAACAATCCAATCATAATTGAAACCTACAAAACCTTTGCATCTTTTTTGTGTAGGGTACAGATGAGGTATGACTGGATAAGAATGTAATGTCAAACTCTGAAAATATATTACTCAATAAAATTCCACAATTAACTGTGCATAGCTAATTGACACCGTGCTCATTTTTATGAACAATATACCGACTATCTACCCCACTAATTCCTCTGTGAAATCATGACTTTGTGACTTTTTGTGTTTGTTCATTTCCTATGCATAGAAAAGTGATTTTCCATTATTCCATATGTGCAGATTCACAGTATAATTAATCGTATTACTATGAGTCATAGTAATATCAGTCGTTGTAGTAGTAGTAGTAATTGTAATAATCACTGTATTATGTGTCATATGCATTGCAAGCGATTTTTGAACTTTGAAAATTTGAGAAGTTTGCCCTGTCTCTTCAGAGAGCAAGATGACTAGAACTCTAGCACCAACGAATGGAAGCAGCTAACCTAAAGTCAATAGGCTCTTTATAGAGCCTTGTAATATGACTTAAGCCCCCGTTACACATAGCGATATCGCTAGCAATATCGCTGTAACGTCACTGGTTTTGTGACGTAGCAGCGATATTGCTAGTGATATCGCTACATGTGATACTTACCTCCGGCCGGCTCCTCCGCTGGTTATCGCTGATCGCGCGCGAAGGTCCTAGCCCATTTCTCATTGGGCGCTTCCTGCTGGGCTTCCTGTGGCGCCGACGAGCGATGCGTGGACGCAGGCGGGAGGACGTCAGGATCGCCTCGTCTGACAGGTAAGTAGCGACCCCCGACCCCTGCTATGTCGCTGGGGAGATCTGCCTGTGTGGCAGCTCACTAGCGACCACTTAGCGATGCACCAGCGATCCATATCGTTGTCGGGATCGCTGGTACATCGCTAAGTGTAACGGTACCCTTAGAATAAAAGCCAAACCTAAATCTAAGTGTTTTGAGTTGTTGCCCCGCATCAGTGCAAAGTATGAGATCTGATTTGGCTAGGTGAGAGGCACTAGACTGGGATCTAAGTTGTAACATTTCTCCTTGAGGAGAGTGACAAGCCAAGCCTGGCATGTCAGAGTTAGGAGACTTAAAAGTCATACATGACCTTTTGAGAAATTAAATATGCAAATTGTCTCTTCAGAGAGGAAGAGGACTAGAACTCTAGCATCACGTCTTGGAAGCAGCAATCCTGAAAGTCAAAATTGACTCTTTAACAAACCTTGCAATATGAGTTAGGATAAAACCCAAACCAGAATCTGACTGTCCATACCTTAAGAAACCTGCCCTTCCCTGATGCAAAGAAAACACTTTAAACCCATATTTTATACAACAGAACTTTATTAGCGAGTAATAAGTTACAACATCGCTATTCTCTTTAAACACCCATCGTTGGAGGGGTAAGGTCGCAGTTTATCATGTTAAACCATCCAGAAATTTTGTGGGGATATGTCACCGGACTCCCAGCACATGATACCCAGCCTTGTTTTCTTAAGCCACTGAGCAGCGACCCTTAAGAGCTACGACCCCCCACCAAAGAAAACTTTGCCTCCTCAATACCATCCTGAAGACCTGAAAGGAAAATGTCCAAACCCATATCCATTAAATGCACCCCTCCCAGATGTAAAAGCCTGCCATTATTAATCTCTAATTTTCTATGCCTCACTATAATGCCTCCCTTAAAATGTATGAAACGAGATATGCGTTGGTTTAATGCTCTTCGTGCCCTTTCTATACCCACCCCATCTCACGCACCGCACCAAACCTTTCTGGGAATTATCTCCGACCACACAATAACAAGCTGATAGAATAAACTCGGAAACTTATCCAAATCTGACACATTAACGTGATAAGTTCCATAAGTTGTATTGCCCCTAAATCGTTTCCCCCGGCATGCAATACGAGGATAACTGGAGATGACGATACCCTTGATATTTGAACAACCTCTAGTAACATCTGTGACCACCTCAAACCACGAATACCTCTCCAGTTTACATCCACATTGTAAAGATCCAGAGACCTCCCACCAGGGTGCATCTCAGCTCCCTGTTTGGCCCAAAAAATATATGAATGTCCTAGAATCCAGACACTGGGTCTTGAACGACGTAAAAGGGAAGAGAAAGAAAAAATAACACTCATAATTATTATATCGCTAACAACTCAGGCCTGATATACTGGAAAAAAACAATCAGAACGCCACCTGCCTAATTTCATTATCTCCTTGTCACTGAGACCCGCACGCGCTGCTTCCGTCGCTGCGCCAATCCTAAAAGAATGCATGCCAAAATCACCCGGTGGGAGACCCAAAAAACAAATTATTCTATGCAGCAAAGCGAGAAACTGAAATCTCGTTAATGAAGACCCGTCAGCAAGCACAAAAAACGAGGGACTATTAGGTCTTACCTCGTTGTACCTTGCCAACAGGGAAATGGGACAAACAGGGCCATTAATTGAAACTAAAGAAAACCATAACCCACTACCCGTAGGGTCAGTTTTTGACCTACGGATACGAATCCGAATACCCCCATTACACCAGACTACATTGTTGTGCTGTAAACCTCCAGTAGTATGGCCCGACTGTGGTACTAGCTCACTGACACGCAATGCCCCAAAAAACGCAATTCCAAAAGCCGCCGAAAACAATATAGCTTCGAAAACTGAGCTACATATTGCATTCGTGCCATCAATAACTCTGGCCAAAAGAGAAAAAGAAATAGGCTGTCTCATATGATTAGAAACCATCAATTTTTCCCAACCTTTTAACGCTTGTCTCAGAACAAAATGCTTCGTAACATCCTCCCATCCACATAATTTAAATTGAAATGCCAGTCCTGATAACCTGTTCCTGGCAATTGTTACAGAAAAATAATATTATGAAAATGCCGAACATAGGCCATAGTCACGTCAAACCTGGCATCCCTACAATAACCCACCGGTAATTCTCCAACGAATCCCAACCATTCCTTCCACGCCTTACCATATGAATTCCATGTTGACAGAGTTACAGACGTCCGGACCAACAGCATTAGGAGGTTTCCGGTATCTTCCAAATGCATTCTGGACACCTCGTTCCTTTCGGATTGGCGGCTGGAGCGAGCTCCCGAAATTTCTGAAATTAAAAACGTGACAATGAATCAGCCATAGCATTTTTTATGCCTGGACATGCCGGACACGGAACCAAATATTCCGCTTCAGACACTCCAGGACTAAAAAACGAATCAACTTTATAACAGGAATGGAAGATGAAGACAAGTGATTCACAACCTGAACCATGCTTTCATTATCCGTCCAAAAGCAGATGCAAGAATTCTGCAACTGCTCCCCCCATATCCCCAAAGCCACCACCAACGGAAACAACTCCAAAAGAGTCAAATTTTTTGT
Source organism: Dendrobates tinctorius (assembly GCF_039654945.1). NCBI lineage: Eukaryota > Metazoa > Chordata > Amphibia > Anura > Dendrobatidae > Dendrobates > Dendrobates tinctorius. The sequence goes on from NW_027361737.1 coordinate 16,820,247, forward strand.
CCATTCATATTCCACCCATTTGGCTGGCCATCTTTCAGCACACCACTGGTTATGAAATATAACTCCGAATCCCACTGAGCCAGATGCATCCGAAAAAAGAGACATCTCTTGGCACGACTTCTCCGCATCCTGAAAAAAGGTAACTCCATTATACTTACACAAAAAAACTCTTCCATACCCTTAAATCCTCCAGTAAGGGAAGGCCCAAATGAATCCTGTGATGTGCACGCTTCACTCCTCTGGTAGCCATAGCCAGACGCCTGGAAAAAATTCTGCCCATCGGCATGACCCAACATGCAAAAGCCAACAAACCCAGCAATTATTGCATTTGAACCAAAGTGACTTTTTTAACAGATAGAAAACCATCAATTAACCCTATCAACTTTGATATCTTATCAAGAGGTAAACGAAAAACCATACTGACTGTGTTGATCTCAATGCCTAAAAAAGAAAGACAGGTAACTGGACCGACCGTTTTTTCCTCATTTAAAGGAACTCCAAAATAAGACATGAGTTCCCGAAACTTAAGCAACATAATACTGCAGCTCTCCGACTCCGCAGGTCCTACAAACAAAAATTCATCCAAATAATGCATCACCAAATGAGAACCAGATTCGAACTTTTCAACCCATTCCAAAAAGCTGCTGAATAATTCAAAATACTTGCATGAAATAGCACAACCGATTGGAAGGCGCATATCATATTAATACGCACCATCCACATAACATCCCAGTAAATGATGGCAATCCGGGTGAACTGGTAACAGTTGGAAAACAGACGCAATGTCTGACTTAGCCAGAAGAGCCCCACACCCCACTTGATGAACAAGGACCACCGCTAGATCAAAAGAAGCATAAACCACCGAAGACTCTTCATGACTAATTCCATCATTAACAGACGAACCTTTTGGGTGTGATAAATGATGAATCAACCTAAACTCCCCAGGTTCCTTCTTAGGAACAATACCTAGTGGAGAAACCCTAAGATTAGAAAAGGCAGGGAAAGCAAAAGGTCCCATCATGCGACCATGAGAATTTTATTTTGCAAAACTAACAGAAGCTCCTTTGCCGACTTCAAATTTTCCGAGAACTACGAACATTTGGACCAGTTGAACGGTATAAAAAAACATATTTGAAACCCCTTCTCAACTGTGCTGCAGCATCTTTTTTATGGTACCTGCTTAACCATGGCTCCATCGCGGTGATTTTCACCGGAGTCCTTATTTTCCTGCTGTGATGTAGATCTAGAGCTACCTCCTTTTACGCTAGTACGCAAACACTTTTCGGCTGCATGCGAACCCCCACATGATGAGCACTCATGCTTGTATTTGCATAATCCGTAGAACCTTCATTAAACAACCAGCAGGTTCCAGGCCTACGTACCGCAATCGGCCCCAAGCCGGATTGTTGGCCCGGGGCCCCAAACTGAAATGGGTGACTACTCCTCTGAGACATCATGAGGCACAACCAAGAATCCATAGCTTTTACACCCCAACCGCCAACGAAAATCCTCATCATCTCTCCACCAAGCAGCCCCGCCATGCGTCTTATACGAATTGTAAATAGTATCCATATAAAGAAACAATTCTGAGCAATGCTCAGGATGCTTTCTACCCATAACACAACCTAAAACAAAAAAGGCTTGAAGCCAATTATTAATCGTTTTTGCCACCTTCGGTTGACGTTCGTAAGTCCTGTCATTCTGACGCCGCTCCCGATCAATCGTGCTTTGATCTACCGACACGAAAGACCAAATGTCCACATAATCATTCACCCAAATTTTTTCCATAATTTCTTGTTCTAAATGCGAACCTAAGGGGGCTATCCCACACTAAAAAGCATCCCTATGAACCTCCTCTCTCACAGATGGAGGGGGAGGATTGGACCCTTTAACCTGTGATAACAATTTTGAATTCACTACCAATTTTTCACCGCCCAAAATACTCCTCAAATTATCCATAGTCTCAAATCTTTTATCATCACTCCCCCAAGCTCCCGCATAATTAAACTCACCACTTGCAGATTCAGCATCCGCAATTCCCGCTGGAACCTGCACCGTTTCTTCACTGCACACCCTCTGTTGCTCCTGTTGCATATGACCTGATTTATGAGACGATGTCCTATTCTGTCCTCGAGACCCAGATGATGATGACGACTGGTACCGCGCAGACCTTGAACGGCAACTGCACCTGTACACCGATCTCCTACTTCTTCGGTGACTCTATCGACTACGACGTCTACCAGACCTTCTACTAGAATCAGATGAAGTTGACGACGTCCTGCTCCGTCTCCTGCTTGTATCACTCCTGCGCCTCACAGGTTCTGCAGGAATTTCTCTATGCTCAGGAATGAAGGGGCTGGCCCACCTTGCTGCTATGAATGAGGCCATGCTCCCAAGTTACTGCATTACGTACAGCTGCGTTAACTGCCATATCAACTACTGGTACCACCAACTGATTTTGGGCCGGGGACACCCCTGCCCCACCTGCTTGTGAGGTAATTGTGGGACCTGTTAGCACCGAAAGTGACCCTACTGCTGTTAGGAGGTTAAATACCTGTGATGCAAGGGACATAGGGGGCATCAAATTCAACTGCCTACTTAGTGGCAGCTGCCAAACCCAAGGATGCGATAGCACTGTGTCCATCATGTGAGGCATAGTAACCAAATGCTGGTTACTTACTGCTTGTCTGCTTTTTTCAGCCTCCTCCCCTACTGTCTGCCTTTCTCCCTGTTCCTGTACCGCACACTGTTGCTCCTTTTGAGCCCTATTATTCCCATTTTCATCACTTGCTGAGGAAATGGCGCTTTGCCCACCACCCATAGCAGCCACTTCCCAACACCCACCAGGTGCTGTGGTATATGCTCCTTCTAACCACTTTTCCCCACTAGGTAACACCGCAGCTCTAAGCTTATCTGCGCTCAGAGACCGCCTCAGGGATGAGAGCCTTGTCACAGCCCCACCTCGCCTGGACACCTTCCTGCACTTTTTTGAAATCACCCGCCTGAGCAGCGATACCACTGAAAATGTCTCCTCAGCAATCGCGTTCCCCCCTCCCCTTGCAGACACAGCCGCGTGGCCCACACGAGCCGCACCTCGTGCCCGACCCCTATGAAGAGAAGCTGGGCTCCAACGCTCTGGGAGGCGGGGACTTCACCCAGACCGTCGCCCACCCCCGGCTACATTAGCTCCCACAGTATCCCCAGTTCATCCCTGCAACGCCACAGGCTCCTGTAACAGAGCCTTTAACCATCCCGCACCCTCCCTGTTAATCCTCTCACTTTTAATTTAATTTACCACCTGCGTAAGCAGTATTGAATGTTGTCATATCGCAGCTTCCAAATCTGCCATCTTTCCTCACTACCCATGGGTGGCTCCGCTCTCGTACACCGAGATCAAAGAGGGCGGGATCATCAGAGCACACCAATTAATACCCCTTGAAAGGGGAGGATCAGTCGCCTGGGTATCCCTCATTTGTCCAATGAACATTCGCCTACCGCACATGTAAGGTCCAGAATTGATTAACCCTTTCTTTTGCGCCTCAGGGGAAAAAAGAAGGCAGGCAGAAATTACCCCCCCCCACCAAGCTTGCTGGCCAGTCAGGGGTCCCCAGAAAATGAAGCCAGGCCCCCTCATAGTTAGCTTTGGGATGTTGCTCCTCTAGTCTTCTTCCTCTCAAATCAACATTAATTCCATGCTGATAGTTCTTTAGTCGTCCACATGTCATGTACCTTTCTAATACGTAACTACCACAGCCAATCACTAACCTCAGTAGTAGCATCAAGTAGGCTGACATATCACCACTGTGACCAGTGTTTGACTTCCATGGTCATCTTCAAATCAAAGAAAACTTTATTCTCTGTGGTCACATTTAAATTTATTTTACATACCATACTGTAATTTTCATGTAGTTTCAACAAAGGGATTTCTAAGATACACTCACTCACCCTTTTACTTCTCTCCACTCAAGCGCTCTGTCCATGGTAAACCTCACTGGTCTCCTGTTTGTTTAGCTACATGTCCCATATACCAGATGTCTCCACTGCAGCCAAACATTCGTCTAAATTGTATATAATACAAGAATACTGAGACCAGATTTTAGCAACCGTGCTCACATGGAGTATATGGGATCTGCAGCTGATTAACTAAAAATTCACCTGGGAGGGAGAATAAGGGGTGAGTTTATACTATTAAAGTATTTTAGATGTATTGCTAGTGATACCTGTGCATAATTCTTCATTTGTCTTGAATAAATCCATTTAAGAGCACTGTAAACTCATCTTTTATTAATATTTGTGACTTATTTTACGTGTTTTGCTTTTTTTATTGTCAAACCTTGCTGACATATGTTACAGTTAATCTGTTAGCATGTTTATGCTACCTCATCTGAAAGAAGCATGATGTAGGCAAAGAGACCCTGAATCCAAAGATGCATCACTTAGTTTACTGGGTGCAGTGGTTGTGACACCAGGGCCGTCATCATGGCATTAGTGCCCTTACTGGTTTATAGGGCCCGGTGAGAAGAGGGGGCCCCCTTCTGTTCACCAGGCCCCAGAGACAGGAGCATCCTGCCGGTTCAGTAACCGAACATGCATCCTCGGAAACACGGACAGTTAAAATCTATTGCCATGCAGACCCACATGGCAATAGTTAAAAGCCATCAGCCAATCACGGGCCGGCAGCTGATATCAGCATGCACGTCTCCAGCATATGATGTCACTCTCACGCGCTGGCGAGTCCGCGCTTCAAATGGAGGGAGGAGACAATGACACTGGACCACGTCCACGTGAGGAGAAAGGTTTTTTTTGTCTTTTTTGCCAAAATCGGCAAGCCGCAATATGGATAGGGCAGGATGTAGATAAATGGCAGGGCAGGATAGAGACAGATGGGGCAGGACTATCCTCAGCTAACAAAGAAAAAAAACCTGCTGACAGATTCCCTTTAAGCATGAGATTTGTCTTTAATTAATAAAGTACTTAAAATGTTCTCTTGAAGCACCCACTTTGAGTGTAGGTAGTCCTAGTGTGAACATTTCCTAAATTGTGAAGCTGTCAATGACCAGGAGAGAAGATATTTTTTGTAATGGGCTGTTGGCCTACAGTGTTTAAAAAACTAACAACGCCCCTGATATTGGCTAATGAAATCTGCTTAAAATGAACATTATTAACATTTATGAGTTGAGACATAATAGTCATCCTGAAATCTTTTGGAGACATCGGCTGCCAGTGAGTGTGTACATTTAGATTTAAAGGATTATGGGTTTAGACGTATAAATAGGATTGGCCTGGAAATGAGCAATTGTGGTTAACTGTATAAAAATCCGAGTAAAACGGTTCAATCACTGCAGCGTTCACCTGGGTCACAGAGCTCAAAAGAAGAGACTACAGTATGCGAGTAATCTCCATTCTGCCTAAAACATGAAATACTTCACACAGAAAAACCTGGAACATGCCCAATATGTGGTAGTGATGGACATGGAAAATTACACGTGAAAGAAACATTCATGACACTCAGCAGCAGGCGAAGAATTATGAAGCGTTAAACCTCATCCTGACTTGAGCTGTTAAAACACAACCTGTTAAAATTGGTCTGACATCGCCCCGTCCTCTGTTTTTCTTTTCAGACACAGAGCATGAGCACTAAAATGACTCCACACAAGACCCACGTTAGGGCTTGACCTAGGCTTCCTGAGGTAAAACATTGCTGCCCTGGCTGTTTTCTCAGTACACACCGGGAATAAGATCGTTTTCTCAATGTGTATAAAATATGTCTTGTTCTCCTGCCATCGCAGTCTTCACTTACTCCCTACTACTTAGTAATGCAAAACTTCAGGTTTACTTGGAAAATGGAGTTGTCAGATTGTTCTTGTCTGATATAATATATTATTGTATGTTATTAGACTGATCACCTAATAGTCTTAAAATTTAGGGGCTATAACAAGTCAAAAATCCTAAATTTTGTGAAAGTGGCATCAATGAAAAACAATGAAAAAAATATTACATGAAGTGTGTCATGTATGATATAAAATTTATAATTATTGCATTTGTTTAACCCTTCCCGACATACACGGTACATGTACAAGACAAGTAGGGTGCAGGTGCATGGAGTGGGCTCAGGAGCTGAGCCTGCACCATACAAAGCAGATTGCAGCTGTGATACACAGCCAGCATCTGTCTCTGACCTGATTGCTGTTGTAAGCCACTTAGGTGCCATGGCAGCATTTAAAGAGGACCTTTCATGACTTTTTACGTTTTCAACTGGCTTCATCCTGAGGGAAAGGCTGAAGCTCTAAGTAAAAGTTTTATTTTTCATTTTGTAACAGACCACTTTATTCACAAGATATTTGCTTGTAAAGTGTATATGCAAATTTTCCCTTCAACCACATGTGTAGTTACAAATTCTTTTCAGGGGACTGGAACTTCATTCCACCAGTGTGATGCTAGCCAGTTATAGGCATGAGGAGTAAAATACAGACTACGCCCTTTGGAAGGTCAAAACAGGGATTTTCAATATGAACCCACTGAGAAATTTTCACTCCTAATAGTTCCTGGTCATACAGCATTGAGACAGGAAGAGCGCAGGAGGAGTTGGACTTGGTGCACATCCTTGTAGGAGCAACGTTGGCAGTCTACATTGCTATAAATCTAATACAGGTGTACTAAAAATCTAATACAGGCAACGAGCCTTGTGCTAGCATCATTAAGGGTGAGTGGGCACCTGCTTTGTTGTTTAGGGCATTGTAACCCCTGGGCAACGACAGCCTAGAATAAAAGCTCTAAATTTCCAAACACCAATAGAATGGACAAACAAAGGGACCATAGCAATAATACGGAATTCCAAAATACGTATGTTTTACAAAGATTAAGAATGGATAACCCAAAGGTAAGACAATAATTATAAAGACCTTATTTAATTTTAGAAAATAATCACATTTTATTAAATATATCTAATAAACAAATTATATTTTTTTCATACATATGAAGGTAGGTCAGTAATGATGACACAAATACAGATAAGAAGCATATAGGGACACAAAAAATAATCAACATATAATGAGGTAGCCACAAGTAAATTCTGACATGGTTAATTGCTGCTGGAAAAAGAAAAACAGTGTGTATTTTTAAAAGGAGTGAGAGTATTAATGGGGTGTGACCATTAAATGGCACACACGTAGTGGCACAAGGTTCAGACAATTAACACATCTCATAATGAAATATTAAGGAGTAAGAAGTGTCTTGTAAATCCAGCAATAAAGGAGAGTAAACCATATATGAGTATGAAATGATGACTCTTTACTAGAGATGAGCGACTTTGCCTTTTTTAGGGTCGAGTCGGGTTTCATGAAACCCTACTTTCTCAAAAGTCGGGTCGAACCAAATTGGCCAACTATAGGGAAAAGTCGGAGGCTGACTGAAACACGAAACCCAATGCATGTCAGTGGAGAAGCAAAGTCGGCAGGGAGTGGAGGACAGTAAACACACCTACAGTGCCCATTTCAATGCCAAAAACATCAATTCTTATTACCGAAGCTTGTCAACCTTAATTTACTTAATAATAATTGTTACGCACGGAAAACTGGGGGTTATTTAGATCAAGTTGTGGGGGGGTAGGGCTGGCTCCAGATTTTCATGTGCCCTGGGCCAAAGAGCGCCCCTTTAACACATACCACAACTCATGATGCTCCGATACGGCACATAAATATAGGTATAGTACAATGACAAATACTTCACTGCTTACATGACATGACTGATCTATTTTAGTTTTACAATAGCTCAAAAAAAGGACAGTATATTACTCCATACAGTATTATGGGCACCACATTGTGCGCCACACAAAATAATGAGCCCCATATATTTCTCTATACAAAATAATTGGTCACATATAATGTTCCATACAGTATGTGATGAGCTCCACATAATGCTACAGTATATGATGGTCCCCATGGACGATGCTCCAGTGTGTTATGGGCCCAAATAATGCTCCATATATAATGAGCCCCATTTCTAATGCTACAGTGTATAATGTGCCCCATAGATGCTGCTCCAGTGTCTGATCTGCCCCATTTAGAATGCTCCAGTATATGATGGGCCCTATGGATGATGCTCCAGTGTCTTATGGGCCCTAATATTGCTCTATATATAATGGGCCCCATTTCTAATGATCCAGTGTATCATTTGCCCCATAGATGCTGTTCCAGTGTCTGATCTGCCCCATTTGGAATGCTCCAGTATATGATGAGCCTCATGGATAATGCTCCAGTGTCAGATGTCCCCCATTTGGAATGCTCCAGTATATCATGGGCCTCATGGATGATGCTCCAGTGTCAGATGTCCCCCATTTGGAATGCTCCAGTATATGATGGGCCCCATAGATGCTGCTCCAGTGTCTGATCTGCCCCATTTAGAATGCTCCAGTATATGATGGGCCTCATGGATGATGCTCCAGTGTCAGATGTCCCCCATTTTGAATGCTTCAGTATATGATGGGCCCCATTTTTAATTAACCCAGGCATGGTATGTGAAAAGAGCTCCATGGAGTAATTTGAAGTGTTTGCTGCCGTATCCTTCACCATTGGTGTTGGTGAAGGACACAAGGAAAGTGGCTGCTCCTGACCAGAAGCCTGCCCTTACCATTCAGTGCTTGCATTTGTTTAAACTTCAGAAGAGGAGGCCATAGAGCTGGAGGCTGTTTCAGCAATGTAAGCCAAAAACAGTTCCTGACACTCCAGCTTTCAAAGCAGTCTACCTACTCCCAGAAAATGGAGCCTTACAGGCCTTGCAGAGCTACACCATGATGCAGGCTCAACACCTCCTGTCTTAGCTGCTATTGCGTTTTTGGCACTACCAGCAGGTGCACCACCACCACCATCAGTACCAGGTGGCCCCCCACACCCACGTCCGCATCCTCTTCCACCATACTTCCTCATATTTTAGAAAATTGACCCAAAATACCAGCAGATATATGGTACTCTATACAGTCTAGGAATAACATGAAATCTCCGTATATACAGTCATATGTTAAAGTTTGGGCACCCCTATTAATGTTAACCTTTTTTCTTTATAAGAATTTTGGTTTTTGCAACAGCTATTTCAGTTTCATATATCTAATAATTGATGGACTCAGTTATATTTCTGGATTCAAATAAGGTTTATTGTACTAACAGAAAATGTGCAATCTGCATTTAAACAAAATTTGACCAGTGCAAAAGTATGGGCACCTCAACATAAAAGTGACATTAATATTTCGTAGATCCTCCTTTTGCAAAAATAACAGCCTCTAGTCGCTTCCTGTAGCTATTAATGTGTTCCTGGATCCTGGATGAAGGTATTTGTGACCATTCCTGTTTACAAAACAATTCCAGTTCAGTTAAGTTTGATGGTCGCCGAGCATGGACAGCCCGCTTCAAATCATCCCACAGATGTTCAATGATATGCAGGTCTGGGGACTGAGATGGCCATTCCAAAACATTGTAATTGTTCCTCTGCATGAATGCCTGAGTAGATTTGGAGCGATGTTTTGGATCATTGTCTTGCTGAAATATCCATCCCCTGCGTAACTTCAACTTCGTCACTGATTCTTGCACATTATTGTCAAGAATCTGCTGATACTGAGTTGAATTCATGCGACCCTCAACTTTAACAAGATTCCCGGTGACGGCATTGGCCACACAGCCCCAAAGCATGATGGAACCTCCACCAGATTTTACTGTGGGTAGCAAGTGTTTTTCTTGGAATGCTGTGTTTTTTAGCCTCCGAGCATAAGGCCTTTTTGTATGACGAAACAACTCAATCTTTGTTTCATCAGTCCACAGGACCTTCTTCCAAAATGTAACTGGCTTGTCCAAATGTGCCTTTGCATACCTCAGGTGACTCTGTTTGTGGCGTGCTTGCAGAAACGGCTTCTTTCGCATCACTCTCCCATACAGCTTCTCCTTGTGCAAAGTGCGCTGTATTGTTGACCAATGCACAGTGACACCATCTGCAGAAAGATGATGCTGCAGGTCTTTGGAGGTGGTCTGTGGATTGTCCTTGACTGTTCTCACCATTCTTCTTCTCTGCCTTTCTGATATTTTTCTTGGCCTGCCACGTCTGGGCTTAACAAGAACTGTGCCTGTGTTCTTCCATTTCCTTACTATGTTCCTCACAGTGGAAACTGACAGGTTAAATCTCTGAGACAACTTTTTGTATCCTTCCCCTGAAAAGCTATGTTGAATAATCTTTGTTTTCAGATCATTTGAGAGTTGTTTTGAGGAGCCCATGATGCCACTCTTCATAAGAGAATCAAATAGGAGAACTACTTGCAAGTGACCACCTTAAATACCTTTTCTCATGATTTGATACACCTGGCTATGAAGTTCAAAGCTCAATGAGGTTACAAAACCAATTTAGTGCTTCAGGAAGTCAGTAAAAAGTAGTTTGGAGTGTTCAAATCAAGAAAATGATAAGGGTGCCCATACTTTTGCAACGGTCAAATTTTGTTTAAATGCAGATTGCACATTTTCTGTTAGTACAATAAACCTCATTTGAATCCAGAAATATAAATGAGTCCATCAGTTATTAGATATATGAAACTGAAATAGCTGTTGCAAAAACCAAAATTATTATAAGGAAAAAAGTTTAACATTAAAAGGGTGCCCAAACTTTAACATATGACTGTATTTCATGAGTCATACACAGATGCTCACAGGCTCAGTATGGATTACCCAATAAAATAAAAAGGTGAAAAAGGTTACAGTATCACCAGATGCAAGGTATATATAGTATAGTGTAAACATTCTGAATCTCCGTATACATTTCAGGAGGCAGACACAAACGCTCTCAGGCCCTGTATCAATTACACAAGAATATGAAAAGCTGTAAATGGGTAATGTAACACAAGCGTACAGCTGTATACAGTGTTAGCCAAATTTGAAATCTCTGTATATATTTCCGGAGTCACCCTCAGACACTCACTCTGTCTGGGTTTGACCATAATAAAAAATGCTGGAAAAAGGGTACTGGATAACAAGAGAGCAAGTAAATATATTTTAGGGTACAATTGAAATCTCCGCATACATAGTCCCGTAGTCAGTCTCAGACGCTTACTCAGTATTGATTTGACCGTAATACTAAATGTCGAACAAAGGTACTGCATAACAAGATACAAGCTGTATCGAGTATAGGGTAAAAATTGGTATCTCCGATTTACCGTATATATAGAAGGCGTAAACCAAACATGCTTACTCACTATTGATGATACCGTAATAAAAAATTTTGAACAAAGGTACTGCATCAGCACATACCAGGTGTATCCAGTCTAGGGGTATTTGTAAATTTCCGTCTATACTTCCGGAGTCAGACACAGACACTCACAGTATGTATTACACCAGAATTTAACAAGTAGAAAAAGGGAAAGGTAGTGGAAGCGTACAACAGTATACAGTGTTGTGGTACTTTTAAATCTTCGTATATATTTCAATCTCAGTAAGACAGTCCAGACTCTCCGCTACTGGAAACTAAATGGATACAAGTACAGATGGAAAGTCGAGTGTTTGGAGAAATTTGGGAATTACTCATCGCAGGAAAACCTCCCAGTAGATGTTGCAGAGGCGATGCAGACCCTCAATTACTGTGTCTGTGGAGACAGCGAAAACGGTTCTTGGTGAAGAAAGGATTGCTTTATCGCAGTAGCGTGGATCACATCACCGTTACTTGTCTCCATCAAACTGTGATCACAGGGAGAGATGTACACATGGTTCTCACTGCCTCTCATGATGTGTCTGGTCATTTTGGAGTGCCTAAGACAGAAGCCACAGGCCGTAGGTGATTCTATTGGATTGGTATGAGAGGAGACATTGAAAAATGGTGGCAGGAATGTCACACGTCTGTGACAATCACAACTGTGAAAGGTGATTATAAAGCACCACTGCATCCGCTTGTAAGTTGACGTCCATTACAAGTGGTAGCCATTGATCATCTGAAGGTAGAGGCCAGCAGGACAGGCCATAGCTACATCTTAACCATCATCGATCAATACACCAAATTTCTAGTGGCCGTCCCAGGGAAGAATTTAACTGTGCAGCTTACACAGCGGTGGAGCAGGGAGAGGTAAGTATTGCAACTTGCAAGTGCTGTGGCCATGACCAAGCAGGGGGGGCACAATCATGGTCAATGGTACTGGCACAGGGCCCCTCATAGTACGCTGGTGTGTCTAACGGCAAGTGGGCCCCCCCACCGTCAGAGACACTGTATGGTACTATGAGGGGCCCTGTGCCAGTGCCGTCGGCCATCTGTGGGCCCATCCACATGTTCAGAGCAACGGCACTTGCCCGGGTGCGCCAGATGTTGACCCCAGCCATTGGAGGGGTGGGCAGCCCACTTAGGGAGGTTTAAAAAAGGGCATATGTTGATGTGCTGGCTGGACATTCAGTTGCTGCAAAGGGCGGAATTGGGCAAGTCTGAGGAAGAGGAGGACAAAAGCGAGGCAGTTTTCTGGGAACCTAAGTGTCATCAGGGGAAGGTGGGACAAAATCCTTTGCAACCCATGCATGGTTCATTTTAATGAAGATTAGATCATCAACATTTTGGGTAGACAGACGGGTCCTTTTTTCTGTCAGGATTGATCCAGCAGCACTGAAGACTCAGATAACACACTAGCAGCAGGGCAAGCGAGCTCCTGTAAGGCATATTGTGCCAATTCAGGCCAGGCATCCAGTTTAGAGGCCCAATAGTCAAAGGGGAATGACTTGTGAGGGAGAACATCGACATAGTTGACAACTGCTGTCTCCTGTCACTTTTAATCAATGCAGTATTAGCAGTCGTATGAGAGGTACTTGAGAAATCATTCCACAACATGGTCATTAAACCCCTGTCTTCAACGCCACTTCGGCTGTGTGCACCACGAACACCTCTTCCATTGTGCCCACTACGGCTCGTGGGAGAAACAGCACCGCTGCTGTGTGCTGGGAAAGCCTCAAACAACCAGCTTACCAGACTTGCTTGTTTCTCCTGTGGCATGATGTTGTGTAATTTGCCTTTGTAGCGTGGATCGAGGATGCTGGCCAGCCAGTAGTCATCATCTCTCATCATTTTGGAAATACGGGGGTCCCTTTTTAGGATCCGCAAGGCATAATTTCACATGTGGGCCAATGTTCCAGGTGTAAATGATGCACTGCCAGTCGTGGGTGGAGGAGCACTTTCTGGCAAATCCACATCCCTACAGTCATGCACAATCACTGTACCTGGCCTTGGAATGCCAACATTTTCTCTTGCTCCCTGAGAAGCATCCTCCTGTGCAAAATAATCATCCCCCTCATCCTCCTCTTCTTTTTCCTCTTCTTCCTCCACCTCGTCCAGGACAGTTCCCTGACCAGACAATGGCTGAATGTCATCAAGGCTTCCCTCCTCCTCCTCTGCAGATGCCTGATCCTTAATGTGCGTCAAACTTTGCATGAGCAGACGCATCAGTGGGATACATTACAGCCTGCCTCTGCTCGCACAGCCTCTCAACCATGTGCAGGGTGGAGTTCCACCTTGTTGCAAAGTCTATGATTAGGCGGTGCTTGGGGGAGGTGGAGCAATCGCTGCAGCTTCTGCATACGACTGGAGTGTATGGCCGAGCGACGGATGTGCGAGCACAGTCTTCGCACCTTATGGAGCAGGGATGTTAACTCCAGATAATTATTAAGGAAGCACTGCACCACCAGGTTCAAAGTGTGAGCCAGGCAAGGTATGTGTGTGAGTTTTGCACGGGCTATGGCTGCCACAAAATTACGGCCGTTATCACTGACTACCTTGCCTGCCTCAAGATGTAGACTGCCCAGCCATGACTCTGTTTGTCGCTGCAAGTAGTCGGCCAGTACCTCCCCGGTGTGTCTGTTGTCACCCAAAGACATCACCTTTAACACAGCCTGCTGACGCTTACCACTAGCTGTTCAATAGTGGGACACCTCATGTGCAACAGTGCCAGCTGCAGATGGAGTGCTCGTGCGACTGCGCTCTGTAGACGAGCTTTCGCTGATGGAGGAGGAGCGAAAGCCTACAGCTAAATGTTTCCTATACAGTGGGCTAGGCAGCACTGTTCCACCGCCGCTGTCCCCAGTGGAGCATGCATCCACCACATTAACCCAGTGTGCAGTGATGGACATGTAATGGCCCTGGCCATGCCTACTGGTCCATGCATCTGTTGTGAGGTGCACCTTTCCACTCACTAACTGTTTTAGTGCATCGACAATGCGGTCTTTCACATGCCGGTGGAGGGCAGGGATGGCTTTTCGAGAAAAGAAGTGCTGACTGGGTAAGTCATAGCATGGTACAGCGTAGGCCATGAGGTCATGGAAAGCTTCGCTTTCAACCAAACGGTAGGGCATCATCTCTAATGAGAGTTTGGCAATGTAGGCGTTCAAACAAAGGGTACGTGGATGAGACGATGAGTACTTTCTTGTCCTACTCAGAGTGTCTGGTAGGGTGAGCTAGACAGGAGAGCTGCATATGGGGGAAGTCACGGTGGACCAGACGGAGTGAGAGGGGGTTGGTGATGGTATTGGTGGTGATGGCCTAGATTCAGTGTTGTGTTGCAAAACCATTGTGATTCCCTGAGTGCTTTGGCCTTGCGACGACACCTCAACATTTAGTGCTGGTGGTGTGCTTAACGGTGGCTCTAGTCTTATAGTGGGGGAAGCGATGGAGCGTTGCTGGCTACCCTCAGTCGGAGCAGGTGCACATGTGCTACCTGAGGTTTTGTAGTCCGTCCACGCTTGCAAGTGCATGTTGATTCAATGTCTAAGCATGGTATTCAAATTTCTGAGTTGTTTACCTCGGCTAAAGGTCCTTCCGCACTTCTTACAGGTAACCTTCTCCTCATCAGTAGGATTTTGGACAAAGAAGTGCCACACTGCACTCTCCCTACTATGGTATACATTTTCTGGCCTTGCACGCTGTGCTAAGTTGACCGTCTGGCCAAGCTGTCCTGCAACTCTTTTAGTTTTTGGTCCATGTTTTTGGACAGCTACGGGCCTGCCAGATAACCGCTGCTGCGATGTCAGTGCCTGCTGCGGATCCTTCTTCTTATCTGACCTATTGCCAGTGCCACCCTTCTCCCCCAATGGATGCCAATCCGGGTCAAGAACTGGGTCATCCATCACCTCCTCTTCAAAGTCATCTGCACCTTCCTCTTTGCCTTCCTCTGTGTCACCGTGTAAGGTGTTAAAGTATGCGGGAAGGGGCACCTGAGTTTCATCAGGGTCAGATTCTGGCTCAATAGACTGCGAGGGCAATGTAGTGCTCTGGGTCGATGTACCAGCAGAATCATCTAGCAGTGGTTGTGCATCAGTACACTCCATGTCAGATTCATCTTGGACTGGGGAATTCAGGATTTGACTGGATAACCCAGGCATGGTATGTGAAAAGAGCTCCATAGAGTAATCTGAAGTGTGGGATGCTGCATCCTTAACTTTTGGTGGGGGTGAAGGACACAAGGAAAGGTGTTTTTCCTGACCAGAACCCTGCACTGACGACTCCGTGCTTGCAGGTTTCGAACGTTCAGAAGAGGAGGCAATAGAGCTGATGGCTGTTTCGGCAATGTACGCCAAAACCTGTTCCTGATGCTCCGGCTTCAAAAGCAATTTTCCTACTCCAAGAAAAGGCAACCTTACAGGCCTTCTTGGGCCAGACGATGACGCAGGCTCAACACTTCCTGCCTTAGCTGCTGTTGTGCTTTTGCCAGAACCAGCCGATGCACCACCACCATCAGTACCAGCTGCGCCCCCCTGCCCACGTCCGCGGACTCTTCCACCTTACTTCCTCATGTTTGGGAAAATGTACCAAAAATACCAGCAGAGAGAGATGGTACTGTATGAGGAGCGTCCAGCTGTGCAAGGTGTATGAAAAAAATTAAATCTACGTATATATTTTGTTAGTCACAGATGCTCTCACAGTTCCAGAGTAACACACTTCTATTTGTCCGTGATACCAGCCTGTACATGGTAGTGTGTGAGGATTGTACACCGCTATATGGTGTCTGTATGGAAAATTGTCAATCTCCATCTATTTGTATAGGGACTGACACACGCTGTCTCTGTCTAGTTTTTACAGTAATCAAACAGAAGATATATGAAACTGTTTGAAAAGCAGACAGCACTCTAAGGTGTAGGTCTAGAAAAACAGACAAACACCTCGGTTTTTTCTTCCAGAGTCACACTCAGATAGCTTCTATTTGTCCGTGATACCAGCCAGTACACGGTAGTGTGTGAGGAGCGCACACCGCTATACGGTGTCCGTATGGAAAATTGTCAATCTCCGTCTATTTTTATGGGGACTGACACACGCTGTCTCTGTCTAGTTTTCATCATAGTCAAACAGCATATATATGAAACTGTTTGAAAAGCGGACAGCACTCTATGGTGTAGGTCTGGAAAAATGGTCAAACTCCTCGGCTTTTTCTTCCAGAGTCACACCCAGAAAGCTTCTGTTTGTCCGTGACACCAGCCAGTACACGGTAGTGTGTGAGGAGCGTACACCGCTATACGGTCTGTGAAAAAATGAATGCTCAGTAACTCACCAGGACAAAATGATAAAAGTTGGAGCGCTTTGAAAAAAGCAGTTTGAACACCAGTGTGCATACAGCATTGCAGCTAGCAGGTAGTCTTACAATGCAGCCTATTCACCACCAGCGCTGCTGCACAAAAGCAAAAATACTCCCCTTTCACTGCACACTAACTTTACAGTGAAAAGCGCTATCAGCAGAAGCAGTTTTTTTTTTCTTCTTCCCTGCCTAACGCTCTCCCTATTCAGAATCAGCAGCAGCAACCTCTCCCTATGCTAAGATCGGCAGAAGTAAGATGGAGGTCGGTGGTCACAGCCTTTTATACCCACTGTGACGCCACACAAAGCCAGCCAATCACATCAATGCCCTTCTCTAAGATGGTGGTGGCCGCTGCCTATGTAATCGCGTTGCCCACAGTGTGCGTCCTCCATCATTGGCTGAAAAAAGGCACTGGAAGCATCACTTGAAACGTGACTTTGGCACTCAGGTCGCCGACCTCATGGCCGACCTCACGCTATGATCGGGTTTCATTTTATGAAACCCGACTTTGGCGAAAGTTGGCGATTTTTAAAATTGACCGACCTGTTTCGCTCAATTCTACTCTTACCCATAACGTGTCCCTGTGTGCAACTGCAGCTCCTATACATTCACTTCTTTACATACACAGTGGTTTTTGACTGGCTCACTCCCTTGAAACATACACTGCGGCAGCCACGGCTGTTAGTAAAATATGCCATCTTTGTAATATACTGTGTTCCCCCCGAAAATAAGACCTACCTCAAAAATAAGCCCTAGCATGATTTTACAAGCTTTAGCAGCATGCTAGAAATATAAGCCCTACCTCGAAAATAAGCCCTACTTACAGTCAGGGCCAGCATTAGGAAAAGTCAACCTGGGCATTTGCCCATAGTACTCACTCTTAGGGACCCCCAGAGTTTCTGTTCCAAGTTTAGAACTCTTTGAGGACCTTTGGTAACTTCACAGTCCTGTGACAATGATGTCATGAAAGGTCTCTCAACTGCAGGGATCTGGAGCTGATGGTGAGACAGTATGGTATGAATTGTATGTGCAGTGTTTGCATGTATACACATATGTATGCACAGTGTGCGTACATATATATACACATATGTATGTGCAGTGTGTGCGCATATATACACAAGTGTATGTGAAGTATGTGTTTATACATGTGTATGTACATTTCTGCCAGTGGCACATGGCTTTAGTGAGATTCCCAGTATACTAAGTGGTGTGCACCTTTTAAAGGGAATTGTTCAGCAGGTTTTTGCTAGGTAATCTGAAGAGAGCATGCTGTAGGGGTTAAAATATAGATTTCAGAGATGCCTCTCTTATCAAGCTCCTTCCTGCTGTTTATTTGCAATGATTGTTTGGACACAGCTGCACAATGCCTCCTGGTCCAACTCCACCCCTTTTTGTGATAAGTAGCTTAAAGTTTATAGACTTTGTATATACAGAGTCTGGTGTGGGTGGGGTTAGATTTCTCACCTCTGCTTCATGCCAAAGCCAAAAACTCTGATTGTGATAAATTGTTGGATTCAGGGTCTCTTTACCTACATTTTGCTTCTCTCAGATGAGGTAGCAAAAACCTGCTGACAGATTCCCTTTAATGAAGTAGGTACATTTTACTGCAGTGACCCAATTCATTAAGACTGGTCTGCACAACACCAGTCTTAAGGGGGTTTTACACTAAGCGATATCGCTAGCAATATCGCTAAAACGTCACCGGTTTTGTGACGTTATAGCGATATTGCTAGCGATATCGCTATGTGTGATACTTACCAACGACCGGCTCCCCCGCTGTCCATCGCTGATCGCGCGAGAATGTCCGGCTCCATTTCTCGTCGGGCGCTTCAGGCTGAGACTTCCTGCTGTGACGACGAGAGACGCTGGACGCGCGCGGGAGGACGCAGGATCGCTGTGTGTGAAAGGTAAGTATCGTGCGCTGCGTCGCTGCTGAATCGCTGTGAGGTCTTTCTGTATGAAAGCTCACTAGCGATCATTTAGCGATGCACCAGCGATCCTGACCGCGTCGGATCGCTCGTCGGATCGCTGATGCATCGCTAAATGTAAAAGGGCCTTTATTGATTCAGGGCCATTGTTCTCATTAGCATATCACACAGTGTAAATAGGAGATGTTCTGCTGATAACATGATAGGTATGGGGACAGAATGATCTATTATTCATCATTCCAATCCCATCGTTCTTCGTCAGCATGTGTAAAGAGCATATTGTTGTACATGGAAAAAGGAAAAAGGATCTCAACAAATTCATAATGGAATTCAAGGTTTAGAGAGTTATTCTGATGTTCAAGAATGTGATGACATGATTACAATATGTTTGAATAAATGTTAATTCGTTTTGTTTATAATTTGTTGATTTGTGTAAACCCAACCTTTTTAGAGAACAAATTCAACCCCTTTACCCCGAAGGTGGTTTGCACGTTATTGACCAGGCCAATTTTTACAATTCTCACCACTGTCACTTTATGGTGTCATAACTCTGGAACGCTGTCATCCCTCTGCCTGGTCACTGAATGCTGCGATCGAGTATGAGATCAAGCAGCATTTAGGGGGTTAAAGCACCGTGAGCGATGCATGACCGCTTCTTGCACGGAGTGCCTGGAGTCAGCTGTCAGAATCAGCTGACATCCGGCGGCGATCGCTCGCAAATAGCCTGTGTATGCGTATGATCGCATGGATGTAATAATGCGTCCCGTGTCTAGAAGTACCAGGGCACAGGTATGTATTATTATGAACCACGTTGGAAAGTGGTTAAAGAACTAGCCGGAGAAAGTGAAATCCTCAGGAAAGGTTGTTCTTTTATTATGAAAAGCGTTGTTCTACAAATTTGCCCCTCTATTGTTCATCATTCATTGTCTAGATCATTAAAAAATAATGTTTTTCATTGCTTTTAAAAAAAAAAATTGTTCAGTAAAGATTTATGGCATTTACTTGCATAGTACTGCACCACCTGATATTCAAAGATTATTACAACATGCATATCTTCTAGTAAGCTAAATGCTGCAGGTCCCTCATTCTCAGTAATTCTTCCTACAGTCAGGTCTCTGCACAGATCACAGTAGACCAGCTAATAGAAATGGCTTTCTTTACTGCTAGTTAGAGAAGGAACATATATGGGCTAATAGAAACAGGAAAATAATAATAAATAATCAAGTAACCCTACATCAAAGTGAGGATAATGTAAGAAGGTTGTAGTACAACAATAGTAAGACTGAAAATATAAAAGAAGAAAACATATAAAACATATAAAAGGAGAAAATGCACAGGAAACCCAATAGAATATAAACATGATGTTTATTAAGAATATATAAAAGCAATATTAAAAGGTAAACATGAAAAAGGATTGCATCGTGAAGACAGTGATTAATCAGAAAAAAATAGGGCCCCACAGCTACATAGTCAGATGACACAAAATAAAGATGCCCAGGTTTATAGAAGGTGATATAATAAACTGCATACAGTGTCAAAAACAACACACAATCTAAAGCTGGTGAGTAGAGTTGAGCGAAACAGGTCAATCAGATTCAAAAGTCGCCGACTTTCGCCAAAGTCGGGTTTCATGAAACCAAACCCGACCACAGTGTGAAGTTGGCCATGCGGTCGGCGACCTAAGCGTCAAAGTCAGGTTTCGCCGAATGCTTGCACATGACTTTTTTCAGCCAATGAGAGAAGTGGAGCGGGAGCATAGCTGGAGTGGGAGAGGGAGAGAGAGAGAGGGAGAGGGAGAGAGAGAAGTGAGAGAGAGAAGAGAGAGAGAGATTTCGCCGCCTCTGAGGTTAAAATTCATGCGAGGTGTGTTTACAGTCCTCCACTCACTGCCGACTTTTCTCCCTATTGACTTGCATTGGGTTTCATGTTTCACGACTTTTCCCAACTTTTCCCTATAGTCGGCCGATTTCGTTCGCCTCGACTTTTGACAAAGTCGGGTTTCATGAAACCCGACTCGACCCTAAAAAATGCAAAGTCGCTCATCTCTACTGGTGAGTGATTACTCAAAATACCAAAAAGAACTAACACATGAACATTGCCATGGGGGAGAAGGCACTATAGCCAAAACGCGCCTTGGGGTGGTGGCACCACAAGTCACAGGTAAATTAAGCTCCGCACAGTCATTATTTATTTTCAATTATCATGACAATGTTCATGTGTTGGTTTCCTCTGGTATTTTGAGTAATCACTCACCAGCTTTAGATTGGGCATTGTTTTTGACACTGTATGCAGTTTGTTATATCACCTTCTATTAACCTGTGCATTTTTATTTTGTCTGCTATTTTGTGTTAACTACGTAGCTGTGGTGCCCTGTTTTTTCTGACCAATTACTTTCTTCACCATGCAATCCTTTTCCATGTTTACCTTTTTAATATTGTATTTATATATTCTCAATAAACATCATGTTTGTATTCTATTGGGTTTCCTGTGCATTTTATTCTTTTATATGTTTAGTTAGAGAAGGAGCAGAATCTCCTCAGGAGCAAGAAGGTGTAGCTGACAGCACTACTTCAGCAAGGGAAGGGTATGATATTGTCAGCTCCCAGGGGGAGAAGGAGTCTGATTTTCTTTCCAAAATCTGCCCCAGCAGAACAGATTAGCAGCTGTACTAAAGGGAACACTTCAAAGAAAAAAAATTCTGAAAATTGACTGTTTATGCCTGGAATACTGCAAAATACTTTTAAACAATTATTACCAGGATTTCACATCTTTTAGTTTGAAAAAGATTTATTGTATAACTTCTTTAACATCTTCTATCCTGATACATAATGACTTGAATTTACAGCCTTTAAGCTTGAGTTATAAAACATCCAGGGTCTGATAACATTTCCTTCTCTGATTTGTGCCAGGTGCAGTGTTGTCAAGGACACATTGTTGTGTGGATACAGATCACCAAATCCATTAGTAGACCCGCGTGTACACACAGAGCTGCTCTGCTCACGTCAAGGAGAAAGTGTCTTAATTGTATTTTCTTTGAATCAGTAAAAGAGTTTTCACAACAAACCTGAACCTTACAGGAATCGGAAAAGAATGTATCGTCATTAGCTTATCTCCAAAGGCACTGAATGTATAGCTGTCCATGGTCGTATATCTTACATGTGTTATACATTGTAATTAATATTACGTTTATCATGCACTGCCCCATTTATTAAGCATGTTACAATGCTTTCTTATGTTTGTGATGATGCTTAATATATAAAGCAGAAGAGATCAGGGCTGTTGTTAGACAAAGTGCGGCCGTGAAAAGGGGATATAATGAAAACCGGTTTAAAACACTTAGAAAAGTCTCAAAATGTTTTGACTTCTGCCGTTTTCACGCCAATTTGAACGGTGCCGCCAAAATGAAAGGTGTCGGGAAAGGCTAGGGTGGCCATAGTGTAGTAACACTATCCCTTCAAATTCTTTAAAAGAGCCAATATTGCTTGCACCAGAAACGTTGCTCCATTCCCTGACTGGAGTAACCTTTCTAGCATGGGGTGTGGAGTCACACGCCACGTCATTAAGTGATGTCCACCTTTTAGCAATCTCAACGAATTTTATTCTTTCACACCCCTCATTAAAATATCTTAACTAACTACCCATAGCACACATAGTTTCTCAAAACATTTTATATGAGATAGGAAATTATTAGACCTTAAGAAACTAGTAAACTTAATACGAGACTACAAGATTTGTAAATGCTAAACAAAATGTAGAACTTAGAAAAATATTAACCCTTCTATATCATTGGCATATGAAATACCAGTCTTAGAGAATCGTGGTCAAGGGCCTCATTCAGAAGTCAGATCACGGTTGGTACTCCAACCTATGATAATCTATGGGGCTGTTGACATGTCTGATTTTTTTCCTCGGACTGGGTGGTCCGTTCAAACATATGGAAACATGTCTAATTTTGATCCACGGATTGGATTAAAATTGACAATGCAAGTCTATGGGTTGGACCACAGTCAGATGACATTTGAATGCAGTCTGATTTTTATAAACTGTCAGAAAGGAGAAAGTGGAGAAACTGTTTTTTCTCCACCTACAAAGAAAACCTGATGTCACTCGGACCGCACTCTGATCAAACCCTGATCAAAGTCTGAGGAAAGTAATAATAATCAGTTCGTTTTTCTTGTACGTTCAAAACTCAGACACCTGAATGAGACCTCAGGGTGATTTTACATTAGCTGATTCAGACTGTTAAATGATCGCTGATCGACTATCGACAAGTTGTTTACTGGTCTCTTTGCACAATATGATGAACTATGAGGACAGAACAATAACTGAAACCCTTGTGTTGCCCCATAACACATTCCAAGCTACACACACTGTATGTGACCCCCCTGATAAAGGAGCTTTCTTCCAAAACGTACGTAGGGGTGGCCGGCAGGCCCTGTGGGAGCAGTCTTTGATTCACCTATATTCAAGGTAATCTGCACCTTTATACCGCTTTATATTATCAACTATTACTCTTAGTGTGATGTAAGAAAAATTTATATATCTTTATAGGCATCTACTCAAAGCTTTTTACTACCAATATATAGTGTATTTATATCTGTTTGCTACTATATGCATGTGGATTATTCCCATGTGGACCTAGCCAGCCCTTACTTGTGAGGGTTTATTTATACCCAAGTCTCTTACCACCATTTTTTATCTGTCCTCCATGTTTGAATAAAGTTTTGTATATTTTTCATTATTCGATGTGTCAATTATCTTTTGATGGAATTTTTCCTTCCTTCCTCCCTTATACACACTGTATGTAACATACCAGGCTCTCTCCTTCTCCTCAGTTCCTCCGGACTCCATAGGTAGAAGGATCTTTGGCTAAATGACCATGATGTCACCAAAGGTTCTTCTACACTTCTAACATTAAAAACCGGTGATGTAGAACAAGCATTTCAATTTCAACAAGCAATTTAATTTCTGGCAAGCGGCCCACAAACTGTCCGTCCCACTGAACCTGCAGCTGTGTAGGATGGTGCTGGAATGCAACCTCATTGTTTTTGTTCTACCACTGATTGTTGATAAAGTTTATGTCTGAAAAACTGTAACCACCAAGTATTGTACCTAAGTAGAGTGCATCTACTAAGCTGGTTCTCTTTTGTAGTGAAGTTCTTTTTTTGTTGCCAATCTTTTGTGGCTGTTTGTTTTGTACCATTCATCTTCTGGGATAAACAGCTTACATCCCTACTGCTTTATCACTTTACCACTAAGTTCCCACACATATACAGCATGTTTCATATATGTAACCACAGATTTACAATAACATTTAAGTTTGAGACACGGATTTCGGTTCAAAAATCTTTTCTTTTGTTCTAAGCCTTTCTTCAAGTATTCTTGCTGTAGGAGCTTGTTCCCATGTCCGTATTATTGGTCCAAGTTCTGTCCATCAGAAAAATGGACAGCACTCGGCGCTCGTGGATGAGACTTACACATACAACCCTATGGGTGCGTGAAAATAATTGGGTGCCATACAGAGACGCAGTATAGCAGATCCATTGCTATTCTGTAACATAGAAAACTGTAATTGGTCTTGTTCATGATTAACAGATGCTGCGAAAAAAAATAGATTGTATACAGACCGCACACGGATGACAAGTGAGAAAAAAATTGTTCCACTTTTGTGGATAAAACTGACCAGTTTTGTAATATGCTTCTGTAAACCTTTCATAACATGTAATCTATTGACAGTTATGCAGTTTCTTTCTCACTGTAATTATTTTGTATGTAAATGCAGTCATGGTCAAAACTGTTGGCACCCTTGAAATTTTTCCAAAAAATGAAGTATTTCTCCCAGAAAATTATTGCAATTACACATTTTGTTCTATACATTTATTTCCTTTGTGTATATTGGAAAAACACAAAAACGAGACCTGGAGCAGTTTGCAAATGAAGAGGGGTCCAAAATTCCAGTTGACAGGTTCAAGAAGCTTGTTGATGGTTATAGGAAGCAATTGAATGCAGTTATTTATTCCAAAGGGTGTGCAACCAGAAATTAAGTTGTGGGTGCCAACAGTTTTGTACGACTCATTTTGGGGGCTTTTGTGAAACTAGAGGTGGGCCTGATGCTATTGCATCGGGAGGGCAGTGTGTGTGTGGGGTGTGTGTCCTGCCGCTGCTTGGCCACCCACCTCTGTGCAGTCACAGCCGGCAGGAAAGATGGTGGTTTGCAGCCTGTGCTGGAAATGGGGTGCGGCGCCACCAGAGGGATGGTGACTACACGTAGGTGGGTGGGCAGGCAGTGGTGGGATCCGGAGCATGTAGTCAGGCGGCGGCAGGTCCTGGCGGCAGGTCCAGTGGGGGGTCCTGGTGGTAAGCCCAGCGGCGGGTCCTGGCGGGGGTCCAGCGGTGGCGGCGGGGGGTTCGGCATGGGTGTACTGGCGGTGTCTCACTGGTGGTACTGTGGAAGGGCCTGGTACCACCAGCGGGTGCCATATTGGAATACCCATCACTTGGGTATTCCAATATGGCGGTCGGCGTACTTCCGGTGCGGCGCGGTGGATTGTGGGATTCGAGGACGTACAGACGGAAGTGGATGACGGACAATTTTAGGTAAGTATATAATAGATGATGTCCAATTTGCCATTTTTCTCTTTTTTTTGTGTTGCCAACACTCTTGGCCATGACTATATATGAGTAATCTACTGTATGGTAGTGTAACTTATTCTTAAAGGGAAGTATTTCAGCACTGTAAGTTATTATTTATGCGCTGTACAATAGTTTTTGCAGCATTTTATGGTGATATTATATGACCATTGTAAATCCTTGGTATTTCAGCATTAATATTTTGATGTTATAGGTTATCATATAGGCAGCAATAAATTATGTCAACTTTCAATTCAATTAGGTCACACCCATATTGGTACATACTGCATCATTTTAATAATTAATTTCATTTACTTCTTTCTCATTATTTCAGTAGAAGTTTTGTTTTGTTGACCGACAAATATAGATGACTTGTATACATGAACTTCCCTTGTTGCTAATGTCAGGGGTGAAGGGGTTAATTCTGTAAATTACATTATTTGTCAGGAATCTGGCCAAACATTGAGTGTGTGTCTACTTATCTTCCTTCATAACCATCTCATTTAGGCTTGTTATACTAATAGAATTGAACTCCTAATTGGAACATCAGCTAAAGCCACTGATTATATTGGACTTTAATTTTTTCTAATTGCCTACTTAATGGCAGAGGTCAGTGGAAAGTTACACACAGAGAGATATGCTCAGCTATCACTCAAATTGAGACTTCACTTTCCATCAATGAGCTTTCAGTGGAGGTTTAACATATTTGGTGCTTTAGTGTGAAGGCATCTTGTGTGTTCAGACAAAGTTAGAGAAGAAAAAGAAGGTAAAGGATCCACATGGCTTTATGGATAAAAAATATGCAACTTTATTTTAAATGATTAAAAAAAAGTTGTCTAAAGTTATAGAAGAGTTTGTAAAAGTCTGAAACAGAGCGGGAATCAAGGCAAGAGAAACCATGAAATGCATTGTAAGAAAATGGAAAGTAAAAGAGACTGAGTTAGGTCTCATTTACATTGCAAATTTTACTTAAGCAATTTTACAAATAGTATGTGGTACTTTTCAAAAGCCGGATTAAATTCACACATTTTAGTGAATAGGCTCGGACTGGCCCATAGGGTGAACAGGGGCCCCTCTGTGGATCCAGGCCCCCAAACCCACTGTGTGGCCAGTTACTTGGCACAAATCACTTGATTCACTCTGTGCACGAAAAGCAACATCTCATCATTCATTAATCAGACTACCCAGTTTATTATTATATAGAAATATAGGTGAATTTGTGAACCAGGGTTGTGTAATATTTGTATGCAGGTGAAAAGTGGGCCCCCAAAGTCAATGTTACTGGTGGGCCCTTGGCACCTCAGTCCAATTCTGTTTGTGTTGCATCCATATGTCCGTTTTTACAGATACACATGTGAATTCGTCCTTAGTTAATCTTATTTAAAAATAATCTGCCAGTAGGTTTTTGCCACCTAATATAGTCTAAAAGCAGAAGAACGTAGGAGCAGAAACCCTGAGGGTATGTTTCCACGTAGCGGAAACATTCAGGATTAGTGATGGATTGAACGCTGCGTCCTGCCGCAGCGTTTAATCCGCAGCAGCCAGATGTTCCTACATAGTGGAGGGGATTTTATGAAATCCCGTCTCCACTATGTGTCTGATTACGCGGGTGACACACCCGCTAAACCGGACATGCGAAACATATTTTTAGACCACAGCATGTCGGTTTACCATGCGGAGACGCTCAGTCTCCACAAGGTAAACAGCCTGCTCTATGGCTACCCTGCGGCGATTCAGGATGTGTTCAATGAGCACATCCGGAATCGCTGCGCGTACAGAACGGGGCGGGGATTTGGGCGGAGCGGGTGTTCCTCTTTCGTCCAAAGCGCTGCCATAACTGTATGTGAAAACGTACCCTGATTCTACCAATATATTACTTAATGGGCTGCTTGCTGTAGCTTTGATAAAACACTGATTATCACTGAGAGGACTTGCAAATCTGCAGCAATATAGTGCTCGATATTCATAAATTCTGCACCTTTGCTCTCATCAGTGATTGTCAGATTTCTACCGACGCGCAGTCTAGATAGAAAGCTGTCAATCAATGATCTAGGCGGGGTTATACAGAGCTCATTTAGAGCAGGGTTCCCCTACTCCAGTCCTCAAGCCCCACCAACAGATCATGTTTTCAGGAATTCCCTTGTATTGCACAGGTGAAGCAATTGCAAAGGAAATCCTAAAAACATGATCTGTTGGTGGGGCTTGAGGACTGGAGTTGGGGAACCCTGCTCTATTTAGTCTGTGCAATATTAGCAGACTGAAGAGACTGGTGGTGAAAATACAAGTCATTGATTAGCGTTTTTGACACCACATAGCTCCATTACTGAGACATGCTTCTTGTGTCAGTCTTGGAGATATGTGTAGTCAAAAACACTAATCTATGACTTGTATTTTCACCACCAGTCTCTTCAGTCTGCTAATATTGCACAGACTGAATAGAGCAGGGTTCCCCAACTCCAGTCCTCAAGCCCCACCAACAGATCATGTTTTCAGGATATCCTTTGTATTGCTCAGGTGATAATTGCTTCACCTGTGCAATACAAATCAATTCCTGAAAACATGATCTGTTGGTGGGCCTTGAGGACTGGAGTTGGGGAACCCTGATTTAGAGAACTGGTAGATCTGCAGCAGATAAAATAGTGATTTTACCAAAACTATAGCAAGCAGCCCAGCAAATATCTTGTTTCTGGAATTAGGTTATTTGCTTCTATATCACGCAGCACTCAGATGGGGCAGCAAACCTTGATGACAGATTACTTTTAAACAGATTTTTCTTTTTTTAAAAAAAAAATGTTTTTTTTTTATCTGCGTCTGTGCCCCAAGTTATCCAGTTTGTAGAAACTCTAAAATTATTTAGATTACAGTTTTTATTACAGCATTTTGCTATTATATGTATAGTCTATCTTGTAATTTCAATTCAATTGAAGGGCCCTGAGGACTGAGACAGGGTGATAAGTGTTGTTATTATGTATCAAGCATAATCATCCACAATACAGAATGTATGTATTTCCTACTGATAAAAAATGCAAATAAAGTCCGTGGAGTCTCATTTAAGAGTCTCAAACACGGGACTAGCCAGATCTTCCTCCAGGGAAGGACCCAGCCAAGGAGTGGCTCTTTTCGGAAACCATCATTACCACCATACTAAATGGCCCTTTAAGTCAATATCCAGCTCTTTACGAGTTTACAGATATGACAAGGGAAATACCAAGGCCAGGTATCCATCCACAGACAGCTGTTTCGGGGTGTTGCCCCTCATCAGTGTGGAGTAGGATTCTGGCAAGGTGGGAGCAATGCCTAGAAGACCAACATCACGAAACAATCACTGACCTCAGGGAGACCAGTCAATGAAAACACTGCGGCAGCCGGCAAAGGCTCTCAATCACAGTGAAATCCTAGGTGCATTGCTCCCTGGGAAATACGAATATGCAAATAAAGTCCGTGGAGCCTCATTTAAGAGTCTCAACCATGGGACTAGCCAGATCTTCCTCCAGGGAAGGACCCAGCCATGGAGTGGCTCTTTTCGGAAACCATCATTACCACCATATTACATGGCCCTTTAAGTCAATATCCAGCTCTTTACGAGTTTACAGATATGACAAGGGAAATACCAAGGCCAGGTATCCATCCACAGACAGCTGTTTCGGGGTGCTGCCCCTCATCAGTGTGGAGTAGGATTCTGGCTAGGTGGGAGCAATACCTAGTAGACCAACATCACGAAACAATCACTGACCTCAGGGAGACCAGTCAAAGAAAACACTGCGGCAGCCGGCAAAGGCACTCAATCACAGTGAAATCCTAGGTGCATTGCTCCCTGGGAAATGCGAATATGCAAATAAGGTCCGTGGAGCCTCATTTAAGAGTCTCAAACACGGGACTAGCGAGATCTTCCTCCAGGAAGGACCCAGCCATGGAGTGGCTCCTTTCGGAAACCACCATTACCACCATATTACGTGGCCCTTTAAGTCAATATCCAGCTCTTTACGAGTTTACAGATATGATAAGGGAAATACCAAAGCCAGGTCCAGCTCCACAGACTCCCATGGAGACTATTGAAGCATGCTAAAAGCAAAAAAATGTTTTTAAAATTTTTTAAAAAATAAAAAATAAAAGTTGAAATCATCCCCCATTCACCCCATTCAAAATAAAATAATAAAAAAATCAAACATTCACAGATTTGGTATCGCCGCATTTAGAATCGCCCGATCTATCAATATAAAAGAAAGAATTAACCTGATTGCTAAACAGCATTACGAGAAAAAAAAAGTCAAAACCACAGAATTAAGTTTTTTTGGTCGCTGGAACATTGCATTAAAATGCAATAACGGGCGATCAAAAGATCATATCTACACCAAAATTGTATCAATAAAAACATCAGCTCGGCACGCAAAAAATAAGCCCTCGCCCAACCAGAGATCATGAAAAATGGAGAAACTATGGGTATCAGAAAATGGCACAATTTTTTAACAAACTTTGGAATTTGTTTTCACCGCTTAGATAAAAAAAAACTAGACATGGTTGGTGTCTATGAACTTGTAATGACCTGGAGAGTCATAATGGAAGGTCAGTTTTAGCATTTAGTGAACAGAGTAAAAAGCAAAAAAAAACAATTGTGGAAATGCACTTTTTTTTGCAATTTCACCGCACTTGGAATAATTTACAGTACATGATATGGTTGAACCAATGGTGTCTTTCAAAAGTACAACTTGTCCCACAAAGAGTAAGCCCTCATATGGCCATATTGACTGAAAAAAAAAAGTTATGCCTCTGGGAAGAAGGGGAGGAAAAAATGAAAATACAAAAACGAAAATACCTCCGGTCATAAAGTGGTTAAAGTTTGGCTGGTCTAATTGGTCTATGGTGTATTTACCTACATGGATAATTATT
This sequence comes from Dendrobates tinctorius, assembly GCF_039654945.1. Taxonomy (NCBI): domain Eukaryota; kingdom Metazoa; phylum Chordata; class Amphibia; order Anura; family Dendrobatidae; genus Dendrobates; species Dendrobates tinctorius. Next base: position 16,850,250 of record NW_027361737.1, read on the forward strand.
TTCTAAAATATATTTGCTCTCTAAGATTTAGAGCCAGATATCAGTTAGTGCCAGGAGAGCAGTTACAGCCACCGTTCTCTTTACGCTCAGCTTTGTCAGTCTTTGTGGATCACACCAAACTTTGTAAGATATTACAGTACAATGTTACAATATGATCTGGATAAGATATCAGAATGGGCAAACACTTGGAAAAAGAGGTTTAATGTAGATAAATGTAGAGTAATGCACCTAGGATGGAGTTATTCTATTGCTGCATATATATGTAAAATGGTAGTGTACTCCTGACTTCTTTTGTTCCTATAAAATTGTTGAAAGCAAATTACAAAAATGCCACTTTCTCTTTTTTATGAGTCTCCTTGACTTGGGCCCACAACTAATAACATTGTAGGCAGGAGCTGAAGATATTGAGCCATAGGCTCCAGTGAAAGCATAAGGCAGAGTCTTGTATACTTGCTCTGCATTGCAGGCTCTGACTCCACAGGTAGATTATAGCCATACGTAGAGATACATTGTACATAACAGTGCATTTCTATGTTTTTTATTTATTTTACTCACTTCTATAGCACCATTAACAGCCCAGCGCTTTACAGACACCATCAGCACTGTCCCCTTTGAGGCTCACAATCTAGATTCTCCATCAGTATGTTTTTGGAGCGTGGAAGGAAACCGGTAAATCTGGAGGAAACCCACACAAACTGTGGAGAACATACAAACTCCTTACAGATGTTGGCATTGGTGGGATTTGAAACTAGGACCCCAGAGCTGCAAGGCTGCTGTGCTAACCATTGAGCCACCGTGCTTTCCCTGTATTATGGAGGTAGCATGAAAAAGAGTTTTTTCTTGCTATAGATTTGCAAAAAAAATAAAAATCAATTGCAATTATGGCATTTTTAATGCGCGTTTTAAAAAAAAATAATAAACATCACAAATCAGCAAACAACAATTACAAATTTTGTGTCCCTGTAATCATAATGATCCACACAAATCAGCAATCAGGTTATTTACTGTGATCGGTAAATGGCATAAATGAATGGCATGATTGATATTTTTTCTCTATTAGACCCACAAAAAATGTAATGAAAATATAAAGCTAAAGCCTTGTTCACAGTAGTGAAAATGCTGTATGTTTTCTACTACTTTTTTTCTGCAGATGCCCACACCACACGATCAGTAACGATCTCCTCTGATTATGCATGTTTGTTCCATTTCTTTTATTTGTTTTTGTGTTTTCCCTCTTATTTAACGTGTTTTTTGTGCAGATGTGAAGTATTGTTTTTATTTCTTTTTTTACACCATAGAAATGCTTTGATTCTGTACTTAAACATGCAACAGCTTAAAATGAATGTGTCTCTGCACATGTCAGCGTGTTTTCACGGACACACGGTCCATGTGAAATACACGGAGACATGTCAGTGTTCATGGGAGCGTACGGTCCGCAAAATTGCTGAACACGAGCCGGTGCATGCTCAGTAACTAGCGGTGACGTCACCGGCTTCACCGCTCATCACTGAGTCTGTGCTCTGCTTCCATTCATTCTACAGTAGTTTACAGTTGGAGCGGCTGTGTTAGCAGCGCTCCGCCTGTAAACTGATTAACCCCCGAGATGGATTATGCCGTGGGACGTGACTGAGCACCGGACAGGTATGGATATTTTTGTTTTTTTATTTTAACTTTTTTTTTACAGGAGAACGATGGCATCGCAATGGAATTAGGAGTGTAATAAAGATTTTAAAACTGTGTGTAGTGAATTCTTTCATTAAAATACTTTGCTCTTATTGTGTATGTGTTTATTTAACCCTTGACTCACTCTAGGATTAGTAATGAATAGGTGTCTTATTGACACCTCTCCATTACTAAGCCAGGCTTAATGTCACCTTACAATAGAAAGGTGACATTAACCCCTTATTACCCCACTTGCCACCACTACAGGGCATGTGGGAAGAACCCAAGAAAGCTCTAGAATAGGCGCATCTAATAGAGGGCCTTTTCTGGGCAGGTGGGGGCTGCTGTTTTTAGGCTGTGGGGGGCCAAGATCAATGGTCCCTTACCAGCCTGAGAATATCAGCCCTGAGCTGTCAACTTTAGTCAGTTTGGTTGTCAAAAATAGGGGGGACCCCATGCCGTTTTTTTAAAATTATTTACTTAAATAATTAAAACAACAGCGTGATGACCCCTCTATTCTTGAGAACCAATCTTGATGAAGCTGACCACTGAGGGCTGCAGCCCCCAGCTGTAAGTTTCGTCTGGTTGGTTCACAAACAGAGGGGGACCCCACGTTGGGTTTTCATTCATTCTTCTCTCCTGCTCACTGTTGCTAGCAGAGCAGGAGAGAAGAATGACAGCCGCATTCAGCACCAGACGCAGGGGAACAGCACTTACAGTTGCATTTCTTCCCCGGTGGTCGTCCGTGAGCACGGAGGACAGTGTGAACTGTTCTCCGTGTGCACGTGTTCAGCCCTTTTGCGGACCATGCGCTCCCACAAACACTGACATGTCTCCATGTTTTTCACATGGACCGTGTGTCCATGAAAACACGCTAACATGTGCAGAGACACATTCATTTTAATGTGTCTAAATGTGTCAGTGTCTCCAGTACGTGACGAAACTGTCACTACACGTACCGAAGCCACTGACATGTGAAACCGGCCTTAGGGTGTGTGCACACATTGCGGATCCTACTGCGGATCTGTGGCAGATTTGGCCCTGCGGGTGCGCAGCAATGAGTGATCGGAATTCTGCAGGGTGATCGGGCCTCTGCGGGGGTCATTGGGCCTGTGCGGGGTCATTTGGCCTCTGCGGGGGTGATCGGGCCTCTGCGGGGTTCATCGGGCCTCTGCAGTGGGTCATCAGGCCTGTGCAGGGGGCTCTGCGGTGGTGTATGTGTGTGTGTGTGTATGCAAGCAGCGTCCGATGGGACTACAAGTAGTGGTCCCATCATCCGGCTAATGTGTTGCATGTAAAAAACAAAAAAAACATACATTACATACAGAACATACAACATACAGAACATACATATAACATACAGTACAACACATATCATAGAGTACATACTCACCATATACACCTAATTCCCCGAAGCCCTCAATCTCCTGTAATAAAGATAAAGTAATAAACCAACCTATACTCACCTCTTCGCCGTAGTCCAGATAATAACAAGGGTCCTACGATGATCTCCCATGGAGAGCAGCTGCATCAGCTGATGCAACCACTCTCCAGGGGCTCCAGCAATTAAATGACAGGCAGAGGTATCCCTCCACCAGGAAAGAGGTCCCGTAACCTTAACCCTAACCCTAGCCCTAACCCTAATTCTCACACAGCATTGCTGTAAAGTGAGACCCTGAACTCAGGTAACCACAGTGATGGACTGCAGAAGGCATTGTCTCCTGTCAGTTCATCTCTGGAAGGCCCTATAGAGCAGTCACATCACCTGATGTCACTGTTCTATAGGGGAGATCACCGTGGGACCCTCGTTATAAATTGGACTGCGTGGAACATGGAGTATACGGTTGGTTTATTATTTTTCTTTTTTTATAGGAGATGAGGGCGTCGCTTGGATCTGGGAGTTAAATAAAAAGATGAAAACCGTGTTGTGTTTTATTTCATTAAAAGACTTTATTCTTATGTGTTTGTTTTTTTAACCCTTTCAAAAGATTAATAATGGTTCGGTGTCTTATTGGCACCTCTCTATTATTAACCGGGCTTAATGTCACCTTCCAATAGCAAGGTGACATTAACTCCTTATATTACCCCATATCCCACTGCTACACGGGAGTGGGAAGAGTGGGGCTAAGTGCCGGAGATGGCGCATCTTATAGATGCACGATTTCTAGGGCGGCTACGGGCTGGTATTTGTAGCCAGGGGGGGCAATATCCATGGCCCCTTCCTAGGCTATGAATATCAGCCAGCAGCTGTCTGCGTAGCCTTTCTGGCTATAAAATATAGGGGGACCCCACATCATTTTTTGGGGGGTCTCCTTATTTTAATAGCCAGTAAAGGTTAGGCAGACAGCTGCGGGCTGATATTCATAGCTTGGGAAGTAGCCATGGGTATTACCCCCTTCCCAGGCTACAACGATTGGCCCCGGCCATCGGTTTTCCCCCTCTGGCACAGAAAATTGTGCGGGACACGATGTGCAATCCAGCATACAGTATAAAACACCGCTCTGTCTTCCAAAATAAGCAGACTGTTCTGTGTAGTCTAACTTGTTTATTTGTGAAGAGCATAGAACATGCACGGTAAAACTACAAGGAATACAAATGACACGCATAAGTATTGGGCAGATGATCACACAGTTAACACAGATACAGGAAGCATTTAGTGTGATGCAATTTACACAGAAAGAAAACACAGGTGTCCAATTACGTCTACTGAGCACTGACTACTATGCAGCTAATAAACTCTCTGCACACACTGCATTGTAAGATTAAGCTTAGCAGATATACATTAACCAGATAATGAATTCAAGTTGGAGAATTAAGACTGGGGACAGGTAAACACGTGCATCGTATGATATACACAGAAGCAAAATGGCCCTTCTTCATCCCAGAATACATTGCTTCCTTCCCACAAGCACTGCTTCAATCCCATGTGCATTGCTTCTGTTAAAGGCACAGACTATATAATGCTATCAAAAACACTGCTATAAATTCAGCAACCACTAGATGGTGCTATAATTAACTCAGCATATAATACAAAACAGACTGCCCTATATCAGAGGGCAGAACACTCCCCGCTTGGCATCAACTGATGCCACTTACAGCTCTTTAGGTGAAAGCAATAGAATTAGCTCCGCAACTGGTCTGAGGAATAGTTTACTCTCCCCAGCCTTCCACACTTTGACCTCGACCTTGCGCACCTTCTCATCTTGGTGATGAGGCCCTGAGGCCACTCATTTCGATGTGACTGACTGTCCTTCATGAGCACAATATCACCGGGTTTGATGTTCGGCTTGTCGATCTGCCACTTCTTCCTAGGCTGTATGGTGGAGAGGTATTGCTTTCTCCATCTGTCCCAGAAAGTTTTGGAGAGACTTTGAACTTGTCTCCATTGATGTCTGTAGAGGTCATTGTTGCTGAATTCTTCCAGTGGAGCGCTAGGAGTGTCGGTTTTCTGAGTAAGTAACATGGCGGGAGTGATAATGGTTGGATCTTCAGCATCACTGGAGAGTGCAGTCATTGGTCTGGCATTTATGATGGCCGAAACTTCTGCCAAGAATGTAGTCAAACCTTCGTGTGTGAGTCTTGTGCTACCTTCTTGCAAGAAGATAGAGTCTAAGATTCTGCGTGCTATTCCTATCATCCTCTCCCAAGCACCTCCCATGTGAGAAGAGTGTGGTAAATTGAAGGTCCAGGTACATCCCTGTTCACTCAGGTATCTATCCACACTGGTAATGTCTAGGTTGGAAGGAACTTGGAGTTCTTTCACTGCTCCTACGAAATTTGTGCCTCTGTCAGAGCGAATGTGTTTCATGGTGCCTCTGATGGCAATGAAGCGTCGGAGTGCATTTATGAAACTTGATGTGTCCATGGATTCAATCACTTCGATGTGGACCGCTCTGATGGACATGCAGGTAAACATAACTGCCCAGCGTTTTGCGTTGGCTTGGGCTCTTCTGGTGTGCCGTGTAACTACAGACCACGGCCCAAAAACATCCAGTCCGATGTTGGTAAAGGGAGGATCCATACTAAGTCTGTTAGGCGTCGGGTTTCTGCATCTGCTCTGCAGGAATCCAGAGCCTCACATTCTGCGGTCTCCTGCTGTCTTTCTACTGCAGAGGAGATTACTTTGCAGCAGACCGCTCCAGAAACTAAGTCACTACTGGGCATGCTCACGAGACGATCTCCCATTGGAGTTCGGGAGTCATGTGTCCAGGTCCTGTTCCAGATCTCATTGGTCCATCTCGGAGATCTGGAAGGTCCCGTGCAGCTATAAAAAGTGCGCATGGCCATTCCGCCATGCGCTAGTATAGACTATACTGTTATGTGTGAATGGTGACAGATGTATGATTGTGGTGACGGACTTATCATGAAACCCCTTCCCTCTGATATTACGCATTTGGCTAGGGAATTAGTTCAGTAGTTTGCGCCAGTCTGTGGCAAGCCTTAGGCCACTGTGCACACCGCACCTCTGCGCTAGCCTCCGACATAGCGCCTGCTTTGTAGCTGTGTCGTCCAGCGGCAGTGTCCTGCGCCGCGCTGCAGTTGCAGTCCTTCTTGGCGTTCGCAGTAGCGACGCCGCACACATGGTAGGTCTAGACGGACGCAGCCCCTCTGTCTTAGTTCCTGCTCCTGTGACCTTATACCGTGTGTGCATTTACCTGAGGCCTGTGACTCTAACAGGCTCAGCCTTTTGTATGTTTTTGTTGCGGCGCCTCTGGGTGTGAACAGAGCCCGCTCTGCGCACTTCAGGTGAAGTTGAACCCGTGCGCATTATATCGCCAAATTGCTCGTCTGCCATTACTCAGCAGCGGTTGTAACACCTACTGCACGGTGGACCCCAAGCGGCGAACGCACTTTATTATTATTTTTATTTAGTGCGTTCCACCATTCCTAACAAAGTCTGTCTGATGGGAGATTGGCCATCTTTGTGATTTGAGTCGCGCCGTGGAGTTTGCGACAAGTCACACAGTTGAAGATGAGTTTACTCACACATCTCTTTGCTCTGACTATCTATAATCCAGCACTTCGAAGTTTCCCTTCGGTAAACAATCGGCCCTGATGTTTCACCAAAATATGATGGTGCTGTACGAGCAGAGTAGTCACATGATGATGGCCAGGAATTATTACAGGGTGTTTTTCCACAAATTCCACCTTGGCTTCCTGAAGACGACCTCCAATTCTTATCAGCCCATTTTGGTCAACTATTGGATCAAGCTTTTTCAAGACACTGTCTCTAGAAATGGGTCAACCTTTGTTAAGGTTGTCTATTTCTTTGGCGTAACACTAGCGTTGTATGGTACGCATTATCATGTTTTTGGCATTTTCCAGGTTCGGAGCAGTAAATGCGTGTTTGCAATGGTGCCAACCTTTTCAAGACTTCTGACTGGTGGGTGATGTTGACTTGTAAGACTGAGCAACATGAATTAAACAAGCAATGGCACGAATAAGCGAGGTCCAGGTTGAAAACCTGCTGAAATGGTGGGATTTGAGGTGATTGTCTGAAGTCACTGAACTTAGAGTGGATACCTGAGGGCGGATTTCTTCATCTGCATCTGGATCTACCAGTTCAAAGGTGTCTGATTCGTCACCGTAAGGTTTTGAACGGCATAAGAATGCAGGGCCCGTAAACCAGGTTTTGTCATTAAGGTGTCCAGATTCAAAGGATCTAGTTGCGTGGTCCGCAGGATTGTGGTGTGTGGACACATAGTGCCACTGTTTAGGGCAAGTGGATCTCCTGATCCTTAGCACCCGATTGCTGACGTAAACATAAAAGCAACGAGTTTCATTGCAAATGTACCCAAGCACTACCTTGCTGTCTGAGTAGAACTCAACGTCCTTGATTTCCAGGTCAATTTCTGTCAAGATAAGTTCGGCTAACTCCACTGCTAGCACAGCCGCACAGAGATCCACTCTGGGTATTGTGTGCTCCAGGACTGGCGCTAGTTTTGTCCGGCTCATAACAAGCCTTATATGGCATTTATCTCTGATGTCAGTAGTTTTCAGATATGCTACTGCTGCAATCGCTTTGGTTGAGGCTTTGCAGAAGATACAGAGCTTTTGAGTCTTGACTTCTGTTGATGGCAATGAAGCGTATGGTCGTGCCACGTAAAGATCTGACAAGGCTTCTAAAGATTTCTTCCATCTTACCCACAGATCTCTCTTCTCCATGGGAAGTGGATCATCCCATTCAGACATCTCCTGGGTGAAGTCTCTCAACATCATTTTACCTTGGATAGTTACAGGGGTTACAAATCCTAGAGGATCGTACAGGCTGTTTATCATGGATAGGATGCCTCTACGTGTGAAAGGTTTTTCTTCGTCATTGATCTGAAAGGTAAATGCATCTCTCTTCAAATCCCAGTGCAAACCAAGGCTCCATTGCATGGGAAGGGAGTCCGTATCCAAATCCAAGTCTTTTAGATCAGTTGAGTAATCTTGAGAGGGAAAAGCTGCCATCATTCCTTGGTTGTTGGAAGCCATTTTGTGCAGCCTCAAGTTGGACAAAGCAAGCATTTCTTGTGTCCTCTTTAGGAGACTGACTGCCGATTTATCTGTGGTTGTGGATTTCAAGCAGTCATCCACGTAGAAATCATTTTCCACAAAAGATCTAACATCCGACCCGTAATTTGCCTCGCCCTCTCTGGCTGAATGTCTAAGACCATAGATGGCGACAACAGGGGAAGGGCCATTCCCGAAGATGTGTACTTTCATCCGATATTCCACGATGTCATTGTAGGGGTCATTATCGCGGTGCCAGAAGAACCTCAAATAGTTTCTATGTTCTTTTTTGACAAGAAAGCAATAAAACATCTGTTGTATGTCAGCCATGAATGCCATTGCATCTTTGCGGAAGCGAAGAAGTACTCCTAAAAGTCTGTTGTTGAGGTCTGGGCAAGACAAAAAGATAATGTTTATTGAGACACCTTCATATCTGGCGCTTGAGTCAAATACTACTCTTATCTGACCAGGTTTATTAGGATGATACATGCCAAAAATGGGTAGATATCAACATTCCTCGGAATCTTGAAGTACAGGTGCAATTTCTGCATGGCCATGCTGAAGTATTTTCTCCATGAAGGCAAAGAAATGCTCTCCCATTTCAGGTGCCTTCTGAAATTTGCGTTTGAGGGAGACATATCAACCGTAGACAGGTTCCCTGTTGTTGGGTAAGCGTTGCCTCTGGAGTTTAAATGGTAGAGGGGCCATCCAACTCTTTGACTCACCTCTTACCATCTCTCAATCCATGATGTCCAAAAACAGTCTGTCTTCTATGGACATTGCTACCTTGTTGTCCTCTCTTGTTCTGTGGAAAACTTTGCACCCTATGTGATCTTGGTCGCCGTCACATGAGTGGTCTTCACAGGAAGGATCAGCTAATGGACAAGGTAGAGGAGCATTGTGTGGCAAATCTTTTACCAGGAAGCTACTCTTACATGGCTGGAAGAGAGACAGATGTCCATTTTCAAGAGTATTGGTAAGCATGCTGTCGACTAAGGCTGGCTTGTGTACTCCTCCTAGGCAGATGTCTCCTATGATGACCCATCCAAGGTCGAGCCTCTGTGCGTATGGAGCGTTCCTGGAGCCGTTTATACATTCTCTAGCCTTGTGGACTTGTAGAATATCTCTCCCCAGAAGTAGAGCTATTGGGGTTCCTGGATCTAGTTCAGGTATCAGGTGGGCTATGCGCTTTAGATGGAGGTGATATGTCGCCACCTCCCGTGAAGGTATTTCTGACCAGTTGTCAGGAATCTGGTTACACTCCAGGATGGTCGGTAATGATAGGCAGGTCTGGCCATCTATGGACTCCACTTTGTATCCGGTTGCTTTTCTCCCCGCCATCTCAATGGTACCTGAACACGTCCTCAGGGTTTAGGGAGAACCAGGGCCTATGATGCTGAAGTTGTCAAAGAAGATGGACCTGGCTAGAGACCTGTTACTTTGGTCATCCACGATTGCATAAATCTTGAAGGCTTTGTCTTTGCGGCCTGCAGGATAGACTCAGACAAGGCAGATTTTTGAACAGGACCTTCCGCCTGTGAATCCTCTACAGATCTCAGTACATTTAGAGCTGACTTCAGGGGTGTCTTCGTCAGTGTCCTTCTGCTTCCCATCATGCTCCTCTGCTTGCGACAACACTCGTGGAGGTGATCCAGGGTGCAATGCTGTATTGTGATCCGTGCTGCTGCATTCTGCACATTTCACACTAGCTTCACAGTTCCTGGTGAAGTGAGAGGTTGCGGCACAACATTTTAAGCAGATGTTGTTCTCCTTGAGGAAACCTTTGCGATCCTCTAAAGACTTCTCCCTGAAGGCTCTGCATTTTAGTAGAGGATGTGGTTTCTTGTGTAGAGGACAATATTTACTGACATCCTGAGGTTTGTTCTTATCTGGAGGGGGTTTATTCACCTTGTGAGGAGAGCCTGTGGAATCAATGTTAGTTTTGTGGACTGCCACGGGTGTCTTACCGGGTTTGACACCAGTAGCAGTGGAACACGACAGAGTAAAATCAAAACTTGGGTCATTTCTAATCCTAGATTGTTTGGTGACAAAATCAACAAATACGTTGAAAGGAGGAAATGATACATTATGATTGTGTTTATATAAACTCTGAACCACATGTAATCCACTTTTCTTGTAGGTTGTAAGGAAGTTTCTGTACTATTAGATTGACACCCCTAGTGGTATCTAAGAATGCCAATCTGGGCAAGTCTCCTTCCTGCTGATCAACCTGCAACTCATTCAATAAATCTCTCAGTTCTCTAAGCTTTAGATAACCTTTAGGTCCTATCTTAGGAAAATCCTCAATTCTTTTATATAAAGCATTCTCTATGACTTCTACTGCCCCATAGCATTCATCGAGTCTTTCCCACACCTTATGTAGGGCTGTGCGAGGATGCTTTACATTAATGTCTCTCAGTCTTTTGGCATGCTCAACTGACTCACTTCCGAGCCACTTTACCAGGAGATCTATCTCCTCACCACAAGAAACGTCCAGACCATGAATGGCGTTCCGGAACGAGGCTCGCCATGATCGATAGTTCTCGGGTTTGTCAGTGAACTTTGCAAGTCCCTTTGTAACCAGTTCTTAGCAGGCAAGGAACTTTGCAAGGTCTTTGATGGCTCCATCAGTGCTGGCATGAGCCAGTGTGTAATAGTCATGTCTAGTGTGTGGTGCATCACCATACCTGTAAGACGCTTGTGACTCCGGATAGCCTGTGCGGTACCTTATTGGTGAAGAAGGTGTCTCTTTAAGGCGGGTTGGGAGCTGTACCTTCCTTTCAGTGGAACGGTAGCTGTAGTCGACATCTGTATGCTGGATGTCTCCTCACCTATGGTAGTGAAGCTTCGGGGTTGGATCATTGGTAATCGTCATGGGCTGATTGATATGATGCACCAGGGCTGTCATCTACGCTCGAATGTTGACGGACATACTCTCGCGTCCTCAATAGCACACAGACAGGACACATGAGTTTTGTGTTGGTGTGGCCGGTGTGTTGGGAAACCCTGGGAGGAGGGTCGCTCCCTGAATAGCACCCGGGGTGCCCTGTGTGTTGGACGGTCTCAGGCGGAGATGGTATGTCCTGAATAGCACACAGAAAGGACACGTGAGTTTTTTTAGCTTTTTGTGTGGTGTTTTTCTTTTCTTCTTTTCTCAACTCAGCCTGCGGTGGCTCAGTGGGAGTCAAGAAGGGGACAAGCGGCTTCCAGTAACTCGGCGGGGTTACGAAGGGGACAAGCGGCTTCCTGTAACTCGGCGGGGTTACGAAGAGGACACCAGCCGCTGTGTGTGAACAGCAGCCGGTGGTGTCGGTGATCGGTGACAGCAGGAGCTGTGGTGGTGCCAACAAGGACTTGTGTGGTATCGTTAAGACATAAACTGTGTTGTGTGAACTGTGGTCTGAGAAGACCGGTATAATGTACATGGGGAGATCCCGAAAGGTGGTGGAGTCCCAGAAGGGGGCGGTGACCCAAATCGGGGTGGTAGCCCAAAAGGGGGTGGAGTCCCAGAAGGGGGGTGACCCAAATCGGAGTGGTAACCCAAAAGGGGTGGAGTCCCGGGAGGGGGCGGTAACCCAAATTGGGGTGGCTCAGGAAATGACAGCTCTGGTTGACTCAGTGGGTATGTCTGGAGTACCGCAGTGTATGTGTATGTCTTGGGAGGAATGTGGGATATCCTTTCTGGGTAGTAACGATGGGCCACAGGTGTGTATCGTGGTGCTGTGCCTGGAAGGAGTCCCTGGTAGACTGGACTCAAAGAGTCAGGTTACTCTGACAGGAACTATGCTAATTTTATCTCTGACCGAGAAAAACTTCAGAGTTCGCTGCATCCACGGGGTCATTGTGAATTATAAGGTGGACAGAGTCCTGATTGAGATGACAAGGGGGGAGTGCCAAGGTGGTAGAATGCCCCCAAACTAAGTGCATACCTTTGAGAGGTGCGGGACTATGTCATGTTTGATGATGTGGGGCAGGAGAGTAGAGACGTTTCTTCTGTAGGCCTAGCAAACACTGAGACGCTGACGCCTCCTAACGTGGACAGGCCAGACGTAGGGGCGACCGGAGAAAGAGTGGTGTCGGACGAACTTACTGACCTGACGTCACCTGAAGGGTACAACAGCGTGAATGAGAAGGGTGTGGTTAACAGAAAGAGCGGAGCTGACAGCCGGGTAGAGAGTGCCTTGGGAGTTCACCGTACGGTGTGGTGTGACTGTGACGTGTTGTTGCCAGTAGCCACCACTAGAACAGAATCTAGTGCTGTGCTGACTGAAACTCGTGACAGGACTGATGGTAACCTGATCGAGAAGATAACGGTGGTAGAGATACAGTCAGAGGGTAACTGGGGGGTTCATTCGACTGACCGGACTAACCCAGGGGTACCCTTTGATGATATAATTAAAGAAGTAATGGTGCAACATATGCTGGCCAAAAGAGAACAAGAGCAGGTGATACAGTTAATAAAAGAGACAGTGATGGAATATCTCGAATGAGAACGAGTGATGAGACAAACGGCCAAGCACAGAGTGGAGGAGCTCGAGAGGGAAGTCCTGGAGCTCCGAGGTCACCTGTCAAAGTAGCCCAGCGTGAACAACACCTTAAGAGAGGATGTGGAAGGGCTTGAGAAAGAAGTCTTGGAGCTCAGAGGTCACCTGTCCACCTGGCAAAGTGTGAACAAGAACCTCAAGGAAGAGATAGAGGAACTCAGAGGAGTAGTTAAAAGTCTTCTGTGGGAGAAATTGGATGAAGACTTACCGCGGGTGAGTGCAAGTGATAACAGGACAGAACAGCCAGTAGCCCTCGTGGCAAAGGATCGTGAAGTGATCAAATTGTGTGACGTTGGTGAGTTAAGAACGGAAGAAGACAGTCACCCGGTCGGGTCAACGGCAGTGAGGGAAGTGTCCGTGGTAAAGCTAAAGCCTTCAGTCCAGGAAGAGAGCAAGACCACAACCTTCCAGTCGGTTATTGATGTACCTGAGGACATGCAAGAAGCCTGTGCGGAGGAAGGTGTGCATGAGGCTTTCAAAGAGGCGGTCAAAGCGTGTAAGGTGCGCTGGGCACCTGAGACTCGGCAGTTGGTGATAGTATCGGACAGAGAAGATACATCAAACCGAGTAGCTGTCCTGAAAGAGATGCATCTACAATGTCTCCACAGCAAACAGCGGGTCAGGCAGAGTAATGTGAAGGCTGCTCGACGCCTAGAGTTAGCAAGGGAGGCTATGGATCAGCTGGGTTTGCGGAAAGATGTGGTGCCGGTACCCAAAGCTCTGATTAGGAGAATCATTGGAAGATCTGGGAAGGTAATGCAAGACCTTGTAAATATCTCCGGTGTGGTGAGAGTGAGGATCCCTCCTGATGATGAAGATCAAGTATTCAGTGAAGTGGGTAGGATTCCCATCCTGGTGGTTGGCTCCATGGAGACCCTAAGAGACTTTCGGATGCTCTTGGAGTATCGAGTGGGGTACCTGCAAGAGATTGAACAGTTGAGGCAGGACCACTGGCGAATTAATAAAGAAGTAAGGAATACCAGGTGGCGGCCGCCTGCAAACCAACGAGATGTAAGGACCCGAAGAGTTCCGCCAAGAACTGACAGGGCAGATGGCCGAAGAATGTCAGCAAGTGGTAGTTCGACTGGCAAGATGATGTTGAGGGACCGTAGTTCCTGTGAGACCCTAAATGAGTCAGACTCAGGCCAGACAGTAGGCCTGTTCAAGACTGATGACCGTACCAACCAGGGGAACTGGTCGGGGAACGGAACAAACAGAGAGAGGAAGGTGGTGACTAGACAGTGTCTGATGACACAGACAGACTGTAACTGTAGGGTCAAAGAGCAGGACCAATATTCTGACCGCTGGGGGCGGGGTAAGCCTAATGTAGAGAGGAGGCCGTATGACAGTTGGAAAAAGTTCTCTCGACCTGTGGGGCAAGGTGTGATGAGTGCCCGGTATCGAGAGCCTGATGTAATGTGTGTTCAACCCCACAAGTTTGAACAGAGGGGTGAGGTATGTGGCGTAGTAACCACTGTGTTTGCTACGGGGCGCTGTGTGGATGTCCCAAGAGAACGGATGAGTGGCAGAATCCTGAAGGATGGTTATGTATCTCAAAGTGGGTGGCTTTGAGATGGAGACTTGTGTATGTGTGAGCAGCAATATCATTGCTGAGGTGTTGTTTCAAAGTGTAAGGGAGAAGTCTTCAGGTGACTAGAGAGATGGGTGGGTTCTGGTTACCTATAAACCTACCCAGGGGTGTGTCTGAAAACACCTGTAGTAAAAGGCTATGTGAGTGTGTGAAGGACCTGTGATGAGGTCATAGTCACGTGACCCGGTGGGCGTTGCTATGGACCATATAATGTGGCCAGGGTAGGTCACATGTGGTGAATGCTGGGACCTGGTTGGTCCAGTGTGGAAGGTCCCGCTGAGATGGAGCTTCCTGACTGACAGCACGTGTGAAGTGTGTTATGAGCTCATTTTCTGCTCCACCAGTTGGGAGTTCTCCTTCCGTTCTCCCTCTGGTAGTGACAGGAGGTAGTGAGGTTAGTTTAATTGGTAATGGTCTGCCACCTGATGAGGAGGATAGTGATTGGATTTCTGGAGTATCAGACTGGAAATAAGACAGCCGACGCCCTATCCTGTTGCTGGTGATTCAGTCTGTTTCTCAGGTCTTGGACTTCAGCTCTGCTCCAGTCATCTCAAGATAAGTTTGTTTTTTGCTAATGTTCACACTTGCTCTTGTTGGTCAACTCAGTTTTTGTGTGGTCAGCCAGCCCCGCTGGGCTGTGCTGAATTTCCACTCTTATTTATCTATATTTGCCAATTTGCCTATTTGTCCTTTATTAGATTGGCCTCTTTTTGCTCTGTCTCAGAATATTCCAGAGTGCTGATATAGTGGGAGAAGTCTAGTGACTTCAGGGTTAATTTTGTTATCAGAAGCATTGGACATTATTTTTGGTAGGGTTTTTCGGCAGATTGCAGACAGTATCTTTCCTTTCCTATCCTTTCAAGTTAGTTTGGCCCCATCGTTTGCTCAGCCTATTTTTCTGCCTTTGTTTGTGTTTTCATCTTGCTTCACCGTCAATACATGTGGGGGGCTGTCTTTCCTTTGGGGTCTGCTCTGGGGAGTTAGTTTTCCTCTTTTCTTACTTTAGGTTTATTTAGCTCTCCGGTTGTGACGAGGCATCCAGGACCACAGTAGGCACGCTCCACGACTGCTTCTAGTTGTGTGTTAAGATCAGGGCTCTGCAGTCTACATAGATACCAACCTCTCTGGTTTTCTGAGACTTAGCGTGTGTTGCTTTTTTCCTCCTCGGTGACCCATTCATAACAGAAGTGGCTGTGAGCAATGGCGATGTGTGCCTGAGAGTTCCCTGGAGGGAATAAACGTGTGTGTGATGCTGAAGCCGCATGAGGAGCCCTGACGTGGGTGAGATAATTGTGAGGCTAAGAGAGCCTGCGTACTGGACATTGATAACCAGAGTGGAGCACTATAATGGACGCTATGCAGATGTTATGAACTTTATGTTGATTGCTTTGGATTATGCTGCGGATATGAACTGTATAGTGCTGCTGTGGCTCTATGATGGTGAATAAACCGCAAGGACTATGTTTTGAGTTGATGGAAAACCTCTGCCGGAAGTGATTTGTTCGCTGCCTAGCGAGGATCCCCTAAGTAAATGACAGCGCTACCACACATTGGATATATCTATAGATAGATGTATGGATAGATCGATCTATCTATCCATCCATCCATCTATCCTTTTATCTACCTCTCTCCTTTTATCTATCTATTTGACTATCTATCTGTGTGTGTAATGGAGTGTGGGTTGGACCAATGGAAATGAGGAGGTTGGACAGAAATGACATCACAAATCTTTTTTTTTGTTAAATAACATATCTTTATTTAGCTTACAAAAAAAAACCACATACAAATCCACAGGCAAAACTGCACTGAAAAACCGCATCAAAAACGCATCAAAGCCACGGCAAAACTGCATCAAAAACGCACATGGGTTTTCTGCCAAGAGCTGCAGTTTTTGTGCAGAAAAATCCGTGGGAGAATCCGCAATGTGTGCACTTAGGCCTTAGCCTACAGTCATGGCCAAAAGTATTGACACCCCTGCAATTCTGTCAGATAATATTCAGTTTCTTCCTGAAAATGATTGCAAACACAAATTCTTTGGTATTATTATCTTCATTTATTTTGTCTTAAATGAAAAAACACAAAATAGAATGAAGCAAAAAGCAAAACATTGATCATTTCACACAAAACTCCAAAAATGGGACGGACAAAAGTATTGGCACCCTCAGCCTAATACTTGGTTGCACAACCTTTAGCCAAAATAACTGCGACCAACCGCTTCCGGTAACCATCAATGAGTTTCTTACAATGCTCTGCTGGAATTTTAGACCATTCTTCTTTGGCAAACTACTCCAGGTCCCTGATATTTGAAGGGTGCCTTCTCCAAACTGCCATTTTTAGATCTCTCCACAGGTGTTCTATGGGATTCAGGTCTGGACTCATTGCTGGCCACCTTAGATGTCTCCAGTGCTTTATCTCAAACCATTTTCTAGTGCTTTTTGAAGTGTGTTTTGGGTCATTGTCCTGCTGGAAGACCCATGACCTCTGAGGGAGACCCAGCTTTTTCACACTGGGCCCTACATTATGCTGCAAAATTTGTTGGTAGTCTTCAGACTTTATAATGCCATGCACACGGTCAAGCAGTCCAGTGCCAGAGGCAGCAAAGCAACCCCAAAACATCAGGGAACCTCCGCCATGTTTGACTGTAGGGACTGTGTACTTTTCTTTGAATGCCTCTTTTTCTCCTGTAAACTCTATGTTGATGATTTTGCCCTAAAAGCTCTACTTTTGTCTCATCTGACCAGAGAAAATTCTTCCAAAACGTTTTAGGCTTTTTCAGGTAAGTTTTGGCAAACTCCAGCCTGGCTTTTTTATGTCTCGGGGTAAGAAGTGGAGTCTTCCTGGGTCTCCTACCATACAGTCCCTTTTCATTCAGACGCCGACGGATTGTACGGGTTGACACCGTTGTACCCTCGGACTGCAGGGCAGCTTGAACTTGTTTGGATGTTAGTGGAGGTTCTTTATCCAACATCCGTACAATCTTGCGTTGAAATCTCTTGTCAATTTTTCTTTTCCGGCCACATCTAGGGAGGTTAGCCACAGTGCCATGGGCTTTAAACTTCTTGATGACACTGTGCACGGTAGACACAGGAACATTCAGGTCTTTGGAGATGGACTTGTAGCCTTGAAATTGCTTATGCTTCCTCACAATTTGGTTTCTCAAGTTCTCAGACAGTTCTTTGGTCTTCTTTCTTTTCTCCATGCTCAATGTGGTACACACAAGGACACAGGACAGAGGTTGAGTCAACTTTAATCCATGTTAACTGGCTGCAAGTGTGATTTAGTTATTGCCAACACCTGTTAGGTGCCACAGGTAAGTTACAGGTGCTGTTAATTACACAAATTAGAGAAGCATCACAGTGCCAATACTTTTGTCCACCCTCTTTGTTATGTTTGGTGTGGAATTATATCCAATTTGGCTTTAGGACAATTCTTTTTGTGTTTTTTCATTTAAGACAAATTAAATGAAGATAATAATACCAAAGAATTTGTGTTTGCAATCATTTTCAGGAAGAAACTGAGTATTATCTGACAGAATTGCAGGGGTGTCAATACTTTTGGCCATGACTGTATGTGCACACGTAGTTTTAGGTGCTGCGGATTTTTCCGCGCGGATTTGGAAAAATCCGCAGGTAAATTCTCAGGTCAAACGACCTGTGGTTTACATGCGGATTAGCCTGCGGTTTAGCCCTGCAGTTTCACACCTCTACAATGGAGAAGGTGTGAAACCACTGCGGATTCCGCACAAAGAATTGACATGTTGCGGATTTGAACCCGCAGCAAATCCGCGCGGAAAAATCCGGAGCAGGTGCACAGCGTTTTTCAGTTTACCATTGAAAACAATGGTACTGTACAACACAGCTAAATCTACTGCGGACCCACAGAGCCTGGAACAGATTGCATGATGGTCACATATTATGGCTTCTTGTTCTAGGTTCAGTCCAACTGGTACAATATCAAGTGGACCTTAGCTATTAAGTAATGAAATTAATTTGTCAGATTTCACTCTGCAAAAAAAAATTTACTAATGATAAAAATTAACGATAATAAAAATAAATTCTTAATTACAAAACACCATCTTTTACAACAAATCTTCCTTTATTAGTAGTATTTAAAGGGTTATTCTCAACTTCTACCATCTTGAGCACACTACTACTCTGCCTCCTGGCTTCCTGGTGGTGGTGTGCTCTAAAGGTTGATGGTTTGGACCAGTGGCATGGATGAGCTGCTGTTCTGAACTATGTCTTTTCCACTGTTGCAAGCAGGGGCAGTTTTTCCCTTGCTGCATTAGAGAAGTACGGAAGCCCTGAAGCCTCCATGCAGATCCAGACTCCATGCAATGCTTGTAAGCGCTATAGCAAAAAGGTTGCAAGTGT
The DNA here is from genome assembly GCF_039654945.1 of Dendrobates tinctorius. Lineage (NCBI taxonomy): Eukaryota > Metazoa > Chordata > Amphibia > Anura > Dendrobatidae > Dendrobates > Dendrobates tinctorius. The sequence goes on from NW_027361737.1 coordinate 16,868,915, forward strand.
GTGTTTCTTAAAATCCCCCCAAAAAAGGCTTATCAAACCAAATGCTCATCCATAGATAGATAATAAATACCCCCCCATACCCCCCAAAAATGGAAATAAGAGTAAGAAAAAAGAAATGAATACATTCAAATACATTCAAATTTTATTAATACATAGACACATACATAATAAAAAGATTCTTTTGTATAGCAGTAAATCAAGGGAAGAAATAAGCGACACCTAGATACCACGTCCAAATGAGTTGGTGCATAAATATATAAATACATAAAAACTGGAATCAAAATATGACTTCTTTTAAAAGAAAATGTGCACAAGGTATTACAGCCTGATATTGAACAACAAGATCGGTAAAAAAACCGTTCTCAATTAATTAAAGTGATTTCTAATAAAGTTTAAATAGGAGGTGCAAGTGCAATAAGGTGGTCAAACAGACCTCCTTAAAAAACTTCTTAAAAAATTGAGAAAGAATTGTAAGGATGAAATAAATGCACACAAAATCAAATATTAATCACAGATCATATCAAAATCCATAAATAATTAAAGACCATGTGGCTAATAGACCATATACCGGGTGAGTCATAAAGGACGGACGTTTTTAAACTAATCATAAAATCGTTAAATATTTATTAAATATAAATGTATTCACAGATTTGGTTATGTATACTGACAAATATTTGACAAATTCAAGTGTGGAAAACAACATCTGCCATGTGGTGGCCATTATCAGTGATGCATTTCCAAAGGCGTTCTTGGAAGTTGGCATCAACACGTTCCAACACAACTCTGTCGATTTGGGCAACTTCCACTCGAATAGCTTCCTTCAGTTCTTGTAATGATCGAGGCTTAAGCTTGTATACACGTGATTTGAGGTGACCCCATAAGTAATAATCGCACATGGACAGGTCTGGGGACCTAGGAGGCCAATTAATATCGCCAAACCTGGAAATGATGCGACCAGGGAAGAGAGGGCGAAGAACGTTCATTGTTGCTCCGGCTGTGTGGGCCGTTGCCCCATCTTGTTGAAACCACACACTAGAGATGGGGATATGTTGCCGTCGTAACTCAGGAACAAAGAAGTTATTTATCATGGCGATATAACGCTGTGAGTTCACGGTAACAGTATTGCCATTATCGCCTTCGAAAAAGTACGGACCGATCACGCCATATTTGCCCATAGCGCACCACACCGTTACCTTAGGGCTGTGCAGCCGTTCGTGGAGCCCCAGGTGGTCGTTTGTTCATTAGTGTACCTCGTGTACGGAGTGCTTCAACCCAACGTAGGATAGTGTTACGAGCGGGAACAGCTTGATTTCTGTGAATATTGAAATGACGCCGAAACTCACGCTGAACGGCTGTGATACACTCATTATTCTTGACAAAACTGTCGTACGCAAAAACGCGATGTTCTATCGTCCACGGCACCATAGCTTAAACTGAAACTAAAATAAAAACAATGCTTTCACCTCACAAACATAACCCCGCCTCCCGCACATCTCTACCTCCACCTGGTGGTGAGTTATAGCCACTTCAAATACATCCGTCCTTTATGACTCACCCGGTATTATAATAGCGAGACCAACCTTAAGTAGGGCATGGACAGGGGGAACCCCAACACGCGTTTCGCAATTTGTGCTTCTTCGGGGGGGGCGTGTGTGCTTCTTGCCTAAGAAACAGGCAACCTCTAAAAGACTGTTGAAGTGCCCACTATCTTAGGCAACGAACAGCACACAATGGAATTAAAGAATAACTAAACTTTCTTCTTGTTTTTTCATATTTAACAGGCACTTACCTGTCAATCGATGGGGGTTTGCATCCTGAGATGACCACCAAGTATTTAGTACACCAACTGGAAGTGCACAGCTCTATGCAGCCTATGCTTTCTATAGAACCTATTCTCTGCTCTGTGTACATGCTCCAGCAGTAGCTGTATACTCCTGACCTGCACAATTCTCAGTGTCTATTGAGAGATTTGTGGGGATCTCTAGTCTTGGACCCCCACTGGTCTGCAGGCATTTAAAATACCTTGTAAATATGGCTTATGTCAAAATAAGCCTTCACTATAGGCCAGGACTTACAGCAGTGTCCAGGCCTTAAAGGTCACTACATGTTTTAAGTGAAAACATTGTGAAGACATGCACCATGACCATATGATGCAGTGATCTCTGAGACCAGAATGCGGTCGGACATCCGGGCCTATAGTGAAGATGTGAGTGTTGCAGCGTACCGTGGTGAAAAAAAGAGGACAAGACAGTGGGCAATGAGCAGCAGCCAAAGAGATCACTGATAAGGTTTCTTCTTCTTTGCTGTCCCTGTTCCAACTTACATACATGTTCGGGTTGCAAATCAACTTACAGGACTTATGTAGTTTGTAACCCAGTGATTGCCTGCATATCTATTTATGATCATGAGAAATTCTTGTCTAATTTAGAATGCAGTCCCAAAACATGCTTTTAGTGTCATTGCAGAAAATATTCAGGAAAATCTGGATCCTTACATAAACAGAAGCAAAAAAATAAGATAACTAATTTTATGATGTAAAATAAATTTGCACCAGGATTAAAAATTGTTTGCCCACTACCCCCTACACAGACCAAATAATAAGGCCAAAAAATAAGTAATTATCTAGACATAACTGTAAATGATTGTAAAAAGTAACTTTTTTTGTTTAATAAAATTCTATTGAAATTCCAGCTTAAGCAAAAAAAGGAGCTTACCCAATATGTAAATGACCCGCCTCACTGCAGGGATCCAGACTAAACTTCTTGATAAGGCGACACAGTCGAGTCAGCACTTTGCCCTTAACTAGACATGAGCGGATGGATTAGTGGTGAATAGCGTTCAAGTTGAATTTTCTGAATTTTGTGGTTTTATGCGAATTCAAACAATTTGAGATTCGATTCACTGTTCACAAAAAAACTTGCCTTGCACCGTTTCCCACAATACTGAAGCATCAGAGTGCGTGGTAACATTATTTTGTGTTGCATATCAGACCTCCCAATAATGATTAGCAGCTATGGTATCATAGGGATTATCATACCATATAAAGTGGTGGTCAATACCTGGGACCATCACAGATCAGCTGTTCCCAGCAGAGCCAAGTTGGTGTTGCAGTGTTGTTTTTAATCTTTAGAGTTACTGGATAAGTCTCTCTCCTGTAGAGTGTAAGCTCTTATAGTCAGTGAGTATCTCTCTCTCTCTCCTGTAGAGTGTAAGCTCTTATGATCAGTGGGGTCATCTCTCTCCTCTGTAGAGTGTAAGCTCTTTTGGTCAGCAGGGTCCTCTCTCTCCTGTAGAGTGTAAGCTCTTATGGTCAGCGGGTATCTCTCTCCTGTAGAGTGTAAGCTCTTATGGTCAGCAGGTTCCTCTCTCATCTGTAAATTGTAAACTCTCATGGATAGAGGGGTTTTCTCTCTCTCTTTCTTGCCTGTAACGTATAAACTCATATGATCGGTGAGGTTCTCTTCTATCTTCTTACCCACATGTATTTTACAAGCAATTGCAAGCCTTCTAGTATTGAAATTTGCAGAAATGTATTCACCGCAAATCAAATTCTTTGGGAAGTCCATGAATTTGAATTTCAAAAGATTGGCTCTTCTCTACCCATAACCAATAACAATGGTGTAGAGTGTAAAGCAAACAACTTGTTAACCTGTTTATTGATATTACTGCTATAGAAACACTTTAGACTGTGATCTTTTAGGCAGAACTGTGCAATAGAACTAGTCAGATAATAATAATTTTTATTTATATAGCGCTAACATTCTGCAGCGCTTTACAATTCAACAGTTCATATACAAGTCATAAGTAACAAACTTTAAGAGCTCATACTCACTTGCGAGGGACTTGCACGATTCTCGCACGAGTCTCTCGTATGAAAACCCGGCACTGCCGCCAGCACTATGCAACCGCACACTCTGACTAGAATCGTGCGAGTCTCTCGGAAAGTGAGTATGAGCCCTTTAGCAAAGATCATGACGATTCTGCTCATAAGAGGTTACAATCTACAATGAGGTGGGGGAGACACAAAGTACAGGGGGCTTATTTACAATGATGGTCCAGCCATCTAGAAGAAATAGGATCTCCCGGATTTACAATGTACAGTAGATGGTTTTGTGTCAGTACAGGGCTCGATCAGGTGTTTTTATTTTTTAACATTCTTTAATGAACTACATTTAGATAATTTTTTGGGGGAGTTACAGTTCTTCACTAAATAGATAATGTAATCCTGGTGGATCCTGAGGATAGCTTAAGGTACTGTCACACTTAGCGATGCACCAGTGATCCCGACCAGCGATATGACGCGGTCAGGATCGCTGGTGCATCGCTAAGTGGTCGCTAGTGAGCTGCCACACAGGCAGATCTCACCAGTGACATAGCAGTGGTCAGGGGTCGCTACTTACCTGTCAGACGAGGCGATCCTGACGTCCTCCCGCCCGCGTCCACGCGTCGCTCGTCTCCACAGCAGGAAGCCCCAGCAGGAAGCTGACGACAAGAAACAGTCCAGGACATTCTTGCGCGATCAGCGATAACCAGCGGGGGAGCGATCGGAGGTAAGTATCAGACATAGCAATATCGCTAGCAATATCGCTATAACGTCACAAAAACCAGTGACGTTATAATGATATTGCTAATTCTGTCTTGTCTTCCAGATCTTCCTTTCAAGTGAGGTAAATGCTCTTATATCTGACATTAAATTATCTTTAACCATATCATGTTTAACATACTGGTCACAATGGGGTCACACATATTTTGTAGGGTATACAATGTGTCTGAAGCATCTTAGGTGATCCAGCAGTGACCTTAGTTAATAAGAAATGCTTTATATGTGCAGGGATTGCTTCACTGTGTAAAGAAATAAGAAGACTCTGAAATGCATTGTGTAAGGTAAGCTGGTCTGGACATAGTACTTCTCTGAAGAGCCCTAATAAAATATAAAAACAAAGTTGTAACTTAGTAAAAGTTACCCATTGAAAGGTTTTCTCTGGAGTGAAAGTTACCAAGTTGCTTGCTGTTCGATTTGCTGTCTTCATTTTGACCAGGTATCCATTTTCATCTGGGCCCCTGCAAGGTTCCATTAAGCGTCCATGACAGGATTTATCAAAAGCAGTTGGGTTTTTACGAGCTGCCTTTCATGTTCTCTTCGTAAAATATAAATAAATGAAAAGGATTAGGCCAAGGAAACGGGGATAATTCATCAACAATTTGAAATAGCCCGAACTGCTTGCAGATGTATGAACTTAGGCAAGAATGTCCTAAGCTGTTTGAAAAATGAGCAGTGTTATGTCTTATTTTTTATGCAGCTTGCCTAACATTCACGGTACTGTACAACGTAGTTAACCTTTTTATGCAGAAGTTAATTGAAGCACGTGTTTTTTTTTCCAAGTCCATAGACAGAAAACATCAATATTTTTCACAAAATTTGCTGAAAGCACACATTTTGGCATCTGAAAACCTACTTTTTTTAGACCACTTCAATGCCGTAATCATTTCTGTTGTTCTTCACGGTAGAGAGTCTGTATGATGACATACATAAACCCACGCCCCTATTCCCAAGCCCATAGTTTGGGTGTATAACTGAAGGTGTAATATGTGAAAGTTTAGATGAGGGATTGTTAGGCCCTGGGGGGATTTGACAGTAGCTTTGATTATTTAGACTTTTCAATGTACGTATAACGGTGCTTTCATGCAGAGTTTTTGGCTTGGATTTTGAAGCAGATACACATCAAAGGATATGTAAAGATAATTTGAAGCAGTTTATGAAGTGGATTTGAAATCGTATCATGCTTCAAAATCCCCATGAAAAAAAATCCATGTGAATACAGTATATCCTGGGAAGGATCATCTAGTTAAATCCAACCTGCCAAATCAGTTTTCTCTTACAGCAGATGTCAGGAGATTGTCTTAAAATTTGATTACTAGTGCCTTGATTTCTATAATTTAAAAAATAATTTAATGCAATTTGCTTCAGACAAATTTTTTTTTGCCTTTCTTTTCCAGTTAAACCTTATGTCAACCGGTACCTGAAAATGACTCCATATGCCTCAACATTGATGATATTTCGTCTCATTATTTTTCTGCTCAATAAAGGAACCACAAAGGATTTTTGTAAGCCAATCTAGGAATCACTTTATACAACCAGTTTGTAAAAAAAGCTGTAAAAACTTGAGGTGACGTAGTAAAGAAAAGGGTGAAAACAGATACAAAGGGTCTAAGAGGCAATGTCTCTTCTTGTTTAAGTGCCAAGTTGGTATAAAGATGCTTATAAGCCATGCAATGCTCCACTGGGAGATAATTCCACATGACATGGAATTATAGAATCATAGAATGTTAGAGTTGGAAAGGACCTCCAGGGTCATAGTGTCCAACCCCCTGCTCAATGCAGGATTCACTAAACCATCTCAAATAGATGTCTGTCCAGCCTCTGTTTGAAGACTTCCATTGAAGAAGAACTCACCCTCTCTCGTGGCAGCCTGTTCCACTTATTGAGAAACCTCACTGTCAAAAAAGTTTTTTCTAATATCTAATCTGTATTTTCTCCCTTTCAGATGCATACCATTGCTTCTCATATTTCTATGTGCAAATGAGAATAAGGATGATCCCTCCCATCACAGAGTTAATTAACCCCTTAACCCCCAGAGGTATTTTCATTTTTGCATTTTAGTTTTTCACTCCCCTTGTCATGCCATCCCACTGGTGACCCGCCATCACATGACAGGGGTCACCAGTGGGTGAATTTCCGGCACGATTGCCGGAAGCGCATGTTAAATAGCCACGCGTGGATTGCGATTCCACCTGTGGCTGTTTCGGGCACATGTCAGCAGTTCAAAACAGCTGCCATGTGCCGGGAAAGATGTGGACTCACCGCCGGAGCCAACATCAAAGGGATGGAGTCTGACATCGGCGTACTATTTTGCCCAATGTCGGAAAAGGGGTTAAAGGGAACCTGTTTTCACAATATAAATTAAAGACACCACCTTCAACTCCTCTTCTACTACAGTACAAAAATCTGCATACAACTCCCCAATTCCCCTGCATATCCAAATATTACCATTTATAATTCTCCTGTGCCGTAAGCCAATTGCCACTGTAAAGTCCGATGGGTGTTTTCCAGGCACCTCCTTAAGCCCTGTAATTGCATCCAGCGGCCATGATTTATGTGGATGCCACACTAAGTCATCCACACAGTGCTGCAAATCTTGTCCCTGTCCCTGCACAGTTGAAGTATGGACAAAGCAAACTCCAATAATTTGCAAGCAATGGTAGCTTTATCTGCGTAGGTACAAGTATTACAATGCTGTGCGTGAATGGCATGGGATGCATCATTCACATCAATCAAGGCAGGAGAACATGATTGTGGTGATAAAGGAGGTGTCAGGCAAAACCAGCACCACCTATCGGACCAGTACACGCCAGTTTGCTTATGATGCATGAGAATTATAAGAGATACGTTTTGAATATACAGGTGTTGTTGGGGATTTATATACAGATTACTGAACTGCAATACAAGAGAGGGTAAAGGTGGTGGATTTAGTTTTTATTTTTAAAGCCTGCTGACAGGTTCCCTTTAATTCCTGGAAGAGCATTGTATGGCTTATAAGTCACCTTTATGCCAACATGGCACTTTCCGTAAGGAAGAACTTTACCCTCAAACTCCCGCTCAGAAGCCTCACACCCAGCTAAATTAACTCTTCTATTTTGCTCTGATGAGGGGCAAATACACCAAAACATATGTATAAACTGAGTTTCTGGTTTGACGTCTTAGCCTCAGACATGTGGTAAGTCCCATTAAAAAATTAACAAATGAGTTTTAGGAATGCCACTTCCAATAGATGGTACTAGTGTTCCTGATCTTTTCTTCTCTGACAATTCTGCATAAAAAAGCAAAGGCAGACTGGAGCAAGCAGCCATAGTAACCACTCAAACTCCATTTTGAAGACCTTTTTAAAAATGAGAAAAGCAATCTGATTGGTTGACTTGGGCAAATGTTAGATTTTTCTGTCAAGCGGATTTAATGCATCTTTAACCCCTTAACGACTGCTGATACGCCTTTTAACCGCGGTAATTAAGGGTACTTAAACCACAGCGCCGTGAATTCACGGCTCTGTGGAGTAAGTAAATAGCGCCCCCCAGTGTCAGATTTTCTCCGGGGTCTCGGCTGCAGGGAGTAGCCGAGACCCCAGAGAACATGAATTGGGTCGGTTTTTACTGACCCCGCTTTTGCAATCGCCGTTATTAACCCTATAACGGCGACCGCAAAAAAGCCGCGATTTTGCATTTAATTTCTCTGTCCTCTGATGTGATCGCACATCAGAGGAGAGAGAAATAGGGTCCACAATCCCCCGGTACCTCTCCGTGATCCAGGGTCCCCTCCCGGTGGTCCTGCGTCCTGCCGGCGTCCTCCGGTGGGCGCCGCCATCATGGATCTGGAAGAAAATGGTGGGCGCATGCACAGTGCGCCCATCGGGAATCTGCAGGCTTTGGCTGGCAGATTCCATTCATTCATTTTGATCACTATGATAAACTATCATAGTGATCAAAATAAAAAAAATAGTAAATAACCACCCGTTTATCACCCCCTTAGTTAGGCAAACATAATGAAATAAAGAAAATATATATTTTTTTTATTTTTCCATTAGGGCTAGGGCTAGGGTTAGAGTTAGGGCTAGGGCTAGGGTTAGGGCTAGGGCGAATTAGGATTAGGGGATTAAGGTTGGGATTAGGGTTAGGGTTGGGATTAGGGTTAAGGGTGTGTTGGGGTTAGGGTTGGAGCAAGAATTGAGGGGTTTCCACTGTTTACCAACCTCGGGGGTCTAAAAATTATGGGCTAAAAAATCACTTTTGTAGTAATAAAAAATACTTTTTATTTTCACGGCTCTGCGTTATAAACTTCTGTGAAGCACTTGGGTGTTCAAAGTGCTCACTACACATCTAGATAAGCTCCTTGGGGGGTCTAGTTTCCAGGTTTCCACTGTTTAGGTACATCAGGGGCTCTGCAAATGCAACATGACGCCCGCAGACCATTCCATCAAAGTCTGCTTTCCAAAATGGCACTCCTTCCCTTCCGAGCTCTCCCATGCGCCCAAACAGTAGTTCCCCCCCACATATGGAGTATCAGCGTACTCAGGACAAATTTTTTGTGGTGGTCCAATTTCTCCTGTTACCCTTAAGAAAATAAAAAATAGCGGGCTAAAAAATCGTTTGAGGAAAAAAAAATGATTTTCAATTTTCACGGCTCTACATTATAAACTTCTGTGAAGCACTTGAAGGTTCAAAGTGCTCACCACACATCTAGATAAGTTCCTTCAGGGGTTTAGTTTCCAAAATGGGGTCACTTGTTGGGGGTTTCCACTGTTTAGGAACATCAGGGGTTCTCCAAACGCAACATGGCATCCGATCTCAATTCCAGCCAATTCTGCGTTGAAAAAGTCAAACAGTGCTCCTTCCTTTGTGAGCTCTGCCTTGCGCTGAAAAAGTGGTTTACCCCCACATATGGGGTATCGGCGTATTCAGGAGGAATTGCACAACAAATTTTGTGGTTCATTTTCTCATTTAACACTTGTGAAAATAAAAAAAATTGGTTCTGAATTAAATTTTTTGCAAAAAAAAAAAAGTTGAATGTTAATTTTTTCCTTCCACATTGCTTTAGTTCCTGTGAAGCACGTAAAGGGTTAATAAACTTCTTGAATGTGGTTTTGAGCACCTTGAGGGGTCTAGTTTTTAGAATGGTGCCACTTTTGGGCATTTTCTGTCATGTACACCCCTCAAAATGACTTTAAATATGATGTGGTCCTTAAAAAAATGGTTTTGTAAATTTTGTTGTAAAAATGAGAAACTCTTATAAATTCCTAACAAAAAAAAAATTTGCTTCCAAAATTGTGCTGCTGTAAAGTAGACATGTGGGAAATGTTATTTTTAAAGAAATTTGTGTGACACATCTCTCTGAATTAAGGGCATAAAAATTTAAATTTTTAAAATTGCAAAATTTTTGCCATATTTCCATTTATGTCATAAATAAACACAAAGAAAAAGGGGGAGACAGGGCGCTTGCAATGCGTAGGTCTGTATGGAAAGTAGATGAGTGCACAGCAAATGTTAGGCTCACCTGATAGGGTTGTGAGAGTCACAACACCTATAATCGCATAAAACAGCTGCAGCAGTCTGCACGAGGTCCAAGGACTTGGTACAAAGAGAAGGCTGGTAGTGCAATAAGAGACTGCGCTGCTGTAGTAGAATTCAAGATATCTTTATTGCCAACGCGTTTCCTGAGCCAGTCCCAGCTCACTTCATCAGGGCATCACCTGCCCTGATGAAGTGAGCTGGGACTGGCTCAGGAAACATGTTGGCAATAAAGATATCTTGAATTCTACTACAGCAGCGCAGTCTCTTATTGCACTACCAGCCTTCTCTTTATAAATAAACACAAGACATATCAAAGAAATTTTACCACTAAAATGAAGTATAATATGTCACGAAAAAAACATTCTCAGAATCAGCGGGATCCATTAAAGCGTTCCAGAGTTATTACCTCATAAAGTGACAGTGGTCAGAATTGTAAAAATTGGCCTGGTCATTAAGCTGCAAACTGGCTCTGTCACTAAGAGGTTAATGACAAGCACAGTTGTTATATGCAGCTTGTTCACTTTATGTTAATTGTTATTAATAAACCACTATATTTTTAAAATCTGCAGAAAATATTTGACCATAGAAGCAATACAACCACTGACCTCAGAGGCTGACACTTCATACCCATGTAGCTATCCTCCCCCTCTCTTAAGCTTTATTCACAGCTTGTAGGTTCCTCCCAAGTGGGAAAGATGCAAATTGAGGAAAGACATTTTCAGGCAGACTTTATCCTAACTAAAATTAGAAAAACAACATTTCCAGATTAGAGGGAATTCCATGCTTAAACGCCCTCAGGGAAGCCTGGTTGAGATGTTGGATTAGGAACCACAAAGGATGGGGCCATAAGTGGACAAGACGTGATATTCCTGCTGCTTCATTTTCTCTTTCCATACTCGGAGACAACTAAACTCTGTTCTTGTCCCCTGCCACTCATGACCCGGGACTCACCACAACTTTGCCTAGCTCAGTTTCATTAACTCTAGAATATCCATCAGCGTAATGTTCATATGTCAAACCCATAACAAAACGTTTCAATGTTTTTTAAAGTCATCTGTTGAGAGTAAAATGGATTTTCAGGGTTGGCTAGTAGCTCATTTAATAGTTATAACAAGAACCCAGGAAAAGAGCCACATCATTTTTCTAGAGTTGCTTTTTACAACTCACTGAACATTCCCCCATGACTGGTCCATAATGGAATAACAGGCACGATTTTAGCTCTCTTAATGTCTCCAATACATCTTGTTTGTAGACGAAAATACAATATTAATATGACACTTAAAATGAATGCAACCTCCAATTGCTGCCAGCGACACCAGCAGGAAATTCAATAAAAAAGGTCATTTGTTGTAATAGACATTGTGCAAGTAGAGTTTCTAAATTATATCATGCCTAGAAATTTAAATGTATATTTTCCATAGCGGGAATTCATTCAAATCTCCACTTTCACACAGAATGTTTTAGGTGTAAAGAATGTAAAAGAACAACAGTTAGATCAAATATTCAACCAACCAGCCTGTTTTCACTCTGATGGTTCATTCAGATGTCATTGATTCTTCCAGTAAGTAAAAAACAGACCAATTCTCATCAATGCTTTGAATCAGGTTTTAATTTAGTGTTTGGTCAATGTTTCAGTTTTTACTATTGGGGTTTCATCAGTGATTTTCTCCTATGATTAAAAAAAAAATTCAAAGCTTCTCCTGCCGATTGCAAAGTTAAAAATGAACAGCATATGGATGGATCAGAAATGCATTGCAAGTTTGATCTGAGACTTCGAAATCAGATGTCTCTCTGTTTTGATGCAGACCACTTTGTCCACAAAAACTATGGACATCTGAACAGCCCTATAGGCTGTATGAGTATGCACTATATCCTTGAAAACATGGCTCATTCAGACATCAGTGATTATTCTCAGTCACAAAATAGACACATTTTCATCAATCTTACCATTAGAGTTTCATCGGGTTTTCTTTTCTTTGCATATGTGAAGTTTTCTCAAATTTCCCCTATCAAACATGTAAATTGGACAGTACATGGATGTCACAAGAATGACATGGGCCCGTTGACTTGCATTAGCATATTTGAACTTTGATTAATGTCAGTGTCAGACATGTTTCCGAGTTTTAGTGTGGACCACAAGGTCTGCAAAAAATACATGACACATAAATAACAGATACAAGTTCAATCCATGAAAAATAAGGATTGAACTCATATGTGAAAAAATGAAGCCTGAATGAGTGTTATCACTAACAAAGTATTAACCCCTTATGCCCTGCGCCATTTATTTGCAATGCTGCCACTGCTAAGAAGTTGTACCTACAAGTTTGCTGGAATGGGAGAAACTTGATTCATGGCTATTTAATGTCTGAAATTCCACAATCACTTGTGATTTTGACATCCTCAAAGATGCACTTGTCCTTTGTTAACCCCTTAATGACCAGATCTATTTTTGGTTTTGCATTTTCATTTTTTGCTCCTCGTCTTCCCAGAGCCACAACTGTTATGATTGAGTCAACGTAGGAGGCAAAAACAGAAATGCTAGCTAAGTCCAGAAAACCAGAGAAGTTGGCAGCTATCGGATTGCAGACCCCTGAACCTATTAACACAACTAGCAGTAGCCGTGGGGGGTTCCTACGATGCCCTAGACCCCTCGATCACAGCCGGAGAAATAACTAGGCCTAAAGAAAGAAAGGGGAAAACTAAACTGCCCCAGAGCAGACCCCAAAGCAATAGGCAGCCCCCAACATATAATGACGGTGAAGCAAGGTGAAAACACTAACACAGACAGAAAGATAGACTGAGCAAAGACGGGGCCCAAACTACCTACATAGGAAAGGACAGGAAGGCTGCTGTCTGCAATCCGTGAAAAACCCTATGAAAATAAGAGCCAACAGACTGACAGTGAAAAAGGCACTGAAGACGCTAGGCTTCAAAAAAGCTATGTCAGTACTCAGGAATATTCTGAAGACAGAGCTACAGGTGAAAGGAGATTCAGCTCACCCCAGCAGGGAATGGCAGAATCCAGAAAAGCAAGGAAAACAAAAACTAAACACTAATGCAAACAGGCAAAGCAGAAAAACTTAGCTTAGAGGAGCAGGAATCAGACCGGTGTCCTAGAAGTCCACAGAGAAATCACCCGCAGGGCAGAAGGGCGTCGGCAGCCTTATATCCAGTCCGTGACACCACTCAGCCAGTCATCCTCATCAGGCTCAGGTGCCTGATAATCAGGCTCATTACCTTCCTTCACCAGAATAGGGAGTTCACCAGACCTCAGTGACAAAGGGGAAAATGAACTCACAACAGTACCTCCCCCTTGAGGAGGGGTCACCGAACCCTCAACCACGCCACCAGGGTGATCAGGGTGAGCCCGATGAAAGGCACGCACCAATCTTTTGGCATGAATATCAGAGGCAGAGACCCAGGAATTATCCTCCTGACCATAACCCTTCCACTTAACCAAATACTGGAGTCTCCGTCTAGCCACACGGGAATCCAGTATTTTCTCTACCTCATATTCCATGTTACCTTCAACCAATACAGGGTCTGGAGGTGCCACCCCAGGAACAACTGGTTCAACAAACCTCTTCAACAAGGACTTATGGAACACATTATGGATTTTAAATGTGACAGGAAGAGCCAAACGGAAAGAGACTGGATTAATAATCTCCAAAATCTTGTAAGGTCCAATAAATCTAGGCTTAAACTTAGGAGAAGCCACCTTCATAGCAATATTTTTTGATGATAACCACACCATATCACCAATCTTAAACTGGGGACCAATGGTCCTATGTCGATTGGAAAACCGCTGGGCCTTTTCCTGGGAGAGAGATAACTTATCCACCACTTGGTCCCAGATCTGGTGCATTCTCTCCACCACAGTGTCAACACCTGGGCAGGCAGAAGGCTCCACCTGCCCTGAAGAAAATCGAGGATGAAACCCAAAGTTACAAAAAAAAGGTGACATCAAAGTGGCAGAACTAGCTCTATTATTTAAAGCAAATTCGGCCAAGGGCAAAAATGAAACCCAATCATCCTGATCAGCGGAAATAAAACATCTCAAATACGACTCCAAGGTCTGGTTTGTTCTCTCTGTCTGCCCATTGGTCTGAGGGTGAAAAGCAGAGGAGAAGGACAACTGAATTCCCAGCTTGGAACAGAAAGTCCTCCAAAATCTAGACACAAACTGAACTCCTCTGTCAGATACAATGTTCTCAGGAATCCCGTGTAAGCGAACCACCTGTTGCAAAAACAGGAGCACCAACTCAGAGGAAGATGGCAACTTAGGGAGTGGTACAAGATGAACCATCTTAGAGAACCTATCACAAATCACCCAAATAACAGTCATTCTTTGAGAGACCGTCATATCAGAGATGAAATCCATTGAAATATGGGTCCATGGCCTCTTGGGGACAGGCAAAGGCATCAACAACCCACTAGAGCGAGAACAAGAGTTAGACTGGGAGCAAGTCCCACAGGACTGCACAAAATTCCTGACATCATGAGACAAGGCGGGCCACCAAAAAGAGCGACTCACCAGATCTCTAGTACCAAAAATACCTGGATGACCAGCCAATGCAGAGCAATGAACTTCAGACATCACTCTCTTCTTCCACTGGTCAGAAACATACAACTTTCCACTGGGACAACGCTCAGGTTTGTCCTTCAGGAACTCTTGCAGAGCAAGTCTCAAATCGGGCAAGATGGCAGAAAGAACTACCCCTTCGCCTAAGATGGTAGTAGGCTTGGTCACCACAGGAGAATCAGCAAAGAAACTCCTAGAGAGGGCGTCTGCCTTGACATTCTTAGTTCCAGGAAGAAAAGAGACCACAAAATCAAAACGTGTAAAAAACAAGGCCCATCTAGCCTGTCTAGGGTTCAAGCGTTTAGCCGACACTAGGTAAATCAAATTCTTGTGGTCAGTGAGGACCACAACTTGATGTTTAGCTCCCTCCAACCAATGTCTCCACTCCTCAAAGGCCCATTTCATGGCCAACAGTTCCCGATTCCCCACATCATAGTTACGTTCAGATGGAGAGAACTTTCGGGAAAAGAAAGCACAGGGATTCATTTTAGCTGTTACAGGATCCTTTTGGGACAAAACAGCTCCTGCACCAATCTCAGAATCATCCACCTCTACCTGGAACGGGAGTGAGACATCAGGTTGCCGCAAAATCGGGGCGGAGGTAAATCTTCGCTTCAGCTCCTGAAAGGAAGCAACAGCCTCCGGAGACCAATTCAACACATCAGCACCCTTCTTAGTCAGATCAGTCAATGGCTTGGCAATACTAGAAAATTTTGCTATAAATTTCCGATAAAAATTAGCAAAACCCAAAAACTTCTGGAGAGCCTTCAAAGAAGTGGGCTGAACCCAATCATAAATGGCCTGTACCTTGGCAGGGTCCATTTCAATAGTTGACGGAGACAAAATAAATCCCAAAAATGAAATCCTCTGTACTCCAAAAAGGCATTTTGATCCTTTGACATACAGGGAATTCTCCCTCAAGATCCGGAACACAGTCCGAATATGTTCCACATGAGAATCCCAATCCTTGGAGAAGATCAAAATATCATCCAGATAGATAATCAAAAATTTATCGACAAAGTCTCGAAAAATATCGTTCATGAAGCACTGGAAGACAGAAGGGGCATTAGTGAGCCCAAAAGGCATCACCAGGTACTCAAAATGTCCCTCCGGAGTATTAAACGCCGTCTTCCATTCATCCCCCTGCTTAATGCGGATAAGATTATACGCCCCCCTGAGGTCAAGCTTGGTAAACCAGCAAGCACCTCTAACTCTAGAGAATAGATCCGAAATCAGGGGTAACGGATACTGATATTTAATAGTAATTTTATTGAGGGCACGATAATCAATACAAGGCCTTAAAGAACCATCCTTTTTGGCCACAAAAAAAAACCCGGCACCTAAGGGTGAAGAGGATGGTCTAATATGACCCTTCTCCAACGCCTCCTTAATATAGGACCGCATAGCCTCGTGCTCGGGTACAGATAAATTGAAGAGCCGACCCTTGGGAAATTTACACCCCGGGCTTAGTTCAATTGCACAGTCATAACTCCTATGAGGAGGCAAGGACGCAGACTCATTCTCACTAAATACATCATAAAAGTCCACCAAATAGTCAGGAACATCATGCGACTGAGGAGAGGTGGAAAAAACCGGAGCCTCACTAAAGGTACACCGACAACCCCAACTCACCACAGACACAGATTTCCAATCCAAAACTGGATTATGAATTTGCAACCAGGGAAACCCCAGAACAACGGCATCATGCAGACCATGCAACACCAAAAATCTGCAATTTTCTTGATGGTCTGGGGCGACCCGCATGACCACCTGGGTCCAAAACTGAGGTTTATTTTTAGCCAAAGGAGTAGCATCAATCCCCCTCAAAGGGATAGGCATCTGCAGAGGTGTCATCGGAAATCCACAACGTTTAGCAAAATCCAAGTCCATTAGGTTTAGCGCTGCTCCCAAATCCACAAAAGCCTTGGCGGAAAATGTGGACAGGGAGCAGATCAGAGTAATTGCCAGAAGAAACTTAGGTTGAACACCACCAACAGAAAACG
This sequence comes from Dendrobates tinctorius, assembly GCF_039654945.1. Taxonomy (NCBI): domain Eukaryota; kingdom Metazoa; phylum Chordata; class Amphibia; order Anura; family Dendrobatidae; genus Dendrobates; species Dendrobates tinctorius. The sequence goes on from NW_027361737.1 coordinate 16,885,619, forward strand.
TGTGTGCAAAGCGTTTCTCTCGTTTAGGACAAACAGAAATAATATGCGAGGCATCTCCACAGAAAAAACACAGCTTATTACGCCTTCTGAACTCCTGACGTTGGGCCTTAGACAAAACTCTGTCACATTGCATAGGTTCAGACGTCTGTTCAACCGGTGGCAACACCTCTCGTGCAATCCTGCATTCACGTAAACGCCGATCAACCTGAATGGCTAAAGACATAGAATCGTCCAGACCAGAGGGAACAGGAAATCCCACCATAGTATCTTTTACGGCTTCTGACAAACCCTTCCGAAAGAGAGCAGCCAAGGCATTATCATTCCAGGTAGTAAGGACCGCCCACTTTCGGAACTTTTGACAGTACAACTCTGCAAAATCTCGACCCTGGTTCAATGCCAACAGGGTCTTTTCAGCCTGATCAATAGCATTAGGTTCGTCATACAACAACCCCAAAGCTTGAAAGAATGCATTCACATTAGTCAGAATAGGATCATCTGGTTTCAAAGAAAACGCCCAATCCTGGGGATCGCCACACAGCAAAGAGATGACAATTTTAACCTGCTGCGCGGAGCTCCCTGACGAGTTAGGCTTTAAGGCAAAAAATAATTTACAATTATTTTTGAAACTCAAAAATTTAGATCGATCCCCAAAAAATACATCAGGTGTAGGGATCTTTGGTTCAACAGCATGCGAACGAGCAAGGTAGGCGGAAATTCCCCGCACTTCCGCAGCGAGCTGCTCCACACGATCAGACAATTGCTTTATCTCCATTGGGAGAAAAAAAAATTCTCCCTACGGCCTCAGAGATATAGAGGAAAGAATATACAAACACCTTTTTTTTTTTTTTTTTAAACACAATTCTTTCCTGCTATAGAGTACCCTAGGTTCTGCGGTATGGCGGGTGATTCTGTTATGATTGAGTCACCGTAGGAGGCAAAAACAGAAATGCTAGCTAAGTCCAGAAAACCAGAGAAGTTGGCAGCTATCGGATTGCAGACCCCTGAACCTATCAACACAACTAGCAGTAGCCGTGGGGGGTTCCTACGATGCCCTAGACCCCTCGATCACAGCCGGAGAAATAACTAGGCCTAAAGAAAGAAAGGGGAAAACTAAACTGCCCCAGAGCAGACCCCAAAGCAATAGGCAGCCCCCAACATATAATGACGGTGAAGCAAGATGAAAACACTAACACAGACAGAAAGATAGACTGAGCAAAGACGGGGCCCAAACTACCTACATAGGAAAGGACAGGAAGGCTGCTGTCTGCAATCCGTGAAAAACCCTATGAAAATAAGAGCCAACAGACTGACAGTGAAAAAGGCCCTGAAGACGCTAGGCTTCAAAAAAGCTATGTATTCTGAAGACAGAGCTACAGGCAAAAGGAGATTCAGCTCACCCCAGCAGGGAATGGCAGAATCCAGAAAAGCAAGGAAAACAAAAACTAAACACTAATGCAAACAGGCAAAGCAGAAAAACTTAGCTTAGAGGAGCAGGAATCAGACTGGTGTCCTAGAAGTCCACAGAGAAATCACCCGCAGGGCAAAAGGGCGTCGGCAGCCTTATATCCAGTCCGTGACTCCACTCAGCCAGTCATCCTCATCAGGCTCAGGTGCCTGATAATCAGGCTCATTACCTTCCTTCACCAGAATAGGGAGTTCACCAGACCTCAGTGACGAAGGGGAAAATGAACTCACAACACACAACTTTTTTATTTTTTGGTCAAAAAGGCCATGTGAGGGCTGGTTTTTTTTGTGGGACGAGTTGTACTTTTGAATGTCACTGTTGGTTTTACTATGTCATGTACTCAAAAACAGGAAAAAATTTACGGTGCGGTGAAATTGCAAAAAAGTAGAACCCCACAGTTGTTTTTTGGTTGTTTTTTTTTACCATGTTCACTAAATGCTAAAACTGACCTGCCATTATGATTCTCCAGGTCATTACAAGTTCATAGACACCACACATGTCTAGGTTCCTTTTTTTTAAGTGCCATTTTCTGATACCCGTAGCATCTCCATTTTTCATTATCTCATGTTGGGTGAGGGCTTATTTTTTGTGCTCCAAGCTGACGTTTTTAATGATACCATTTTGGTGCAGAAACAAACTTTTGATCGCTCTTTATTGCATTTTAATGCAATGTTGCAGCGACCAAAAAACATAATTCTGGTGTTTTGACTTTTTTCTCGCTACGCCGTTTAGCGATTGGGTTAATTCTTTTTTTATATTCATAGATCGGAAGATTCTGAATGCAGCGATACCAAATATATGTGGTTGATTTTTTGTATTGTTTTATTTTGAATGGCGCAAAAGGGGGGTGATTTGAACTTTTATATATTTTTATTTTTTTAATATTTTAAAAACTTTTTTTTTTTTACTTTTGGCATGCTTCAGTAGTTTCCCTGGGAGACTAGAAGCTGCCATAATCCGATCGGGTCTGCTGCATACAGTCGATGATCAGATTGCCTGTATGTAGCAGAATTGCTCACTTAAATTCCTATTTTGCATCTGTTTTCTCTCAGAAAGGAAATGTAACATCAACTGTTCTTCACTGTCCTATTAAGGGAATAGAAGAATCCAGGATATCTATAAACAGAAAGATAGTGAGGAAACACTTAGCTAACCTAAATGAATTCAAGTCTCCAGGTCCAGATGAATTACACCCCAGAGTACTGAAGGAGATAGCAGAAGAAATTTTTGTACCCCTCTCCATAATCTTTGAAAATTCTTGGAGACCAGGAGAAGTCCCAGAAGACTGGAGGAGAGCAAATGTTGTTCCTATCTTCAAAAAGGGGAAGAAGGTGGACCCAGGCAACTATAGGCCGGTGAGTCTGACTTCTATACCAGGAAAGATCTTTGAACAAATTATTAAACAACATGTATGTCAGTGCCTGGATAAGAATGAAGTGATTAAACAGAGTCAGCATGGGTTTGTAACTAATAAGTCATGTCAGACAAACTTAATTTCCTTCTATGACGGAATCACTGATTGGGTGGATCAAGGAAATGCTGTAGATATAGTATATCTTGACTTCAGCAAAGCATTTGACAAAGTATCTCATACAATCCTTATTGAAAAAATGACTAAGTATGGAATGGACAAGACAACTGTTAGGTGGATTCATAACTGGCTTAGTGATCGGACCCAAAGAGTGGTCATAAATGGCTGCACATCCAGTTGGAAGAAAGTCTCAAGTAGGGTACCACAGGGCTCTGTCCTGGGCCCTGTATTGTTCAACATCTTTATCAACGATTTAGATGAAGGAATTGAGGGTAAACTGATTAAATTTGCTGATGACACAAAGCTAGGAGGGATAGCTAATACTAGAGAAAAGAGAGAGAGGATTCAAAAAGATATAAATAAACTGGAGAAGTGGGCAGCAACTAACAGAATGGTTTTTAACAGGGAAAAATGCAAAGTATTACATCTGGGCAATAAAAATGAAAAAAGCATATACAGAATGGGAGGAATAGGGCTAAGTAACAGCACATGTGAAAAAGACTTGGGTATACTAATAGATCACAGACTGAATATGAGTCAACAGTGTGATGCAGCAGCAAAAAAGGCAAATGCAATTCTAGGATGTATTAACAGAAGCATACAGTCTAGATCACGTGAAGTCATTATTTCCCTCTACCCCTCTTTGGTCAGACCTCATCTGGAATATTGTGTCCAGTTTTGGGCACCACATTTTAAAAAAGACATCAACAAACTGGAGCAAGTTCAGAAAAGAGCAACCAGAATGGTGACCGGTCTGAAAACCCTGTCTTATGAGGAAAGGTTGCAGGATTTGGGATTGTTTAGTTTGCAAAAGAGAAGACTGAGAGGAGAGTTAATAGCTGTCTACAAATATCTAAAGGGCTGTCACATTGTAGAAGGATCAACTTTATTCTCATTTGCACAAGGAAAGACTAGAAGCAATGGGATGAAACTGAATGGGAGGAGGCACAGATTAGATATTAGAAAAAAACTTTTTGACAGTTAGAGTGATCAATGAGTGGAACAAACTGCCATGAGAAGTGGTGAGTTCTCCTTCAATGGAAGGCTTCAAACAGAGGCTGGACAGACATCTGACTGGGATGATTTAGCGAATACTGCTTTGAGCAGGGGGTTGGACAAGATGGCCCAGGAGGTCCCTTCCAACTCTACGATTCTACAATTCTATGATTCTATTCTATGCTATGAGCGCCGACCACTGGGCGGCGCTCATAGTAATCCGACAGTGATAACTATAGAGGTCTGCTGGATTGTCTCTCCACTTGCTACCGCACCAGGGTAAGAGGGAAGAGTAGGGCATAGTGCCAGAATTGCATTTCTGGGGTGGATGAGGCCTGGTGTTTTTAGTCTAGTAGGGAGCCAATTTCCATGGCCCCTTACCAGCCTGATAATATCAGCCTGCAGCTCGTCTTATTAGTCTTTGCTGGTTAAACAATGGCTCTGTAATAATTGCCCTGTAACAATGGTCAACGTTCTTCCCGCTAGGCCTCAAGTCCTCCTGATAAAGTCTACCAAAGCAGGTCGGACCTCCTTTGCTTCAATTGAAAAATAATTGAAATGCTAAAATCATGTTATTTTGGTAGCCGCAACATTGCAATAAAATGCATAACAGGAGACATTGCTTATACCCCAAAATGGTATCAATAAAAATATCAGCTCAAGCAGCATAAAATAAGCCATCACCTAGCCCCAGATCAAGAAAATTGAGAACGTTTCAGGTGTTGGAAAATGACGACAAAAGCCAAATCTGTTTCTTACAAATTTCAGATTTTTTTTCACCACTTAAATAAAAAACCTATACATGTTTGGTATCTTTGAACTCTTACTGACCTGGGGAATCATATTACCAGGTCAGTTTTGGCATTTAGTGAACATGGTAAATAAAAAACCTAAAAAACTTTTTATGCACTTTTTGTGCAATTTCACTTGTAGTTTTCTCATTTCACTGTTTACAGATCTGATTAATTTTATATTTTGATATATTGTACATTTCTGATTGTAGCGTTGTGTATTTTTTATTATTTTTTGCTTAATTTTCAATGGGGCAAAAAGGGGATGATTTGAACTTGTGTTTTTTTATATTTTTTATTGTTTTTTTTAAACTTTTTTACTGGCTTCAATTGTGCCCTTATGAGACTTGAAGCTGTGAGCATCTAATTGCCTGGGCTGCAAATAGTAAGGCTTTAGCCTTGTTATGTGTTGCAGAAAGCACAAGCCGGTGTTCATAGGAGATTCACATTGACAGGTACGGGGGTCTTCTACAGACCGCTGGCTGTCATAACAGGCCATTGGCGCCCCATGTTCACGTCATGAGGTGCAGCTGGGCTAGACTTGTGACGTGTTTCTGCAGGACACATGTTAAATGCCACTTTAAGTGATTGATAGCAGCACTTAACTGGTTAACATCTAGGGCAGTTAGGAGCTGATGTTCGTATGTGCCTCTAAAAGCTGATCAGCGCCCCGTGACATCATCACGAGTGCATGATTGTTGACATGATGACCGGGGGTCTTCATGATAACCCCCGGGTCACCAAGCTACAAAAGCTCATCATACAACACCACTATCCTAGCCTAAGTCCAAACAAAAGTATTAGTTGAATCTCGATCATTTTCCAAACTTTAGCCATATTTAGCTGATTTTGAGAAAAATGCTTGGGAATCCGAACACGGATCTGTATGTGCAAGGTTCGTGCCAAATTTGAGATTGGTGAACGTTTTCAGAACAAGTTCGCTCATCTCTCACCCACAAAGCCCTCCATGGCTCAGCACCACCCAACATCTCCTCCCTTGTTTCAGCATACCACCCTACCCGCGCCCTCCGTTCTGCTGATGACCTGAGGTTAGCATCCTCAATAGTCAGAACCTCCCACTCCCGTCTCCAAGACTTTACACGTGCCGCGCCAATTCTTTGGAATGCACTTCCCAGGTCAATACGATTAGTCCCCAATCCCCACAATTTTAAGCGTGCCCTGAAAACTCATTTATTCAGACTGGCCTACCGCCTCAACACATTAACCTAATCTATCCCTATGTGGCACAGCCAAAAGTTTTACCATAACCAGGTTCCCCGCATCATGTTCCCACATGCTTTATGCATCCATTAGCCCTCTGTGTCTGTACTGTTACACACTTAACATTATGGCTGGTCCATACAATCAGGGCAACTGTTACTACCTACCTTTCGTGTCTACCTCTTTCCTCATAGACTGTAAGCTTGCGTGCAGGGCCCTCATTCTGCTTAGTAATTGTTATAATCTATGTGATTATTGTTATGCTGTAATGTCTATTGTCTGTACAAATCCCCTCTGAAATGTAAAGTGCTGCGGAATATGTCGGCGCTATAAAAATAAAATTTATTATTATTATTATCTCTAATTATGGGCTATTAAATATTACTTTTTTTTCACTTTTTTTCCAGAATTAATGTACTGCCTCCATTTTTTCTTTGATCGATAGATACTATTTATATACTAATGATACAAGTATACTTAGTACACTTTGACCCGGTCTAAAAAAAACACAATGTCCCTTTTCAATATTTCCAACACTTTCTTGTTTTGATATGTAACACAATATCCATGAGGAGCTGCATTTGTGAACTTTGTGCAGTTTATCTGGGGTTTGCCCTCAACAGCAAAGTAATCTAAAAGGGCAATAACACTTCAAATGAATAGAGACAATCGCCTCATTCCTTTGTAATCTCCTCTAATTGAAGTGACCTTGTATGAGGTCTGGTTACACAGACTTTTTTTTTTTTTTTTACCTTTCTTAAATTCTGTAATCAACATTCTATTTCTGTAACAACCTGCAGAAGCTTTTGTACTGACCTAACTTAGGACAAACTCCTTCTATATAATGCTGTTATCTATGGTGCATCTGTAAAATGTACAGTCATATGTTAAAGTTTGGGCACCCCTATTAATGTTAACCTTTTTTCTTTATAACAATTTTGGTTTTTGCAACAGCTATTTCAGTTTCATATATCTAATAACTGATGGACTCAGTTATATTTCTGGATTCAAATGAGGTTTATTGTACTAACAGAAAATGTGCAATCTGCATTTAAACAAAATTTGACCGGTACAAAAGTATGGGCACCTCAACATAAAAGTGACATTAATATTTCGTAGATCCTCCTTTTGCAAAAATAACAGCCTCTAGTTGCTTCCTGTAGCTATTAATGAGTTCCTGGATCCTGGATGAAGGTATTTGTGACCATTCTTGTTTACAAAACAATTCCAGTTCAGTTAAGTTTGATGGTCGCCGAGCATGGACAGCCCGCTTCAAATCATCCCACAGATGTTCAATGATATTCAAGACTGGGGACTGGGATGGCCATTCCAGAACATTGCAATTGTTCCTCTGCATGAATGCCTGAGTAGATTTGGAGCGGTGATTTGGATCATTGTCTTGCTGAAATATCCATCCCCGGCGTAACTTCAACTTCGTCACTGATTCTTGCACATTATTGTCAAGAATCTGCTGATACTGCGTTGAATCCATGCGACCCTCAACTTTAACAAGATTCCCGGTGCCGGCATTGGCCACACAGCCCCAAAGCATGATGGAACCTCCACCAAATTTTACTGTGTGTAGCAAGTGTTTTTCTTGGAATGCTGTGTTTTTTAGCCTCCATGCATAACACCTTTTTGTATGACCAAACAACTCAATCTTTGTTTCATCAGTCCACAGGACCTTCTTCCAAAATGTAACTGGCTTGTCCAAATGTGCTTTTGCATACCTCAGGTGACTCTGTTTGTGGCGTGCTTGCAGAAACGGCTTCTTTCGCATCACTCTCCCATACAGCTTCTCCTTGTGCAAAGTGCGCTGTATTGTTGACCGATGCACAGTGACACCATCTGCAGCAAGATGATGCTGCAGGTCTTTGGAGGTGGTCTGTGGATTGTCCTTGACTGTTCTCACCATTCTTCTTCTCTGCCTTTCTGATATTTTTCTTGGCCGGCCACTTCTGGGCTTAACAAGAACTGTACCTGTGTTCTTCCATTTCCTTACTATGTTCCTCACAGTGGAAACTGACAGGTTAAATCTCTGAGACAACTTTTTGTATCCTTCCCCTGAAAAGCTATGTTGAATAATCTTTGTTTTCAGATCATTTGAGAGTTGTTTTGAGGAGCCCATGATGCCACTCTTCATAGGAGAATCAAATAGGAGAACTACTTGCAAGTGGCCACCTTAAATACATTTTCTCATGATTTGATACACCTGACTATGAAGTTCAAAGCTCAATGAGGTTACAAAACCAATTTAGTGCTTCAGGAAGTCAGTAAAAAGTAGTTAGGAGTGTTCAAATCAAGAAAATGATAAGGGTGCCCATACTTTTGCACCGGTCAAATTTTGTTTAAATGCAGATTGCACATTTTCTGTTAGTACAATAAAGCTCATTTGAATCCAGAAATATAACGGAGTCCATCAGTTATTAGATATATGAAACTGAAATAGCTGCTGCAAAAACCAAAATTGTTATAAAGAAAGAAGGTTAACATTAATAGGGGTGCCCAAACTTTAACATATGACTGTATATAAATCACAACCAAAACTATTCTTTATGATATGTTTACATGTGCTATATCTACATTCCTATGAATTCTTTATTGTTATTTAAACCAGTTTTTACATTTAACATTTTTTCTCACTTTGAGCTGCTGTTCAAAAAGTTTTCTTCCAATCTTGTATGCAAATTGCCTCTTCAGAGAGAATGAGGACTTGAACTCTATAGCGCCACCTACTGGTAATAGCGATCCTACAAGTCAAAATCAACCCTTTATCGAGTCTTGCAATATAACTTAGGATAAAAGCCAAATCAGAATCTCAATTTGCAGACAGTGCTTCGGGCTATTGGCCTTCGTCAGTGCAAAGTATGAGAACTGATTTGGCTATAGAGTTCAAGTCCTCTATCTCTCTGAAATGGCAATTTGCATATTAAATTTCCCAGAGGAGCATTGCACGGCAAATAAGCCTCCTTACCTTCACAAGCCCAAGCTGGTATGTCACTCTCCACAAGGAGAAACCTTACCCCTTAGACCTCAGTCAAGAGCCTCTCACCTAGTCAAATCAGTTCTCATACTTTGCACTGACAAGAGTCAATAGCTCGAAACACAATGTCTGCAAATTGAGATTCTGATTTGGCTTTTATCCTAAGTCATATTACAAGACTCGTTAAAGGGTTGATTGTGACTTGTAGGAGCGCTACTACCAACAGGTGGGGCTATAGAGTTCAAGTCCTCTTTTTCTTTGAAGAGGCAATTTGCATATTAAATTTCCCAGAGGAGCACTGCACGGCAAATAAGCCTCCTTACCTTGACAAGCCTGAGCTGGTATGTCACTCTCCACAAGGAGAAACCTTACTCCTTCCAATCTTGGACATTTATACCATTTTCTCAATATATGGCACAAATATCTTTGAGCTAGAGAAACTTTAGTGAAGAGTTTGGCAGTGGGTGCAACTAGGTCCAGATTGAATATAATGGTGGCCATGGATGTTGGTGGCGCTCTTTTCTATTTTATGGAGGAGCGGCATAGCAAGTCCCCCACCTATTAAACATTAATTGCACATTTTACACCTCATTCACACATCAGTTTTTTGAATTCAGGTGCTATCTGTGTTTTTCACGGATAGCACTACCATCTACAGTGGCTTGCAATAGTATTCACACCTTGACTTTTTACCCATTTAGTTTCATTACAACATGTGAAAAAATATTTTTGTAATCAGATTCATGTGTGATGCATCAGCGCTAAATAGTCTAAGTTGATGAAGAGAGAAAAATCTAGTAATAATTTAAATTTATGAGATTATATAACTAAAAATTGACATGTGCATATGTATTCACCCCTTTTGCGATGAAGCCCCTTAAAATTTCTTGTGCTAACAATTACGTTCATAAGACATAAGCTTTGTGAAAGGAAATCTACCTGTGTGCAATCAAGGTGTCGTCATATGGTCTTTCAGTATATACACTTTACCTTTTCTGAAAGACCACAGAGACTACAACCCCATTAAGCAAGAGGCATCACTAACCAACAACACCATGAAGACCAAGAAGATCTCCAAAAAAGTCAGGGACAAAGTTTTTGAGAAGTAAAAGTCAGGGATGGGTTATAAAATAAAATCCCAATCTCTCATAATCCCCCAGAACACCATGAAATTTATTATCATCAAATGAAAAGAACATGGTACCACAACAAACCTGCCAAGAGAGAGAGAGAGAGACACCAACCAAAACTCTCAACCCAGGCAAGGAGGACATTAATCAGAGAGCCAACACAGAGACCAAAGGTAACCCTGATGGAGCTGCAGCGCTCCCAAGCAGAGACTGGAGTATCTGTTCATACAACCACAATAAGACTTACACTCCATAGAGGTGACCTTTCTGGAAGATTGGGCAGAAAAAAGCCTTTACTTACACGCAAACATTATAAGGTTCGTTTTGAGTTTGCCAAAAGACATGTGGGAGACTCCGCAAATGTATGGAGGAAGGTGCTGTTGTCAGATGAGACCAAAATTGAACTTTTTGACCACCGAAATAAACCCTATGTCTGACGCCAAGCCAACACAGCTCATCACGCAAAGAACACCATCTCTACATTGAAACATGGTAGTGACAGTATCATGCTGTGGGGATTTTTTCGGCAGCAGGGCAAGGGAAAATGGTTTTGAGTCGAGGGGAAGGTGAATGGTACGTAATATAGGGATATTCTTGAGCAAAACATGTTTCCATCTGTCATTGATTTGAGACTGGGACAGAGGTTCATTTTCCAACAAGACAATGACCCAAGGCATACTGCTAAAGCAACTCAAGTGGTTTAAGGGGAAACATGTAAATGTTTTTGAGTAGCCTAGTCAAAGCCCAGAGCTTGAGCCAATTGAAAATCTTTAGACAGATTTAAAGAGTGCTGTTCACCAGAGGAAACCATCTAACTGGAAGGAGCTGGCGCAGTTTTGCCTTGATGATGGAAAAATGTGGAAAGCTGAAACTTATCCAAAGCTACTTGCAGCTGTAAATGCCACAAAAGGAGGCTCTACAAAGCACTTACTTTAGGGAGGTGAATAGTTATGCACACTGAAGCTGTCAGCTATCTTGGCCAATTTCTTGTGTGCTTGTTGTAGCCATCTTCTTTACATGAACTGATCCAAACCCTCAAAAAACTGTAAAAATCTAGGTTGTGAGGTAGCAAAATACATAAAATTCCAAGATGGGTGAATATTTTCGCAAGCCACTGTATAATAATATATAATATATATTTATTTCTAGATGGTGAAATAAGTATTAAATACTTCACCAATTTTCAAAGCAAATATATTTCTAAAGGTGCTATTGACATCTCACCAGGTGTCTGCATCAACAACCCATCCAATCCACACAGGCACAGAAATCAAACCATACATGTCCATAAATTAAGTTAGAGAAAAAGTTCAAAAAAAGGACATTAGGGAAAACCATGTTAGGTGCAAAATGCCATGGCAAATCATGAAATCAGCTAAGATCTATCAGTAATTAGAAAGCAATCCTGCCACTTAGTGAAAAATAATATCAGCTGGTTCAACTGATGCCTATAAAAAGTTGCCTCATTACCAAGGTGCCACCCAAGAAACATCTCATGATGGGTAAAACCAGTGAGCTGTTTCAAGACCTACACAACCTTATTATTGCTGTATAATAATATTGGTAGCCTATTTGACTGTTTATATGTCTACGATTATTTGAATACCGAATGGTCTGTGCAAAATCATGGAGAAATGTCTGATGTTGATCTGAGTGTTGGATCAATATCGGTAACTCAAGTCTGTGGGTCAATGAAAAACTTAAACAGCACTTGGATACCATCCGTCTGTTTTTTGTGGACTGATAGATAGGAAAAGCTAAAGAAACTTTTTTGTTCTATAACAGAAAAATTGTTGGAAATCTGCCCAAAATCTGATTAAAATCACTAATGAGACTTGGTCTGTTTTACTCGTGCGTGAAGAAAACTGAAATTTAAATGAGGCCTTATAAAAAAAAATCTGTCCATGGACATTAGAAATTTGTCAGTTGGAACTCCTGTTTTTCATATAGCACCACTGTATTCAGTGTTCATAGACTTTAGCAAAATAAGGAAGGCTGAAACCCAACCATGACTGAACAAGACATGTGAGTTGAAATGTTAAGATTGAGCCAAGAAATATTTGAAGATAAATAGTTCTAAGATTTTATGAGCTGATGAGATGAGAGTGACTTTTGATAGGTAAGGTGCAGAAGGCGGTGGTCATGATTGAGGGGCTGTGTTCCCACACCCTGGCATCCCACAAATAAATCATGTCCCAGTGTACCATCTCGTGTAGGGGCCATCAGACTGACTTGCCGGCCTTAGGTCTGCACTGTCTTCAGTTCTGCAGCATCAGCGTCACACAACTCAGGAGACACCCAGTTCGTTTCAACATTTAACTGTTTACTTGACAGTTGCAGTACATCAGATTGTATTATGCGGTATCGGGCACAGCACCCTCCATTTCTTGTTTAATTAACACAGTGCATTTCACTCTTCATGTTAGTTTCCACCTGTATTATCCCAGCTGTAACAGTTCCAGTCAGACCCAAAGATTTTCCATCAGGCCCCGCAGTATTGTCGAGATACATAACCTTTCCTTCACGAAGGGAGTCAGTGCCCTGCAAAGCCACTGACTTGAGCCATAGGCTCCTAGTGTTGTAGGACTATCCACAGGGAGTTTAGTAAGGCCTCATACTGCCCAGCAAAACTTGTACTTGCTCCTGCTAGCAACCCACTGTATCTTGAACTCATCCTAGCAACTGTTACCGATGAACTTTCCTCACTACCTAACTAAACCAGGAAGTGGTTGCCTTTTACTGACCCTAATCCTTCCTACTTTGGGCTGGGTCAATCATTTTAACCGTATGCTAACCTGTGTAATATACTTCCTATATCTAGTATACCCACAACTGAATCATTCCCCTTAATTCCTATGCCCTGTGCTATGCCTTATACTCTAAACCTAACCCAAAGATTTCCCTATATACCTTAGATTGTTCACATTATTGTCACGACCCAACAGAGGTCGGTCCAGCGAGCGGCACAACATACACTCAACGGGATGGTAAAGGGAAAAGGAAGGCCTTAACAATAGGAAAAAAGGGATGGGACACCTCCTGAGCTCCAACCTGAGTCTGTCCCTGCACCCCCCTAATGCCCTAAGCGGGTCCTTCCCCCTACCACTGTCATGTACCTCATCCCTAACTGTCACCTCACAATGCCCTGGCAAGTACAAGGGCAGCAAGGGCGCTAGCTTTACCACTGCAGATAGTACAAACTCAGGGGATAGTGACAAGCACGAGACAGACAAGATAAATACACAAAACATAGCTCCAGACTCTGCTGCCAAGCCCCACACTGCAGAGGATATGGAAACAGGACTCCAAAATCCGTAGAAGAAGCAGATTCAGTGCTGACACCAGAGAGCTGCAACTGCAAGGCTGGTCTACATAGAATAACTCTATCACCAACAGTCAGCTGATGTGTCAGGTGACTATTTAAAGGATGGTGGGAGTAGTCACTACCCACATCAACTGACCAGCAACACTGCAGCTGCCAGCAAGGAAAATTAACATTATCCTTTGCTGGCCTGAAAGGAAAAAAAACTACATTTAAATAATAGTGGAACCAGAGCTGCCACAAATCCAAACTTGAATTGTGACTATTACACATTACAGTAACTGTATCACTTAGTGCTTATAAAACTCTATGCAGATTCACAAATCACAGTACTCATGAAATATAATAAAACCACGTCACACAAGATATTTAAATACACTCCTTGCAGATGTTTTATTTAGGGGGAGAGGCATATTACGTCTCCTGTTACACCCTTACAGACGGACTAGGTGAAATAGGTCTGTTGCTGGATCAGTAACATACACACACCTTCACTTTGACTCAAATGCCACAAAGGTGGAGGAGGGGTACTACCATAGGCTGAAATTATTACAAATTAGATAGTTGGACCTTTCGGGTTGAAAATGTGCTTAAAATTACCTCCAAATCCAATCGATAGAAGACATTTTCTTCAAGCGGTGGTACAGGAAAAATCTGCATCTTTCAGTAAAGCCATAATTTTTATACAAGACACTGCTCCGTTGTATTTTGGGTTATTGTTTTCACTTGATCAGATGAAAGTAAAATGAGAAGGAAAACTTTACGTTTATTTAGTTGCATAATAATTCTGCACGGTAAGAGTTGCCCAATAATTCTCGACACAGAGATATTCTCCTAAGAAGGACAAAACCTCAGTTGTACTTTCTTAAATATTCATTTTTCAGGTTTATAAAATTTTTGGATTGACCAACAGCACTGGAGTTCAATGAAAAAAAAAAATCATCAAGAATAATAATTGGGCATGTATTGTATGTTATCAGGATTTCATTCAACGTGGCTGACTGCGATCAAACCAGTCTGTGTCCAGTCAGCCATCTCTAATTATCAATTGAAATTAGTCAATTAATGAACAGAGCAGAGAACACTTAGTTATTAATTTATGGCAAATATACAATAATAGGAAAGACATGGAAAAGGGCAACTACTGTATATATTTTTTAGAGTGGCATCTGCCATCTGTGTGCAAGTTATGAAGAACCCAGTTGCAAACTGAAATTATGACAATATTTAATGTGCAACTCAATTTATACAGTAAAGCCCCCGTTACACATAGCGATATCGCTGTAACGCCACCGATTTTGTGACATAGCAGCGATATTGCTATGTCTGATACTTACCTCCGACAGCTCCCCCACTGGTTATCGCTGGTCGCGCGAGAACGTCCTGGATCATTTCTCGTTGGGTGCTTCCTGCTGGTCTTCATGTGGCGCCGACCAGCGACGTGTGGATGCGGGCAGGAGGATGTCAGGATCGCCGCGTCTGACAGGTAAGTAGCGACCCCCAGCCCCTGCTATGTCGCTGGTGAGATCTGCCTGTGTGGCAGCTCGCTAGCGACCACTTAGCGATGCACCAGCGATCCATATCGTTGTCGGGATCGCTGGTGCATCGCTAAGTGTAACGGTACCCTAACTGTACTCCAAGCTCTGCTAAAGTACATTCCCGGAGATTAGCATTTGTCATTTTTATTGTTCTGTTATTTTTGTTGGTTTTTTTTTGCATGTAACTGGAATCCCACATCTCCCAAATTAAACCTAAGGAATTAATAGGAAGTTTACCACACAAATTCTGCGTACAGTTAAATTTATTCCCAAAAAAGCAACTTATTTCTCAAAGCGTATAGCCTTGAGCCAACCTTAAAAATTAGCTTCCCCACCTTCCAACAATTTTATCCTGCTTGTGTCATGAGCTAGAATATTACCGGAAGAGTTGCACACTTTAATATCTCTTGACCCCCATTACTGCCCTTTGCCTTTAGCTAAAGGCTGTAATTATGACTTGCAGTAGCAGACATGGACATGATTAGTTAAATTGGGTTAAGAATCTCCCAACAATCAACATTCAGGGAATTTCAGACAATGAAATTTTGCATTTTTGTAAATATTTTACATCATTTTGATAACAGTTTGATATAAAATAAGCTATCTGTGATTTTTTTTCTTATTTTTATAGCATATCAGAAAACAAAAAACAGTTTGTTGAAAATGTATTTTTACTGTGAACAAAACATTTTCATCACAATATTTCTATAACAGTCAAAGGAATCAAAAAGGAGATAATGGCATGGCACTTAATTAAAAGATATACTTAACCCCTTCATGACCGGAGGTATTTTCGTTTTTGCGTTTTCATTTTTTTGCTCCCCTTCTTCAAAGAGCCATAACTTTTTTATTTTTCTGTCAAAATGGCCATGTGAAAGCTTGTTTTTCGCGGGACAAGTTTTAGTTTTCAACAACACCATTGGTTTACTTTTAATGTATCGCGTACTGGAAAACGGGGAAAAAATCCAAGTGCGTTGAAATTGCAAAAAAAAGTGCAACTCCACACTTGTTTTATTTATTTTTTTTACCATGTTCGCTACATGCTAAAACTGACCTGCTATTATGATTCTCTAGGTCATTACAAGTTCAAAGACACCAAACATGTCTTGGTTCCTTTTTAAGTGATGAAAAAAAAATACAAACTTTGATCATACCACATCTCCTGGGCAGAGGAAGAAGCAAAAGAGTGTACAGGAATTACAGCAGTGGATTGTAAATTATTCTTCCTTTGAGTTAAAACAATGTTTAACCCCTTCCTGACATGAGACGTACTATCCCGTCCATGGGACCCGAGCCCATATGCCCATGGACGGGATAGTACATCTAGCGCGATCAGCGGCGCCCACGTGGTGAGCGCCGCTGATCGCGGGCGGGTGTCAGCTGATTATCACAGCTGACACCCGGCACAATGTGTCAGGGGCGGTCACGGACCGCCCCGACACGTTAACCCCTTGCACACCGCGATCAAACATGATCGCGGTGTACCGGGGGTTAAAGGGAAGCATCGGCAGGGAGGGGGCTCCCTCCGTGCTTCCCTGAGCCCCCCACGGCAGCGCAATGTGCAGCGCTGCTGCGGGGGGCTCCTTTCCTCCAGGCCCCCGAGTCCAAGATGGCGACGGGGGCCTTCGGGTGCCTGAGGAAGCTGGCTTCCTCAGTGCCTGCAAAGCGCAGGCATGAGGAAGCCTTCTGCAGTGCCTGTGTCAGATCGCTGATCTGTCACAGTGATCTGTGATGTGACAGATCAGCGATCTGTCACAGGACAGTGATGTCCCACCTGGGACTATTTAATAAAGTAAAAAAAAAAATAAAAAAAAGTGTTAAAATAATTAAAAAAAAATCGCCAAATAAATTAGAAAAAAAAAAAAAATATTCCCCCAATAAATCCATTTTTTGGAAATAATAAAAAAAAAACAATAAAAGTACACATATTAGGTATCGCCGCGTCCGTAATGACCCGCCCTATAAAACTGTCCCATTAGTTATCCCCTTTAGCGAACCCCTTAAAAAATAAAAATAAAAAACGAAGCAAAAAATAATGATTTATTATCATACCGCCAAACAAAAAGTGTAATAACGCGCGATCAAAAAGACGCGTATAAATATCCATGGTACCGCTGAAAACGACATCTTGTCCCGCAAAAAACGAGCCGCCACACAGCATCATCAGCAAAAAAATACAAAAGTTATAGCTCGCAGAATAAAGCGATGCAAAAATAATTATTTTTTATATAAAATAGTTTTCATTGCATAAAACCGACAAAAACATAAAAAAAGACATAAATGAGGTATCGCTGTAACCGTACTGACCCGAAGAATAAAACCGCTTTATCAATTTTACCACATGTGGAACGGTGTAAACGCACCCCCCCAAAAGAAATTCATGAAACGCTGGTTTTTGTTCATTCTGTGTCTCAAAAATAGGAATAAAAAGCGATCAAAAAATGTCACGTGCCCGAAAATGGTACCAATAAAAACGTCAACTCGTCCTGCAAAAAATAAGACCTCACATGACTCGGTGGGTCAAAATACGGAAAAATTATAGCTCTCAATATGTGGTGATGCAAAAACTATTTTTACAATAAAAAGCGTCTTTTAGCGTGCGACAGCTGCCAAATATAAAAACCGCCATAAATAGTAAATCAAACCCCCCGTCATCACCCCCTTAGTTAGGGAAAAATAATAAAATTAAAAAAAAAGTATTTATCTCCATTTTCCCGTTAGGGTTAGGGTTAGGGCTTGGGTTAGGGCTAGGGTTAGGGTTAGGGCTAGGGTTAGGGTTAGGGTTAGGGCTAGGGTTAGGGTTAGGGCTAGGGTTAGGGCTAGGGTTAGGGCTAGGGTTAGGGCTCAGATTAGGGTTAGGGGTGTGTTGGGGTTAGGGTTGGAGTTATAATTGGGGGGTTTCCGCTGTTTGGGCACATCAGGGGCTCTCCAAATGCAACATGGCGTCTGATCTCAATTCCAGCCAATTCTGAGTTGAAAAAGTCAAATGTTGCTCCTTCTCTTCCAAGCTCTGCCATGCGCCAAACAGTGTTTTACCCCACATGTAGGGTATCAACCTACTCAGGACAAATTGCCAAACAATTTTTGGGGTCCAATTTCTCCTGTTACCCTTAGGAAAATAAAAAATTGGGGGCAAAAATATCATTTTTGTGGAAAAAAAATGATTTTTTTATTTTCACGTCCGAGTGTTATAAACTTCTGTGAAGCACTTGGGGGTTCAAAGTGCTCACCACACATCTAGATAAGTTCCGTGGGGGGTCTAGTGTCCAAAATGGGGTCACTTGTGGGGAGTTTCAATAGTTTAGGTACATCAGGGGCTCTCCAAACGCACATGACACCCGCAGACCATTCCATCAAAGTCTGCATTCCAAAACGTCACTGCTTCTCTTCCGAGCCCCGACGTGTGTCCATACAGTAGTTTTCTCCCACATATGGGGTGTCAGCGTACTCAGGCCAAATTGGACAACAACTTTTGGGGGTCCAATTTCCCTTGTTACCCTTGGGAAAATGAAAAAATTGGGGACTAATTGATCATGTTTCTGGAAAAAATACGATTTTTTTATTTTCATGCCCTGGCATTATAAACTTCTGTGAAGCTCTTGGGGGTTCAAAGTGCTCACCTCACATCTAGATAAGTTCCTTAGTGGGTCTAGTTTTCAAAATGGGGTCATTTGTGGGGGGTTTCCACTGTTTAGGTACATTAGGGGCTCTCCAAAGGCAACATGACACCCGCAGACCATTCCATCAAAGTCTGCATTCCAAAACGTCACTACTTCCCTTCCGAGCCCCGACGTGTGCCCATACAGTAGTTTTCTCCCACATATTGGGTATCAGCATACTCAGGACAAATTGGACAACAACTTTTGGGGTCCAATTTCTCCTGGTACCCTTGGGAAAATAAAAAAATGGTGACTAAAAGATCATGTTTGTGGAAAAAATACGAATTTTTTATTTTCACGCCCGGGCGTTATAAACTTCTGTGAAGCACTGGGGGGTTCAAAGTGCTCACCACACATCTAGATAAGTTCCTTGGGGGGTCTAGTTTACAAAATGGTGTCATTTGTGGGGGGTTTCCACTGTTTAGGTACATTAGGGGCTCTCCAAAGGCAACATGACACCCGCAGACCATTCCATCAAAGTCTGCATTCCAAAACGTCACTACTTCCCTTCCGAGCCCCGACGTGTGCCCATACAGTAGTTTTCTCCCACATATTGGGTATCAGCATACTCAGGACAAATTGGACAACAACTTTTGGGGTCCAATTTCTCCTGGTACCCTTGGGAAAATAAAAAAATGGTGACTAAAAGATCATGTTTGTGGAAAAAATACGAATTTTTTATTTTCACGCCCGGGCGTTATAAACTTCTGTGAAGCACTGGGGGGTTCAAAGTGCTCACCACACATCTAGATAAGTTCCTTGGGGGGTCTAGTTTACAAAATGGTGTCATTTGTGGGGGGTTTCCACTGTTTAGGTACATTAGGGGCTCTCCAAAGGCAACATGACACCCGCAGACCATTCCATCAAAGTCTGCATTCCAAAACATCACTACTTCCCTTCCGAGCCCCGACGTGTGCCCATACAGTAGTTTTCTCCCACATATGGGGTATCAGCATACTAAGGACAAATTGGACAACAACTTTTGGGGTCCAATTTCTCCTGGTACCCTTGGGAAAATAAAAAAATGGTGACTAAAAGATCATGTTTGTGGAAAAAATACGAATTTTTTATTTTCACGCCCGGGCGTTATAAACTTCTGTGAAGCCCATGGGGGTTCAAAGTTCTCACCACACATCTAGATAAGTTCCTTAGGGGGTCTAGTTTCCAAAATGGTGTCATTTGTGGGGGCTTCCACTGTTTTGGTACATCAGGGGTTTTCCAAACGCGACATGGTGTCCGATCTCAATTCCAGCCAAAAACGTCAAATGGCGCTGCTTCCCTTCCGAGCTCTGCCATGCGCCCAAATAGTGGTTTACCCCCACATGTGGGGTATCAGCGTACTCAGGACAAATTGCACAATAACTTTTAGGGTCCTGTTATGCTTGGAAAAATAAGAATTGAGGGTGAAAAGATCATTTTTGTGGAAAAAATATGATTTTTTAATTGTATGGCTTTATGTTATAAACTTCTGTGAAGCCCATGGGGGTTCAAATTTCTCACCACACATCTAGATAAGTTCCTTAGGGGGTCTAGTTTCCAAAATGGTGTCATTTGTGGGGGGTTTCCACTGTTTTGGTACATCAGGGGTTTTCCAAACGCGACATGGTGTCCGATCTCAATTCCAGCCAAAAACGTCAAATGGCGCTGCTTCCCTTCCGAGCTCTGCCATGCGCCCAAATAGTGGTTTACCCCCACATGTGGGGTATCAGCGTACTCAGGACAAATTGCACAATAACTTTTAGGGTCCTGTTACCCTTGGGAAAATAAAAATTGGGGTGAAAAGATCATTTTTGTGGAAAAAATATGATTTTTTAATTGTACCGCTGTACGTTATAAACTTCTGTAAAGCCCTTGTGGGTTCAAAGTTCTCACCACATATCTAGATAAGTTCCTTGGGGGGTCTAGTTTCCAAAATGGGGTCACTTGTAGGGGGTTTCCACTGTTTAGGTACATCAGGGACTCTCCAAACGTGACATGGCGTTCAATCTGAATTCCAGCCAATTTTGCATTGAAAAAGTCAAACGGCGCTCCTTCCATTCTGAGCTCTGCCATGCACCGAAACAGTGGTTCCCCCCCACATATCAGGTATCTTCGTACTCAGGACAAATTACACAATAACTTTTGCAGTCCAATTTCTCCTGTTACCCTTGGTAAAATAAAAAAAATTGAACCTGAAGTATTTTTTTTATGAAAAAAAGTTAGATGTTCATTTTTTTTTAAATATTCAAAAAAATTCCTGTGACGCACCTAAAGGGTTAATAAACTTCTTGAATGTGGTTTTGAGCACTTTAAGGGGTGCAGTTTTTAGAATGGTGTCACTTTTGGGTATTTTCTATCATATAGACCCCTCAAAGTGGCTTCAAATGTGATGTGGTCCTAAAAATAAAATGGTGTTGTAAAAATGAGAAATCGCTGGTCAACTTTTAACCCTTATAACTTCCTAACAAAAAAAAATTTTGGTTCCAAAATTGTGCTGATGTAAAGTAAACATGTGGAAAATGTTAGTTATCAAGTTTTTTGTGTGCCGTATCTCTGTGATTTAAAGGCATAAAAATTCAAAGTTGGAAAATTGCGAAATTTTCAAAATTTTCGCCAAATTTCCGTTTTTCTCACAAATAAACGCAAGTTATTTGAATGAAATTTTACCACTAACATGAAGTACAATATGTCACGAGAAAACATTGTCAGAATCACCGGGATCCATGGAAGCGTTCCAGAGTTATGACCTCATAAAGGTACAGTGGTCAGAATTGTAAAAATTGGCCCGGTCATGAACGTGCAAACCACCCTTGGGGGTGAAGGGGTTAAAAAATGACAGTGAAATGTTTTACCTCGCTAAAAGAATCAGCTTTGATCCAAGACTGTAATGTTAGTGTACTATTATGTTTCCTCCCCTGCCCAGAAGCTGTGGTATGATCAGATCATGTTCCTGGACGGTAAGGGTACCGTTACACCTAGCGACTCACCAGTGATCCCGACTAGTGGTATAACGCAGTCAGGATCGCTGGTGAATCGCTGGGTGGTCACTAGTGAGCTGCCACACAGGCAGATCTCACCAGCGACATCACTGGGGACGGGGATCGCTACTTACCTGTCAGACGCGGCGATCCTGCGTCCTCCCGCCCGGCTCCACGCGTCGCTCGTCATCACAGCAGGAAGCGCCGCAGGAAGTGGACGACGAGGAATGGTCCAGCAGCTTCTCGCGCGATCAGCGATAACCAGCGGGGGAGCCGGTCGAAGGTAAGTATCACATGCAGCGATATCGCTACCAATATCGCTGCAACGTCACAAAATCGGTGACTTTACAGCGATATTGCTAGCGATATCGCAGTGTGTAATGGGGGCTTAAGACACAGCCATTACACAGTACACAGCAGGGGCACATTTATAAGATTATCTCACCACAGGAACATTTTATTTAAACAAATCCAATTGTGTAAGTTATTGTTATTTCAAGATCTATTGATTATAATTAACTTTTGTTCATGTTTGGCCGCTGTCCTGGCATTGTTCGTGCTTCTCAGACATGTACAGGAAGGGACACAGTTTTGTGATTGTCTAAACCAGATGAGCAATGTCAGGATGGAGGCCACTGTCCAAAGTTACTCTGTTGGGGCTGTCAGGGTTTTTGTCAGATTCCTGCTTTTCATAGATTTCGACAAACCAGCAAAACAGTGTTCAGTAGAGAGAGCATGATATATGTGTGAACGCAGCTTTACAAAAGTAATCTTTAATTTGGAAGATCGTGTGAAAGTAACTTCACAGAAAAATTAAAGCTGATATTCTGTGTCTGCTCAGTTCTGTTCCAGTGCACTGTAGCTATAAATCATCATGTCATACATCTTCCACAGCATTAGTTGCACATCCAGCACCAAATGGTTGCCAGATTGTTTTTTTTTCAGACAGGGTTAGTGTCAGCACCAGGAGTGTGGGATTCCAGGTGCAGCAATTCTGATCCACCGTAGAGTAGTAATGCCCAACCTGTGGCTTGCCAGCTGTTGTAAAACTAGCTCTCAAACAGCATGGGAGCCACAGGTTGGAGACCCCTGCCCTAAAGCATCATTGTGATATGCCCTTTCATGGAATTTGGAGGAAATAGAAATGCCTCAGCTCAACAAGATTGGTTACTGAAAGTTGCATAGTATTATTTTGTTTTTATTAGCTAAATGTTTTTTTCTTTTGATGTAACTCAGATGGAACTGTAATTAGAGATGAGCGGATCTTTTGAAATTCATAGCTGCCGACTTTGTAGTATCATCCCCAAAAATTTGAGTTGCATAGAATAAATTTACACAAATACATTTGCAGAAAATCTCAATAGTAGAATGCTTGTAATTGCTTGGAAAATAAACATGGGAAGAAGGGAGCGAGAAAAATTGCTAACCAAAAAAGCTTACACTTTACATGTGATCGAGATGACCCTGCTGACCATAAGAGCTTACACTCTGCAGAAGAGAAAGGATCCCACTGACCATAAGAGCTGACACTCTACGGGAAAGAGAGGACCCCTCTGGCCATGAGAGCTTACACTCTGCAGGAAAAAGAGGACTCTGCTAACCATAAGCGCTCACACTCTACAGGAAAGAGAAGATCCTGTTGACCATAACAGCTTACACTCTGCAGGACAGAAAGGATCCCGCTGACCATAAGAGCTGACACTCTACAGGAAAGAGAGGACCCCTCTGGCCATGAGAGCTTACACTCTGCAGGAAAAAGAGGACTCTGCTAACTATAAAAGCTCACACTCTACAGGAAAGAGAAGATCCTGCTGACCATAAGAGCATACACTTTGCAGGAGAGAGGACTCTGCTAACCACAAGAGCTTACACTCTGCAGGAAAGAGAGGACTCTGCTAACCACAAGAGCTTACAATCTGCCGGAGAGAGAGGACCCTGCTGACCATAACAGCTTATACTCTACCAGAAAAAGAGGACTCTGCTAACCATAAGAGCTTACACTCTACAGGAAAGAGAGGATCCTGCTTACCATAAGAGCTTACACTCTACAGGAGAGAGGACCCCTCTGGCCATAACAGCTTACACTCTGCATTAGAGAGAGGACCCTGCCGACCATAAGAACTTACACTCTACAGGAAAAAGAGAAGTCTGCTGACCTTAAATGCTTACATTCTACATGAGAGAGGACACCACTCACCATAAGAGCTTACACTCTACAGGAGAGAGGACCCCACTCACCATAAGAGCTTACACTCTACAGGAAAGAGAGGACCCCTCTGGCCATAAGAGCTTACACTCTGCAGAAGAGAGAGGACTTTGCTAATCTACAGGAGAGAGGACTCCGCTAACCAAAAGATGTACAGTGTAAGCTCTTTTGGTTAGCAGAGTCCTCTCTCCTGTAGAGTGTAAGCTCTTATGATTAGCAGGGTCCTCTCTCTAATGCAGAGTGTAAGCTGTTATGGCCAGAGGGGTCCTCTCTCTCCTGTACAGAAGACAAAGACTTTCCCAGTGACTGATGATGGAAAACAACTCTGCCTTACAAAATGTGCTTCACTGGGAATCACTAATCTGTGATGGCACAGGTACTGACCGCCACTGTACAAGGTTTGATAATCCGCTAGATATCATAGCTGCATGGCATTATGAGGAGGCCCAAGTGGCAACGCAAAATGGCGTTTTCTGGCTTTTTGATGCTTCAGCAGTGTGGAATATGGTGACAGCAAAATTTCTTTTGTGTAATTTGAATCAAATCTCAAAATGTTCAAATTCGCATGAAACTGTGAATCTCAAGACTTTAACTTGATCTGACATGGATTGATTTGCTCATCTCTGTGTAAAACTAAAACATGACCAGTAGCTTTTAACATTTCGTTATTTATACTGGTGAAAATAAAAACAAAAATTTACAAATATTCTCTTTTGTTTTGAAATGTATTATCATTTAATTAACTCAAATATTTTTTCTTTAATATAAAACCACCTTTTTCCACCTTGTATAATAACACCAGATTCACATTCTTTGCATTTATTGAAATAATCTGCATAACAACAAATTCTGAAAGAATGTCGCTTTTGACCCATATTTAAAGGGAATCTGTCACCCCATTTTAGCCCTATAAGATGTGGCCACCGCCATCAAGGGCTTATGTACAGCATTCTGTAATGCTGGAAAAAGATTCTCCCTCCCTCCCATGTTTTCTTTGTAACGGACTTGCCCCCGGAACTCCGAATATTGCAATGGGTGTCTGGAAGAAGTCTGTGCTCAGCTTTAGCACTGATTACTATCTGTCCAGTACAAACGCCAAACTTTTAACTTTGGGTTCACTCATCTCTACTGTTGAGGTTTTGTTGTTTTGATTTGATGCTGTAGTTCAATCTTCATCAAAGCTACAAACCATTTTTGTGATCCTAGGACCTTCCTTGAAATGTTCCCACAGAGTTAGAAGCAGACAGCAAAATGTACCTTCACTGGAGCTTAGAGGCCATCCCAAATTTGAAAAACCACCAGATCATTATTTATTAATAGTTTCACAGTTACTAGTACCCACCAAACCATCCATCACTGTGGATGGGAATTTAGAAACTTTCACCCAACCACGGCATAATAAATCCAAAGTATAAATTCACCTGTGCTGTGTATTTCAAATCACCTGCAGATGTTCACTAATATTTCACTTTTTTGCAATGTGGAAGGTGACAGGTGTGTCAAATCTAAGTATTTATTCATAGAATCATAGAATCGTAGAGTTGGAAGGGACCTCCTGGGCCATCTGGTCCAACCCTCTGCTCAAAGCAGGATTCACTAAATCATCCCAGTCAGATGTCTGTACCCCCTCTGTTTGAAGACTTCCATTGAAGGAGAACTCACCACTTCTCGTGGCAGCTTGTTCCACTCATTGATCACTCTAACTGTCAAAAAGTTTTTTCTAATATCTAATCTGTGTCTCCTCCCATTCAGTTTCATCCCATTTCTTCTAGTCTTTCCTTGTGCAAATGAGAATAAAGTTGATCCTTCTACAATGTGACAGCCCTTTAGATATTTGTAGACAGCTATTAAGTCTCCTCTCAGTCTTCTCTTTTGTAAACTAAACATTCCCAAATCCTGCAACCTTTCCTCATAAGACAGGGTTTGTAGACCACAAATATGGGCGGCATGGTGGCTCAGTGGTTAGCGCTGTTGCTTTGAAGCACTGGGGTCCACCAAGGAATTTATATGTTCTTCCGTGTTTGTGTGGGTTTCCTCCCACATTCCAGACACATACTGATAGGAATCTTAGATTGTGAGGGTCCCAATGGGGACAGTGATGATATGTCGATGTCTGTGAAGAGCTGGGGAATATGATGGCGTTATACAAGCAAAGCATAATAAGAAAATAATAATAAATCTGCATCTGGAGGTGAATTTCAATGCTTCTTATTTTGTTTCAGAAATTGACTTGACTTCCAATCATTTGAATGGGGTTGTTTCAGTTAAATGGGACAGCTACTGAACGTTCTGCAACAAAATCTGCAGCATGTGAACTCACCCTGAGAATATCAGTGCAGATATTCTGCTGCTGTAAGTACGCAGCGAAGAAGTCCCATGTGGATATACCCTGGCAGAGTCTTTTGTGAGTCTTTTATTTTTAATTCTGAAAATAGAAGCTTTAATACAATTTCTAATAGGCAATGTTCTTTTTATAATAAAGAGCAATGCATCGTGTAAGATAAGGATGAGAGCAACTTAACAATGTAATTATTTCTCTTTAAATAACTTAATCATCACGACCTGACAACTCAGTGCAGCATATTATTATCATGTAAGGATTTTTTTTTTTCAGATTAAATAAATTAATTCTGTCTGCTATCAGGCATTTTCATACAAATTTATTATGACTGCTTGATATAGACACCGGACTGTAAGTATGAAAAGAGTGGAAGGAATAAATCCATCTGAGGGCATCCTCTGTGAACACTCCTTATCATCACTCGGCTGCTAAATAAACCAATTATAGTTAGTAACGTTTGAACCATTGAAGAGCAAGTCTTTATCCGGATGCTGAACAAAATGCTCTCCTTCCAAAATGACAAAAAATAACCTCAGATCACCTAATAAATACCAACCAGCATACTATAGATATCTCATTAAACTATATTTAAAGTTGTCTTCTGCACAATATCTAATCAATAATAATAATAATATGCACATGTCATAAAAGTGTAGGGAAGGAGACCTGACGGACGGACTGACTGGTCAGATTAAAAAAGGGAAAACAGCTAGGAAAGTGTAGGTGACGTGCAGTAACTTGAACTGACATTACAGGGCAGGGAGGAGTGTGAGCATAGGACTTGACATCAGCTTAGGGCTAAGAAACCATTGGTCATGGGGGGTGGAGTTATAGGGAACCGGGAAAGTTATAAATTTGACAGGAGGGTTTCAGAAAGTTCCAGTCCCCAGGGGGAGCTCAAGTGACGAGGAGACTGTCACAGTTGCCGCACTGTGAGGAAAACCCAACCAGGGGGACTCAGGAGAAAGGAAGTTAGGGGGGTGGTCCTGACATGAAGTACCACAGTACAGACGAGGCCCCGGGGAAACACATACCGAGTTGAAGACGATACCTGACCAGAAAAATTACTGTTGGTGCACGGGCCTAAGGCGGCCACAGTGACCGAGCTGACAGGAACGTCGTTAAGCAGAAAGGGACGGTGCATGTATTTACGTCCCTGGTGATAAGTACAATGTGTGTGTAACGGGGCCTGGACACGGAGGGCCGTGAAGAGAATTGGCAGTGTATTGTGAGGGCCGTCAGTCGGACGGCGGTAAATAAACTTGGACCTGTTGCACCCGAAATCTTGCCTCCAGCTTATGTCTGTACGTCTCTGTGCGGTATCCAGAGGGACCACCCCCCAGTCCGGCCCACCGACTCTACAATAGCACCCTAAATAATATTCTCAAAATGGACTAAGAAAGATGCAATTAATCTATAGGTAATTTTTAAATCACTCACGGCAATGCTATATGTCTACAAAAAAAAAAATACAAAACATGTTTGGGAAAAATGCTAGTAAAATTAAATGTGTTTTTTTCTCAGTTTTTTTAAGGAGAAGTTTTTGCTTGTTTTTTTATATGTTTCCTTTTTGTGTTAATCTCTCTAATTCATTTGAAAGGTTGACTCACCAAACCCTGACTAATGCACTAGCAGGATGCAGCAGACCTCCACTGATAAAGGCTGGGGCAGCACAGGTGCAAACCACTGATGAAAACAGCCAGTAACCCAATATGGTCTGGCTGCCTAGTGGAAAGAATGCACACAAGTAGGGCTTACATAGGACATCAGTCACACAGATAAGTGTGGTGCAAAGTGTCTGAACAGCCTATTAATGACGCCCATAGTATTAGCAGGCAGGCTGCTCAGCACTATATATATGCATCACACAGGAAAAACTAAGCCAGCATAAAGAGGTCTAGCTGCATCCTTCAAAAATGATAAAAAGTGCAAAAAGATAAAGGTATGGGGTATTAGTTACTATTTTGGCCAAAGCAGATAGGCTCGCAACCCAACGTCAAGGGTCCCCAAATTTTGCGAGTCCCTAACACTAAATCTGAACAGCGCCTTTATCAATGGAGGACTGCTGCATCTTGCTAGTGCATTAGTCAGGGTTTGGTGAGTCAACCTTTCAAACACGGTTTTTTTTTTGAAAATTTCTGGAAAGTCTCATTCACACGTCCATATTTAAACAAGTACGTAAAAAAATGGTACCTGTGTGAGCAGGGGTCGGGATGCAGTGACAGACAGGAGGCAGAGCAAGGGTTAACAATTTTAACCGTTTTAATTAAACAGGGGGTTCTCCTCGCAGGGAGATGAATGGTTAAATGAGGGAATAACAGTTCAATGGAAAAGGATATGCAGAGATAATGAACAAGGTAACGACAGATCTGTTGTACACTTATCGTGTCAGAAGCTCCTCAGTCTGCAGATACTACTTGGAAGTCAGTAGCGCCAACACGTCTGAGGTGATGCTTGTCCAAGAGGGTCCTGCTGGTAATGGTGGTCCGTCTTCTGGCGGCAGCGGTCGGTCTCCGGCATCTTCCGCTGAGCTTCTAGTCCATAAGCATGTGCAGCCAGAACGGACAAGGTTGCAGCACTATCAGGGTCCAACGTGATCTGGCAAGTATAAACTGGCAAGGTAGGCCACAAATGTCTCTCCAGTTCTCGGTTTTCTCTATGTGACACGTGCACTGTACTCACGATCATGAAGTGCACGGCACCATGCTCTTTGGCAGTTATTGGGCACACTGCACTTCTCTCTCTGGAATCCCCGCTGGTGAAGACAGGAGTATGCGGGCTATCGCAGTCCGGGTGCTTGAGGGATGGAGTACTCCTCTCTCCCTGTTACACACTGCCTGTTCCCGCCAAGATTGAATGCTTCCGTGTGCGCTGTGTCTGCTGCTTAGCCACACCCCCTGCTTCTGAGTGCAAAGGTCTGTCCGATCTCTTACTCTTTCTCCCGGACAACAGAGGAGACAGCACCAACAGTTCAGGACCCGGCACAGTACATGTACCCACGGTCAGGTTTTCCTCCTTACACCTGTGTCATCAGTGTCTTGGATCTGGCTGTCATCAGGGTATGGTCCATGTGACCATTTTTACTATCAATGTGTTATCAATGTTAAATAAGTGGATAAATAAATACATTACAAAGCTTTTCATATATTTTGCAAATAGAAATATGAACAGCACATGGATACCATAGACCAATAGATTTGAATTTGCTCTTTTCAGATGTGCAACTGGAAGAATCTGACTTGAATTTGCTTTTTTCAGACGTGCTACCGGAAGAATCGGAGATTTGCTCCATGAGTTTTGCACAGACCCATGGTTCGTGAAAATAACATGGGCGTGTGAATAGCATTATAGATTATAATCAGCACGTGTTGGATCTGTACAAAAAAAGAGATACAAAACATATATGCAAAATAGACATCTGTATCAGGGTTAAGGGGAACAAGTAGAGTTGGGTTGGTGAAGCATGTTCTATGGTTGAATGGTTGCAGGAGGTTGCCTTGGCAGAGTAACTAGACCCAGGACTTGGGTGATGAAATGAATTATTGCCCTTTGTCAAAGCAAGCCCAGGTACAATTCTGATTTCACAAAGACTTTGTGAAAAAATGCCTTAATTCTTAAGACATACACTCCAACTTTTACATGTCCTATGGTGTTTGAGAAAGTTCTGAAAAAAGGTGATGATAACCTGTGCCATTTAACCTCTGCAGAAGTTAGCTCAGGCACTCAACTACATAAAAAGGGAATTCTGTCCTACTGTCTTAATATGGGCGAGGTGTTGTCAATATGGATATCAGATGTATGGCTTTTGTACTGCGTGCCATTGGTAGTAACTTAATTGCCCTCTACTCACGCAGACAATGGTTTCTCCATTTTTCTGCTCTACTTTTGAATGAAGCAGTTTATTAAATCAGTGAAACATATTTGATGTGTAAAATGCAGTAAAATGACAGCATCTAAGTATCTATGTTTCTAAGAGAAGGATTTCATGCATTCTGTCTAGTGTTGAGCGATACCATCCAATATTGAGAAATATCGGATCAGATTGGATCGGACCGATACCCAAAAAGTATCGGGTATCGCCGATTCCGATACCGGAAACCCCATTCAAGTCAATGGGACAGAAATATCGGAATTAAAAAAAACCCTTTCTTTACTTGTACATCCAGTTCGGGAGGGGGGAAGAGTGTGGGCGGTGTGTGGGCGGACACTCTGCGTGTCTGTGTGGGCAGGGTCTGTACGGGCCTCTCGGGGGTCTGTGCGGACCTGCCGGGGGTCTGTGCGGGCCTGCCGGGGGTCTGTGTGGGCCTGCCTGGGGCCTGTGCGGGCGGCTGGGGGTCTGTACGGGCCTGCCGGGGATGTGTGCGAGCTGCCGAGGGTCTGTGCGGGCCTCTCGGGGGTCTGTGCGGGCTGCCGGTGGTCTGTGGGGGCCTGTCGGGGGTCTGTACGGGCCTGCCGGGGGTCTGTGCGGGCCTGCCGGGGGTTGTGTGTGTGTTTGTGTGCAGGCATCGTCCGATGGGCCTACAAGTCCCATCGGGCTATGCCTGCTACAATGACAGTGATTGACACATTAGCCAATGATGGGACAGTAGTAGTCCCATCATCCGGCTAATGTGTTGAATGTAAAAAAAAAAAAACATACATACTACATATATACTACATTCATACAACATACATACATACTACATATATACTACATTCATGCAACATACATACATACTACATACTACATACATACTTCTTATATACTACATTCATACAACATACATACTACATATATACTACATTCATACAACATACATACATACATATATATACGTATATATGTAGTATGTATGTATGTTGTATGAATGTAGTATATATGAAGTATGTATATGTAGTATGTATGTATGCTGTATGAATGTAGTATATGTGTAGTATGTATGTATGTATGTTGTATGAATGTAGTATATATGTAGTATGTATGTAGTATATATGTAGTATGTATGTAGTATGTATGTTTTTTTTTTACATTCAACACATTAGCCGGATGATGGGACTACTACTGTCCCATCATTGGCTAATGTGTCAATCACTGTCATTGTAGCAAGCATAGCCCGATGGGACTTGTAGTCCCATCGGACGATGCTTGCACACACACACACAACCCCCGGCAGGCCCGTACAGACCCCCGGCAGCTGGCACAGACCCCCGGCAGGCCCGTACAGACCCCCGGCAGCCCGGACACCCCCCCAGCAGGCCCGTACAGACCCCCTGCAGGCCCGCACAGACCCCCGACAGGCCCGCACAGACCCCCGGCAGGCCCGCATAGACCCCCGGCAGGCCCGCACAGACCGCGCATCATGATGACATAATTTCAGCAGCCAATCACAGCCACAACACTGGCTCATTGCATTATGGGAACTTCCGATTCCGGTATCCGATATTGTAAAAATATCGGTACTCGGTATCGGAATTCCGATACAGCGAATATCTGCCGATACCCGATATTTGCAGTATCGGAAAGTTCAACACTAATTCTGTCATCTCTATTATGACAGAAATATGTGTTATTCTGTGATGTCTCCATTGTCTGTACAAGTTCCTTCTAAAATGTAAAATGCTGCAGAATATGTAGGCGCTAAAGAAATAAAAATTATTATTATTACCTAGACAGATCGCGGGTCTCATGACCGAACTAATAACTCATAGACATATACAGTACGATGCACTTATTTCTTGCAGCGAGACCCATGTTGGGTCCTAGAAATAAGACTATATTATAAACAGCAAAATATGGCCACAATGGTCATAGAAGAATTTGATAAGCGTTACTAAGAATTGTTTAAGCCAAGTTCACATTACATTTATCCATACCTCCAGGAATATTTATCTGGAATAAAATTGACAGGGACAGGATTTTTGGACGGGGGATGATTTTTTTTTCTATGTTTTTGAAAGCACTGAATCTATTTTCATATTGTGGGACATCTTTTTTAATGTATGAATTATTAAAAAGATCATAAATTTCTAAATGTCGGAGACATATATGGAGCACATCTTCCCAGTTAAGATTGGCAATGAATTAACCCCTTCTAGATATTTCCAATCAGGCTATGACACAATCCGGCAACTTAATAAAACTTCAGTAGATCTAAGAGAAGCAATTTAGTTCACTGTCACAGTTTGCTCTAACTGGGTGATTTCAGACAAGGCATCTTCACAAAGTGGTCAGCACACAGACCCCCTGTGCACGTTACATTCTGATCAGTTCTCCTTCTGTTCCCTTTAACAGGTGAACTTTCCATTCTGCATATCGCTTCACGGTGGCACCAGGGATCAGCGATTCTCTATCACTATATAGGCCAGTTGAAAGGGATACCTGTAATAACAGAGTGACATCCCATTGTTTTCAGATAAGAGCAATAATTGCCTCTGTTACAAAGAGACCTTTGAGCCAAACCTGCGGAGGACATGACTGATTAATTAAAAAGCTATGGACTGCTTCAGAGCTCTCCACGCTTTACTGAGCTTCCTGTGACCACCGCACCTAGAAAATAACCCGTGCACAGCACCTGAGGGGAAGTCCATATAGTAGTTTAATATCAGCTCTTTGGAAAGAAGAGCTGGGAAGACGCAAGACAATCAGTGGCGGAAGGTTAAGGGACCAAGCAGTGTAATTAATGCCTCATTGTACAGGACCACTCGTATTACAACAGGGCTCCAACCATTCATGGGCTCAAACTGATATTACTACACTCTAGATCACTGTAGACTTCTTCTCTTATGATATGGCAGGATATATACGAGATGTGTCAATCAAAAACTTATGGAATAAGTCATCATTAATATTATTGGTGGAGGTCAGAATATTTGCACCACCTCTGATCAGGTGTTTGAAGAGGCTGCAATGACTGCACTAGGTAGGGTTCTGAAAAAAGATACTCCAAGGATATTTTATGTGGAATATATGTATTTAGTGAACCAATATAGATAAGAACTTGACGTCACTTATCTATATTGGTTCCGTTACATTTAGTGATGCACCAGTGATCCTGACAACGATGCGACCCGGTCAGGATCGCTGGTGCATTGCTAAATGGTCGCTAGTGAGCTGCCACACAGGCAGATCTCACCAGCAACGCAACAACGATCCAACGATGCTCGGCGGTCGCTCCTCCCTGTCACACGGCAACG
Source organism: Dendrobates tinctorius (assembly GCF_039654945.1). Lineage (NCBI taxonomy): Eukaryota > Metazoa > Chordata > Amphibia > Anura > Dendrobatidae > Dendrobates > Dendrobates tinctorius. The sequence continues at coordinate 16,918,932 of NW_027361737.1, forward strand.
ATGATGACGACTTCTGCCGGCGTCCATGCTTCATTAGTCAGCACCAGCAGGACGCCAACGAGGAGAAAATGGCCCAGGACATTTGAACGCGATCAGCGATATCCAGCAGGGGTGCCGGTCGGATGTACGTGTCACATGTAGTGAGATTGCTAATGATATCGCTGTTGCGTCACAAAATCGGTGATGCTTTAGTGATATCGCTAGCAATCTCGCTATGTGTAAAAGGCCCTTTAGAATTACTATATATTGATAGTAAAGATATATCTATATCACATTGTTAACAGTTAAACTTCCATCTCTTTCACTTTAGTGTTAAGTGTCCAGAAATAATTCGGATTGGGAGAGACTGTAGCAACTTTCCAATTTAAATCGGAAACAAACACTGCATAAAAGTTATAGTCCTTGCAACTAGGCAACATTTAGGAGCTTCATCCCCTATCTCAAGCAATTGTGAAACAGTGCACAGGTTCTCGTTTATATTGAACAGAATGGCTGTTAGGAGTAATGGCCGTTATTTCATGGTATCGAGATGAGAAACTACATTAAGGTCTATTGCTGTTCTTAATATTTAGTGAACCAGACACAGGGCTGCCACTAGGAATTTCGGGGCCCCATACTGGCAAAATTCTCGGGGACCCCTTGAGACTCCGTCCAGGCTCCACCCCTCAACCTATGGTGCCTGTACCGCCATATAATGCACAGTCACACAGCTGTAAGGTGCCTGTACTGCCATATAGTGCACAGTCACACTGCTATGAGGGGCCTGTATCGCCAATTAGTGCAGTCTCACAGCTATGAGGGGCCTGTACCACCAAATAGTGCACAGTCACACAGCTATGAGGGGCCTGTACCACCATATAGTGCACAGTCACACAGCTATGAGCAGCCTGTACAGCCATATAGTGCACAGTCAGACAGCTATGAGGAGCCAGTGCAGTCACAGAGATATGAGGGGCCTGTACCACCATATAGTGCACAGTCAGACAGCTATGAGGGGCCTGTACTACCATATAGTGCACAGTCACAGAGCTATGAGGGGCCTGTACTGCCATATAGTGCACAGGCACACAGCAGTGAGGGGCCTCTAGTCCTGTGCTGCCAGTCACCACTGTCTAGGAGCGGGCTGATAACTTCAGAGGATTTGGAGCTGTTTGGGTGGAAACTTTCCTGCAGCTCATTCCTGGTGCCTCAGTGTTAGTGCTGCAGCCTGCAGCAGTGCGGGACAAGTGACTTCTGGGGGTCTTACCTGAAAGCAGTGTGTGACCACTCTCCCTGACACCATGATGAGATTGCCCCAACCCTGTGCTGCTGCCTACTGCTCCTTGTGGCTGGAACCAGAGTTAAGCCTGGCAGTCCTGGGGTGGGCTTGGCTCTGAGACAGCTGAGCTGCTATGTATAGTTGTGTTGTGCACCTGCCTGCTGTCTTCTGTGACTCACTGCTCCCAGTCCCCACGTGGCGCGCGCACACCGCTCTGCTGAATGAGGAAGTGGAGCAGAGCGGCGTGTGACGCCACGTGACGTGCACAGGGGGGAGGGGCCCACCAGCGCTGCCTCAAAAAGTGGAGAAGCCTGAACAAATAGTAGGGAGGGGGCCTGGGGCCCAAGTGCGGACCGGGCTGTCAGCGTACTGGGGTGCCAGGCGGGCCCCCTCAGTTATCGGGCCCCATACACCTGTAAGGGCTGTCATGCCCTGATGGCGGCACTGACCAGACATGTCAGGAGAGCAGACAGACCTTAATATATTATTAGCAAACAGATCTCGCTGTGTGTGACGGGGCCTTTAGTGACAGAGCCAGTTGTGTACTTGACCGGGCCAATTTTTACAATTCTGACCACTGTCACTTTATGAGGTTATAGCTCTGGAACACATTAACGCATCCCACTGATTCTGAGATTGTTTTTTCATGACATATTGTACTTCATGTTAGTGCTAAAATTTATTCGATATAACTTGCGCTTATTTATTTTGCAGTTTTCAAACTTTTAAATTTTGTACGCTTAGATCAGAGAGTGATGTTACACAAAATAGTTAATAAATAATCTTTCCCATTCCCACATGTCTACTTTACGTCAACACAATTTTAGAAATATCTTTTTTTTTGTTAGCACGTTATAAGGGTTAAACGTTGACCAGAAATTTCTCATTTTTCCAACAAAATTTACAAAATCGTTTTTTAAGGGACCATCTCACATTTGAAGTGACTTTGGGGGGTCAATATAACAGAATATACCCAAAAGTGACACCATTCTTAAAACTGCACCCCTCAAGGTGCGCAAAACCACATTCAGGAAGTTTATTAACCCTTAAGGTGCTTCATGAGAACTAAAGCAATGTGGAAGGAAAAAATGAACATTTTACTTTTTTCACAAAACTTTCACTTTGGAACCAATTTTTATTTTCACAAGGGTATCAGGAAAAAATGGACCACAAAATTTGTTGTGCAATTTCTCCTGAGTACGCTGATACCCCATATGTGGGGAAAAGAAACTGGGTGCATGGCAGGGTTTAGAAGGGATGGAGCACCATTTGACTTTTTGAACGCAAAATTGACTGGCGCTGTATCGCATTTGGAGATCCCCTGATGTACCTTAACAATGGAATCCCCCAATTCTAACTCCAACCCTAACCCCAACACATCCCTAACCATAATCCCAATCCTAACAGCAATCCTAACCCCAACACACCTCTATCCCTAATCCCAACCCTAACCATAACCCTAACCACAAACCTAACCCTAACACACCCTTAACCCTAATCCCAACCCTAACCATAATCCCAACCATATCTACAACCATAACCCTAGCCCAACCTTAGCTTTAGCCTAACCCTAACTTTAGCCCAACCCTAACTTTAGCCCAACCCTAACCCTAGTCCAACCCTAACCCTAGCCCAACCCTAACCCTAACCTTAGCCCAACTCACTTTAGCCCAACTCTAACCCTAATGAGAAAAATAATAATAATAATAATAATAATAATAATAATAATAGAAATAAATACATATTTTTATTTTATTTACCTAAGGGGGTGATAAAGGGGGGTTTGATTTACTATTTTTTATTTTTATCACTGTGATAGGGTCTATCAAAGTTATCAAAATAAACCAATAGGAAAAATTTCCTATTGTTGACGGGTGCCAGCCAGCAGATCTTGGCAGGCGCACTGCGCATGTGCCCGCCAGTTTCTCCCAAAAGAAGGATGCGGCAGCTTGGGGGAATTCACGGGGGGGGTTGAAGGGACACCAGAGGTACCGGGGGGATGGGGGAACCCTATTTCTTTCTGCTCTGATGTGCGATCACATCAGAGTAGAGAGAAATTACATGGAAAATCGGACTTTTATTTTTTGTGATCACAGTTATACCATTAATAACAGCGATCGCAACACTGGGGTCAGTAAAAAATGACCCGAATCATGCTCTCAGGGGTCTCAGCTACCCCCGGTAGCCAAAACACTGGAGAAATTCGGAATTTGGGGGGTGCCATGCACTTATCTCTCAGTGTCGTTAAAAAGCGGTGCTAAGGCATAAGTACCCTTAACTGCCGATGTTAAAAGGTGTATTGGCAGTCATTAAGGGGTTAAAGAATGCTTAACCCCTTCACTCTGCAGCCCATTTTCATTTTTGCATTTCTGTTTTTTGCTCCCCTGCTTCAGAGAGCTATAACTTTTTAAATTTTTCGTCAATATGGCCATGTGAGGGCTGTTTTTTTGCAGGACGAGTTTTACTTTTCAACGACACCATTGGTTTTACCATATCATGTACTGAAAAACAGTAAAAATTTCCAAGTGCAGTGAAATTGCAAAAAAAGTGCAATTCCACAACAGTTTTTTGGGATGGTTTTCTTTACAATGTTCACCAAATTCTAAAACTGACATGCCATTATGATTCTCCAGGTCATTACGAGTTCGTAAATACCAAACATGCATAGGTTCTTTTTTAGTTACCGTATTTTTCGCTTTATAAGACGCTCCGGATCATAAGACGCACCCCTAATTTTGAGGAGAAAAATAAGGAAAAAACTTTTTTTAATAAAATGGTGGTGCATCTTATAATCCATGCATATTATTGCTTACTGGGGGTGGTGCTGGAGGAGGCCGGAGTGGAACATTGCTGCTGGGATGAGGGGGTGTTTTGATGTGCAGCGTGCCGGTGACTGATACTGCCGCCGCCCTCTGTCCCCTGATGCTTGCTGCCCCGGCGCTGTCCCTCGGTGCTTGCCACCACCGCCGTGCTCTGTCCCCCAGTGCTTGCCGCCGCGGTGCTCTGTCTCTGGTGCTTGTCACCACTGCCGCGTTCTGTCCCCCGCTTCTTACCCCCACCACCGCGCTCTGTCCCCCGGTTCTTACCCCCACCGCTGCGCTCTGTCCCATTCAGCGTGGGGGTGTCAGTACTTGCCGCGGCGCTGTCCCCCAGTGCTGCCGCGGCGCTGTCCCCCGGTTCTTACCGCCACCGCCGCGTTCTGTCCCCCGGTGGTTGCCGCCACCGCCGCGCTCTGTCCCGTTCAGCGTGGGGGGTCTCTGCCACTTCATGCTTGCTTTCCTGTGGATTTCTTCCTGGAAAATGTCCGCCGGGCATGCGCAGATGGAGATCTCGGCACTGAAATCTCGGGAGATGAAATTTCAGTGCTGAAATGAAACATAATTCTGGTGTTTTTACTTTTTTTCACTACACTGTCTACCAATCGGATTAATTATCTTTAGATCTTGATAGATCGGGCAATTCTTAACTGGTGATACCAAATATGTGTATTTTTAATTTTGTTTTAATTGTTTTGTTTTGAATGGGATGAAAGGGGGATGATTTGAACTTTTATATTTTGTTATTTTTTTATATTTTTAAAAATATTTTTTTTTACTTTTCATTTTCTTCAATAGTCTTCTGATCGCCTCTGCTACACATAGGTGATTATCAGATTGCCTGGGTGTAGCAGAAATGCTCACTTGCAATGAGCGACGACCGCTGGGTGGCACTCATAGCAATCCGTCTATGACAACCACAGGGGTGCGCTGGAGCTGACATGTACCAGGAAAGATGTGTGCTCAGCGCAGGAGCCCACATCAAATGGAGAGACACGACATATGCATTACATGTACGGCGTTTGTCGTGAAGGGGCTAAAAATAATTTCTCCCAAAAAATGAGCTTTTTTCTTTTTTGTTGGATGACTGGCAGCTTGTTTACACTGACCGAATATTGGGATATGACGTGCAGTCATAGGAACGTTCATTGAGGATAATCATAGTGATCCGCCAGTGTTAATCCAACTTAAAGCGCCAGCATTTTTTTTTCAACTCTGGAGTAATGCTTCTAATGTAAGATTCTTGCCCCAGGTTTTATACTCATCCTCTGTGTCATGGTGTGACTGACCCAGTGTGACATGACCCAATGGTTGGTCAGTCACCAAATGGCACAACACACAAGGAAACACCAGGGAAACTATAACAACGGTGGGCCCTGTCAATAGTGAACTGGGAAAGGACATCTCCTGCACTCACCTGAGGATGTGCCTGCCCTGATCTCACTATCCTCCCTATACGGGTTCTTTCACCCCATCGCCGAGCAGGATACCTAATCCCTCACTTGCCCTGCTCTTATCACTAAGTAGGGAACTGGCAGGCGAGAGCACTGGTCCCACCGCTGCACTAATACAACAAAAGGATTGGAAAGACAGACACCAAAACGGACGACGTAACAAAAAATGCAACACTTATCTTTTAGCTACAAAGCAACGCACAGCAGGATAAATACATGAGATCCGCGAACTCAACAAAGCACCACTGCACACAACCAGCTCCTTCCTCCCTTGTGGTCACTCTAGAATCGTCTAACACCAACAGTCAGCTGATGCATCAGGTGGCCTCTTGAAGGATGGTAGGAGTGGTCACCATCCACATCAGCAGACCCCGCAGCAATGCAATTACACCAGCAGGGAAAAAACAGACATTAACCCCCAATGGCCAGAAAAGAAAAAAGTTTTAATCTGAGATGCCAGATCTGCAATAAATCCAAAAATGGATCGTGACATCTTTTCTCGGTGCACCACTGGTCCCATAGCACTATCTTATGACCACAATTTCTGATTGTCCTGAGGTCAGAGGTAACACTCACAAGCTCTCAATATAAGTCTATTGAGCCAGAAAAAGGCTTTCATAGACTTGTACTGAGTTGTGACCTCTGGCTCGCTTCATGAAACACTGGGATTCAGCAGGTCAGAAAAAAGATGGATGGGAGCGGTAGTGATAGAACGTGAAGATGGCGGCAAGTGAGTATAAGAGTAGTGTCAGGGACCTTAGATTAGAAGCACCTCTCCAGTGGTATGATGAAAAAAAAGACGCTGGAATGGTGCTTTAAGTGCTAAATATTTATGGAGCTTTTACAAATATTCTCGAACACAAGCCCAGCACCTAGAGAAAAGGTTTGCGGTGCACAACATAGCAATACCTGATGCAATGCACCCATTTTCCTGTTTCCATGCATTAGATAAAATACCCTTGATCTAGAACTTGGTGCCATTGTTTAATTGAGTTTCTACTAGATTCCGCTTGTCTTACCCGTAAATACAGAGCAGGCTGTACAGATAAATCATATGCTTAATAGAAGTAGGGTGGCACAGATAATGGAATTTCTTATAGTACCTGATAAGGGGATTTTTAATATAATATTATATTATGATTTGGAGCGAGGGTTTTAGTTTTCTAGTGGAATGCAGAAGGGAAAAGATTACAAGTATCTTATGATGAATTATACAGCATACGGCCTCACAAGAAAACTCATTCCATAGGCTGGCGATAACAGAAGAAGTTGTTGGCTGCAGTGTAATCCTTTACGTATCTGTCTGGTTTCCAGTGATAGTGGTTACTCTGTGTAATCTCATCTGAGCTTCTTTCTATTTATTTTATTATAGTATTTCATGGTGCATGCCGGCTACTTGTACTAGATCACCCTGACATCTACAGGATGACTTTCTTATCAGTGCCTTGATTTACACTGCCCAAGGACAGTGCCCATATTGTATTACCACCCACCCTTTACTTATACTCTGACCTTGAGGCTTACTATCTACACTGACCTGTATGATTTACTCTGACAGGTTTATATTGGCATGATATTGGGCATGAACCCACATATCTTGAATTATAGCTCTATATAACACAGCTTTAAGGCTAAGGCAGACAGTAGTCACTAAAAAAGAGATGTTTCATGGGATCAGAGGCACCAGGCCAGGAGATAGAGATGTATTTAATAAGCTTGGAATAAACAGTTCAAAGGTTTTGTAAATTCTAATGCGGAGGTGATAAGACGACTGTACCAAGAACTGCAAAACTGAAGCATTAATGTGATGAGAAGATTGTGAGAAGTGATCTAAGACCTCAGGCTACATTATAAATCGATGCTGTTGACCATGGCATTGTGTTTTTTTCTATGCTATCATGGTTATTCTCTTCTGTACAAGACTTTTCTACTTTCTAGGGGTTTTAATTTATTCCTAAAAATACTACATTCAGAAAATAACTCTCATTAGTTGTATAATGAAAATGTAGTTTGTAGATTTCTGCACAGTTATTGCGTAAAAGAGTATTAAAGGACAAGAAAATCAGCCTTGGCCATGTAATAGACACACAGGTGCAGAGTTTGCTACAAGGCAGAATTTTAGCAATGGTAACGATTCGTTCATCTGTGGGGTCACCACTAGAGTTGAGCGATACCGTCCGATACTTCAAAGTATCGTATCGGATGGTATCGGCCGATCTTTAAAAAAAGTATCGGTATCGCCGATTCCGATACCGGAAGTCCCATTCAAGTCTATGGGACTTCCGGTATCGGAATAAGAAAAACCCTTTCCTGCCCTTGTACAGCCTCTCTGGGGTCTGTACGGGCCTTTCGGGGGGCTGTGCCGGCCTGCCAGGGGGTCTGTGCAGGCTCCGGTGGTCTGTGCCGGCCTGCCGGGGGGCTGTGCCGGCCTGCCGGTGGTCTGTGCAGGCTCCGGGGGGCTGTGCCGGCCTGCCGGGGGGCTGTGCCGGCTCCAGGGGGCTGTGCCGGCCTGCCGGTGGTCTGTGCAGGCTCCGGGGGGCTGTGCCGGCCTGCCGGGGGGCTGTGCCGGCCTGCCGGTGGTCTGTGCAGGCTTCGGGGGTCTGTGCAGGCATCGTCCGATGGGACTACAAGTCCCATCGGGCGATGCCTGCTACCATGACAGTGATTGACACATTAGCCAATGATGGGACAGTAGTAGTCCCATCATCCGGCTAATGTGTTGAATGTAAAAAAAAAAAAAAAAAATTACATGCTACATACATACAACATGCATACTACATACATGCTACATTCATACTACATACATGCTACATTCATACTACATAAATACTACATGCAACATACATACTACATATATACTACATACATACTACATATATACTACATGCATGCTACATACATACTACATGCTACATACTACATATATACTACATGCATGCTACATACATACTACATGCTACATACATACTACATATATACTACATGCATGCTACATACATACTACATGCTACATACATACTACATATATACTACATGCATGCTACATACATACTGCATGCTACATACATACTACATATATACTACATGCATGCTACATACATACTACATGCTACATACATACTACATATATACTACATGCATGCTATATACATACTACATGCTACATACATACTACATATATACTACATGCATGCTACATACATACTACATGCTACATACATACCACATACATACTACATGCATGCTACATGCTACATACATACTACATATATACTACATGCATGCTACATACATACTACATGCTACATACATACCACATACATACTACATGCATGCTACATGCTACATACATACTACATATATACTACATGCATGCTACATACATACTACATATATACTACATGCATGCTACATACATACTGCATGCTACATGCATGCTACATACATACTACATACATACTACATGCTACATACATACCACATATATACTACATACATACAATACATTCATACAATACATACATAGACATACAGTACATATAACATAGAGTAACATACTTACCAATACTTGTCACATTGTTCCCCGAAGCCATTGTCTTTTCCGGAATAAATATTAACATAACAAACCACAAAAATACTCACCCACGATCCGAAGCAGTCCACGAGTGTGTCCCATGACGATCTTGGGTAGAGAACTGCAGCATCAGCTGATGAGATGATCAGATGATGCTGCCGTTCTCTACGGGCTGCAGGGATCCAATGACGGAAGGTAGGTATCCTTCCGCACTGTATTCCTCCGCCACTTAGAAAAAAAAAAAGTCCCTAGTCTCACTTTATGCCATTGCTGTGTGGGAATTTCCCTACCTTCCGTCATTGGATCCCTGCAGCCCGTAGAGAACGGCAGCATCATCTGATGCTGCAGTTCTCTACCCAAGATCGTCGTGGGACACACTCGTGGACTGCTTCGGATCGTGGGTGAGTATTTTTGTGGTTTGTTATGTTAATATTTATTCCGGAAAAGACAATGGCTTCGGGGAACAATGTGACAAGTATTGGTAAGTATGTTACTCTATGTTATATGTACTGTATGTCTATGTATGTATTGTATGAATGTATTGTATGTATGTAGTATATATGTGGTATGTATGTAGCATGTAGTATGTATGTAGTATGTATGTAGCATGCATGTAGCATGCAGTATGTATGTAGCATGCATGTAGTATATATGTAGTATGTATGTAGCATGCATGTAGTATATATGTAGTATGTATGTAGCATGTATGTAGTATGTATGTGGTATGTATGTAGCATGTAGTATGTATGTAGCATGCATGTAGTATATATGTAGTATGTATGTAGCATGTAGTATGTATGTAGTATGTATGTAGTATGTATGTGGTATGTATGTAGCATGTAGTATGTATGTAGTATGTATGTAGCATGCATGTAGTATGTATGTAGTATGTATGTAGCATGCATGTAGTATATATGTAGTATGTATGTAGCATGTATGTAGTATGTATGTGGTATGTATGTAGCATGTAGTATGTATGTAGCATGCATGTAGTATATATGTAGTATGTATGTAGTATGTAGTATGTATGTAGTATGTATGTGGTATGTATGTAGCATGTAGTATGTATGTAGCATGCATGTAGTATGTATGTAGCATGCATGTAGTATGTATGTAGCATGCATGTAGTATGTATGTAGCATGCATGTAGTATGTATGTAGCATGCATGTAGTATGTATGTAGTATGTATGTAGTATGTAGCATGTATGTAGTATGTATGTGGTATGTATGTAGCATGTAGTATGTATGTAGCATGCATGTAGTATATATGTAGTATGTATGTAGTATGTATGTGGTATGTATGTAGCATGTAGTATGTATGTAGCATGCATGTAGTATGTATGTAGCATGCATGTAGTATGTATGTAGCATGCATGTAGTATGTATGTAGTATGTATGTAGCATGCAGTATGTATGTAGCATGTATGTAGTATGTATGTAGTATATATGTAGTATGTATGTAGCATGTAGTATGTATGTAGCATGCATGTAGTATGTATGTAGTATTTTTTTTTTTTTTTTTAACATTTAACACATTAGCCGGATGATGGGACTACTACTGTCCCATCATTGGCTAATGTGTCAATCACTGTCATGGTAGCAGGCATCGCCCGATGGGACTTGTAGTCCCATCGGACGATGCTTGCACAGACCCCCGGACATCAGCACAGCCCCCCGGCAGGCCGGCACAGCCCCCCGGCAGGCCGGTACAGACCCCCACAGGGTGCACAGACCACCGGCAGGCCGGCACAGCCCCCCGGCAGGCCGGCACAGCCCCCCGGCAGGCCGGCAGAGACCCCCGGAAGGCCCGAAATGACGGCGCATCATGATGCGCACACACCGCGCATCATGATGACGTCAGTCTGTCAATCAACTTTGAACTTCCGATTCCGATGCCGAATTCCGATATTGAAAAAATATCGGAAGTCGGTATCGGAATTCCGATACAGCAAGTATCGGCCGATACCCGATACTTGCGGTATCGGAATGCTCAACACTAGTCACCACATAACCAGGAACGATTGTCCTTCTCTGAATGGGCACATGCACACAACCATTTTTCTCTTGATCTGAGAAAAATGGACTGATTATGCTGATCACACTCCATGCTTGATCAGTTTTTCTCGGAGGTGGGGAGAAAAAAAAATGTTTCTCCAGCTTGTCCATTTACTCGTATTTCATCCAAATGCGGTCCAATGTTTTCAACAGACCCATAGACTTGTGTTGCCGATTTTTATCTGACACTTGGATCAAAATAGGACATGTCACCGATATTTTTTACTCCGACCAATCGGTCAAAGGATAGAAATCAGACGTGCACAGCCCCATAGAATAACATGGGTATGTGTTCTCTCCATTAAAACCATGGATAGCACTCATACAATATAAACAGTCGTTTATACGAGCCTTTATAATGATGACATTTGCATTTTATGACTATTTCCATATAGTCAAAATAGTCAGGTCAGTGCAGGGGGGGTAGGTAGTGGGAGTTAAGTTGCCCCAGGCCCACTTAAATGGTTTACATAAGTTTATTTTTTTCCTCAAAGATTACTAAAATGTTTATTTTTTTGTTGGGCCCTTTTCTAAGAGGTCAGAAGGGGCATTTTTATTTACAAACAGTGCAGTTAATTTTCAAAGAGGCACAGAAGGGGCATTACTGCTATTTATTGGGCAAAAGGGGGCATGTTTACTTTCTATGATGCACACATTGAGCTTTAGTGCTTTGTGGGGGCATAAAAGGCGCACTATTCCTATCTGCAACACAGACTATGGCTCTTTTACTGTGCGGTGCAATATTACCAATTGGAGCGCAATTTATTTGATCACTATCACAACTGTTTTCAGGGGCTCTGTGTGTGTGGCACTTTTTTGAGGGGATGAATTTCATTATTATGACACTATTTCGGTGTAATATTTGCAGGTACTATGCCACACTGAAAGTGCAACAATATGGGCAAATACAGCAGCAGTGGCCCACAAAAGTGGAGCATAGTAGCAGTACGGTTAGTTTTTTATCGTTGATAAAAGTTATGATGCTGGAAGCTTGAGAAGCCTAATGCAGCTACAAACTTTGCAGCTTGAAGTTGGGCTGGAAATAGTCATCATGGCAGTCTGGGCCAAAATGGAGAATATGAACAACTCCAACTAGATAGCTATTCACTTGTAAATCACTGGATTTAACTGTACAATAATCCCTTAAACTCACCCAACCATGCCTTTATGGACTATGCTTTGTGTACTGGGATACAGTCATGTTAGGCTAATTTCACACTTGCTTTTTTTTGCAGCGCGTTTTTCCCGCAAAAAAACGCATTGGAAAAATGCATACAAACGCATACAAATGCTGCGTTTTTTTCAAGCATTTTTATGAGCATGCATGAAAAAAACGCAGCGTTTTTATGCGTTTTTAGTGCGTTTTTACTGCGTTTGCGGTTTTTTCCAACATTAGGTGGCCCCTCACACTAACCCAAACCATGAATTTACTAACCCTAACCCTAACCCTGACCCTAACCCTAATCCTAACCCTGACCCTAACCCTAACCCTGACCCTAACCCTAACCCTAACCTAACCCTAACCCTAACCCTGACCCTAACCCTAACCCTAACCCTAACCCTGACCCTAACCCTGACCCTAACCCTAACCCTAACCTAACCCTAACCCTAACCCTGACCCTAACCCTTAACCAAACCATACTAACCCTAACCCTAACCCTGACCCTAACCCTAACCCTTAACCAAACCATACTAACCCTAACCCTAAACCCTAGCTAACCCTAACCCTAGCCCTAAACCCCCTTAACTAACCCTAACTCTAACCCAAACCCCTAAATTCCATTGTCCAACTAATGGTAAAAAAAACCGCATGCGCAAAAAAACGCATACATAAGCATGCCAATGCGCACATATGCGCACCCATAGACTTATAATGGGTGTCTTGCTGTAAAAAAAATGCATTGCGTGCGCATGCGTTTTTTGAGGCAATTCGGACGCCCAAAAAATGCAACAGGATGCATTTTGTGCGCCCGAGCGCATACCGCAAAAAAACGCATGCGCAGAAAAACGCATACAAACGCATGTGTATGCGCACATAAGCGCATCCCATGCAAAGTATAGGAAAAAAAAACGCATGCGCTTTTTAGCGCTAAAATACCGCGAAAAAAACGCAAGTGTGAAACCAGCCTTAGAACAGAAAAAAAGCTTCCTCAATCTGTTCTGTCAAGTGCCATGATGTGGGAATCATGCAATATTGTAATGCCATTGTATTGCTGTTGTTATACTGCTATGCCATCAGGTTTAGAAGTCTGTCCTGTCTCTCTCCCTATAGACGAGCTCTGATGTAAGTTACCTCACCTTTCTTCCCCACTTAGTGCTTGTCAACTATCTTACTAGGTTCATCTCTGTATATCTCTACTGCGGCTGTTACTATTGTGCATAATACAAGAATTCAGCCTGAGAATAAACTTCTTCTGGAATTTTCATATATGCCTCTGCAGTCGAGCTTTAACTATATGATGAAGTTCTCCATGTGAGTACTAGTTCAATATAGACATCCATAAAAACACTGTCTCATGAGCCCCATACTTGCGGCCTGGGGAGAATGACATGCTAAGCATGTCGAGATGAGGAGACTTAAAGACGCAATGCTCCTCTGGGAAATATGCTAATTATGCAAATTGTCTCTTCAGAGAGGAAGAGGACTAGAACTCTAGTGCCACCTATTGGAAGTAGCAATCCTAAAAGTCAATGTCGACCCTTTAACGAGCCATGCTACATGACTTAGGATAAAAGCCAAGCCAGAATCTCAATTTGCAGACACTGTGTTTTGGGGTACTGCCCCTCGTCAGTGCAAAGCGTGAGCTCTGGTTTGGCTATGAGAGAGGTGTCTGACCGATATCCAAGAAGTATCATTTCTCCTTGTGAAGAATGACATGCTAAGCATGTCGAGATGAGGAGAATTAAAGCCACAATGCTCCTCTGGGAAATATGCTGAGATTCTGGCTTGGCTTTTATCCTAAGTCATGTAACAAGGCTCATTAAAGGGTCGACATTGACTTTTAGGATTGCTACTTCCAATAGGTGGCACAAGAGTTCTAGTCCTCTTCCTCTCTGAAGAGACAACTTGAAGATTGAATCATAGAATTGTCTGAAATGTCTTGCATACTAATGATTTCCTTTTGCTGCCTAACCCTTGAAAAACAACCACATAGAATTATTTCTAGTCCATCAAATTTTACATTTGGCACAACGCAATGAGGAAAGTAACGTTCAACTGGCATTTAGTAAACCAAGACTCACCCATCAGACTGACAGATAGACAAATGTAATTCATGTCTCCACAAAACATATTTCCACTGCACCAGACTCCAGTGGTGGCTGTGTAACAGAGTGTACAATGGAAGATGAGATTACTCAGTGGTGCGCACCACTTGTGAACAGAGACTAACACCTACTGCTCTAACGGAACCCTGTGGAACTAGAAAAGAGAAAAAAGTGTTGTGGGAAGGACAGGAGCACCAGCTCTGGTGACATCTGTGATGCAGATACAATAGACCAGAGTGACAAGGCTGGAGTCAGTTTGGCGACAATAAGTGAGACCAGCAGAACGTGTGCTGAGAGGGATGCTGCGACTGAGTCATCAGTATGGCACCAGGGGCGTCATGCGCCAGTGAGTGGACTCAGATGATGATTGTCAAGACCCTTGAGCCAGACTATGCCTGTCAAGACCTGAGACCTAGTACTGCGCTGGTCAAAAGCCGCTAGCCAGACTATCCCCGTGTCAAGACTTGAGGCCTAGCGCTGGGCAGTCCATAACTCATGAGCAAGACTACGCCTGTCAAGACCCGATGCCCAGTTTTCATCTGTCTAGTCCCAACAGACTAACTCATAGGTCAAGCACCAAAGACAGAATGCAAACTCCAATACGGAAGTGGACGTCCACTGTAGTGACCAGGATGTGCGAGTGTGCCAGGCTGTTACGGTACTTCTTATGTTGATGTATGGTACAGGGTGCAGCATATGAGACCGGAGCCGGCCAATGTGAGAAATGCCCAGAAAGCTTTAATTTACTTTGTTTGAAAGACTTTCTGCCTGATGAGAAAACCTGGTTACCCTGTTAGAGCCAGTAACTAGAGTAATAATAATAATCTTTATTTATATAGCGCCAACATATTCCGCAGCGCTTTACAGTTTAACAGTTTCAAAACACAAGTCATAAGTAACAACGTTAACAATACAATAATTAAAGCAAAGTAAGACGAAATAAGACGACCATGCTCATGAGAGCTTACAATGTACAATGAGGTGGGGGAGATACAAAGTACAGGTGTGTATTTACAATGGTGTATTTGCAATGAAGGTCCAGCCATCTTGAGGGAGTGAGGGATGGATGGAGATAGTGAATGGGCTACACATGCACACTTACACATAGAATGGCTTTGATTAGTGAACGTGATAGGCCGCTCTGAACAAATGTGTTTTGAGGGAGCGCTTGAAACTATGCAAATTGTGGATAGTCCTGATTTCTTGGGGTAGAGCATTCTAGAGGATAGGAGCAGCACAGGAGAAGTCTTGGAGTCGGGAGTGGGAGGTACGGATTAGTGCAGAGGTTAGTCGAAAGTCATTTGCAGAGCGCAGCGGTCGCTTAGGCCGATGGACAGAAATGAGGGAGGAGATGTAGGGGGTGCTGATCTGTGGAGAGCTTTGTGGGTGAGAACAAGTACTTTGAATTGGATCCTATAATGAATGAGCAGCCAATATAAGGACTGGCGAAGAGCGGACGCGTCAGAGTACCGATTAGTCAGATAGATAACCCTGGCTGCTTCATTAAGTATGGACTGGAGAGGGGATAGTCGAGTGACGGGGTGGCCAATTAATAGAGCGTTGCAGTAATCCAGGCGGGAGTGGATCAATGCTACAGTGAGGGTTTTTGTTGCTTCCATGGTGAGAAAAGGGTGGATTCTAAAGATGTTCTTTAGGTGTAAGCAGCAAGAGCGGACAAGAGATTGTATATGGGATGAGGAGGAGAGATTGGTTTCAAGCATAGCACCTGTCATGATCTCAGTGCGGGTTTGACTCGCACACGTGGGGTTAATGTTTGGAACCAGTGCTGATGACTGGCATTTCTGGGGTTAAAGGTTGTGATCCCGGTGCAGGCTTACCTGCACACCTGGGGCTATGATTGTGGCCTCTCCCTGGTTCTGGGGGAGGCTTCTTATAGCCTCAGGACGCTCCCATCCCTGTCAGTTATACTTTCGCCCTTGGCATTGTGTGGTGACCCCTGAGTGTGTTTGTGCTGTGTTCTGGTTACTTGATTCTCTGTGTATGACTCGGTCTGTTCCCTGGATATCGCTTTGGATTCTGCCTGGTACCTTATATGTCTGTTTGGTTTTGATCTCTGCTTGGCCCTGATTATCCGCTCTGTCTCCTCCCTGGTACTGTACTGTGATCCTGTGTATGACCTTTGGCTTTGTCTGACCTCCCATCTGTTTATCTCTCCTGTACCTCGCTGGTCTGTACTGTGCATAACCTCTGCTTTGCTTGGACTCTGAGTTCTCTTCCTTCTCTGTGTGCAGGACGCTAAGCCCCGCCCCCTTGCAGTCACATGACCATTCACATGACCATAGGTCCTATGCTGGCTTCCTAAACTTCAGCATCCACAGGTCCTGTGCATCGGTACTTTCTGGCTGTACCTGACCCCGGTACCCCTACATTGCGGGTGAGTCACTCCTCAGCGGAGGCTGCACGCCGGCGCTGACACTCAGGACACGCGCACTGGCTCAGTGAGCAAGTACAGTGCGGTGTTCCTGACAGCACCCAGACAGCGCGCCTGCTGCCGGGGTGTTATTGTGGTACCACCCACGGAGAGGAAAATGTCAGATTTAGGGAGGTTAGTAGACGGCGGGAGCAGAAGAAGTTCAGTTTTGGAGAGACTGAGTTTCAGATAGAGAGTGGACATGATGTTGGAGACTGCGGACAGACAGTCACTGGCGTTCTGTAGTACAGCGGGGGTAAGTCGGGGGAAGATGTGTATAGTTGTGTGTCATCAGCATAAAGATGGTACTGAAAGCCAAATCTGCTGATGGTCTGTCCAATTGGTGCCATGCAGAGAGCGAAAAGAAGGGGGCCAAGGACTGAGCCCTGAGGTACCCCGACAGCAAGAGGAAGAGGAGATGACGTGGAGCCAGAAAACAAAACACTGAAGGAGCGGTCAGAGAGATAGGAAGAGAACCAGGAGAGAGCAGTGTCCTTAATGCCTAGTGACTGGAGCCTAGAGAGTATGAGATGGTGGTCAACAGTATCGAAAGCTGCAGATAGGTCAAGAAGAATGTTACATTTTGCTGTCAGAAGGTCATTGGTCACTTTGATGAGTGCAGTTTCAGTCGAATGTAGGGGGCGGAAGCCGGACTGTGAAGGGTCTAGAAGGGAGTGAGTGGAGAGGTAACGGGTAAGGTGAGAGTAAACTAGGCGCTCCAAAAGTTTAGAGATGAAGGGGAGATTGGAGACTGGTCTGTAGTTGTTTGTGCAGGATGGGTCGAGAGCGGGTTTCTTTGGTAATGGAGTAACGATGACGTGTTTGAAGGAGGATGGGAAAATGCCAGAGGAGAGGGAGAGATTAAAGATTGTAGTTAGGTGGGTTGTGATGACTGGAGAGAGAGACTGGAGGAGATGTGAGGGAATGGGGTCGGTAGTGCATGAAGTCGGACGAGAAGAAGAAAGGAGTCTGGAGACTTCTTCTGTGATGGGATCAAATGTGGAAAGTGAGCCAGGGGAGATGTAGGAAGGGATGGGAGTCATAGCACTTGGTGGTTGGGAGCAGATTTCCTGACAGATATTATCTATTTTTTCTGTAAAGTGGGAGGCCAGGTCATCAGCACAAATGTCTGTGATAGGGGATTGTGCTTTTGGCCTGAGGAGGGAGTGAAAAGTGTCAAAAAGTTTCTTGGGGTTGTTGGCTAGTGAGTAGATCAGGGTGGTGAAGTAGGTCTGTTTGGCGAGGTGAAGGGCAGTGTTATAGGTTCTTAACATACATTTGAAGTGGATGAAGTCTTCTGGTGTCAGGCATTCAGCACTCCTAGAGCATCGCTGGAGAAGTTGAGTTTGCGATGTGAGCCAGGGCTGATTTACTCTGTGCTTGGAGGTTCTGAGGGTGAGGGGAGCTACTTGGTCAAGGGTGCTTCAAAGAGTGTCATTGTAGTGATAAACAGCCAGGTTAGGACAGGAAAAAGAGAAGATTGGGGACACTGATGAGTGTAGGGAATCTGAAAGTGTCTGAGGGTTAATGGCTTGTAGCTTTCTGAATGTGTGGTAGGTAGGAGTGAGCTGGGGCGAGCGAGGATTTGTGAGCATGAATGAAAGAATGTTGTGGTCAGAGAGTGGAAGCGGTGAGTTATTTAGGTGGGAGATTGAACAGAGCCGGACAAAGACCAGATCAAGGGTGTTAACATCCTTGTGTGTCTAAGGTTGAAAGCTGCGAGAGGCCCAGAGGGGTGGTTAGTAGAGATGAGCGACTTTGCCTTTTTTCAGGTCGAGTCGGGTTTCATGAAACCCGATTTTCGCAAAAGTTGGGTCGAACGAAATCGGCCGACTATAGGGAAAAGTCGGAGGCAGACTGAAACACGAAACCCAATGCAAGTCAATGGGGAAGCAAAGTCGTCAGGGAGTGGAGGACAGTAAACACACCTACAGTGCCCATTTCAATGCCAAAAATATCAATTCTTATAACTGAAGCTTGTCAACCTTAATTTACTTCCTATTAATAGTTACGCATTGAAAACTGGGGGTTATTTGGCTAAAGTTGTGGGCGGGTTGGGCTGGCTCCAGGTTTTCGTGTGCTCTGGGCCAAAGAGTGTCAGTGGGTCCCTTTGACACATACCACAACTCATGATGCTCCGATACGCCACAGAAATATAGGTATAGTACAATGACACATACTTCACTGCTTACATGACATGACTGATCTATTTTAAATTGTACAATGCTCAAAAACAGGACAGTATATTACTCCATACAGTGTTATGGCCACCACATTGTGCGCCACACAAAATAATGAGCCCCATATAATATTCCATACCAAATAATTAGTCACATATAATGTTCAATACAGTATCTGATGAGCTCCACATAATGCTCCATATATAATGGGCCCCATTTATAATGCTCCAGTGTATAATGTGCCCCTTAGATGCTGCTCCAGTGTCTCATCTGCCCCATTTACATTGCTCCAGTACATGATGGGCCTCATGGATGATGCTCCAGTGTATGATGGGCTCTAATACTGTAATGCTCCATATATAATGGGCCCCATTTGTAATGCTCCAGTGTATAATGTGCCCCTTAGGTTACTTTCACACTTGCGATTTTTTTGCGCCGCGCACCGTGCGCAGTGCAAACGCACATAAAAAATGCATCATGCATTTGTGTGCATTTTTTTGCGGGTTTTGGTGCATTTTTTTAAAAACGCATGCTTTTTTTGCCCATACATGCGCATTACCATGCGCACGTATGCGCACCCATAGACTATAATGGGTGTTTGGCTGTAAAAAAAACCGCATTGCATGCGTTTTTTGGGGGCAAGTCGGACGCACAAAAAATGCAACAGGATGCATTTTGTGTGCCCGAGTGCACACTACAAAAAAATGCATGCACATACAAACGCATGTGTATGCGCACCTATGCGCACCCATATAAAATATAGGGAAAAAACCGCATGCGTTTTTTTGTGCTAAAAAACAGCGCAAAAAGACGCAAGTGTGAAACCAGCCTTAGATGCTGCTCCAGTGTTTGATCTGCCCCATTTACATTGCTCCAGTACATGATGGGCCTCATGGATTCATGGATGATGCTTCAGTGTCTGATGGGCTCCAATAATGCTCCATATATAATGGGCCCCATTTGTAATGCTCCAGTGTATAATGTGCCCCTTTGATGCTGCTCCAGTGTATGATCTGCCCCATTTACATTGCTCCAGTAGTTGATGGGCCTCATGGATAATGCTCCAGTGTATGATGGGCTCTAATAATGCTCCATATATAATGGGCCAAATTTGTTATGTTCCAGTGTATAATGTGCCCCTTAGATGCTGCTCCAGTGTGTGATCTGCCCCATTTACTTTGCTCCAGTACATGATGGACCCTATTTTTAATTAACCCAGGCATGGTATGTGAAAAGATCTCCATGGAGTAATCTGAGGTGTGTGCTTCCACATCCTTCACTTTGGTTGTGGGTGAAGGACACAAGGAAAGGGGTTGCTCCTGACCAGAAGCCTGCAGTTACGACTCAGTGCTTGCATTTTTTACAACTTCAGTATAGGAGGCGATAGAGCTGGAGGCTGTTTCAGCAATGTAAGCCACAAACAGTTCCTGATACTCTGGCTTTAAAAGCAGTCTACCTACTCCCAGAAAAGAGAGCCTTACAGGCCCTCCAGAGCTACACCATGATGCTGGCTGAACACCTCAGCTGCTATTGTGTTTTTGGCACTACCAGCAGATGCACCACCACCAACATCAGTACCAGGTGGCCCTCCATGCCCACATCCGCATCCTCTTCCACCATACTTCCTCATGTTTTTGAAAATGGACCCAAAATACCAGCAG
This sequence comes from Dendrobates tinctorius, assembly GCF_039654945.1. Taxonomy (NCBI): domain Eukaryota; kingdom Metazoa; phylum Chordata; class Amphibia; order Anura; family Dendrobatidae; genus Dendrobates; species Dendrobates tinctorius. The sequence continues at coordinate 16,939,629 of NW_027361737.1, forward strand.
ATATATGGTACTGTATCATAAGCGCACAGCTCTATACAGTCTATGGATAACAGTAAATCTTCGTATATATTTCATGAGGCATACACAGATGCTCACAGGCTCAGTATGGATTACCCAATAAAATAACAAGTTGAAAAAGGGTACATTATCACAAGATAAAAGGTATATATAGTATAGTGTAAACATTCTGATTCTCCGTATACATTTCAGGAGGCAGACACAAACGCTCTCAGGCCCAGTATGGATTACACAAGAATATGAAAAGCTGTAAATGGGTATACAGTGTTGGGGTAATCTTAAAGTTCCAAACATATTGCCGAGTAACAGACAGACGTTTACAGGCTCATTATGGATTACACCAGAATCTAAATAGCTAAAAAGGTTACTGTATCAGAAGTGTTCTGCTGTATACAGTGTTGGCCAAATTGAAAATATAGGTATATATTTCCGCAGTCACCATCAGACGCTCACTGAGTTTGGTTTTGACCATAATAAAAAATGTTATAAAAAAGTTCTTGGATAACAAGATAGCAAGTATATATTTTTAAGGGGACAATTGAAATCTCCATATAAATAGTCCCGCAGTCACTCTCAGATGCTTACACAGTTTAGATTGGACCGAAATGCTAAATGTCGAACAAAGGTACTGTATAACAAGATACAAACTGTATCGAGTTTAGTGTAAAAATTTGTTTCTCCGATTCACCGTATATATAGACGGCGTAACCCACACACGCTCACTCACTATGGATGATGTAGGGAAGGTGGACTGACAGACAAACCAGCCTGTAGTGAGAAGCAGAGGTGTAGCGCAGTGTAGGTATGAAACCGCTAAGATAAAGAGAAAGGGTGCAGTGTTTTAGCTTGCCCATTGGAGGGCAGTGGAGAGTGTAGGAGTGGGACTGAATAACTGCCATTGGTCAGAGAACCTGTTAGGTGATGGTGGGCGGAGTTACCAGAACTGGAAGTATAAATGGCTGAGGGAAGGTTCTGGAAGAGTCAGTCAGCGAAGGGAGCACAGTAAAGAAGTTCTGCTGAGGAAATAGAGACAGTGGAAAGGCTCCAGAGAGGACTGACAGTTGAGGCGGTCACGGGGGGGTGGCCCAGAGGATGGTAGCCGCAGACGAAGACAGCCTGGGGCTATCAAACGGACGGTGTGCTCAGACTGGAGCAGTGCTGTGGTGGTTGGGCCTAGGCCAGCCACAGTGGAAGAGCCACAGAGGACGCCACGATTACAGTTACAAAGGAAGTGAAGGTACCGGGGCCTGTGTACAGAGAAATGTGAAACGGCTGTGGTGAATTGCTGTTGTTGATAGAAGGATGGGCACTAAAAACGGACCTGTTCAATACAAACTCTGTCTCAGTCTCGTGTTTGTTTGCGGCAAGAAAAGGGTTCCCCCCCACAGTTGGTTATCCTACAGATGATACCTTAATGCAAATTTTTGAAACAAGGTACTGTATCAGCACATACCAGGTGTGTCCAGTCTAGGGTTAAATTTCCATCTATACTTCTGGAGTCAGACACAGACACTCACAGGCTCACTATGTATTACACCAGAATTAAAAAAGTAGAAAAAGGAAAAGGTATTCATAGCGTACATCAGTATACAGTGTTGTGGTACTTTTAAATATTCGTATACATTTCAATCTCAGTAAGCCAGTCAGGAATCTCCGCTACTGGAAACCACATGGATACAAGTATAGAAGCAAAGTCGAGTGTTAGCAGAAATTTTGGAATTACTCATTGCAGGGAAACCTCCCGGTATATGTTGCAGAGGCAATGCAGACCCTCAATTACTGTGTCTGTGGAGAAAGCGAAAAAGGTTGTTTGTGAAGAAAGGATTGCTTTATCGCAGTAGCGTGGATCACATCACCGTTACTCGTCTCCATCAAATTGTGATCACAGGGAGAGATGTACCCATGGTCCTCACTGCCTATCATGATGTGTCTGGTCATTTTGGAGTGTAAAAGACAGAACCAACAGGCCGTAGGCGATTCTATTGGATTGGCATGAGAGGAGAAATTGAAAAATGGTGGCAGGAATGTCACACGCCTGTGACTATCACAACTGTGAAAGGTGATCATAACACCACTGCATCCGCTTGTAAGTTGACGTCCATTTCAAATGGTAGCCATTGATCATCTGAAGGTAGAGGCCAGCAGGACAGGCCATACCCTGTTTCCCCGAAAGTAGGACCCCCCCCGAAAGTAAGACAGGGTGGGGGTTACGGGGGGGTCCTTCAATGTAAGGCCTCCCCCGAATGTAAGGCAGGGTTGGGGGCCGCTGTGAAATGTAAGGCCCTTACCTTTGGGCCGCCGCTGTCCCCCATTGGGTCCCCAGGCTCCAGAGGTGTCCTCAGGTGCAGCTGGGCGGGTCCAGCGCTCATGGGGTTAACTCGCCATGTTAACCCCGCAATCCGCCCAGCTCAACAGCTCATTGGCCGCCCCTGTTCCCCACGTCACCGCCGGCCCCCGGCTCGAGCACTGATTGGTCCAGCAGCTTGGGCTGTAATTGGCCGCCCCAGCCCCACGTCACCGCTGTTTCCCTGCTGATTGGCACAGCGTTCCCTGCAGCACAGGCCTTCCGCACCCACAGCCGCACCGCAGAGGAAAACGTCCAGCATTTAAAAACCAAGTAGGGAAACATGTACTGTATAGGGTATGGGGCTGTGTGCAGTGGGATACGGCACTGTTATGGGGTGTGGGGCTGTGTGCAGTGGGATACGGCACTGTTATGGGGTGTGGGGCTGTGTGCAGTGGGATACGGCACTGTTATGGGGTGTGGGGCTGTGTGCAGTGGGATACGGCACTGTTATGGGGTATAACAGCATGTTAATAAATGTTAATTTATTGGTTAAAAAGAAATTGTCATTTTTTTTCGGCTAATGTAAGACCTCCCCCGAAAGTAAGACAGGGTGGGACTTTTTGGGGTAAAATTAATGTAAGACAGGGTCTTACTTTTGGGGAAACACGGTAGCTACATCTTAACCATCATTGATCAATACACCAAATTTCGAGTGGCAGTCCCTGTGAAGAATTTAACTGCCCAGACTACACATGTAGATGTGTTGGCTGGACATTCAGCTGCTGCAAAGGGCATAATTGGGCAAGTCCGAGGAAGAGGAGGAAGAGGAGGTGTGCTTTATGGTGGCGGTGGTCTTACAGTGGGGGTAGCGATGGAGCGTTGTTGGCTACCTTCAGTCGGAGCAGGTGCACATGTGCTATCTGAGGTTTTGTAGTGCGTCCACGCTTGCAAGTGCATGTTGATTAAATGTCTAAGCATGCAACTGGTATTCAAATTTCTGAGTTGTTTACCTCGGCTAAAGGTCCTTTGGCACTTCTTACAGGTAACCTTTGCCTCATCAGGAGGATTTTGGACAAAGAAGTGCCACACTGCACTCTTCCTACTATGGTAAACATTTTCTGGCCTTGCACGCTGTGCTAAGTTGACCGTCTGGTCAAGCTGTCCTGCAACTCTTTTAGTTTTTGTTCCACGTTTTAGGACAGCTACGGGCCTGCTAGATAACCGCTGCTGCGATGTCAATGCCTGCTGTGGATCCTTCTCCTTATCTGAACTATTGCCAGCGCCACCCTCCTCCCCCAATGGATGCCAATCCGGGTCCAGAAATGGGTCATCCATCACCTCCTCTTCAAAGTCATATGCACCTTCCTCTTTACCTTCCTCTGTGTCACCGCGTAAGGCGGTATGGTATGCGGGAAGAGGCACCTGGGTTTCATCAGGGTCAGATTCTGGCTCAATAGACTGCGAGGGCAATGTAGTGCTGTGGGTCAATGTACCAGCAGAATCATCTAGCAGTGGCTGTGCATCAGTGCAGTCCATGTAAGATTCATCTTGGACTGGGGAATTCAGGATTTGACAGGATAACCCAGGCATGGTATGTGAAAAGAGCTCCATAGAGTAATCTGCAGTGTGGGCTGCCGCATCCTTAACTTTTGGTGGGGGTGAAGGACACAAGGAAAGGGTTTTTTTAGGGCCAGAACCCTGCACTGACGACTTCGTGCTTGCAGGTTTTGACCGTTCAGAAGAGGAGGCAATAGAGCTGGTGGCTGTTTCGGCAATGTATACTAAAACCTGTTCCTGATGCTCGGGCTTTAAAAGCGGCTTTCCTACTCCAAGAAAAGGCAACCTTACAGGCCTTCTTGGGCAAAAGGATGATGCAGGCTCAACACCTCCTGCCTTAGCTGCTATTGTGCTTTTGCCAGAACCAGCCGATGCACCACCACCATCAGTACCAGCCGCGCCCCCCTGCCCACGTCTGCGGCCTGTTCCACCATACTTCCTCATGCTTGGGAAAATGTAACCAAAATAACAGCAGAGAGATGGTACTGTATGAGGAGCATCCAGCTGTGTAAGGTGTATTAAACAAATTAAATCAATGTATATATTATGTTAGTCACAGACGCTCTCTCAGTATGCATTGGACCATAATCCAACAAGTAGATATACGGAACTGTTTGGAAAAAAAAACAGAGGAGTTTGTCTGTTTTTCCACACTTACACCTTAGAGTCATGTCCGTTTTTCAAAGTCACACACAGGTAGCTTCTAATTGTCCGTGATACCAGCCGGAATACATGGTAGTGTGTGCGGAGCGCACACGGCTGTACGGTGTGTGTATGTAAAATTGTCAAGCTCCGTTTATTTGTGTATGGACTGACACACGCTGTCTCTGTCTAGTTTTGACTGTAATCAAACAGCAGATATACAAAACTGTTTGAAAAACGGACACGACTCTAAGGCGTAGGTCTGGAAAAACGGACAAACTCCTCAGTTTATTTTTCCAGAGTCATACACAGGTAGCTTCTATTTGTCCGTGCAAGAAGACAGTACACGGTAGTGTGTGAGGAGCGTACAACGCTGTACGGTGTGTGTATGTAAAATTTTCAAGCTCCATGTATTTGTATACGGACTGACACACGCTGTCTCTGTCTAGTTTTGACTGTAATCAAACAGCAGATATACGAAACTGTTTGAAAAACGGACACGACTCTAAGGTGTAGGTCTGGAAAAACGGACAAACTCCTCGATTTTTTTTTCCAGAGTCACAGACAGGTAGCTTCTATTTGTCCGTGCTAGAAGGCGGTACAAGGTAGTGTGTGAGGAGCGTACACCGCTGTACGGTATGTGTGTATGTAAAATTGTCAAGCTCCGTGTAGGACTGACGCACGCTGTCTCTGTCTAGTTTTCACTGTAATCAAACAGCAGATATACGAAACTGTTTCAAAAACGGACATTACTCTAAGGCGTAGGTCTGGAAAAACAGACAAACTCCTCGGCTTTTTCTTCCAGAGTCACACACAGGTAGCTTCTATTTGTCCGTGATACCAGCCGAAATACACCGTAGTGTGTGTGGAGCGTACACCGCTAGACGATATGTTAAAAAACGAACGCTCAGTAACTCACCTGGACAAAATAATAAAATTTGGAGTGGTTTGAAAAAAGCAGTTTGAACAGCAGTGTGCACACAGCAATGCAGCTAGCAGGTAGCCTTAAAAGGCAGCTTAATCACCACCAGCGCTGCTGCACACAACAAAAATCTTCCCCTTTCACTGCACAATAACTGTAGAGTGAAAAGCGTTATCAGCAGAAGCAGTTTTTTTTTTTCTTCTTCCCTGCCTAATGTTCTCCCTGTTCAGAATCAGCAGCAGCACCACTCCCTATTGTAAGATCGGCAGAAGTAAGATGGCGGTCGGCATTCACAGCCTTTTATACCCCCTGTGACTCCACACAAAGCCAGCCAATCACTTCAATGCCCTTCTCTAAGATGGTGCTGGCCGCTGCCTATGTCATCGCGTTGCCCACAGTGTGCGTCCTCCATCATTGGCTGAAAATAGGCGCTGAAAGCATTATTTTAAACGCGACTTTGGCGCTTGGGTTGCCGACATCATGGCCGACCTCGCGCTATGGTCGGGTTTCATTTCATGAAACCCGACTTTGGTGAAAGTTAGCGATTTTTTAAATTGACTGACCTGTTTCGCTCAACTCTAGTGGTTAGCGATAGAAGCTGGGATGCAGATATGGAAGTAGGGCTGTTAATGGGGCTGATGAAGTCTCCCAGGATAAGGGTAGGAAGTTCTGAGGACATGAAGTGCGGCAGCCAGGCTGAAAAGTGGTCAAAGAAGTGGGTGGGTGAGCCTGGGGGCCGGTGTTTGACCGCTACTCTGAGGGAGTGGGGATGGAAGAGTCTGATGGTGTGGACCTCAAAAGAAGGGAATGAGAGTGATGGAACTGGGGGGATGACCTGGAGAGTGCATTGTGGGAACAGGAGTATGCCGACTCCACCACCATGTCTGTTTGTGGGTCTCGGGGAATGAGAGAATTGTAAGCCACCATAGGAAATGGCAGCAGGAGAGACAGTGTCAGAATCCTGAGTCCAGGTTTCAGTGAGGGCCAACATATTAAGAGAGTTGTTCAGAAAGTAGTTGTGTAGGAAAGGAAGCTTGTTACAAACAGACCATGGATTCCAGAGGGCACTATTAAAAGATGGAAATGAGGGAATGCAAGTACTATTAATAAGATTATTATGGTTTCAAAATGAGGTAGGGTAGGGGTTGAGGTTGGGGGATGGTGGACCAGGGTTGGGGGAGATGTCCCCTGAAATCAGTAGGAGTAGGAAGATCAAGAGCAAATAGTTGTTGGAATTGTAAGTAGTTTTTTTCTGCGCTGTGTTTGGGCAAGATGGGCTGAGGTTTCTCAGGAAGGTGAGGAGTGCATGGGAGCTGTACATGGGAGAGGGAAGTATAGAGGGGCTGATGTGTGTGAGTCATGATGGAGTGGGGATGAGGTGGTGAATGTGGATGGCAAGACAACACAGGAGGATAGAAATAAAGCACATTGATAAAAGAGAGAGCAAAGTGTGGGTTACCTGACTCCTGCCCTGACTAACTGCCATGTATAACTGCCATTTTCTTGATGTTTAGCTTTTGTGATGCTTTGCTTATGAGATGCTTGCGTGCTGCACCCCACACTGCGTGCTTCCCCTTAGGAACTACTACATATATAAGCCACACTACAGGGTCAGGAGAGTGGGATTGTGGGAGCTGGTTGGGTATAATTTGGCTGCTGGGGCCAGCACACCAGGGGATGGTTAGATACTCAAAGGCACTAGACCAGGCTGTGTCAATATGCTATAGCACCTTCCAGCCGATAAGATCTAGAGAGGCCCCAGTCACAGATCTAAAGCATTAAGTATTACATACAATGCAACAAATGAATTATACCAAAGCTTTAGCAAGCACATTAAAATATGCAGCAAAATGGTAAAGCAGCAGAAGGCAGACAGCAAGTAGAAGTATGGAGTTGAACCATTTGGATATATTGCATCAGAAAATAGAGGCAGCAGAGGTGGGAAGTTGTACCATTCAGGCTGCTTGCTGGCAGTGAATGGAGTAAATACATGCAGGGTGGATCAGTTGATTACCATTTGGATATATTGCAGCAGAAAATAGAGGCAGCAGAGGTGGGAAGTTGTACCATTCAGGCTGCTTGCTGGCAGTGAATGGAGTAAATACATGCAGGGTGGATCAGTTGATTACCTGTGTGAAGAGAGAAGATGAATGATAATTCCATTCCATGTATAACTGCCGTTTTCTTGATACTTAGCTTCTGTGTTGCTTTGCTTATGGGATGCTTGTGTGCTGCACCCCACACTGCGTGCTTCCCCTTAGAGTATAAACAAGTTAATGACATCTTTATCCCTGTGAACTCTACATACACTGTGAATGTGTAGTGGTGGCTCCGGAATCCTGCACCTGCGCCCGGCAGTAGCACAATTACTTATCACCCTTCTATTGGAATTGGCTTCTTCTTTCTTCAGCAAAGGTGCCGGTAAGTCGCTGCTACCTCCGCTCCAGTGACCTCCAGCATACACAGTGATAAAGTTCTCTCTCCACTTACAGTGACTGAGCTTTGGCAGAGTTTTCTATTTTGAACTACACTCATACCTGTATTATGCCATCATCTTGGTTATTAAACTTTTTTTTTACACCTTAGCCAGTTGATACCACCTTGACTGATTTGAATAGTGAGACTACGGCATACCAGGGATAGCCAACGAGGAGCGGGGGTGCCATAGTCGACATCTTAGTGTGCCAACCTCCACGGCATAAGTTGATGTCAAGTTTAGGAAAATGTATTTTTCCCCCTCATTTGCCTTTAGAATACTATACAGTAAATGGAATTAATTAGACCACTATCTATGGGACATCTTTCTTCTTTTTATTTACCTGTAGTGCCATTAAAGGAAGGTGTGTTATATATAGTATATAATTTGGTTTTATCCTAATCCTATGTGTTGTTTGTATTTGTGGCGTGTTGACACTGTACAGGTGATTTTAATTCTACCAATAATGAGAGGTTTTAAAAGATTATATGTTAACTGGTTTGATATCCTCATGAAATATTGAAATTGCTAGACCATGTATGTTTTACTAGGAAATAATGCAGCATTTCATAAAAAATATACAAAATATACGGTAGTTTTGAAAAGTTGGCCTTGTATAATTGAGAAAAATTTGTCTGGTCTTATGCAGTCCTCAACTTGTTTCTCCCAACCTCACTCTACTTGATCGGGAGATTTCTCAATATGTGCTCACATGGGACAAAATTAAATGGATTCTAACGACAGGTTCTCTTTAAGCTGTAAAAAAAATGTATGATTAAGAGAAGTTGTCAAAACTTACCAACGACGTCCACAAGCAAAATAGGCTACTGATAGGGTCAAATGGGTATAAATAAATGATTTTTTAAAAATATTTACTTATTTATTCTCTTCTCTCTCCATAGGATGGATTTTGTAAATTAGGCAATTCTTTCTGTTTCTATTGTATTTTTTTTAAATTTGATTAAAATTTTTATTTTATGGGTGTTTTTTTATAAAGAATTTGGACTTTTCTAGTGCAGTGCTTCTTTAAATATTTACCAGCAAAGGTATTAAAGCAATTTTCATTCTTCACTGCCCAAACTCCGAGGAGGTTCCATGTTTTTCCCATCTGTTGAATGGGTAGTAATTATGAGGTTGTCTTTGTGTGTGCAGGTAAACACAGAAACCAATCCATCTCATTTGTGCATAAAGGTGATATTCAATTCATTTTAGTGAGAAGATGTAAAATTCTTTAAAGATGACTGCATCTTTGTATACAAGCTAATTATATGGAAAAGAAAGATATTCCTTACTTGTCACGATTGACTTCTTTCTTTAACAAGCAAGAACCAAGAATTCGCCTGACATAGAAAGAATGTTCAGTTTACTCTATAATTACATATAATTTGCTTCGATAACAGACTGATTCTTTTTACAATTTTCTCATGCCCAGTGGATATACCGGAATAGAAAATGCTGACTTTCATTAAAGTTTCCATGCAATTTTTCATACAAATAAAAAAAACACCATTTTATTGTTATACTATACCCTATTCTTAGCCATTTGCAGAGCTCTCTATCCCTAATAACATCTTGGATAAAACGCTACAGGACAACATTAAACATTACTGAAGAGATTGCGGGGTCATGCAAAATGTAGCAGGGAGGTAAGCCACCTGGACTTTGTATTACTGTATTCGATGGGTTGTCCACCCTAGGAAACAAGTATGCAGTCACTCTATGTCTCTATGCATTCAGCCCAAGATTCACCGGTGCCAGTGTGATGGAAATATATATATTTCATATAGATCTCACTTGCACATATACTAACAGCTAATATACAGTATACACTATAATCAATTGCTTAAAATGGCCTCCGTAAACCAGACGCCCTGGGACTTTCCAGACATAAAGAGGAACTGACCACCAGATGTCCTGAGCTAAAGTCTAGAATTTTAGCTTAATTACAGAAAAAGCGACAGTTACACAGTTGCTTAATCAGCGTTTTTCCTATCCCTTAACCACAATCTTCCATGTATTCAGATTGTTACGGATCTGCAACACAGGACTAGGGTAGAAGGGGGAAACTGACCCTGCACTATGACTAGGCTGATACCCTACAATGGATTGGGTGACCCATTCCTCACGAATAGACCCACCGACAATCCTAGGTTGCTCTCAAGCTAAGACCTATAGAAATGGGGAGGGGGGTCCCTGAAAGATCTAAGGACTGCATACAAAAACGGGTTACCTCCTAATAGAAAACACAGAGACGGCTGCAGAAACCAACTGAAAACAGAAACTAAGACTAGCAGAACCAGAGGTCCCAGCACTGCACAAATTACACACACAGAAGGCAAAGCAAAGCACCAAGCCAGAACTCAAGCGGATTAACACTACTGTCCAGCAAGGACTGGGAGGCAGGTGCAGGTTAATAAAGGGTGATACAATCAAGTGACCCAAGACAAACCCAGCACCAGAGGAAAAAGACCAGCAGCCAGAACACCACAAGAAAATGGCGGATAGTCACAAATTAAACAGATTCTAACACAGATAACCAATAACATAGAAGCTTGACCATATGGTAATTAACAAACCATCCTTTCATATATACAACTATAAAAAAAATGTATGTACAATAAAACATCGGTATTGATGGAATGTTATTCTGTCACCCTTGGTGTGCAGTTTCATTCTTGAGCGCTCAAATACGCAGCCTAATTGGGAACGGATGCAGCACACACAGGGATAGATTTATCCCAACCAAATTTCCTTCAAATTGGCAACTGGAGCGGGTGGACATGTGACTGCAAGTTTGCAATTTGCATACTTGCAACCACATTCCGACTAGACAAATCCAGTCTCACTCAAAACACTTGCATTGCACGTCTAGTCGGAATGTGACTGCATGAGTGCAAATCACAAACTTATGAGGATTTTACAAGTTTACAGTCACATAGAGTGATTGCAGACTTTAATCCTAAGGCCAAAGAAAACCTTAAAGGTTTGTTCACTCTTCAAGTCTAGTGAATATGTTTTTCGAATTTATGGTGGCCATAGCTTCCGTAGAACTCAGTGAAGTGGTGTCTGCACATTCACATAACCCTGTCCATTGACATACGAGTGAGCTAAGCAAGTGGGGCCATAGTTATAGACAAAGCTGATTACATATACAAACCTAGGGAAATATTGCACTCATACTCTCATCATGATTACTAACAGCAATTTTACAGGTTTCTCAAATTTACCATTTTCAATGAATGTTTCTTTCTTTTTCAAGAGCATAGAGAGGAGGGGGCAAATTCTTTTCTGTTCAGTCCATGACTTCAGGTAAATGTTCCTTGTAAGAACCACATACAAACTGTCACCTCCTTAGTGATGAAAACAAATGAAGCAATCTGGACTGAAATAGCTGAGACAAGAAATGAGCTTTATCTCACTCATTAGAACACAGATTGCAAGTAGGGGAGGAAATACTTTAAATATCTTGTGTTTATAGACGCAGTGTAACACTGTATGTTCATGACTGCAGCCCCTCTAAGTCTAGTTTGACTTGTTAACACAAGGTCACTGAAGGGGAAGTTTATACAATCAACCGTGCAAGATTAATAATGTTCATATATGGTATATATACATTATATATATCATGGTAGGCCCCATGACTTCATGATGTTGTGGTGCTATGGAGGGACCTACTAATCTGAGGAGGTGTTGAGGATGTAGATAGTATTAAGTTCGCAATGCTTTGGTCTGGCTGCCAATGAGCTCCTATGTGGTCACTGAACCAGGATCCTGCACATCATTTTTCTCAACTCTAATCTGCATGACAGCTGTCAGATGGACAATCATACATGTCATGCTGTTGCCCTAATTAAACTTTAAAAAAAAAGATAACCCTGGCTAGGATAAGAAGGTGTCAGATCACACATTGTGTAGCAGTCTAGGGTTACGTAGGCGCAAAGGGGTCATGTGCCATTGCCGATCCTGGCAAGTGGACATCAAAACTTAAACCATGGAGCAATTGAATGTTTGATGTTTGTTTTAGCTGAGAATGAAATGGCATGGAGGAGCACAATGGAAAGAAGGCAAGCCTAGAGATATACTGCTAAGAAACCTTGAGTCATGACACTCATGTGAATTTTACTTTAACACATATCAATCACTTATAGGATGTTATGTGCACACTTTTGGTATTTGAGGCAGATATTTCTGTACCAAAAAACATGTTTCTTGGCAGGAAAAAATGATGTGAAAACTTCCCTCATCTATAAACCCTCCCACCCCCTGCCGGTGTCACTGAATCAGTCAGACTGCTGCGTCACTTGCCTTAGGATGGCATCACAATCCGCAGGCTGGCCATCTGTTCTCCTGACAGGAGAGCAAACGGCCAGTCCAAGGATTGCGGTGCATTCCTCTGGAACGTGGCAGTCTAAAGGAATCAGTGATGCCAGTGGAGAGGGGTTGACGGAAATTAGGTGGAGGAAAGGTGACTACTTTTGCAGTTTACAAATGCTTGACTTGCGAGAGTGAGAACATTAATTGGTCAAGTTCTTACAGCAAAGCAATGGAGCCACGTGGAGGAATGAAAGTAATATATCCTGAAAAGCCTACCCGAGCCCTATTTCAGGATACTATTAGTATACCACACAAAAATGACCTGACAGATTCCCTTTAATGTGTCTAATGTATGAGTGGTGGCTGAGTGACATGTACTAACTTTGTATTTTACAGTGATGCGTCTAACATGTGAGTGACATTTGACCAGTGCGTGTTTTACAGTGTAATATATGAGTAGCAGGTGACCAGTGTGTACCTGCCTTGTGTAGTTCGTGTTTAGTAGTGTTTTCTTGTTTGCACCAGTATACCTCTTGTTTCCTGCTGACAACCTTGTGGTCCAACTAGACTAATATGGACTGAGAACACTAAAAATAAAGGTATATAAGACCTGTATTAATATACTGCACACTTCTTTTATCATAATTTTGGACAAAAGCATGTCAATAGAAAAGGTGGACTATTAAGTGTTTTTCTGTTTCCTTTTTCTCCAGCACACATGGAAAGACATTGCCAAGTACATTACTATTGGCGTAGAACACTCCGTGAACTGGAATTTGCTTTATGTTGAATTATACTGACATACAGCTGCCTCACGTTGTGGATAGAGAAGGGCTCAGTATTCAGACTGCGAACATTTGGAAGTGTTTACTTTTATCTGAACTGTACAGTGGATGGTTGTTTTTTATCACTTTCTGTACCAGCAGAACTGTCATGAGTGATTAGAACAACTACAATGTTCCTATCCTCTAAATCTTGTTCTGTTGAAAGAACGGAGGCAGAAAAGATTGTTAAAACCTTTGCGTTCCAATGGAAATCACAACACATGATCTATTACTGGTAGATTCTCCTGCAAACATTTCTTTTTGTGCCCTTTTGTCTAAATACTTGGCTATATCAGTGAAACACACATCTTAATTATTTGATTTTAAGAGTCAAATGATGGTGAAAATACACTTAAAGGGGTTGTCCGGTCTTAGGCTACAAGTCTACAGGCACTCCATGTGACTGCAGATTTGTGAATCCTCACATTGTGTGCAATGCACACTGGGAGGATTCTCCGGTGCCTTTAAAAAAAGATATGTAATGGGCACCACAAAAATATACAGTATATAATATATCAAATAAAAAAGGGGTGCTACCAAGGACTTTACAAAAAGGCAATATAACAAAGAGAAAGAAGAGCTGCACAGAAAAAAGTGCACACCCAAACATGCAAAATAATAAGATAACATGGCTTTATGGAACAAAAAACTGCTTACAGACATAAAGTTAAAGACATCTAAAAACAGAAGGAAATGACAACAAGCAGGGGAAGGACATGATAATCCATAAAATACATGTATCTTTTTATTTATTTTACTCATTTATACAGTGCCATTAATTCCACAGTGCTTTACACGCATTGGCACTGTACCTTTTGGGGCTCACAATTTAAATTCCCTATCAGTATGTCTTTGGAGTGTAGAGGAAACCGAAAAACCTGGAGGAAACCCACGCAAACACAGGGAGAACATACAAGCTCCTTGCAGATGTTGTGCTTATTGGGATTTGAACCCAGGACCCAAGTGCTGCAAGGCTGCAGTGATAATCACTGAGCCACCGTGCAGTCCCATGTGTGTGTCTATATATATATATGTATATACTGAATATATAAATATATATATATATATATATATATATATATATACACACTCCTCCAACCACAAGACTGAGACAGGGTTTGTATTCAACAGGTCCATTTTTATTGGCCGTCCTTCTGACGACCACAGCAATTCACCACAGCAGCTTCACACTTCTCTTGTACACAGACCCGGGTACCTTCACTTCTTTATTACTACAGTCGTGGCGTCCTTCGTGGCTTTTTTCACTGTGGCTGCCCTAGGCCCATCCACCACAGCGCTTCACCAATCTAAGTACGCCATCCGTTTGGTACCCCCAGACTGTCTTCGTCTGCAGCTACCATCCTCTGGGCCACCCCCCGTGACCGCCTCAACTGTCAGTCCTCTCTGGAACCTTTCTACTGTCTCTATCTCCTCAGCAGAACTTCCTCTCTAGTGTGCTCCCCTCGCTGACAGAACCTTCCAGAACCTTTCCTCAGCCTTTTATAGTCCCAGTCCTTGTAGCTCCGCCCACTATCACCTGACAGTTCCTTTGACCAATTGAAGTTATTCAGTCCCACTCTTACACTCTCCACTGCCCTCTACTGGTCAAACTATAATACGGCACTCTTTCTCTTTATCTCAGCGCTTTCAAACCTACACTGCGCTACCCCTCTGCCTCACACTACAGGCAATTCTGTCCGTCAGTCCAACTTCCCTATAAGGGAATGATTAATCTTAAGCCCCCTTCAAACATAGCGAGATCGCTAGCGATATTGCTAAAGCGTCACCGATTTCGTGATGCAACAGCGATATCGGTAGCGATCTCGCTAAATGTGACACTTACCTCCGACACGGCTCCCCGCTGGATATCGCTGATCGCGCGAGAACGGGAGGGTCCATTTCTCATCATCGGCTTCCTGCTTGCGCCGACAAGCGAGTCCATGGACGCGGGTGGAAGACGTCACCCTCGCCGTGTGTGACAGGTAAGTGAATACCGTGGACCGCTGCTGCATCACTGGTGAGATCTGCCTGTTTGGCAGCTCACTAGCGACCACTTAGCGATGCACCAGCGATCCTGACCGGGTCGTATCGTTGTCGGGATCGCTCATGCATCGCTAAATGTAACGGGACCTTTACAGTGACCAAACTTTCTGTCAGGAGGAGAGTCTTTCCTTTTCAAATTACATAAACACAGGAAACTCCACAATACAATGCTTGCACAGTAACTGCCTCTAGGCAGAAGATAATGATGGTGGTAGTAGTGGGTGCATTTGAGCTCCAGTCTTGAAGCAGCTGTAAGAATTTAAAGCAGAAGTCTTTTTACTGAAGGTAATGGGGCAAATTATTATTTACAAACAGAGGGAAACTGAGGTACACACTTACACTCACGGTTGATGATTGCTGTGTACCTGCAGTCAGGCAGATCTTAGTAACCTCCGGTTTTATTAAGTCTGAAGATCTCTTCTTCAGCACTGTGGTCTGTTTCTGCCCTGAGGTAATTCTTCCTCCTAGAGGTGCATTGATATTCTTCCTCATATGAAGACTATTATCTCCCCTTATCGTGTCAGTCCCCTTTTTTAAAGCAAAGCAGGCAGGGAGTAGGTAGGTAATTCCTTCACCTACAAAATGGCTTCCTATTCTCAAGATGTCTGTCTACCCTTCTATGTGACTGTAGAGCTACAGTCATTGGCTGCCTCCCTGAGGCATTTTTCCAGAACCTTCTGCATATTCAAACAGAGCTGGGTCACCTGATCAAGCATGTGAGAAGATTAACCCTTTTTGTGCTGACTGTCAGCAGGTCTTACAATGCATTTGAAATGCACACTCCACATAAAAATTCACAGCACTTATAAGAAAGCACACTATATATCCATTATTCCATCATAAAAAGGGCCACTTTGTGGCATACCACACATATACACATATATATATATATATATATATACATACACGTGGTCAAAATTGTTGGTACCCCTCGTTTAATGACAGAAAAACCCACAATGGTGACAGAAATAACTTGAATCTGAAAAAAAGTAATAATAAATAAAAAAAACTAGGAAAATGAACAAATGAAAGTCAGACATTAAATTATAAAGAATCACACTGGTGCTAAACTTAATATACTTATGTTAAAAGCCGCTGGCACCTTGGCAGATAAGGTGTGCAGTTCTGCCTAAAATATCAATCAATACGCAAATAATGAACTAGGCTGCCGCACTAATAGCAAGTTGCAATGTGACTGCTGCCCCAAAGTAATTAAATCACCATATAGTCCAGGGGATGGCACTTACTTGCACGTGCCTGGAGTTGTGGTTACCCAGTTGTTGCGTTTGTGCAGATGGAGATGCAGTCTTTAAATGTACTCCAGAGCTATGGAGCATCCTCCCGTTCTCAGAAAGATCCCCCTATGCTGGTGTTTAAGAGCTTCGGCGGTCAGCCTCGGTCGATGGCGCTACCGTGTAGTAGCATGGTGAGCGGGGGGCGTGGTTTGCAGTGAAGTCACCTTCCCGTAATGACAGGCAAACACAAGGGCCAATCCCAAAGCGTTTCGAGGGACCTGTCCCTCTTTCTCAAGGTATCGATACTGTACTACCGCAGTCTACTTATACCCACGCTTACCTACATGTCATTTCATTGGTCCGCTAGATCTATTTGCGTATAGCAAACTGCTGACCATCGCAGCTCTTAGTCTAACCATCAAAGCTCTTAGACACGAGCATAGGGGAAACATTCTGAGAATGGGAGGACGCTCCCTAGCTCTGGATTACATTTAAAGACTGCATCTCCATCTGCACAAATGGAACAACTGGGCAACCACAACTCCGGGCACATGCAAGTAAGTGCCATCCCCTGGACTATATGGTGATTTAATTACTTTGGGGCAGCAGTCACATTGCATCTTGTTATTAGCGCGACGGCCTAGTTCATTATTTGCATGTTGAAAATCAGACATTGCTTTTCAACCATGCTTCCACAGAATTTTAAAAAATCAAACTCATGAAATAGGCCTGGACAGAAATGATGGTAACCCTGAAAATAATGTGACAAAAGGGACATGTTAAATCAAGATGTGTCCACTAATTAGCATCACAGGTGTCTACAATCTTGGAGTCAGTTAGTAGGCCTGTATAGAGGGCTACAGATACTCACTGTGCTGTTTGTTGACATGGTGTGCATCACACTCAACATGGACCAGAGGAAGCGAAGGAAAGAGTGGTCTCAGGAGATTAGGAAGAAAATTATAGACAAACATGTTAAATGTAAAAGTTATAAGACCATCTCCAAGCAGCTTGATGTTCCTGTGACTACAGTTGCACATATTATTCAGAAATTTAAGCTCCATGGGACTGTAGCCAATCTCCCTGGACGTGGCCGCAGAAGGAAAATTGATGACAAATCAAAGAGACAGATAATACTAATGGTAACAAAAGAGCCCAGAAAAACGTCTAAACAGATTAATGGTGAACTTGAAGCTCAAGGAACATCAGTGTCAGATCGCACCATCCATCACTGTAAGAGCCAAAGTGGACTTTGTTGAAAAAAAATCATAAAAAAGCCAGACTGGAATTTGCCAAACTACATGTTGGCAAGCCAAAAAGCTTTTGGGAGAATGTTCTATGGACAGATGAGACAAAAATGGAACTTTTCGGCAAGGCACATCACAGATGTAAAAATGAAGCATATCAAGAAAAAAACACTGAACCAACTGTGAAACACGGAGGAGACTCTGTTATGTTCTGGGGCTGCTTTGCTGCATCTGGCACAGGGTGTCAAGAATCTGTGCAGAGTACAATGAAATCTCAAGACTATCAAGGGATTCTAGAGAGAAATGTGCTGCCCAGTGTCAGAAAGCTTGGTCTCAGTCGAAGGTCATGGGTCTTGCAACAGGATAATGACCCAAAACACACAGCTAAAAGCACCCAAGGATGGCTAAGAGGAAAACATTGGACTATTTTGAAGTGGGCTTTCATGAGCCCTGAACTAAATCCTATTGAGCATCTTTGGAAAGAGCTGAAACATGCCGTCTGGAAAAGGCAACCTTCAAACACGAGACTACTGGAGCAGTTTGCTCTTGAGGAGTGGACCAAAATATCTGTCGAGAGGTGCAGAAGTCTCATTGACAGTTACAAGAATCGTTTGATTGCAGTGATTGCCTCAAAAGGTTGTGCAACAAAATATTAAGTTAAGGGTACCTTCATTTCTGTCCAGGCCTATTTCATGAGTTTTTTTTTTTTTTTTTAATTCTGTGGAAGAATGGTTAAAAGGAAATGTCTGACTTTTATTTGTTCATTTTCATAGATTTTTGATTTATTACTTTTGTCAGATTCAAGTTATTTCTGTCATCATAGTGGGTTTTTCTGTCATTAAACGAGGGGTACCCACAATTTTGACCATATGTCTATATACTGTATATACATGCTGTATATATATATATATATATATATATATATATACTTTGACCAATATCTAGTGATTATTTGTTTTATATATATATATATATATATATATATAAAACAAATAATCACTAGATATTGGTCAAAGTAAATTGCTGCGCACCTAGCACAATAGTATTTCAACTGATGAGAATAGGCAAATATTACTGTACATAATGCACAAAATAAAACATAAGGATATATAAGTGCTTGAAAGGCAAATAACATAATGAAGGTGGCAATATAAATAAGCAATTAAAGTGCAAAGTGGCAAATATCCTAAAGAAAATAGACAATGTCTGAAAAATAACAAAGTGATCTACAATAAATAATAGTGTATCCTGTATGGAACCTGAATCCTTAAGAGGCAGAAGAATATTAAAACCACTTATTCTGCAAAAACATGGACATGAAAATTGCCTGGGTTATGTACAAAAGGAACATATATAGAAAAAATAGTACACCCGGTAAAAAGCCTAAAACCAATGCGTGTTGCTTCCAGGTGTAGCTTCTTTAGGAGTGGTCTACAATCTGGATTATCATGTTCTTCCCCTGTTTATTATCATTTTCTTGTGATTTTAATTTTTTTTAACTTTATAAGTGCTTTTTTGCTCATCAATAAAGTGATATTTATTTTATTATTTTTCATGTTTGGGCGTGCACTTTTTTCTATGCAACTCTTCCTTCTCCTTATTAGAATTCCCATGAATTCCAGTAACACTTTTATGCTGATGATACTCAGGTCTACCTCTCTGGCCCAGACGTCACCTCTCTGCTGTCCAGAATCCCGGAGTGTCTATCAGCCATATCCTCCTTCTTCGACTCTCGCTTTCTCAAACTCAATGTGGACAAATCAGAACTGATCATCTTTCCCCCATCTCACAGATCTTCCTTACCCGACCTATCTGTAACAATTGATGACATCATGCTTTCCCCCATACCAGAGGTCCTCTGCCGCGGAGTAACCCTTGACTCTGATCTGTCCTTCAAACTGCACATCCAAGCTCTGTCCACCTCCTGTCACCTCCAGCTCAAAAATATTCCCAGAATCCATCCCTTCCTCAACCCTCATTCTACTAAAATGCTTGTACATGCCCTCATCATCTCCTGCCTCGACTATTGCAGCATCCTTTTCTGTGGCCTCCCTGCTAACATCCTCGCACCTCTCCAGTCCATCCTTAACTCTGCCGCCCAACTAATTCATCTCTCTCCTCGCTACTCCTCCACTTCTCCCCTCTGCAAATCTCTTCACTGGCTCCCATTCCCTCAGCTGTTGTGAATTCCCTGGCTCAGACTTCTGAGCCGAAGCTCGCCCTGCTCCCTCCAGTGGTTACTGGAGGTAGTGGAGCTGGTCAGATTGACAGAGATTTGCCACCTGATGATGATGATGATGATTGGAGATCTGGGGTTACGGTTTGGAGTATTTAAGTCTGCAGACTTCCTGCAATCCTTGCTGGTGATTGCTTTCCTGTGCATTCAGAGGTCTGATGTCTCCTGCCCTGTTCCTGTATTGTTCATCTAAGTGATTTATTTGCTAATCCTTTGCATCTGATCTGGTTTTGTCTATCTCTGCTTGCTGTGCGGGTTCAGCTTGCTCCTGCTGGGGGCTGTGCTGGACCATCGCTCCTTATGTCACTGCTTGTGTGAGTTTGTTCAGTCCCCTGTTATATTGGTCTCTTTTGCTTTGCTTCCAGTTAATACCAGAGTGCTGATATAGTTGGGCGAAGTCGTATGACTTCAGTGTTTTTGTGTACATCAGATGTGTTGGATTTTTCAGGTTTTTTTGCGTGATTGCAGACAGTGTCTTTTCTTTCCTATCCTGTCTAGTCAGTTTAGGCCCCATCATTTGCTCAGTCTATTTTTCTGCCTGCATTTGAGTTTCATCTTGTTTCACCGACAATATATGTTTGGGGGCTATCTATTACTTTGGGGTCTGCTCCGGGGCAGTTTAGATTTCACCTTACTTGCTTTAGGCTTAGTTAGCTCTCCGGCTGTGTTGAGGGGTCTAGGGCATCGTAGGTACGCTCCACGGCTACTGCTAGTTGTGTGGATAGGATCAGGGGTCTGCAATCCGCTTAGTAACCAGCCTCTCTGGTTTTCTGGTGGCTTAGCCTGCTCCTGCCATCCTCCTCGGTGACCCATTCGTAACACTCAGTGTATCCAATTCAAAATACTAATACTGACCTACCAGGCCATCTATAACCTGTCTCCTCCATATATCTCTGAACTAATCTCCCGATATCTTCCCTCACGTAATCTCCTGTCCTCTCAAGACCTTCTTCTCTCCTTCACACTTATTTGCTTCTCACCCAACCCCCCTCCAAGACTTCTCTAGAATAGCCCCCATCCTCTGGAATTCTTTGCCCCAACACATCCGACTATCAACCACAATCGGATCCTTCAGACGGAACCTGAAAACCCATCTCTTCAGGAAAGCTTACAGCCTGCAATGATCCCCGCTGCCTCCTCACCGCTGCTGGAGCTACCGCATCACCATCACTGGAGCTCCTGCAACCCCCCAACCTACTGTCTCCTTCCCCACCATCCTGTAGAATGTAAGCCCGAAAGGGCAGGGACCTCTCTCCCCTCTACATCAGCCTGTCATTGTAAGTTTGTTTACTGTAAGTGATATCTATAAGTTTGTATGTAACCCCTTCTCATGTACAGCACCATGGTACCAATGGTGCTTTATTATTATTATTATTTATTTATATAGCGCCATTAATTCCTTGGTGCTGTACATGAGAAGGGGTTACATACAAACTTATAGATATCGTTAACAGTAAACAAATTTACAATGAACAGCACCATGAAATCAATGGTGCTATATAAATAAATAAATAATAATAAATAATAATTCTCCAATGCCAGTGCAGTCATTTGCAATTTGCATACTTCTTGCCATATTCTTGCCATATTCTGACTAGATGTGCCTGGCCTCGCACAATACATTTGCATTGAGTGAAGCCATACACATCTAATTGCATGTAGGTAAATCACATACTTTCAGACACACTTCCGGTTCCAGCTACGAGGGAATCCTCACAAATTTGTAGTCACATAGAGTGACTTCAGACTTGTAGCCTAAGGCTGAACAACCCCTTTAAAGGGGTATTCCAGTTGTAATCATTATCAGCTATCCACAGGAGACAGTGCACTGTTGAATAACCCTCTGATCACCAAAACCGGGGACTCTGAATAGTATGGTGATGCTTCTCCAATCTAAATTTGCCGGCTACAGTATTTCAGTGAGCAGTTCATGGGGAAAACTGACCAAATTAACAGGGTTGAAGCTGTTTTGCAGTGAGGAACGGGCTAAAATTTTTTTAAGTCATTTTGCAATACTTATTAACAGTTACCAGAAATATATAGCTATACACATTTATATATAGCAGTTACTGCTGCACAAGGAGGTCATGTCAAATACTGAAGGAAAAGATTCATAAACTTTTACCACTCACAGACATGTGAGATTGGATCATTGTCCTCAGTCTATTTTTTATTCATTTGTTTTATTTAGTTCTTTTATCTACTTTTAGATCTTGTTTATAAATCTGATGTAGTTTTAGGTCAAATATATACAGAAAAGCGAAGAATTGTGCAGCATTCACAAACTTTTGAGCATTACTGTATCTTCTGGAGTCTTGTACAGATTGAATGAAGCAGTGAGCACGTGCAAGTGCTGCTCTTCGGAAAAGGAGGGCTCGAGTCCCTTCTTATGGCAATTGGAGGTGACCTCAGCAGTTGAACCTCCACTGATCTGGATATTGTTACCTATCAAGGGAATAGGTGATATAACCAGAATACCCTTGGAAAGCAAATCTCATCCAAAATATAAAAAGAAAAAGCAGGAAATTTCAAATAGTAAGAAATGTCTCCTCATTAGAATTAGCCTCTACAGAGATTTTATAGATATTACTAGATTATGGCCCGATGCTATCGCATCGGGAGGATGCGATAGCATCACACCTCTTGCCATGTTAACCCTCAACACACACACTCCTCAACACACACTCCTCTCACCTTTTACCATCTCCACTCACTCCTTCACTCCACATACGACCCCTTCTCTCACTTCGTCTCTCATACTCACGCCGTCATCGCCGCTGCTCCACGATCCCCGACATCTTCTTCCGCCGGCGCCATCCTAGATCCAGACGTCCTCCACACCGGCGACATGTTCTTGCGGCAACGCCATAATGAGTATCGTGAACTCCCGCGATACTCAAGATGGCGTCGCCGGAAGAACATGTCGCCGGCGTGGACGACGTCTGGATCCAAAATGGCGTCAGCGAAATCTCGCGAGTTTTCGCCGACGCCATTTTGGATCCCGACGTCATCCTTGCCGGCGACATGTTCTTGCGGCGACGCCATCTTGAGTATCGCGGGATTTCGCCGATCCAAAATGGCGTCGCCGCAAGAACATGTCGCCGGTGTGGAGGACGTCTGGATCCAAGATGGCGCCGGCGTAAGAAGATGTCGGGGATCATGGATCAGCGGCGATGACGGCGTGAGTATGAGAGACGGAGTGAGAGAAGGGGTCGTATGTGGAGTGAAAGAGTGAGTGGACGTGAGTGGAGTTGGTGAAAGGTGAGAGGAGTGTGTGTTGAGGAGTGTGTGTGTTGAGGAGGAGTGGTGTGTTGAGGGTTAACATGGAAAGGTGTGCGGTGACATCACCGGTTACAACTGGACGGAAGTTGTTACAACTGGAAGCTGCTTAGGGCATTGATTATTATAGATTTACAGTATATTGGGTGATGTCTGAGCAGTAGTGGACTAACAATAATCTCATTTCACCAGGAGCGCAATTAGACAGAAGAAATGCCATGTGTAAGAAAAATATGTGGGTCTTTTGTAGTCCAATAACTCATAATAATGCACAATTCCACCTGGTTTGGAGGTAGAAGTGGGCAACTATACCTGCTGAGCTCATGTTAACTCCACAGATTGCAACAATGACTCTTGGGTTCCACTGATAAAAGCGTTATAGGCTCTTGACTACCTGAGCCCAGCTGCAAGAATTTGTATACAGAAAGCTGCCCCTAGTGGCAGCTGCAGGCAGCTATTTCTTTTTCTTGAAATTTAACAACATTTCTCATCAGTATACGAGGTAGTAACACATTATTTAATACGAAAGTAACATGGTTAACAGATGCCTAGTGGGGAACACAAACAGATGCATATCTGCTATGGCCAAAGATGAATACATTTTAGAAAACCACACAGCGCTTTTGAGAAAGCTGACAAACCTGTAGACCTGAACTGCATGTTCCAAAACCTGATAATGTACAAGACTCGTAGATTGAGTTGTTCCAGGATGTATATATGTGTGGTGCTACAAGTACATACACAGAGTGTTCCGTTTTGCTTTTGGATCCTTTTTACTAATTAGTAACCTATTTATGTGAAGAACAATTAATCCTACGGCAGCAGGAGACCCTGATACACTGTTAAATTTTTAATGATGTGTTCTGTTATTTTATGGCCGAAGAATCACCTCTGTTCATTATAATGATTAATGATAGATTAATAAAATAACACATCAAAATACTGTGAACACATCAGACTTTACAACTACTTGAAATTCGCCATTTAAGACACCTAACACCTGTTGCGTTCTCTTTATTAGCAATTAGAAAAGTGTGAAGATGACTAATTAGATGTAAAGGTACTGTCACACTAAGCGATATCGCTAGCAATATCGCTATAACTTGTGACGTTATAGTGATATTGCTAGCGATATCGCTGTGTCTGATACTTACCTACGACCCGCTCCCCCGCTGGTTATCGCTGATCGCGCGAGAACAGGCTGGACTGTTTCTCGTTGTCAGCTTCCTGTGGCGCTTCCTGCTGTGACGACGAGCGACGCGTGGAGCCGGGCAGGAGGACGCAGGATCGCCTGGTGTGACAGGTAAGTAGCGACCCCCGTCCCCAGCGATGTCGCTGGTGAGATCTGCCTGTGTGGCAGCTCACTAGTGACCACTTAGCGATGTACCAGCAATCCTGACCGCGTCATATCGCTGGTCGGGATCGCTGGTGCATCCTTAAGTGTGACAGTACCTTAAGACAAAGACAGATAAGGGTGTGATTATTAACCCACATACAACTTGGCCAATTTTGACCTTCTTGACTATAATTTTTCCTTTTTTGTTTTGCCTTCCCACGTTCTGTCAGTGCTTACACTATCATTTGAGGCCTTTGTTATTTTGGAGCAAACACTAATTTAGGGAATAGATTATGTTATGCATGTAAGATCTCATTCACACATCACAGAAAAACTGATGAAATTTCATCTGTGATTTCAGAGAGAGCTTCATCCAAGTTTTATCAGTTTGGTCAAAGTTTGTGTTTCATCAGCTTTTTTGTACATGAAAAATGTTTCTCTCCATTTTTCCTATCTAAGGCAAAACCTGCTCTCTTCACAGGAAGAAACTTGCCTCAACAAAGCAGCTTTTACATGGTTTTAGTTTGCTTTACTTGCTGCATATTTTCTGTGTTTTTGTCAGTTTGCATTTGTCTCTTATGCATGCTGATAAAAGTTTAGTGAAAAAAAATATTCTGATTCTACTTCATCAGGTTTTGGCACTAAAAACACAGCAAAACCTGATACCTGCATTTTTGCAACATTTTTTTCAGCGTTTATTGCACCACCCAATGCTTTCAATGGACGCTGAAGAAACGCTGAAAGGCCGGGGTCACACTTGCGAGAAACTCGCACGAGTCTCGCATCTCAATACCCGGCACTGGAGTGTGTGGCTGCATGTATTTCTATGCAGCTGAGCGCTCAGGTCCCAAATGCCAGTGGCAGTGCCGGGTATTGAGACGTGAGACTCGTGCGAGTTTCTTGCCAGTGTGACCCCGGCCAAAGAAGAAGTGACATGCTGCATTCTTAAAAAAGCAATGTTTTTCACAAATTACTGGGGACAAAAAAAGCAAGCTGTGTGCATGAGATTTCTGAAATCTCATAGACTTTGCTGTTACTGTAAAACACAGCTGAAAATTTGCATTAAAAAAACACTGGAAAACCGCAACATGGGAACGTAGCCTAACCGTCTGTGAAAATCGGAGCACACTCAGATTGCTCTCCAAGCAAATGCAAGTGCGGTCCTTTTTTTCACAGATCTTGCGCTCAGATGGAAACCAGAAATGTCAATGTGATTTTGCGCTGACCTCTTGGTCAACAAAAAATGTGAATGACTCCGTTAACTATTATAGGTGCAAGTGCTATCTGGAAAAAACACTGTATCATTCGAATGCAGAAAACGAATATCTGAATGAGCCTTTATTTTAACAAATGTGAAATATATGGTATTATCTAAGATTTTATATTACTTCAATATTTAATAAAAATGAATTCATTATTAGAAGTGTTATGGTTAACTTTGACAACTGCAATTTTATTCATTTTGTTATAATTTTTTTTTATTTCTAGTTTGGATAATTGTAGTATGCCTTTCCTGTCTCCAAAGCAGTCCTGCTATCAGTCAGAACTTCCATAATAGGGGTAAAGGCAGACTAAATAGATCCCCTGTTCAAAAAATGTTAACGTGGCCCCTCTTGTCCTATAGCTGATCATAATTATTTCTCTCAATCCACAGATAATTGTGAGCTATGAAGTTTATTAGTTTATGCTCTAATGTGTAGTCTGCATTGATTGCACGAAACTGCTTTTAAGAATGGAGTGGGTCCCTAACCTATTGGACCCTTGAGTAGCTCCACAGGTTGGACAACTGGTATTCCCGCCTCTGCTCCATAGATCACCAGAATTTAAAGGTGAAGACAAGACCTCAAATTCTTTGTCATGTTTCTCAAAACATTTTTAAACATTTTCTGAGGGTGGTAGGGCACATGATCCTGCCAAAAGAGGAGACTGATGAAAAGGAATGGCATTGTTATGAAAGGGTTATGTGATCTGCAACATTGCTTAGGTGGCTGGTATGTGTCAAGGCCACATATTCTTTTCCGGGCACTACACTGCCCCTCTGCCTTGTCTTGTACTCAAAGAACCACCTCTTTCCTAATAGAATCTAGAATATGGGACCAGTTTGGAGCCTCATTTTTTAAAAAGAATATTGGAAGGTTGGAGTCAGTTCAAAGGCGGGAACTGGATTATTACAAGTGATGGAAAGTCACTGCTATAATGAGAGGTTGGAAACGTTGGGCTTGTTTAGCTGAAAAGAAAAATCATTTCAGAGGAGATCTAAGTTATATGTATAAATATACGTGTGGTCAATTCACAGGACAGGCATATGATTTATTACTTCCAAAGACCTTACAAAGCACTAGGGGACATTGATTATGTGTGGAGGAGAGGTGATTCTGGCAGCTAAATAGGAAAGGGTTCTTTGCAGTTAGAGCAGTCACACTGAGGAATGCCCGACCACAAGAGGTAGTAATGGCAGACACTATATCACCATTTATGAAAGGACTGGATGCTTTTCTCACAGCAAATGGCATTATGGGTTATAAATAATCTAGCCATAGAGAATTTTTTCAACTTGTAATTTTGTAACTGTGTATGGTATCACATAAGAAGGGAAAGAGGGATAAGGAAAGTCAGCTCACCACGTTCAGATGCACCTTGTCTTATAGAAGTTCATTGCACGGAGCAGTCCTAGTCTGGGACGTGAACATCAAATGCAACTAGAAAAAAAGATTTTCTTCCAGCGATGATGGAATCAGGTAAAAAATTGGAAATTCACTTTTATTAATCCAATATTAAAATTTATTACACTGGTCACCAAGGGATATCTATAGCAAACAACCGATGCATTTTAGCTCTTATATATCCTGCTCTGATAAAACACACGTGTGTGAAAAAAAAAATAGTGTTCACCTGGGATTTAATCCTGTAAGGCAGAAAGACAGCAGGATGCATGAGACCCGTTCTAAGGGTAGACAAAATCACATACAAAACAATATAAAAATGAGAAACTTGTGAGCAGAAAAATAGAATCAGTATATTATATTGCAAAATCAAATCTTGCCTCGTGCTCATACCAAAGTTGACTCTAGTTTGAAGTTTGAAGATCCTGTACGATTCCCTGTTCACAATTTTTCTTTTTAAATCCTACCCTCTTATGGGTTTAAATACCTTTTAAATTCCAGAGAATTTTAATGAACTAGCGTTACCATTATGTTTCTGGGACAAATGTTTTGAGACTGCTGAGATATTAACCGCTGTGGAACTGATCGCATCGGATAAATGTCTACTGATGCGTTTCTTGAGTGGCCCTGAAGTACAACCCACATATTGAATGTTACATTCTGCGCTTTCAACCAGATATGTTATTCCTGTGGTATTACAGTTAATGAAACTATTTATAAAAAACTCCTGGCTCATTATACTACATTTTAACGTAATTTTTTGATTTGTATGAAAACATGCCTTACATTATTATTATTATTATTTATGTATAAAGGGTCCTCTCCCCTCTGTACCAGTCTGTCATTGTAAATTTGTTTACTATTAACGATATCTATAAGTTTATATGTAACCCCCCTTCTCATGTACAACACCAAGGAATTAATGGCGCTATATAAATAAATAATAATAATAATAATATTAATAATAATAAAGCACCATTGGTACCATGGTGCTGTACATGAGAAGGGGTTACATACAAATTACAGATATCACTTACAGTAAACAAACTAAACAAACTAACAATGACAGACTGATATAGAGGGGAGAGAGGACCCTGCCCTTGTGGGTGTCATGATCCAGTGTTGGATCTGGCGGTATTAAATTGACAAAGTGAACTTTTTTTACTTTGTCAGGTTCAGGGTGTCTTGACTGTCCCCGGTGGTGGTGAGTGGTATCGCACCTTAGCTTTAGTTTTAGGTTAATGTGCACGTTAATTACATGACAGGTGTTAGGCTCTATAAAGGACAGCCAGGGGTTTTCAATCACTGTTGGTGATAGTTGTTCATTTGCAACCAACCTTGGTGGTGGAAGGAGCTGAAGAGAGTGCTCAGCTCAATCTGAGTCCTGGTGTGGAAGGAGTCACAGAAGGGAGTTCTTGCAGCTATTCAGGAGGAAGGCTGCAGTTGGTCGCTGGACTCTGTGCTGGAGCTTTAGCACAGAGAGAGCTAAGTTTTCTTTTTCCCCTGTTTGTGACTTTCCTTATGTGTGTTCTAGTGCAGTGGTGGGATTAGTCTCCGCACCGACCTATTCCCTAGTTAGGGTTTAGGTTTAGGGCTTGCTAGGGTAATAAGGCACGCGTGCGGCGACAGGCGAGGAGCCTGTATAGGGAATGTGAGGAGTGCAGGGACACTGGCTCAGGGGAGCTTAGGAGGTCTCCACGTCCCCCATTCCCTATCGCAGGGCCCACCACTGTAATTGTTCCCTGTGTTTACCCTTATTATTTAAATTCACCCTGCTGGAGGCGCTGTATCCAGGATCACGTGTGTCATAAATTCGCCCTGCTGGAGGTGCTGTGTCCAGTCACACGTGATCATTACAGTGGGCTTACATTCTACAGGATGATGGGGAAGGATACAGTAGGTTGGGCAGTTGCAGCAGCTCCAGTGATGGTAAGGAGGCAGCGGGGATCATTGCAGGCTGTAAGCTTTCCTGAAGAGATGGGTTTTCAGGTACCGTCTGAAGGATCCAAGTGTGGTTGATAGTCGGATGTGTTGGGGCAAAGAATTCCAGAGGATGGGGGCTATTCGGGAGAAGTCTTGGAGGCAGTTGGGTGAGGAGCGAATAAGTGTGGAGGAGAGAAGGAGGTCTTGGGAGGACTGGAGATTACATGAGAGAAGATATTGGGAGATTAGTTCAGAGATATACGGAGGAGACAGGTTATAGATGGCCTTGTAGGTCAGTATTAGTAATGTGAATTGGATACGCTGAGGGAATGGGAGCCAATGAAGAGATTTGCAGAGGGGAGAAACAGAGAAGTAGCGAG
Organism: Dendrobates tinctorius; assembly: GCF_039654945.1. NCBI lineage: Eukaryota > Metazoa > Chordata > Amphibia > Anura > Dendrobatidae > Dendrobates > Dendrobates tinctorius. The sequence goes on from NW_027361737.1 coordinate 16,969,011, forward strand.
GAGAGCGATGAATTAGTCAGGCAACACAGTTAAGGAAGGACTGGAGAGGTGCGAGGGTGTTAGCATGGAGGCAACAGAAAAGGATGTTGCAGTAGTCGAGGCGGGAGATGATGACGGCATGCACAAGCATTTTAGTAGATTGAGGGTTGAGGAAGGGACGGATTCTGGAAATATTTTTGAGCTGGAGGCAACAGGAGGTGGAGAGATCTTGGATGTGCGGTTTGAAGGACAGGGCAGAGTCAAGGATTACTCTGAAGCAGCAGACCTCCGGTATGGGGGAAAGTGTGATGTCATCAATTGTTATAGATAGGTGGGGTAAGGAAGATCTGTGAGATGGGGAAAGATGATCAGCTCAGATTTGTCCACATTGAGTTTAAGGAAGCGGGAGGAGAAGAAGGAGGATATGACTGATAGATATTCTGGGATTCTGGAGAGCAGAGAGGTGACATCTGAGCCAGAGAGGCAGATCTGGGTATCATCGGCATAAAGGTGGTACTGGTATCCATGGGACTTTATGAGTTACCCCAGGCCACGTGTATAGATTGAGTAGAGTAGGGGTCCTAGAACAGAGCATTGGGGGATTACAATAGAAAGAGGGTGGGATGAGAAGGTAGTGTGGAGTGGGAGATGCTGAATGTGCAGTTGGAGAGGTATGAGGAGATCCAGGATAGGGCAATGTCTTTGATGCCAAAGGAGGAGAGGATCTATAGTAGGAGGCAGTGGTCAACTGTGTCGAAAGCAGAGGACAGGTCTAGAAGGAGGAGTATAGGGTATTGTCCGTTAGCTTTGGCTGTAAGTAGGTCATTAGTAATTTTGGTCAGGACTGTCTCAGTGGAATGATGGGGATGGAATCCAGATTGTAGATTAGCAAAGAGCAAGTTAGATGAGAGGTGGGAGGAAAGTTCAGCGTGGACATGCTGTTCCAGGAATTTCAAAGTGAATGGGAACAGCAATATTGGGCGATAGCTGGACATAGCGATTGGGTAGAGGGTTGGCTTTTTATGGATAGGCATGATTGTGGCATGTTTGAAAGCGGAAGGGTAGGTAACAGAAGTTAGTGATAGGTTGAAGAGGTGGGTTAGTAATGGAATGAGTGGTAGTGATGTTGGGGAGGAGGTGGGATGGGATAGGGTCAAGTGCACAAGTGGTGAGGTGTGATTTGGAGAGAAGATGAACAAGCTCCCCTTCAGTGATGTTGGATAAGGAGCTTATGGGGTTTGGGCATTGGTCTGGTATACAAAGGGGTTGTGGTGGTTGAACAATAAAGACTTGTCGTGTTTGGTCTATCTTGATTTTGAAGTGTGTGGCAAAGTCCTCGGCAGAGATTAGGGAAGTCGGTGGGGGAAGTGGTGGGCGGAGGAGGGAGTTAAAAGTATTGAAGAACTGTTACCTAGTGTGGTTACATCTTTGCCACAAATCTAACTTGCAATATTTTTCAGACCTACATAAGCTTGTTGCCTTCATTCAATATTGATAAGTATTTTTCTTATTATATTTGTTATATCCAAATATCGTGGACTGTATTGATTTGAAAATATTATGGTTGTTCCATTCTTATTGCCCTTATTACGTTCTAGAAGAAGGTTTTTTACTATCTATATTATTCACTATGGTTTCTGCTCTTTTAAGGGTATGACACGTACAGCCTCTATGTTTTAATTTATCTACCACTCGGTTAGACTCCATGTTATTATTTTCCTGAGATGAACAATTTCTTTTTGTTTCAATTATTTCTCCGGTCGGAATGTTATTTATTACACGAGGAAGATGTCATGAGTTTGCTTCTAATATGGAGTTACTGTCCGTGAGTTTTCTGTAAGGCGAAATAACAATTTTCCATGTATTAATGATTCCAAATAATGTAATCTAGAAAATTACTATAGAAGATAGGTTATGGGTAAAAGAAAGATTAAATTTGTTATTGATGTAAGAGACAAATTTATTGGCTTCCCTGTCTGTACCCTTCCAGATTATGATTAAATCATCGATGTATTGACCATAAAATTCTATTTTGTCACAAAAAATGATATTGCTTGAGAATAGAAATTTTTCCTCCCATGCTGCTACTAGTATATTTGCAAGAGATGAAAAGAATTTGCCTCCAATACTAACTCCCTGAGTTTGCAAAAATAATTTTCCATCAAAAGAAAAATAATTGTGTGATGGCAGAAATGAAACTGGTATAAGTATGAAATTTTGTATTTCCCTTTTATACACAATTTGTTTATCAAGAAACATTTTTCTTTCAAGACACATATAGTACATATAAAAGGGAAATACAAAATGTCAGCCTTCTCGCAGTTTCATTTCTGCTATCACACAATTATTTTACACTCATGGAAGCCAATAAATTTCTCTCTTACATCAATAACAACAAGTTTAATCTATTTTTTACACATATCCTATCCACAACAATAATTATCTAGATATTACATTATTTGGAATCATTAATACAGGGGGAATTGTTATTTCTCCTTACAGAAAACCCATGGACAATAACGCCATATTACTGTCATGTAATAAATATCATTCCGATCGGAGAACTAATTAGCGCAAAAAGAAATTCTTCATCTCAGGAAAATGGAGGGTAACAGAGTGGTGGATTAAAACATAGAGGCTATTCGTGTTGTACCCGTAAAAGAGCAGAAACCATAGTGAATAATATAGAAAGAAAAAACCTTCTACTAGAACGTAATGAGGACAATAAGAATGGAACAACCATTACATTTTCAACTCGATACTGCCCGCAATATTATTATTATTCATTTTTATAGCGCCATTTATTTCATAGCGCTTTACATGTGAATGTAACAATTATGTGGTACTATGGAATCTGATTGCGTGGGATAAAACGAATCTGAGACCATACAAGGCAAACAAGTGTATTTAACAAAGTAAGAAGTGGAAACAAAACTAACTGAGATCTTCCTGCAATTGTAACAAAATGCACAGCACAATATAGAAATGTTCAACAAACTGAATAGCGGGTGCGACCGCTAATACGAACCAGTCCAGCAGTAATATGACGCAGGAGTGCACACGGCACTTAAACATGGAAGTCCAGCAATAATATGAGTGTGAATGCACCCAGTACTTAAACGTGGAAGTCCAGCAATACACAGATGGAGCATTAGCAGGAGAAGGTCTCTAACAGTACCTTTTGGGCTTAAAAGTCCCACTCAAGTCAAGCAATGCAGCCCAACAGACACAGTCCAGGAAGAAATAATGGTGTTAGAATTTTGTACTGACCACAGCAGTTCCAGAGGTGAGTAGCTCCACACCAGAAGTCCAGACAATAGGTAATCCCGGTCAGGATCAAGGAGCAGCACTGTAGACTCTTCCAGAGCACGTCTCAAATCGGACGAGATGGCAGAAAGAACTACCCCTTCGCCTAAGATGGTAGCAGGCTTGGTCACCACAGGAGAATCAGCAAAGAAGCAACTAGAGAGGGCGTCTGCCTTGACATTCTTTGTTCCAGGAAGAAAAGAAACCACAAAATCAAAACGTGTAAAAAACAAGGCCCACCTAGCCTGTCTAGGGTTCAAGCGCTTAGCCGACTCTAGGTAAATCAAATTCTTGTGGTCAGTGAGGACCACGACTTGATGCTTAGCTCCCTCCAACCAATATCTCCACTCCTCAAATGCCCATTTCATTACCAACAGTTCCCTATTCCCCACATCATAGTTACGTTCAGATGGAGAGAACATTCGGGAAAAAAAAGCACAGGGATTCATTTTAGATGTTACAGGATCCTTTTGGGACAAAACAGCTCCTGCACCAATCTCAGAAGCATCCACCTCTACCTGGAATGGAAGTGAGACATCAGGTTGCCGCAAAACCGGGGCGGAGGTGAATCTTCGCTTCAGCTCCTGAAAGGAAGAAACAGCCTCCGGAGACCAATTTAACACATCAGCACCCTTTTTAGTCAAATCAGTCAATGGCTTGGCAATTCTAGAAAATTTTGCTATAAATTTCCAATAAAAATTAGCAAAACCCAAAAACTTCTGGAGGGCCTTCAAAGAAGTGGGCTGAACCCAATCGTGAATGGCCTGTACCTTGGCCGGGTCCATTTCCATAGTTGACGGGGACAAAATAAATCCCAAAAAAGAAATCCTCTGTACTCCAAAAAGGCATTTAGATCCTTTGACATACAGGGAATTCTCCCTCAAGATCCGGAACACAGTCCGAATATGTTCCACATGAGAATCCCAATCCTTGGAGAAGATCAAAATATCATCCAGATAGATAATCAAAAATTTATCGACAAAATCTCGGAAAATATCGTTCATGAAGCACTGGAAGACAGAAGGGGCATTAGTGAGCCCAAAAGGCATCACCAGGTACTCAAAATGTCCCTCCGGAGTATTAAACGCCGTCTTCCATTCATCCCCATGCTTAATGTGAATAAGATTATACGCCCCCCTGAGGTCAAGCTTGGTAAACCAGCAAGCAAATTTAACTCTGGAGAATAGATCAGAAATCAGGGGTAACGGATACTGATATTTAACAGTAATTTTGTTGAGGGCACGATAATCAATACAAGGTCTTAATGATCCATCCTTTTTGGCTACAAAAAAAAAAACCGGCACCAAAGGGTGACGAGGATGGTCTAATATGACCCTTCTCCAACGCCTCCTTAATATAGGATCGCATAGCCTCGTGCTCGGGTACAGATAAATAGAAGAGCCGACCCTTGGGAAATTTACACCCCGGGCTCAGTTCAATTGCACAGTCATAACTCCTATGAGGAGGCAGAGACGCAGACTCATTCTCACTAAATACATCATAAAAGTCCGCCAAATAATCAGGAACATCATGCGACTGAGGAGAGGTGGAAAACACCGGAGCCTCACTAAAGGCACACCGACAACCCCAACTCACCACAGACACAGATTTCCAATCCAAAACTGGATTATGAATCTGTAACCAGGGAAACCCCAGAACAATAGTATCATGCAGATTATGCAACACCAAAAATCTGCAATTTTCTTGATGGTCTGGGGCGACCCGCATTACCACCTGGGTCCAAAACTGGGGTTTATTTTTAGCCAAAGGAGTAGCATCAATCCCCATCAAAGGGATAGGCGTCTGCAGAGGTGTCATCTGAAATCCACAACATTTAGCAAAATCCAAGTCCATTAGGTTTAGGGCTGCTCCCGAATACACAAAAGCCTTGGCGGAAAATGTGGACAGGGAGCAGATCAGAGTAATAGCCAAAATAAACTTAGGTTGAACACCCCCAACAGAAAACGTGTGTGCAAAGTGTTTCTCTCGTTTAGGACAGACAGAAATAATATGCAAGGCATCTCCACAGAAAAAACACAACTTATTACGCCTTCTGAACTCCTGACGCTGCTCTCTGGAAAAAACTCTATCACATTGCATAGGTTCAGACATTTGTTCAACAGGTGGCAACACCTCTCGTGCAGCTTTGCGTTCGCGCAAACGCCGATCAACCTGAATGGCTAATGACATAGAATCGTCAAGACCAGAGGGAACAGGAAATCCCACCATAGTATCTTTTACGGCTTCTGACAACCCCTTCCGAAAGAGAGCAGCCAAGGCATTATCATTCCAGGTAGTAAGTACTGCCCACTTTTGGAATTTTTGACAGTACAATTCTGCAGAATCACGACCCTGGCTCAATGCCAGCAGGGTCTTTTCAGCCTGATCAACGGCATTAGGTTCGTCATACAACAACCCCAAAGCTTGAAAGAATGCGTTCACGTTAGTCAGAATAGGATCATCTGGTTTCAAAGAAAACGCCCAATCCTGGGGATCGCCACGCAGCAAAGAGATGACAATTTTAACCTGCTGCGCGGAGCTCCCTGACGAGTTAGGCTTCAAGGCAAAAAATAATTTACAATTATTTTTGAAATTCAAAAATTTAGACCGATCCCCAAAAAATACATCAGGTGTAGGAATCTTTGGTTCAGCAGCATGTGAATGAGCAAGGTAGGCGGAAATTCCCCGCACTTCCGCAGCAAGCTGCTCCACACGATCAGACAATTGCTTTATCTCCATTGAGAGAAAAAAAAATTTCCCCCTACGGCCTCAGAGATATAGAGGAAAAAATATACACACTTTTTTTTTTTTACAATTCTTTCCTGCTATTGAGTACCCTAGGATCTGCGGTATGGCGGGTGATTCTGTTATGAATGAGTAACTGTAGGAGGCAAAAGCAGAAATACAAGCTAAGTCCAGAAAACCAGAGAAGTTGGCAACTATCAGATTGCAGACCCCTGAACCTATCAACACAACTAGCAATAGCCGTGGGGGGTTCCTACGATGCCCTAGACCCCTCGATCACAGCCGGAGAATTACATAGGCCTAAAGAAAGAAAGGGGAAATCTAAACTGCCCCAGAGCAGACCCCAAAGCAATAGGCAGCCCCCAACATATAATGACGGTGAAGCAAGATGAAAATACTAACACAGACAGAAAGATAGACTGAGCAAAGACGGGGCCCAAAACTACCTAGATAGGAAAGGACAGGAAGGCTGCTGTCTGCAATCTGCCAAAACCCTATCAAAGACATAAGCCAACAAGCTGATATGAAAAAGGCCCTGAAGCAGCTAGGCTTCAAAAACTAAATCAGCACTCAGGTATTTTCAGAAGACAGAGCTAAATGAATTCAGCACACCCCAGCAGGGAATTGCAGAAATCCAGAAAAGCAAAGCAAAACAAAGTCAAAGCACCAAAGCAAAAGGCCGAGCAGCAAACTTAGCTTTAGAGGAGCAGGAATTCAGACTGGTCTCCAAGGATCCCACAGAGAAATCACCTGCAGGGCAGAAGGGCGTCGGCAGCCTTATATCCAGTCAGTAACTCCACTCAGCCAGTCATCATCACCAGCCTCAGGTGTTTGATAATCAGGCTCACTACCTTTCTTTACCAGAAGAGGGAGTTCCTCGGGCCTCAGTAATGAAGGGGAAAATGAACTCACAACAGGTTGGCATGACATCCCAGGGTCTGCAGGACACCCCTATAGTTGTCTGTCATTGCCGGGTAGCCATGAGCATCGCTCTGTAGCCAGCGCTCATAGTAAAAGAGCTTTTCTGCTACATAGAGTCCTGCTTTGTGTAACAATAGCGATCAGAAGATCACAGCTTCAAGTCTCCTGAGGAGACTATTGAAGCATGTATAAAGTAAAAAAAAAAAATATATATATATATATATATATATGTCTAATATATATATATATATGTATATATATATACTCATGTATATGCCGACCCATGTATAAGCTAACCCCCCTAATTTTGCCACAAAAAAAAATGGTAAAACTTATTGACTCACGTATAAGCCTAGGGTGGAAAATGCAGCAGCTACTGATAAATTTAAAAAATGAAAATAGATACCAATAAAAGTAAAATTAATTGAGGCATCAGTAGGTTAAATGTTTTTGAATATCCATATTGAATCAGGAGCCCCATATAATGCTCCATACAGTTCATGATGGGCCCAATAAGATGCTCCATACAAAATACACCCCATATAATGCTGCACAAAGGTTAACAATGCCCCCATAAGATGCTCCATAGAATAATAGGCCCCATATGCTGCTCCATAAAGGTTATGCCCCCATAAGATGCTCCATAGATTATGCCCCCATAAGATGCTTCATAGATCATGCCCCCTTAAGATGCCCCATAAGATGCTCCATAGATTATGCCCCCATAAAATGCTCCATAAATTATGCCCCATATGATGCTCCATAGATTATGCCCTCATATGCTGCTCCATAGACTATGCCCCTATATGCTGCCCCATAGAATATGCCCCCATATGCTGCTCCATAGAATATGCCCCCATATGCTGCTCCATAGATTATGCCCCCATATGCTGCCCCATAAAATATGCCCCCATATGCTACTCCATAGAATATACCACCATATGCTGCTCCATAGACTATGCTCCCATATGCTGCTCCATAGAATATGCCCCCATATGCTGCTCCATAGAATATGCCCCAATATGCTGCCCCATAGAATATGCCCCATATGCTGCTCCATAGAATATGCCCCCATATGCTGCTCCATAGAATATTCCCCAGTCTGCTTCTCCATAGAATATACCCCCATATGCTGCTTTATAGACTATGCCCCCATATGCTGCTCCATAGAATATGCCCCCATATGCTGCTCCATAGATTATGCCCCCATATGCTGCCCCATAGAATATGCCTCCATATGCTTCTCCATAGAATATGCCCCATATGCTGCTCCATAGACTATGCCCCCATATGCTGCCCCATAGAATATGCCCCCATATGCTGCCCCCATAAGATGCTCCATATATTATGCCCCGATAAAACAATACCATACTCACCTCTCCTGCTCAGGACCCAGCACCTGAGATATTCACCTGTCCGGGGTCCATCGCTGCTCACCGCTGTCTGCCCTTCCTGTGTCAGTGACTGTTCAGCCAGCAGAGGGCGCAGTGCGCACTAACCACATCACCGCGCCCTCTGCGGGTTAAACATCACTGACACAGGACACAGCAGACAGTGGTGAACAGCGATGGACCACAGACAGGTGAATATCACTATACTTACCCCCTCCTGGCACGGTCTCTGCAGCCCCACTTCTCCACAGTCTCCCTTCCTGCCTTCAGCAGTCACGTGATACTGCTCATTACACTCATGAATATGTACATATTCATGAGTTTAATGAGCGGTACCACATGACCGTTGAAGGAAGGAGGGGAGACCATGGAGAAGCAGGGGGGCTGCAGAGACCACGCCAGGGGGGGTAAGTATGATCTCTGACACCCCCACTCCTCCTCCCCCGCCAACCCCAGGTATTATGATTTGTGTATAAGCCGAGAGAGGGACTTTCAGCCCAAAAAAATGGGCTGAAAATCTCGGCTTATACACGAGTATATACGGTACATACATTATATGAAAGCTTAACTCACCCTCCATTCGCCCCATTCAAAATAAAACAATTTAAAAAAAATAACCCATATTTGGTATCGCTGCATTCAGAATCTATCAATGTATAAACAGAATTAATCTGATTGGTAAATAGCGTATCGAGAAAAAAATCAGAACACCAGAATTACTTTTCTTGTCACCGCAACATTGCATTATAAATGCAATAATGGGTGATCAAAAGATCATATCTACACCATAATGGTAAAAATAAAAACATCAGCTTGGCATGCAAAAAATAATCTCTCACCCATCCCCAGATCACAAAAAATGGAGACGCTACGGGTCTCGGAAAATGGCGACTGTTTTTTTCTTTGTTTGACAAACCACTTAAATAAAGAAGAATCTAGACATGTTTGGTGTCTATGAACTCGTAAGACCTGGATAATCATAATGGCTGGTCAGTTTTAGCATTTAGTAAACATGGTAAAAAAAATAAAAGAACAGTTGTGGAATTGCACTTTTTTTGCATTTTCGCCACACTTTTTTTTCCATTTTCAAGTGCACGATATAGTAAACCTAATGATGTTGTTCAAAAGTAAAACTCATCCTTTAAAAAACAAGCTGTTATGGCTGGTGGAACACACCAAATAATAAGAACGTAGTAATAAGGTGCGTTCGCAGCCCGGGGTCCACCGTGTAGAGATGTTACCTGCTGCCCGGTAATGGATGCTATATGACAGTTTAATAGAAGAACACACACGGGTTCACGTCACCCGGTGTGTACAGAGGCAGACTCTGTTGTTTCACAGAACTGCACTACCACGGAATATAAATGCAGTAGCCTGATTGAGCGCTAGTGTACAGTCACAGAGCTCTGCCCCAAAGACACAGGGTTAGAGTCCCTCTAGACCCACTAAGCATGCGGCGTTGCACCTGCGAACACAACTAATAGACGCTGGCTACCGTGGAGTGCAGACCAAGTGCACAGTGGCGTACAGGCAAAGCCACTATTTGGCGCTGATGCTAGTCCCTGACTCTGCCTCCTACCTGCACTATCAGCCTAGGCACTAACTGGCAGGGCTGAACAACACATATGTACCAAGGGTAGGGGTTTCATAATGAGTCATTCACCAGAGACATTTATACATGCATACAACACTCACTCCACATGGTCTATACTAGTGCACGGCTGTGCAGCCATGCAATCCTTTTATTACTGCAGCCTTCCAGGATGTGGTGATGGCCCATTCTGAGCTGCTTGAGGACCTGAACATGTGACCTCCCAACACCAATGAGCGGTTGTCTCACGGGCATGCTCAGTTGGAGGAAAGCAGGACTTGGTCCCAGGGGCGTCTGCTCGCCGCTGACTAATGCTGGATGCTATAGCTAAACTTGGGGCGGCAGCAGCAACCAAACGCATAGCATTAGCCTGAGCAAGATGCTGGGACCGACGTCTCTGCTGAGCAGGAACCTCTGCTGCTGAAGAAGAATGGGAGACAGCAGAGGACATGGCTTGAGATTCCCCCTGTGCAGTGGCGGGAGCTTGATGCCTAACATAAGCCCTCACATGGCCATATTGACTGAAAAATAGAAAAGTTATGGCTCTGGGAAGAAGAAGAGCAAAAGACAGAAATTCAAGAATGGAAAAACCCAAGGTGGTGAAGGGGTTAATGTCAGTTCAAATGCGGGCAACTAGATTATTATAAGGGATGGAAGGCCTCTTATAAGAGGAGAGGTTGGAAATGTTGTGCTTGCTTATCTTAGAAATTAGACCTCTTTGAAGAGATTTCAGTTATAGCTATAGATACATGTGTGGTCAATAGAAAGAACTGGCACATGATTTATTCCTTCTAAAGACCATACTAAGGACCAGGGGGCACTCAGTACGGGTGGAAGAAAGGTGATTCCAGCAACTAAACAGGAAAGTGCTCTTTATAGTTGGAGCAGTCAGACTGTGGAATGGCCTACCACAAGAGATAGAAGTTGTAGCCACTGTACCAGATTTTTAAAAAGGGCTGGATGATTTCCTCAGCACAAATGACATTGTGGGCTTTAAATAATCTAGTGACTGATGTTATTTAATTGGTGAAGAAAGGTTGAACTTAATGTACCTAGGTCTTTTTCCACCCTATGTAACTATGTGATAGTATAACACGGGGAGGGACAAATTGGCTTGGAGCAGTGGTATAACTATAATAGGCACAGTGTTTGCAGTCACACTCATGCCCTGGAGCCTAGTGGAGCACAAAAGGTCTCTTTGAATCATAGAATCGTAGAGTTGGAAGGGACCTCCTGGGCCATCTGGTCCAACCCCCTGCTCAAAGCAGGATTCGCTAAATCATCCCAGTCAGATGTCTGTCCAGCCTCTGTTTGAAGACTTCCATTGAAGGAGAACTCACCACTTCTCGTGGCAGCCTGTTCCACTCATTGATCACTCTAACTGTCAAAAAGTTTTTTCTAATATCTAATCTGTCTCCTCCCATTCAGTTTCATCCCATTGCTTCTAGTCTTTCCTTGTGCAAATGAGAATAAAGATGATCCTTCTACAATGTGACAGCCCTTTAGATATTTGTAGACAACTATTAAGTCTCCTCTCAGTCTTCTCTTTTGCAAACTAAACATTCCCAAATCCTGCAACCTTTCCTCATAAGACAGGGTTTGCAGACCGGTCACCATTCTGGTCGCTCTTTTCTGAACTTGCTCCAGTTTGTTGATGTCTTTTTTAAAATGTGGTGCCCAAAACTGGACACAATATTCCAGATGAGGTCTGACCAAAGAGGAGTAGAGGGAAATAATGACTTCATGTGATCTAGACTGTATGCTTCTGTTAATACATCCTAGAATTGCATTTGCCTTTTTTGCTGCTGCATCTCACTGTTGACTCATATTCAGTCTGTGATCTATGGCCCTTATAAGAAGACTAATGCTACTAAAGAACCATGATAGATGGTGGCTTTGTTAGAGATTTTGCATTGTTGTTCATGATTTTTAAGTTACACCACTGTGTTAGAGAAGGAGGAGTCAACTAAAATCATCCCGACACACCATATAGACTTAAAGGTAACATTGACAGTACCACATGTTATCAAAGTAAGATGTACTGATTCCTTACACAGCACATATAAAGTATACATACTTTAAATCATTGGGAGATTCTACAATATTTTGTATTTTCCATAACACTTTAAACATGCTTAACCTGAAATACTATAAAGTTGAGTAAGATGGCAGTCATGATACATTTGTGTTAATAGCATTCATGCGTCATTCATAAAACACTTTCCAACCTGAAGAATCCCAGAGTTTTTCTTATTTGTGAGACTCTTATCTAACCCCAACCCTATCCATCATATGAAAGAAATTAAAAGACAGTCCATTGAGATGATCTCGAATTTTTACATCTCATTAGAGATATAGTGATGCCTCCGGGCTGATCTCTGTTTCTTCACCAGTTGTCATGTAACCAGTAGATGTCTCTCCTGAAGCTGTGACTACCATTTTTCTAATGTACCATTTTTTGTACCTCAAATACAAACAAATGTACGATATATCACAAAAATTCTAATTTTACTGTGAATGTCTGAATGACATACAAAAACTTTTATGAAATGTGTTTTAATTTTTAGTGGACATTGTCATATTAATCTTAGTCCTTCACAAATAGGTCCACATGCAGATTTTTCCGCCAGAAATCCATAAAACATTTAGAGGGATGAAGTCCATTGTGAAATATAAAATACATAACAGAAATTGACATGTTGTGAATTTTCTATTTTGCAACACAGATCAATTTATATTGAGAAAATTTCCACAGCATGTGGACCAGAAGTCAAAATTTTTTCTAAACTTTCCCAATATTGTATTTCTCTCTGAATTTTACAGGTGCATGTAAAATCCACAGCAGTTCCCACCCATTTTGACCCAATAATGGGCTTCTGATACAACAGGGCTCCGAAGGTCATGCAGAAGAAAACTTGATTTGGAATTGTCTTTGAAGCCAATATCTTAACATTTGGATCTGTTTACCTGCAGAGATAACAGTAGGTTTATGATACAATTCTAAGTTGGTGTGCAGCTGTAATGTGCATATGGAGGTCATACCCTCTGAATAGTTCTGACTTTTGAGTCCAAGGATATAAGCTAGTATGAAAAAGAACATAATTTCAATGTACAAGTAGAGCGCTAATGTTTGACCAAAAAAAGCTATATATAATAATGCATAAATCATTCCCTGTTGTCATGCCAATTTATTTCAGATCCATCATTCGTAATGAAAAATCAAAATGAAAGGCACGGTGGTCTTAAAGTCAATAGGTGGACCCTGGCATGTGAAAACCCAGAATCCTTTTCACCTATACTGTTTTGTACTTAGGCATCTGGAAAACGTTAGAAAGACTCTAGTGAACTCTGGAGACCTCATTCTGCTTGTCTCTCTGCTATTCGCATTAGAAGAATTGCTAAATTGAGGTGTGGGAAGAATAAAGATGTTTATAAAGCTAGAGGCACAGCGAAAGCAAGACATTTCATTTCAGCAAAGCACATGGACTAATATTTGAACCTACCAGACGTTTACAGTTAGTGTAGTATTTGTTGTGAAATTTCTAGATTCAAATGAAATAGGTGAGGGCTATAAAGCCATACAGTCTTAGCCTTAATGATGGGACTTATTCCTAGATAAGTTATCCCGAAATATAGACTAGCAACTAGAGTTGAGCGAAACGGGTCAAAAAATTTCAAAAGTCACCGACTTTTGGCAAAGTCGGCTTTCATGAAACGAAAGCCGACCCTAGGATGAGGTCGGCCACGAGGTCGGCGACTTACACGCCAAAGTCGCATTTCAAAAGTTTGTTTTGCGCTCTTTTTCAGCCAATCAGGATCCACGGACACTGTGGGCAACGTGATGACATAGGCAGGGGTCACCACCATCTTTCAGAAGGGCATGCAAGTGATTGGCTTGCTTTGGTGGGCGTCACAGGGGTTATAAAAGGGCGTGCACGCCGACCGCCATCTTACTTCTGCCGATCTTAGCATAGGGAGAGGTTGCTGATTCTGTAGGGAGAGCGTTAGGCAGGGAAGAAGAAAAAAAAACTGCTTCTGCTGCTAGCGATTTTGCCTGTACAACACACCAGTCACTGTGTGTGCAGTGCAAGGGGAGGCTATATTGTGGTGGATCAGCGGTGTTGGTTGTTAGGCTGCCTTCTAAGGCTTCCTGACAGCTGCATTGCTGTTTACCCACTGCTCTGCAAACTGCTTTTTTAAAAGCAATCCCAATTTTTTTTTTTGTCCTGCTGTGGTACTGAGCGTGCATTTTTTCATACCATACAGCGGTGTACGCTCCTCACACAGTACCTTGTAACGGCTGTTATCACAGCCACAGTGAAGCTATCTGTGTGTCACTGTGGAAGGATAAGTGGAGGACTTGTTCCGTTCTTACAGACCTACACTCTAGGGAGATTCTTATTCTGCCCAATTCTACATACACCTTGTAGTTTGTGATACACTAGCCAATTTCTGCCCGTGACATAGCGCTCTGAAATTCAGAGCGCCTCACACAATCCAAAAGTGTCCAGTGTCCACTAGTGTGTGCAGAAATTCAAAATCTCCCTTATCCTCTAGTGACATTTTTCACACCTGTGCCATCGAGCCTGTGACATAGCGCTCTGATATTCAGTGGGCCTCACACAATCCAAAAGTGTCCAGTGTCCACTAGTGTGTGCAGAAATTCAAAATCTCCCTTATCCTGTAGTCACTTTTTTCACACCTGTGCCATCGAGCCTGTGACATAGCGCTCTGATATTCAGTGGGCCTCACACAATCCAAAAGTGTCCAGTGTCCACTAGTGTGTGCAGAAATTCAAAATCTCCGTTATCCTCTAGTGACATTTTTCACACCTGTGCCATCGAGCCTGTGACATAGCGCTCTGATATTCAGTGGGCCTCACACAATCCAAAAGTGTCCAGTATCCACTAGTGTGTGCAGAAATTCAAAATCTCCCTTATCCTGTAGTCACTTTTTTCACACCTGTGCCATCGAGCCTGTGACATAGCGCTCTGATATTCAGTGGGCCTCACACAATCCAAAAGTGTCCAGTGTCCACTAGTGTGTGCAGAAATTAAAAATCTCCGTTATCCTCTAGTGATATTTTTCACAACTGTGCCATCGAGCCTGTGACATAGCGCTCTGATATTCAGTGGGCCTCACACAATCCAAAAGTGTCCAGTGTCCACAAGTGTGTGCAGAAATTCAAAATCTCAGTTATCCTCTAGTGACATTTTTCACACCTGTGCCATCGAGCCTGTGACATAGCGCTCTGATATTCAGTGGGCCTCACACAATCCAAAAGTGTCCAGTGTCCACAAGTGTCTGCAGAAATTCAAAATCTCCCCTGTCCTATAGACACCTTGTACCTTGTTTTACATTACTTTATAGTTTGTTGGATTTTGTCTACATTTCTACCAAAAATGAGGAAGGCTGGTGGAAGAGGCCGTGGAATTGGGCGGGGGATGGCAGCTGGTAATGATGGTGTTGGTGGTGGATCTGATGGTAGTGGCAAAATAGGACCGAATGCAGGAGGTGTTGAGCCTGCGTCATCGTCTGGCTCCACAAGGCCTCGAAGGCTTAGTTTTCTAGGAGTTGGCAAACCGCTTTTAAAGCCAGAGCTTCAGGAAAAAGTTTTGTCTTACATTGCTGACTCAGCCTTCAGCTCTATCGCCTCCTCTTCTGAAGTTGTAAAAAATAAAAGCACTGAGTCGTCATTGGAGGCTCATGTTCATGAACCACACCTTTCCTTGCGTCCTTCACCCCAACCAAGATTGAAAGATGACGCAGGCCATACTACTGATTACTCCATGGAGCTGTTTTCACATATCATGCCTGGATTATCAAGTGAAATGGTGAATTACCCAGGCCAAGATGAATCTGACATGGAGTGCCCTGATGCACAGCCGCTGATAGATGATTCTGCTGGTACATTCACTCAGAGCACTACATTGTCCTCTCAGTGTACAGAGCCAGATTCTGACCCTGATGAGACTCAGGTGCCCCTTCCCGCACACTATACCACCATACACGGTGACACAGAGGAAGGTGCACATGACATTGAAGAGGAGGTGATGGATGACCCTGTTGTTGACCCAGATTGGCATCCATTGGAGGAAGAGGGTGCTGCTTCCAATAGCTCAGATGAGGAGCATCCACAGCAGACATCGACATCGCAACAGCTGTTATCTGGCAGGCCCAGAGCACTCCAAAGACAGGTTCCAAAAATCAAAAGAGTTGCTGGACAGCTTGTCCAGAGGGTCAAAAGATCACAGCGTGCTAGGCCGCAAAATGTCTGCCAAAGTAGGAAGAGTGCAGTGTGGCACTTTTTTGAACAAAATCCTCATGATCAGGCCAAGGTTATCTGTAAGAAGTGCGCAAAGACCTTTAGCCGAGGGAAAAATCTGAAAAATTTGAATACCAGTTGCATGCTTATATAGGAAGGAGAGAAGTCCGGCTTTCAGGATCGCGCTGTTCCAGTCCAAAGTTCACAAGGAGTTAATCCAAGGACCAAGCAGTGATTATAACTTTCTTTTTATTCCATAAACTCTACGCGTTTCGTGTACACACTGTACACTTCCTCAGGAGCAAAGTTACCAAAGTTGGTAAGTTGGTAACTTTGGAGGATACACGGCCAGGCACTTTGAGAGCAGACATGGAGTTGACAGGTGTGCAGTGGTCGAAGCTGAAAGACCTCTGTAAAGTCCTTCAGTGTTTTGAGGAATGCACACGGCTGGTAAGCGCAGACGACGCATCCTAAGCATGAGCATCCCACTTATGCGTCTGCTCATGCAAACTTTGACGCACCTTAAGGAGCAAGCGTCTGCAGCCAATGTTGATGAGGAAGAGGAGGGAATCCTTGATGACATTCAGCCATTGTCTGCTCAGGGACCTCTCCTGGACGAGGTGGAGGAAGAAGAGGAGTAGGAGGATGATGATGGGGATGACTACTTAGGGGAGGAGGATGCATCTCGTGGGGCAAGTGAAAATGTTGGCGTGGCAAGGTCTGGTACAGGGTTTATGCGTGACTGGAGGGATGTGGATTTGCCAGAAAGTGCTCCTCCAACCAGCACTCGCAGTGCATCATTGATACCGGGAACATTGGCCCACATGTCAGATTATGCCTTGCAGATCCTAAAAAGGGACCCCCGCATTGCCAAAATGATGAACGATGACGACTACTGGTTGGCCAGCATCCTGGATCCACGCTATAAAGGCAAATTACAAAACATCATGCCACAGGAGAACCTTGACCTAATATTGGCTAATAAACAAGCAACTCTGGTAAATCGGTTGCTTGAGGCATTCCCAGCACACAGCAGCGGTGATGGTTCTCACACGAGCCGTACGGGCCGGGGGCAGCTTGGCAGAGGTGTTCATGGTGCACACAGCAGAAGTGGTGTTGGAGTCAGAGGTTTCATGACAATGTTGTGGACTGGTTTTTCAAGTACCGCTCACACAACTGGTAATACTGCTTCGATGGAAAGTGACAGGAGACAGCAGTTGTCAACTATGGTTACAAACTACTTTTCCTCCCATATCGATGTTCTCCCACACAGGTCATTCCCCTTTGACTATTGGGCCGCTAAACTGGACACCTGTCCTGAATTGGCACAATATGCCTTACAGGAGCTCGCTTGCCCAGCTGCAAGTGTGCTATCGGAAAGAGTCTTCAGTGCAGCTGGATCAATCCTGACAGAAAAAAGGACCCGTCTGTCAACCCAAAATGTGGATGATCTAACCTTCATTAAAATGAACCATGCATGGGTTTCCAAGGATTTTGTCCCACCTTCCCCTGATGACACATAGGGTGACAGAAAAATGGCTTGCTTTGGTCCACCTCTTCCTGGGACTTCACCTATTTCGCCTTTTGCATCAGCTGAATGTCCAGCATCAACATATGCCACTTTCTAAAACTCCCTAACTGTGCTGCCTCCCCCCCCATGGCCGGGGTCACCACCTAGTGCACGACACCGTGCGAGTGCCGTTGCCCTGGACAGGTGGGTAGGCCGACTCTTGGGCGCGGGCACTGGCACAGGGTCCCTCATAGTGCAATCAAGTGTCTCAGACGGTGGTGGTGCACACCCGCCGTCAGACACACTGCCGTACTATGAGGGGCCCAGTGCCAGTACCGACGCCCACGAGTGGGCCCCCCTTGCTTGGGCAGGGCCCCAGCATTTGCAATCTTTACCTCTTTCTGCTCCTCCGCTGTGTAGTCTGGGCCGTCAAATCCATACTGTGCCTGACACCGTCTGAGCCTGCCTCCTGATGTATAGACATATATTTTGAATGTGTACGCTATCCATGCATGTTATCCGGGGATACGGTACCCTTTCTCACCTTTGTGCAATCACGTGCAATGCATACTGGGCCTAACACCGTCTGAGCCTGCCTCCTGATGTATAGACATATATTTTGAATGTGTACGCTATCCATACATGTTATCCGGGGATACGGTACCCTTTCTTACCTTTGTGCAATCACGTGTAATCCATACTGGGCGTGAGAATGGCTGGCGAGCTGTTAAGCAAGCTACAGCACCTGTGGTTTGCACACGTAAGTTTTTCATTTTTTCAGGAATGACGGTTAGGCCTAATTCCGGAACTGCGGTTGACCTGCACTTACTGGGAAATCATCGTTCGCAGGTAATAATTGTAATCAGTGATCCCCATCACTAACGTTGTTCATCGGGTTATCTGCACCTGTAAGCGACAAACGCTGGCCTTTTCAGTGTAGCGCACATGCAGCCACGGACATGTAAGGGCATGACACACCAGTTATTGGCCAATCTCATGTGCCAGAGCCTCACGTGTCCCTCTAGTAAGCCGGACTCGGACCGCGGGGCATGACGGAGTCTCGTTCGTTAACGGAATTAAGCTTGCAATGTGTGCATCTGTTCTGTAGCTGGCATGGTTGAGGTTTCCCAGGTGGAGTCGAATTTAACCATAGGCTTCACTCCTGGTGGTGCCCTTATGGACATTCCTTTAAGGTTCAGCTTTGCAACCATACTGCCCACGTAAAACAAACACTTTGCCTTCATGAACGCTGTTTGGAGGGTCATGACTCGTGGGAATAACGCCGCCCAATCAGATAACCTGCTAGAGAGATCCTTCGTTGCTCCCAAGCATGACATCACACTCCCTAGGAGGAAGGTAATGCCACTGTGGCGACCGTACTCCTGGGGGCGACACAAGTGCACTGATGCCCAGCCACTGCTCAATGAATCTGCTGGTACATTGACCCAGACCACTACATTCCCCTCGCATGCTACACGGCCTGAATCTGACCCTGATGAAACTCAGGTTACCCTTCCCATATACAGTTCCATCTTACACGGTGACAAAGAGGAAGCTGCAGATGAAAGTGCAGGTTCGGCCCACCCGCCATCAGACACACCACCATACTATCAGGGGCCCTGTGCCAGTGCCGTCGCCAACGAGTGGGCCCCCCCTGCTTGCTCAGGATCACAGCACTTGCAAGGTTGAAATATTGTGCAGTGAGATGGAAGATGGGGACGACGAGGAGTCCAGACTAGTACAGGGATTCCCTAGCGAGGAGACTTATTTGATTGTTTTCAATGTTGGGACAGCAATTTTTGGGGAGCACTATACTCTGGAGAATGATAGATGGGGCCCACCATACACTGGAACATTCCAAAGGTGGACATCAGACACTGGAGCAGCATTTACAGGGCCCATTATAAACTAGAGCATTAGAAATGGGGCCCATTATGTTTGGAGCATTATTTGGGCCCATAAGACAGTGGAGCTTCATCCATGGGGACCAACATATACTGTAGCATTATGTGGAGCTCATCATATACTGTTTCAAACATTATATGGGACCAATGATTCTGTATGGAGAAATAGATGGGCCTCGTCACGAGATGTAAAAAGTGAAGTATTTTTCATTGTACTATACCGCTATTTCTCTGCCG
This sequence comes from Dendrobates tinctorius, assembly GCF_039654945.1. Lineage (NCBI taxonomy): Eukaryota > Metazoa > Chordata > Amphibia > Anura > Dendrobatidae > Dendrobates > Dendrobates tinctorius. The sequence goes on from NW_027361737.1 coordinate 16,988,860, forward strand.
TATCGGAGCATGATGAGTTGTGGTATGTGTTAAAGGGGCGCTCTTTCGCCCAGGGCACATGAAAACCTGGAGCCAGCCCTACCCCCCCACAACTTTAGCCAAATAACCCCCATTTTTCAGTGCGTAACTTGTATTATGAAGTTAATTAAGGTTGACAAGCTTAAGTAAGAAGAATTGATGCTTTTGGCATTCAAATGAGCACTGTAGGTGTTTTTCCTGTCCTCTCACTGCCGACTTTTATTCCCCATTGACTTACATTGGGTTACGTGTTTCGGGAAGACCCCGACTTTTCCCTATAATCGGCCGATCTTGCTCGACCCAACTTTTGGAAAAGTCGGGTTTCACGAAACGAAACTCGACCCTAAAAAACCAAAAGTCGCTCAACTCTACTAGCAACCCCTCTACTAAATTCAGAATTTTGCTGACTTCCACTTACCAGAATGGTTTATTGTGCAATTTATTGATAAACTTTTAGTGTAAATTCATATGCAGTGTAATTGTTGTGTCCAATTATGCTGTTCTGAAAAACCTCCCAAAACACATTTTGGGAATGCTTTAGATTTTGCTATAGACTTTGTTACAGGCTTGGAACAAAATATGATATGCAAAACATCTACAAGATATGAACTTAGCTTAAGATGCCATGCAAAGTGGAGATAAATGTATGCCGGTATTTGAAAGCAGCAAACCAAATTATGTACAATTTTGGAAAATGAGAAATTGTAAATATTGGTTTAAAAAGTATAGTCAAATTGAATAGTAACTAAACCAGCTCACCTAAATATATTATGTAGAGAAAGCAATACTAATCCCACTGTTACCTGCTGGAGATATTATACTGAGCTATTCACCCCATACTAGTAGAATATTTCACCAATATAAAAAAAATACAGAAAAATCTCCACCCTATTTGTATGTCAATGGCAACTGCTTAAAAGGCAATGCTCCAAATAAAAGTTGACTCCTAGAAGGGCTAATAATGCATAATTGTAAAAAGATGAACTAATAAGAAAGACAACAGTTATAAAGGGAATACCAAAACATCCAACATCAATGAGGAGTGTTTAGAGACCAAGATATACATAGTTGGTTGTCAACAGTTCTCAGGCATGGCATAATATATGAATACAACGTATTGTGGATAACGTCCTAAAATGAAAGTAAATACATAGGCGGCTCTGACTATGAGTTAATAATAATTTTATTTCTATAGCATCTGACTATGAGTTAATAATAATAATAATTTTATTTCTATAGCATTGACATATTCTGCAGCACTTTACATTTTAGAGGGGACTTGTACAGACAATAGACATTAGAGCATAACAATAGACACATAGATCAAAACAGATACCAAGGGGAATGAAGGCCCTGCTCGCAAGCTTACAACTTATGAGGAAAGTGGGAGACACAGAAGGTAGCTGGTAACAATTGTTTTCGTTGTTTGGACCAGCCAAAGTGTAAGAATCAGGTGTTTATGTAATGCTGCATGAACAAGTTATCAGCCTAAGTATGTAACAGTACAGACACAGAGGGCTATTATATGCATAAAGCATGTGAGAACATGATGTGAGGAACCTGGTTATGGTAAAAGATTTTGGATGGGCCACACAGCGATAGTTAGGTTAATGCATTGAGATAGTAGGTAACTCTGAACAAATGCGTTTTTAGGGCCCGCTTAAAACTGTGGATTGGGGATTAATTGTATTAACCTGGGTAGTGCACGTGAAACGTCTTGGAGACGGAAGTGGGAGGTTCTGATTATTGAAGATGTTAACCTCAGGTCATTTGCAGAATGGATGGCACGGGTTGGGTGGTAGACAGAGACGAGGGAGGAGATGTTGGGTGGTGCTGATCCATGGAGTGTTTTGTGGGTGAGGGTAATAAGTTTGTACTCGATTCTGGAGTGGACAGGTAACCAGTGTAATGACTGACACAAGGTAGAGATAGAGATATCGGTGTAACGATTGGCGAGGAATATGATCCTGGCTGCAGCATTCAAGTCAGATTGGAGAGGGGGTGTTTGATAAGAGGAAGACCAATAAGTAGAGAGTTACAATAATCCAGATGAGAATGAATAAGACAAACAGTAAGAGTTTTTACAGAGTCGAAAGTAAGAAAGGGTCAAATTCTAGAAATGTTTTTGAGGTGCAAATAACAAGAGTGAGCCAGTGATCAGATGTGGGGGGTGAATGAAAGCCCAGAATCAAGTATGACCCCAAGACAGCGGGCATGTTGCTGAGGAGTAATAGTGGAACCACACACGGAAATGGCAATGTTGGGCATAGGTACATTAGTAGAGGGAGGAAACACAATGAGTTCAGTTTTTGATAGGTTCAGTTTCAGATAGAGGAAGTACATGATGATAGAGACAGCGGTAAGACAATCACCGGTGTTTTCTAAAAAGGCAGGTGTGATGTCAAGAGAAGCAGTGTACAATTGGGTGTCATCAGCATAGAGATGGTACTGGAAACCAAATCTGCCAAATATACTGAATGTTTGACCAATAGCGGCAGTATACAAAGAGAAGAGAAGGGGGCCTAGAACCGATCCTTGAGGAACCCCAACAGTAAGGGGAAGATGAGAGGAGGAGGAGCCAGCAAAAGATACAGTGAAAGAGATAGTAGGAGAACCAGGAGAGAACGGTGTCCTTGAGGCCGATGGAGCTGAGCATAGTGAGGAGGAGCTGATGATCCACAGTGTCGAATGCTGCAGAGTGATCCAAGAGAATTAGCTATGAGTTTTACAAGTTCAACCTGTGTCCATACAATGAGACAATCTGTGATGACAATCCCGTGAAGAAAGAAAATGAGAACTGCATCATCCACATGAAGAAATGCAAAGAGGGCGGCAAATGCAAGGTTTTGCTGGATCAAGACCAGGAACACGTCACCTGTGAGTATAATAAAAGTTTTTTTGTGTGTCTTGCGTAATAAATTGGGACTTATATACAGCATTATATGCTGTTTTTAAGTCCCAATTCTGTAACAGAGGGCTTAAAGCTGCTGGATGTACTTTATATGGGGAAAACCTGGTGACCGGCTTCGTTTAAGTAGAAAAAAATGCCCCCCAAAAAGTGTCCCTATCCTTTAAGCTGACCTTCATCAAAAAATTATGTCAATCTAGGGCTCTTCTCACAGCAGTAAATGAAAGAAGAAGGTTTGAGGGATGTGTACAAGCAAAGATATGTGGGAAATAGTAATGTATCAATGATTCATCAATGATATGCCAACAATATAAAGGAGGTTTATTTATACTTTTTAGGGAATTCATGTTGGTTACTCGCATAAATAATGTATCTGTTTTCACAGAGAAGACGTCATTTGATATCTGTATTTTGGGGTTGTCATGAAACTAATCTGAAAACTAAGTTGCAGGATTAAAGTAATTTCAAAGTAATTTTTGGAGCATTTAGTAGTAAATGATATTGCCGATTCAATCTACCTCCCTTCATGTGATTAATCTTTAAAATGCATTTTCTAGCAGAGAAATCCACATGCCACCAAATCTCACAGGATGCAAAGGTTAATGACGGCAGCTAAGTCACAGTTTAATTTTGGTAGAAGTTTCATTTCCATTGACCCGGGTATGAAACAGAATAGAACATGGAACGAGTCAGATTATAATCAGCTGCGCTAATCACAAAAAGATGAAGCGGATAAAAGGGTGGCATGACTGATAATAAACATAGCAATGGATCGCTATTTCCTTAAATGAATGATCAACAGTATTAGTGCTGTCAGATCTTGAAGGATTCCTGTGGTGCCACAGTGATTGTACGATTATATGCTATGCTGGTATAACATTTTATTGGGACTTGCATTATTGTACAAGGGATAAGCCATTCTCTTAAATCTGTCCCATAATTGTAAGATTATCTGCAAGAGGCTTCTCTGTATCATGGTAATTAGAACACCAGAGACACTGGCCCAAGAATGGAGAGCTCACAATAGCTATTATCCTACTTACCTGCCTATTGGAATGTGATGAGTCGGCTGTCAGCACTCACCAATAAAGCATTTGTGTAGATATACTTTCACGTCATGTGCCCTATATATTGTGGGGTTAATCAGTCAGGAGAGTTTACTGTAAAATAAAAGTCCATCTATCTGTGTCTGGTGCCGTAGACTTTTACAGTTGCCAAGAAGAAGAGTCATTATTCTAAAGATCATCCATAGATGAAAGACTGAATTCGAGTAAATATAAGAAGTTATTGCTCTGTTAACATGTGGGTAGTGTCCTGAATTACGACTTTAAGGGAATGTATAATTTAAACAAAAGATTAAAGGGAATCATCAGAAAATGACTTATTGTTTAAATTAGCTTTTTTATTTAAATTGATTCTTTTAAATATTTTTAGCAATTTTTTTAAAAATATTTTCATATCACATTTTTATTACAAATTATTGCAATTTTCACACTGGCTACCCGGGCTGTTTTAGAATCTAACTTCCTTTTATTTCAGGAAATCCACCTGCTCATTGGCAGCAATAGAATGATTTAGACCCTTTTTTCCTATATTGTGTATTGAAGCATTTATTAAGCATGTGCAAAGGTCATTGTGAAGAGAGGAGAGCAGTGTCAGCTGTGACATTCCCTATTGTGATTGGTGGATCCTGTATTTTCAGTAGAATGGCTGTATGTTTTTTAATAGAGACTGTAATGTGAAACAAAACACACTGCCACAGTTTTTAAAAACACATGTAACAAAAAAACCTGTTTTAAACAAAAAGTCATTTTCCCTTTAACCCCTTAGTGACGGAGCCAATTTGCAACTTAATGACCAGGCCAAATTTTACAATTCTGACCACTGTCACTTTATGAGGCTATAACTCTGGAACGCTTTAACGCAGGGTTGGGGAATCTTTTTTCTGCCAAGGGCCATTTGGATATTTATACCGTCCTTTGGGGGCCATACAAACTCCTCCCACAAATTACATCCTGACTCTGGCACTGGCGTCAGGACGTAATCTTTCATTGCTTGCCCTTCTGTGTTCAGTAGTGAACACTGCGTGTGTGTGCTAACAGAGCAAGAAGAAAGTAATGAGTTTGTGGCAATCAAAATACAGCTCCCTGCCCAAGAATGCGGTCCCTGAGAATCTGCTCGGGGGGCCTGATAAAAGGTCATTGAGGGCCGTAAATGGCCCTGGGGCCTGAGGTTACCCATCCCTGCTTTAGCAGATCCCGCTGATTCTGAGATTGTTTTTTCGTGACATATTTTAACTTCATGTTAGTGGTAAAATGTCTTCGATATGACTTGCGTTAATTTATGAAAAAAAACAGAAATATGGCGCAAAATTTTAAAATGTTGCAATTTTCTAAATTTTATTTTTATCCCCTTAAATCAGAGAGATATGTCACACAAAATACTTAGGAAATAACATTTCATACATGTCTACATTACATCACCAAAATTTTTTTGTTAGGAACTTATAAGGGTTAAAAGTTGACCAGCGATCTCTCATTTTTAAAACAAAATTTACAAAACCATTTTTTTAAGGACCACATCATATTTGAAGTCACTTTGAGGGGTCAATATGACAGAAAATACCCAAAAATGACACCATTCTAAAAACTGCACCCCCCATGGTGCTCAAAACCACATTCAAGAAGTTTATTAACCTTTACGTGCTTCACAGGAACTGAAGCAATGTGGAAGGAAAAACATTAACTTTTTTTAACATTTCAATTCAGAACCAATTTTTTCTATTTTCACCAGTATGAAAAGAGAAAATGAACCACAAAATTTGTTGTGCAATTTCTCCTGAATACGCCGATACCCCATATGTAGGGGTAAACCACTGTTTGGGCGCATGTCAGGGCTTGGAATGGAAGGAGCACCGTTTGACTTTTTCAATGCAGAATTGGCTGGAAATTAGATCGGACCCCATGCCGCGTTTGGAGAGCCCCTGATGTTCCTAAACAGTGGAAACCCCCAACAAGTGACACCATTTTGGAAACTAGTGATTAAGAAAAGTCCAGTCACAGGGGAGCGCAAAGGACACAGATGAGGAGGTTATTTAAAACAATTTATTGTTATCCACAACGCGTTTTGACACATTGAACAAATTAAATGCAGGAACAATAGGTCTGGGGGATCATCTGATTTTACGAGATGGAGTCTCATTACCACTTTTAACCAATCTCATGTGGCCATACGGAACCTCTTGAAAAAATACTGGTTTATTTTGAAAGGGGATCCCGTCCTCTGCAACCCAGAACAATTTTCAGGAGAAACTGCACTCTCCGAAATCTTGTTGCTCCCAGCAACATAACTTTTAGGTCCTCATCTTTTTCCACAATCTCGACGCAATCCAATCCAGGTTGTTTTGCATGTAGGTCTGCTAGGTGTTTGTGTTGCGCTTACATTAAGAATGGGGCAAAAGAATTTCGTTCTCAAACCACTGGCACTAGTTTTAAAATTAACTGTCATGTTAATTGTCAATCTTGATAAGTGGTTTATTTCATTGAGTGTGGTTGTGGGCTGCAATATGTCGGGAGGACGATACGGACTATGCACGCTAGGCTTAATAAACACCATCAGAATATCAGAATATTGCATAGCTTTTCTAAACATTTTCTTTTAGTGCACCATAAGAGTCCCAGTTCATTAAAACTTATCATTATAGACCAGATACCCGACAATTTTCCTGACCGTTAAAGTAATCTAATAAAAAGAGAGAGTTTCTGGATTTTTAAACTGGGCACGTTGGCACCTGAGGGGTTAAATCTTACTATTGAAAATGTTACCTAATGTTTGAACTTATGCTTTCTCCTTACCTTTCCCTCTTTTATTATGTCTTTTATCTTGATTTTAGGTTTCTTTATTTGTATTTTAAATGGTACATGTATATTTTTATATATTTTTTATCCTTTTTCAGATATTTTTTATCCTTTTCCAGGTATTTGCATTAGTATTTAAATTGTGCCTGCAATTTGGATTTTTAATCTATCAAGTGTTGTGACTAATTATTTCCCAACTCCCATTGGTTGTTGTTCCTTTATATACCCTTCCCTACCCATTTTATGTATACTGCCACCTGATGAAGACCGATATACACAGTCGAAACGAGTTGTGGATAACAATAAATTAAGTTTTAAATAACCTCCTCATCTGTGTCCTTCGTGCTCCCCTGTGACCGGGCTTTTCATTAATTACTCCGTCTACTCCTCTCCCGAGGTACCCGACTAGAGCTGCAGTGGACCTCCCTCAAGTGGCCGCCTGCCTGGTGCTCCATCTAGACCGTCCTATCTGACTTTGCCTGCACCATTTTGGAAACTAGACCCTTTAAGGAACTTATCTAGATGTGTGGTGCGCACTTTGAACCTCCAAGTGCTTCATAGAAGTTTATAACGTAGAGCCGTGAAAATATAAAATCATATAATTTCCACAAAAATGATCATTTTTGCCCCCAAATTTTTATTTTCAGAAGGATAACAGGAGAAATTATACCACCATAGTTGTTGTGCAATTTGTCCTAAGTACGCCGATACCCCATATGTCGTGGTATACTACTGTTTGGGTGCACGAGAAAACAAAAAGCAAAAAACACAAATATCCTGAAATAAAAAGTAAAAAACTGCAAATAATGCATAAAGGTAATAATAATAATAAGGGTATTTAGTAAACATAATTTTGATCAAAATAATGTACAAGCCATCCCGCCACGTCACGGCAACCCTTGTGGGACAGTCCCTACTCTAGTATTTAAAACCTTTTCACTTGCCAAGTGACGTGAATGTGAACAAGGATTGAGCGACTGAACCACTAGTAAAAGCTTAGGCCAGACTGGATGGTTTTCTCAGCTCAGAAAGAGGGCGGTCACACCCATGTATGCACAGAATGCAGAATAAAATGAATAAAAAACTGGAGTCTGAACTGAGAAAGTAAGTCGATGTGTATGCACAATGTAAGTGCATATTAACACATGACCATTAACCAGAGAAAACAAAAGGCAAAAAACACAAATATCCTGAAATAAAAAGTAAAAAACTGCAAACGGCTTGTACATTATTTTGATCAAAATTATGTTTACTAAATACCCTTATTATTATTATTATTACCTTTATGCATTATTTGCAGTTTTTTACTTTTTATTTCAGAATATTTGTGTTTTTTGCTTTTTGTTTTCTCTGGTTAATGGTCATGTGTTAATATGCACTTACATTGTGCATACACATCATCTTACTTTCTCAGTTCAGACTCCAGTTTTTTGTTTGGGTGCACGGCAGAGCTCAGAAGGGAAGGTGTGCCTATTGACTTTTTTCAATGCAGAATTGGCTGGAATTGAGATCGGAATCCATGTTGCTTTTGGAGAGACCCTTATGTGAAAACCCCCCACAAGTGACACCATTTTGGAAACTAGACCCCTTAAGGAACTTATCTAGATGTGTGGTGAGCACTTTGAAACCCCAAGTGCTTCACAGAAGTTTATAACGCAGAGCCGTGAAAATAAATACATTTTTTTCCTCAAAAATGATCTTTAAGCCTGCTATTTTTTATTTTCACAAGGGTAACAGGAGAAATTGGATGACAATCATGCGAGTCTCTCGCAAGTGAGTATGAGCCCTTATCCTAGGCGTAACCCTAATCCCAACTCTAACCCTAATCCCACCCCTAACCCTAATTCCAACCCTAACTCTAAGTCCAACCCTAACCCTAATTCCAACCCTAATCCTAACTTTAGCCTAACTCTAACCCTAATGGGAAAATGAAAGTAAATATATTTTCTTTATTTCATTATTTTTCCCCTAACTATGGGGGTGATAAAGGGGGGTTTATTTACTATTTTTTAATTTTGATCACTGTGATAGGGTCTATCACAGTTACCAAAATGAACCCAAAGGAAAAATCGTCCTATTGTTGACGGGTGCCGGCCGGCAGTTCTCGGCAGGCACACTGCGCATGCACCCACCATTTTCTTCCCGGAAGAAGATGGCGGCGCCTATGATGGGAAGCACGAAGGCCGAGGAGCACCGGGAGGTACCAGGGGGGATCGAGGACCCTATTTCTCTCTCCTCTGATGTGCAATCACATCAGAGGAGAGAGAAATTAAATGGCACATTTAACTTTTTTATTTTTTGCGGTCACCGTTATACGGTTAATAATGGCGATCGCAAAACTGGTGTCTGTAAAAACCAACCCGAATCATGTTCTCTGGGGTCTCAGCTACCCCCTGCAGCTGAGACCCTGGAGAAAATCCGACTCTGGGGGGCGCTATACACTTTTCCACAGTGCCGTTACTTATTGGCGCTGTGGTTTAAGAACCCTTTACTACTGCGGTGAAAAGGCATATAGGCAGTCGTCAAGGGGTTAAGCACTGGACTTTTTGTTTGATGAGTTAGATATTGTCAATAATGCAGTGTAGCTGTCAATCCAGTTTTAAGGTAAGATTAATTACTTGCTACAGAAGCTGCGTAATAAATCTGTTTCTCTGTCTGTATTAGTGCCTGTGTCCCAGTACTCGCACCTGACATCTGACAGTGCTGGCGGTCTGTTTTGACTTCAACAAGATGGAGTTTAGCTGTTCATTTTTCAGAGTAGATGGTGAGTTCAAGAGACAGGTGAGAGAGGGGAAGAAGCTCCAAAGTGGAGTAAGAAGCAGATTTCTCTGACAAAATATATTAAAAAGTTTCTTTTATTTGCTTGTTCAATTGATTAATGAAAGTTTGTTGAAAGTATAGTTCCATTCCACAGGACTGAAGATATAAAAAGGTGAAAATAGGATTTAAGTGCATAAATAGAGCATGATAAATAACACGAAATAAACAAGTTCAATAAACTTGAACTGAATGAAACAATAGTGCAAAGGGAAAGAAGACTCTGCCCGTGATGCACACCTACTCAGAGTATGTGATGGCAGGAGACCATATGGCACGGTAATAGCAGCAGGCTTTCTTCTGGAACTTTCTGAAGGGTTGGTTACTTTTGAAAACTATCACTTCTCCAAGAAGTTGTTTGCTTCATCTTTTCCTAGTGGTTACCTGGTCCCTGATTTCTGCTATTCATAATTCACATTGATCTTTATTTCCATATTAAATGTTATTTATTTGGTGAAATTTAGGATGGTAGTGGATGTACAAAAGAGTATTGGATTTTTTGTTTCATGGGCATAGATTCAAAGCCTTTTTTAGCTGTTTTGCCTATACCTATATATGCTATGTTCAGGTTTGGACACTGAAGGTCAAGAAGGACATAAAAACCTAAACAACATAAAGTTCAAAACGTTATAAAATTACATGGGTTACAAAATACAAGGTCTAAAAAATATATTTTCTTCAATTTATTTTCATTTTTTTATTATTTTGCATTTCTTAAAAGTTAAAGCACTGAATATGTAGACAGCCATTTCCACACGAGACTGTGAATATAGCCATTTCTCAATAGGAGATCTTTGACTGATCAAACCTTCAGCTGACGAGCTTGGAGCAAAAGTGATAAAAAAAATTTTGATTTGCTGCTTTCTGAAAATTCAGGAAAACCATGGGACAAAAAAGAAATTTAACAATTCATTGTTCAAAGGAGGAGCACAGCAAGAGAGAGCCTGGGCACATTTCATTATTACATCTATACAACGCTCACAAAGACAATACAAGTAAATGCAATTTTGTTAAGCTTGGTACCAAGGGAAATGTAACTGCCTTTTGTGACAGAGTGATGTACTGGTGTTTTCCAGACCATTAACATACACTCCTGAAAAGGTAAATTGTCCATCAAGATTTGATGAAACAGCTGGATCCACTAACCAATGCAAACACTGTTCACTTGATTGCATGTTCAAAAGTGCTTGTGATTTTAATGAATCTGCTGAAAAGAGAAGGAGCTTGATAAACCTTGATGGAAAAAGGAGCCGCAAGCAAGAAAGACTCCAGACTTCACGGTATATTCTAAGAATCAGTGTTTTGTTGCTCATATGCTTATCGTCATTTACAGAAGTTCAATAGGGGAAGGCACAAGGCAAAAATGAATGTACAAATTTGATGACATGTCCATAACACAAATATACAGACCTGCAAAAGGTACTGTATGAAAGAAGGACTTCTTTGTGCTGATACATCACCTTCCTTTCATGGGCGAACAGTATGGAAATTGACATTACTACCAGACCTGTTATTTTACTGAAATAATACAGCAAGCTACGGTCAACTTGGACAATCTAGTCACATCTGCAGATCCACTTGCTTCAACTGAGATTGCACTTACTATTCCTTGTAAATCCCATTGTGCGACTGATGTCGAGATCCCAATTATCATAGTAGAACTTTATTTAGGATTTCAAATATTGCCTTATAACAAAGGAGAACATTGTTTTGTGAAAAAAAAGGAAATTTCATCAGCAGTGATGGGCATAGTTGATCATGAGGAAGGTCAAAGGTGGAAAATATCAAAGTCTACGAATGATCCAATGACTGGATGGAAGCCAAGCACATATTTTAGTGAACCACAACATTAGAGAGAACATGGAGAACAAGATGATGGTTCTAATGCATTTTATATGAAGAGTATCAATTTCAATACAGATGGGCAGAAATACAGTTTGTGCAGCCAGTTCAGCTGAACAGGGACCATGTGCGTGGGGCTTATGCCTGTTTCACACTTCAGTTTTCTGGCGTCAGTCACAATCCGTCATTAGCAGAAAAAAATGGATCTGACGGATTTGCCTGGCGGATCCATTTTTTCCCCATAGATTTGTATTAGTGACGGATTGTGACAGGTGGCCTTCCGTTTCGTCCGTCGTACAAAGGATGCGTAGGAAAATATCTGTCTGTCGGCAGAAAAAAGTGTCCCTAGGAACGTTTTTTGTCTCAGTCAAAAAGGCTGACAGTGACAGATCTGTCGCCGTCCGTCGTCAGCTAGAATGGACTCCTATGGGCAGCGGATCCGTAGCTGTCCGTCCAAAAACGGATCCGTCGTCGTATTCCTTTCTTCACTCCTGTTCCTTTAATTTAACCCCAAAATCCTTTCTTTCTCTCTCTCTCCAGAATTGTGTTCCTTTAAATTCCAAAGTCAGCAATTTCGACGGATTCGTCAAAAAACGGAAGAGGGGGATGAAAAAAACGGATGCAACTGATTAAACGGATCCATTTTTTCAGTGGATCCGCTAGACGGATCAGACAAAAAAACTGATTAGTTTCATCCGTTTGCATCCATTTTTCACTTGTTTCGACGGATCCGTCATTCCGTCAAAACGGCGGATTTTGACTGACGCCAGAAACCTGAAGTGTGAAACAGGCCTTAGTCACACTGAATGTTTCTCAGTTGGGAGGTTACTGTGATCATTCCATTTTTTTCCTGCATATATAGATTCTAAATAGTAAATCTAAATAGTTTTCTTCTACAACTTATGATTTTGGGAGGAGGTGGGGACTTGGCATTTATATGTGCTCAATAGATTCTTCCTGTTATATATATAGTTAATTAATTGTTTGCAATCAGTGTTTTCCTGGTATCAAACTCATAACGGACAGCAAGGCAGTCAAAAATTTAGACAGTAGGGCACAAGCTGAATTAAGTTTCAGAGGATTTGCTCTGCCTAAAGACCTAATTATATTTTTCATCTTTACAGGCACATTGTACTGGTATATTGACAGTCATCTCCCAATACCTGTACATCTCTATAGACCTGTATATTAGTGATAAAATAAAAGTCAAAGTTTATTTTCCTCTTAAAATTACAAAAAAAAGAAAAACAATTTCAATATGGTGTTTTAAAAATTTTTTTGTCAGCACTTAAGATATAATATCAACAAATTTAGTCATCGAGATTAAAGTTTCACTGATTTATTGACATATCATGAACATGTCAAGTCGGGGGAGTGACATAAGGAGTGCAAGGAAGGCTGACAACGGCCGTTTCGCGCTGCTCGAGCGCTTCAACGGGTCAAACAGTGGGGGGAAGTGCCGGGTTCATATGGAAATCACATCACTCCGTACCTCCTCCCTCCACAGCTGCTGTCTAAGTGACATTAGTGAATTAAAAACATGCTGAGATGCATTACAAAATACAAAAAGCATAAATACAACTTACTGCACAAGCAGAAAAATGGTTCCATCGAGAGATAATAAATTACAATGCATGTTCATATATCGAAGACTACTGTTATTTTCATATGTCGAAAACTACTATTTTTTTCCTTATGGAAGACATCTACAGTCATATGTATCCAGAGACCAAACTGTCTCACTATTATTGAACTATTAATATACTCACAGGGAAGAAAAAAAAAAAAAAAAAAAAAAATCTTTTTTTAAAAAAAACTTTTTCAAAAAAAAAAATTCTCTCAAAAATTTTTTTTTTAAAAATGAAAAATGTGTTTTGTGTGCCACTGAATATCTGTTTTTTGAGCATTCTCATAAACCACTATATACCTCCATAGCTGTATCTTATCATGGATGAACACAAAAATAAACTATCAATGACAAATATCAATCATAGCGGACAAAAACCACTGCACCAAAAACGCACAATGTGTATGTGCACTTACAGTCATGGCCAAATGTATTGACACCCCTGCAATTCTGTCAGATAATACTCAGTTTCTTCCTGAAAATGATTGCAAACACAAATTCTTTGGTATCATTATCTTCATTTAATTTGTTTTAAATGAAAAAACACAAAAAGAATTGTCCTAAAGCCAAATTGGATATAATTCCACACCAAACATAACAAAGAGGGTGGACAAAAGTATTGGCACTGTTCGAAAAATCATGTGATGCTTCTCTAATTTGTGTAATTAACAGCACCTGTAACTTACCTGTGGCACCTAACAGGTGTTGGCAATAGCTAAATCACACTTGCAGCCAGTTGACATGGATTAAAGTTGACTCAACCTCTGTCCTGTGTCCTTGTGCGTACCACATTGAGCATGGAGAAAAGAAAGAAGACCAAAGAACTGGCTGAGGACTTGAGAAACGAAATTGTGAGGAAGCATGAGCAATCTCAAGGCTACAAGTCCATCTCCAAAGACCTGAATGTTCCTGTGTCTACCGTGCACAGTGTCATCAAGAAGTGTAAAGCCCATGGCACTGTGGCTAACCTCCCTAGATGTGGACGGAAAAGAAAAATTGACAAGAGATTTCAACGCAAGACTGTGCGGATGTTGGATAAAGAACCTCCACTAACATCCAAACAAGTTCACGCTGCCCTGCAGTCCGAGAGTACAACGGTGTCAACCCATACTATCCGTCGGCATCTGAATGAAAAGGGACTGTATGGTAGGAGACCCAGGAAGACTCCACTTCTTACCCCGAGACATAAAAAAGCCAGGCTGGAGTTTGCCAAAACTTACCTGAAAAAGCCTAAAACATTTTGGAAGAATGTTCTCTGGTCAGATGAGACAAAAGTAGAGCTTTTAGGGCAAAAGCATCAACATAGCGTTTACAGGAGAAAAAAGAGGCATTCAAAGAAAAGTACACGGTCCCTACAGTCAAACATGGAGGAGGTTCCCTGATGTTTTGGGGTTGCTTTGCTGCCTCTGGCACTTGACTGCTTGACCGTGTGCATGGCATTATGAAGTCAGAAGACTACCAACAAATTTTGCAGCATAATTTAGGGCCCAGTGTGAGAAAGCTGGGTCTACCTCAGAGGTCATGGGTCTTCCAGCAGGACAATAACCCAAAACACACTTCAAAAAGCACTAGAAAATGGTTTGAGAGAAAGCACTGGAGACTTCTAAGGTGGCCAGCAATGAGTCCAGACCTGAATCCCATAGAACACCTGTGGAGAGATCTAAAAATGGCAGTTTGGAGAAGGCACCCTTCAAATATCATGGACCTGGAGTAGTTTGCCAAAGAAGAATGGTCTAAAATTCCAGCAGAGCATTGTAAGAAACTCATTGATGGTTACCGGAAGCGGTTGGTCGCAGTTATTTTGGCTAAAGGTTGTGCAACTAAGTATTAGGCTGAGGGTGCCAATACTTTTGTCCGGCCCTTTTTTGGAGTTTTGTGTGAAATGATCAATGTTTTGCTTTTTGCTTCATTCTCTTTTGTGTTTTTTCATTTAAGACAAATTAATTGAAGATAATACCAAAGAATTTGTGTTTGCAATCATTTTCAGGAAGAAACTGAGTATTATCTGTCAGAATTGCAGGGGTGTCAATACTTTTGGCCATGACTGTACACAAAAAACAAGTCACTATGCGATTCAAATGCTACGGGAAAGAAAAACAACTAAATACAAAAAGATGTCTTTGCCTCAAATATGTGGAAGTTCATCAAAGCTACAATAAGAGACTCCAGGAAAAAGTACCAACCAGAAAAGCCACATGTATGCATATGTGACATAGTTCTCCTATCAACTTAAAGGGAAATGAGGGAAAATATAAACTCCTTCATAAAAAAACAGCCATGTCTATTCTATCATTAAAACCCAGCGGACCTGTCGCCTGTGTATTCATAATCCACCTGGATTCTCGTTTTAATAAGATTTTATTTAGATGCCCTCCCTGCGGTGGTAAAACCACCTTCTCAATTCCTGCAAAGGAGAGAACATTAGGGTCATTTCCATGTGCATCTCTTACATGGTTAATTAAATGTGGGACTCCTTTTCCCGTTCTAATGGACTTAAAATGCTCACGAAAGCGAATGTATAGCGGACGTATGGTTTTACCTATGTAGAAAAACCGACATGTGCAAAAAATCACATAGACTACATGGTCTGTCTTGCATGTGATCAAATCTGTAACTGTGTGTGTGACCGCGCCCATGTGTAGTGTACGATCAGTACGATGAAATTTACAATATGGACAATGGCCACACCTGTAATTCCCTTGTGGTATTCCTTTACTCAGCCAAGTGTCACGCTTAGTGACGATCCGATTCTTAACTAGAATATCTCTAATTCTTGTACTTCGCTTACATGAGATGAGGGGTCCTCTAGATACTATGTCACTTAAATCCCTATCTTGTTCCAAAATGTGCCAATTTTTTCTAATTGCTGCTCGTATCTGTCGATCCATGGGACTATAACGGAAACAGAAGGTAAATCTCTTTTCATTTTCGACTCTTTTATTCTTTAGAGGCACAACTCCTCTAACTTTATTACTGTACTGAGATTTTACTTTTTCAAGTGTGGTATCTAATAGAACCTTAGGATATCCCCGTTGTCTGAACCTATTATATAACTCTCTAGATTGTGTTTCAAAACCCTCCAAGGTATTATTTAGTCGGTAAACTCTCAAAAATTGACCATATGGCAATGAATTGATGGTATGTGATGGATGGAAACTATCATAACGCAATATGGAATTAGTAGCCAAAGGTTTCCTGTAAACTGACGTGCAAATTTCATTATCCTTAACTTCCAACAAGACATCAAGAAATTCCAGCCGTGTCCCTCCAAAATTGTGTGTGAACAGCATGTTCATCTGGTTCACCTCATTCAGGTGACTGACAAACTTGTCAAAAGAATCTCTGGTGCCATCCCAGACAATGAACACATCGTCCACATACCTGAGATAAAGTCTGATATGTTGAAAGAATTGTTTGGCATTGTAGACATATTTTTCTTCCAGGGCACCCAAAAAGAGATTGGCGAACGTACATGCTGCCGGGGTACCCATCGCGGTACCCACATTTTGACGGTACCACATAGAATCAAAAGTGAATGCATTGTGAGTAAGTATAAAATTCATAGCTTCACAAACAAAATCCACAAAGCCCTGCTCTTTGCCTGTGGAGTTCAATATTTCTCTAATAGTATCCACACCCAACTTCTGGGGAATTCGTGTATATAGGCTCTCCACATCTATGGATACCAGCATGAAGCCGGGTTGCCAAGCAAAATCCCATATCACATGCAAAAAGGCATTGGTGTCCTTTATGTACGACGGGATCTCTCCCAACAAAGGGCACAGCAACCAATCAATATACTGGGACAGGGATTCCGTGACGGATCCTATCCCAGATACGATTGGGCGTCCTGGGGGACAAGAAGCAGACTTGTGTATTTTGGGTACGTGGTACCAGTGGGGGCGCGTGGGAAACCGAAAACTCTTCCTCCTTCCTCTTCTGACTCTCCGCCTAAAGGGACATTAGATCTAACTCGGGCTGCTTCACATGCTGATTGCTGGTCGGGTGAGGTAGTATTGTGACTGACTCCCTCCCCCACGCTGGAATCTGAATCTGTAGTGAGGTAATCTTTTTTTACTGGTGCCTGTTTCTGTTTGTGATAGAAACGTTTATTTTTCCCTTTACCAAAATGCCCAAAGTTAGTATTAATATTGGATCATTGTTTATTCCAATTAAAAATCTGACCACTGGCGAAATCATTTTTGTCCCATAGAAATTTATCACGTTTTCTTGATTTAATTTCCACCTGTATCGGTAGAAGTTTACTGTCCATCTTTTTATTAAACAATGTCCACTGATTTTCTGTCAGTCTGGATTTTAGTTCCTCTTGTGCTTTAACAAGATCATGTTTTACTGTCTCATAATTATGTAAATTCGTGGCCAAAACTAGTTGCAACAAATCCTGTGAGCATTTCAATAGAATCTTCTCCCATTCTGTGCGGAACGAGGTGTTATCACTGAAATTAGAAATATCTTTACATACTCGTAGTCCTCGTGGTACTCGTCCACAATCCCTGTATGACTTTAATGAATAATTAGTCCAAAACAATTTTATCTCTCTCTCAGCCAAATTCATGAGTTTAAACTCTAATGATTTTGTGCTTAACCCCTTCCTGACATCCGACGTACTATCCCGTCCATGGTACCCGGGCCCGTATGACCGTGGACGGGATAGTACGTCTACCGCGATCAGCGGCGCCCACGTGGTGAGCGCCGCTGATCGCGGCCGGGTGTCAGCTGATTATCACAGCTGACACCCGGCACAATGTGTCAGGGGCGGTCACGGACCGCCCCAACACGTTAACCCCTTGTACACCACGATCAAACATGATCGCGGTGTACCGGGAGTTAAAGGGAAGCATCGGCAGGGAGGGGGCTCCCTCCGTGCTTCCCTGAGCCCCCCACGGCAGCGCAATGTGGCGATCACATATCATACCGCCAAACAAAAAGTGTAATAACGCGCGATCAAAAAGACGCATATAAAAATCCATGGTACCGCTGAAAACGTCATCTTGTCCCGCAAAAAACGAGCCACCACACAGCATCATCAGCGAAAAAATAAAAAAGTTATAGCTCGCAGAATAAAGCGATGCAAAAATAATTATTTTTAATATAAAATAGTTTTCATTGCATAAAACCGACAAAAACATAAAAAAACGACCTAAATGAGGTATCGCTGTAACCGTACTGACCCAAAGAATAAAACCGCTTTATCAATAAGAAATTCATGAAACGCTGGTTTTTGTTCATTCTGCGTCCCAAAAATAAGAATAAAAAGCGATCAAAAAATGTCACGTGCCCGAAAATGGTACCAATAAAAACGTCAACTCGTCCCGCAAAAAATAAGACCTCACATGACTCAGTGGGTCAAAATACGGAAAAATTATAGCTCTCAAAATGTGGTGATGCAAAAACTATTTTACAATAAAAAGCGTCTTTTAGCGTGCGACAGCCGCCAAACATAAAAACCGCCATAAATAGTAAATCAAACCCCCCGATATCACCCCCTTAGGTAGGGAAAAATAATAAAATTAAAAAAAATTATTTATCTCCATTTTACCGTTAGGGTAAGGCTGTGTGCACACGCTGCGGATTAGGTGCGGATTTTGTAAAATCCGCAGGTGAAACCGCAGGTCAAAAGACCTGCGGTTTTACCTGTGGATTGCTCTGCGGTTTTGTCCTGCGGTTTTTCATCTCCTCAATAGAGGAGATGGCAAACCGCAGGAGAATCCGCAGAAAGAATTGACATGTCAATTCTTTCTGCGGATTGAAAACCGCAGATAATCCGTGCGGAAAATTCCGCACCGTCTGCACTGCGGTTTTTGATTCCCATAGGGAATCATGGTACTGTACACCGCAGCAGAAACTGCTGCGGGTCCGCAGCAGCCAAAACCGCTGCGGAACAGCAGCAAAATCCGCAGCGTGTGCACACAGCCTTAGGGTTAGGGCTAGGGTTAGGGCTAGGGTTAGGGCTCAGATTAGGGTTAGGGGTGTGTTGGGTTTAGGGTTGGAGTTATAATTGGGGGGTTTCCACTGTTTGGGCACATCAGGGGCTCTACAAATGCAACATGGCGTCTGATCTCAATTCCAGCCAATTCTGAGTTGAAAAAGTCAAATGGTGCTTCTTCCCTTCCAAGCTCTGCCATGCGCCCAAACAGTGTTTTACCCCCACATGTAGGGTATCAGCCTACTCAGGACAAATTGCAAAACAATTTTTGGGGTCCAATTTCTCCTGTTACCCTTAGGAAAATAAAAAATTGGGGGCAAAAATATCATTTTTGTGGAAAAAAATGATTTTTTTATTTTCACGTCCGAGTGTCATAAACTTCTGTGAAGTACTTGGGGGTTCAAAGTGCTCACCACACATCTAGATAAGTTCCGTGGGGGGTCTAGTGTCCAAAATGGGGTCACTTGTGGGGAGTTTCAATAGTTTAGGTACATCAGGGGCTCTCCAAACGCACATGACACCCGCAGACCATTCCATCAAAGTCTGCATTCCAAAACGTCACTGCTTCCCTTCCGAGCCCAGACGTGTGTCCATACAGTAGTTTTTTCCCACATATGGGGTGTCAGCGTACTCAGGCCAAATTGGGCAACAACTTTTGGGGGTCCAATTTCTCCTGTTGCCCTTGGGAAAATGAAAAAATTGGGGACTAATTGATCATGTTTCAGGAAAAAATACGATTTTTTTATTTTCAAGCCCTGGCATTATAAACTTCACTGAAGCCCTTGGGGGTTCAAAGTGCTCACCTCACATCTAGATAAGTTCCTTAGTGGGTCTAGTTTTCAAAATGGGGTCATTTGTGGGTGGTTTCCACTGTTTAGGTACTTTAGGGGCTCTCCAAAGGCAACATGACACCCGCAGACCATTCCATCAAAGTCTGCATTCCAAAACGTCACTACTTCCCTTCCGAGCCCCGACGTGTGCCCATACAGTAGTTTTCTCCCACATATGGGGTATCAGCATTCTCAGAACAAATTGGACAACAACTTTTGGGGTCCAATTTCTCCTGTTACCCTTGGGAAAATAAAAAAATGGTGACTAAAAGATCATGTTTGTGGAAAAAATACGAATTATATATTTTCACGCCCGGGCATTATAAACTTCTGTGAAGCACTGGGGGGGTCAAAGTGCTCACCACACATCTAGATAAGTTCCTTAGGGGGTCTAGTTTCCAAAATGGTGTCATTTGTGGGGGGTTTCCACTGTTTTGGTACATCAGGAGTTTTCCAAACGCGACATGGTGTCCGATCTCAATTCCAGCCAAAAACGTCAAATGGCGCTGCTTCCCTTCCGAGCTCTGCCATGCGCCCAAATAGTGGTTTACCCCCACATGTGGGGTATCAGCGTACTCAGAACAAATTGCACAATAACTTTTACAGTCCTGTTACCCTTGGAAAAATAAGAATTGAGGGTGAAAAGTCATTTTTGTGGAAAAAATATGATTTTTTAATTGTATGGCTTTATGTTATAAACTTCTGTGAAGCCCATGGGGGTTCAAAGTTCTCACCACACATCTAGATAAGTTCCTTAGGGGGTCTAGTTTCCAAAATGGTGTCATTTGTGGGGGGTTTTCACTGTTTTGGTACATCAGGGGTTTTCCAAACGCGACATGGTGTCCGATCTCAATTCCAGCCAAAAACGTCAAATGGCGCTGCTTCCCTTCCGAGCTCTGCCATGCGCCCAAATAGTGGTTTACCCCCACATGTGGGGTATCAGCGTACTCAGAACAAATTGCACAATAACTTTTACAGTCCTGTTACCCTTGGAAAAATAAGAATTGAGGGTGAAAAGTCATTTTTGTGGAAAAAATATGATTTTTTAATTGTATGGCTTTATGTTATAAACTTCTGTGAAGCCCATGGGGGTTCAAAGTTCTCACCACACATCTAGATAAGTTCCTTAGGGGGTCTAGTTTCCAAAATGGTGTCATTTGTGGGGGGTTTTCACTGTTTTGGTACATCAGGGGTTTTCCAAACGCGACATGGTGTCCGATCTCAATTCCAGCCAAAAATGTCAAATGGCACTGCTTCCCTTCCGAACTCTGCCATGTGCCCAAATAGTGGTTTACCCCCACATGTGGGGTATCAGCGTACTCAGGACAAATTGCACAATAACTTTTCGGGTCCTGTTACCCTTGGGAAAATAAAAATTGGGGTGAAAAGATCATTTTTGTGGAAAAAATATGATTTTTTAATTGTACCGCTGTACGTTATAAACTTCTGTAAAGCCCTTGTGGGTTCAAAGTTCTCACCACATATCTAGATAAGTTCCTTGGGGGGTCTAGTTTCCAAAATGGGGTCACTTGTAGGGGGTTTCCACTGTTTAGGTACATCAGGGACTCTCCAAACGTGACATGGCGTCCAATCTGGATTCCAGCCAATTTTGCATTGAAAAAGTCAAACGGCGCTCCTTCCATTCGGAGCTCTGCTATGCACCGAAACAGTGGTTCCTCCCCACATATCAGGTATCTGCGTACTCAGGACAAATTGCACAATAACTTTTGCAGTCCAATTTCTCCTGTTACCCTTGGTAAAATAAAAAAAATTGAACCTGAAGTATTTTTTTTATGAAAAAAAGTTAGATGTTCATTTTTTTTTAAATATTCAAAAAAATTCCTGTGACGCACCTAAAGGGTTAATAAACTTCTTGAATGTGGTTTTGAGCACTTTAAGGGGTGCAGTTTTTAGAATGGTGTCACTTTTGGGTATTTTCTATCATATAGACCCCTCAAAGTGATGTGGTCCTAAAAATAAAATGGTGTTGTAAAAATGAGAAATCGCTGGTCAACTTTTAACCCTTATAACTTCCTAACAAAAAAAAATTTTGGTTCCAAAATTGTGCTGATGTAAAGTAAACATGTGGGAAATGTTAGATATCAAGTTTTTTGTGTGCCGTATCTCTGTGATTTAAGGGCATAAAAATTCAAATTTGGAAAATTGCAAAATTTTCAAAATTTTCGCCAAATTTTCGTTTTTCTCACAAATAAATGCAAGTTATTTGAATGAAATTTTACCACTAACATGAAGTACAATATGTCATGAGAAAACGATGTCAGAATCACCGGGATCCATGGAAGCGTTCCAGAGTTATGACCTCATAAAGATACAGTGGTCAGAATTGTAAAAATTGGCCCGGTCATGAACGTGCAAACCACCCTTGGGGGTGAAGGGGTTAAAGTTTGCACCTCATCACAAGTTTCGCACTCCTTAAAATAATTGTCCACATCCTCCCGACCTGCTTGCAGGTTTCTACCCAGTGTGGTTACTTCTGACTCCATGTTAACTGACATGGTTATATATAATGTTCAAGCCGTTAAAACATCACTGTGAAAGGCAAAACAAGCGTGCACAGTCCTGGAACTAGTCCAATATTAAATCACAAAACTCAAGATAAAAAGCGGACGGCACCGCTGTAAGGCCGTAGTCACACTGGCGAGGAATACGGGAGAGTGAGAGGCGCAAAAAGCACGCATTAGACACAGACCAATGATTCTCTATGGGGTCACTCGCACCAGCCGTATATTTCTCCTCAGTATCCTACGCTCCGTGCCACTCGCAGCATGCAGCGATTGTCAGCGTACTACGCCCGTAATACGCCAATGCAAGTCTATGGGTGCGCAAAAAATACGGATTACACACGGACCACACATGTGACTTGCGAGAAATATGCACCCGGTGTCTTTTAGCAAAGCCGGCAATTCAGTGCACGATACAGTAAACTCACACTGACAGTTTTAATAAAGAAATGAAAGAATAGATATAGACACATATATATATATATATATATATATATATGCATTCTATGTGTCTATATCTATTCTTTCATTTCTTTATTAAAACTGTCATAGGGCTCCATTATATGTCCATTTTGCAAGCCTGCGAGAAAATCTCGCCATATGGATGCCATACGGATTACATACGGATGCTTACATGCGCAAAATACGCGACCACACCTTGATTACGGATGACATACGGAGCACTATTTAGGGGTCTGTCATCCGTATTACGCATGTAAAATACTGACCGTATTTTGCGCAGGTTAGTGTGACTCCAGCCTTACCGTGTGACTTCAAATGATGTGCGGCATGCAGAAGTCCAGCAGCTGGGAATCTCGGGTGCCAGACCTGGAAACAGTCATTCCTGGGAATCCATGCAAAGAGAAGAGGTCGCACTCATCGAGATTAAAGTTTCACTGATTTATTGACATATCTTGAACATGTCAAGTCGGGGGAGTGACATAAGGAGTGCAAGGAAGGCTGACAACGGCCGTTTTGCGCTGCTCGAGCGCTTCAACGGGTCAAACAGTGGGGGGAAGTGCCGGGTTCATATGGAAATCACATCACTTCGTACCTCCTCCCTCCACAGCTGCTGTCTAAGTGACATTAGTGAATTAAAAAAATGTTGAGATGCATTACAAAATACAAAAAGCATAAATACAACTTACTGCACAAGCAGAAAAATGGTTCCAATAGTTTTGGTTCCAAAACTATACGTCCGCTATACATTCGCTTTCGTGAGCATTTTAAGTCCATTAAAACGGGAAAAGGAGTCCCACGTTTAAGTAACCATGTAAGAGATGCACATGGAAATGACCCTAATGTTCTCTCCTTTGCAGGAATTGAAAAGGTGGTTTTACGGCTGACAACGGCCGTTTCGCGCTGCTCGAGCGCTTCAACGGGTCAAACAGTGGGGGGAAGTGTCGGGTTCATATGGAAATCACATCACGCCGTACCTCCTCCCTCCACAGCTGCTGTCTAAGTGACATTAGTGAATTAAAAACATGCTGAGATGCATTACAAAATACAAAAAGCATAAATACAACTTACTGCACAAGCAGAAAAATGGTTCCAATAGTTTTGGTTCCAAAACTATACGTCCGCTATACATTCGCTTTCGTGAGCATTTTAAGTCCATTAGAACGGGAAAAGGAGTCCCACGTTTAATTAACCATGTAAGAGATGCACATGGAAATGACCCTAATGTTCTCTCCTTTGCAGGAATTGAGAAGGTGGTTTTACCGCCGCAGGGAGGGCATCTAAATAAAATCTTATTAAAACGAGAATCCAGGTGGATTATGAATACACAGGCGACAGGTCCGCTGGGTTTTAATGATAGAATAGACATGGCTGTTTTTTTATGAAGGAGTTTATATTTTCCCTCATTTCCCTTTAAGTTGATAGGAGAACTATGTCACATATGCATACATGTGGCTTTTCTGGTTGGTACTTTTTCCTGGAGTCTCTTATTGAAGCTTTGATGAACTTCCACATATTTGAGGCAAAGACATCTTTTTGTATTTAGTTGTTTTTCTTTCCCGTAGCATTTGAATCGCATAGTGACTTGTTTTTTGTATAAGTGCACATACACATTGTGCGTTTTCGGTGCAGTGGTTTTTGTCCGCTATGATTGAGATTTGTCATTGATAGTTTATTTTTGTGTTCATCCATGATAAGATACAGCTATGGAGGTATATAGTGATTTATGAGAATGCTCAAAAAACAGATATTCAGTGGCACACAAAACACATTTTTCATTTTTAAAAAAATTTTTTTGAGAGAATTTTTTTTAAAAAAAAGTTTTTTTAAAAAAAGTTTTTTTTTTTTTCTTCCCTGTGAGTAGTGTTGAGCGATACCGTCCGATACTTAAAAGTATTGGATCGGATGGTATCGGCCGATCTAAAAAAAATATCTGGTATCGCCGATTCCGATACCGGAAGTCCCATTCAAGTCTATGGGACTTCCGGTATCGGAATAAGAAAAACCCTATTTTTGCCTTGTACAGCCTCTCTGGGGTCTGTACGGGCCTTTCGGGGCGCTGTGTCGGCCTGCCAGGGGGTCTGTGCAGGCTCCGGTGGTCTGTGCCGGCCTGCCGGTGGTCTGTGCAGGCTCCGGTGGTCTGTGCTGGCCTGCCGGGGGGCTGTGCCGGCCTGCCGGAGGGTCTGTGCAGGCTCCGGTGGTCTGTGCCGGCCTGCCGGGGGGCTGTGCCGGCCTGCCGGTGGTCTGTGCAGGCTCCGGTGGTCTGTGCCGGCCTGCCGGGGGGTCTGTGCAGGCTCCGGTGGTCTGTGCCGGCCTGCCGGGGGGTCTGTACAGGCTCCCGTGGTCTGTGCCGGCCTGCCGGGGGGCTGTGCCGGCCTGCCGGTGGCCTGTGCAGGCTCCGGTGGTCTGTGCCGGCCTGCCGGGGGGCTGTGCCGGCCTGCCGGTGGTCTGTGCAGGCTCCGGTAGTCTGTGCAGGCATTGTCCGATGGGACTACAAGTCCCATCGGGCGATGCCTGCTACCATGACAGTGATTGACACATTAGCCAATGATGGGACAGTAGTAGTCCCATCATCCGGCTAATGTGTTGAATGTAAAAAAAAAAAATAAATTTACATGCTACATACATGCTACATACATGCTACATACATACAACATATATACTACATGCATGCAACATGCATACTACATATATACTATATATACTACATGTAACATACATACTACATATATACTACATGCTACATACATGCAACATACACACTACATGCTACATACATGCAACATACTACATACATGCTACATACATGCTACATACATGCTACATACATGCTACATATATACTACATGTAACATACATACTACATACATGCTACATACTACATGCATGCTACATACTACATACATGCTACATACATACATAATACATATATACTACATGCATGCAACATACATACAACATATATACTACATGCATGCAACATGCATACTACATATATACTATATATACTACATGTAACATACATACTACATATATACTACATGCATACTACATGCATGCTACATACATACTACATACATACACTACATGCATGCAACATACATACTACATATATACCACATGCATGCAACATGCATACTACATATATACTGCATATATACTACATGCATGCAACATACATATATACTACATACAATACATACATACTGTATAGACATACAGTACATATAACATAGAGTACATACTCACCGTCACTTGTCACTTTGATCCCCGAAGCCATTGTCGCCTGAGGAATAAATATCAAAATTAAAAAACACCAATATACTTACCCCGATCCGCAGAAGTCCACGAGGGTCCCACGTCCATCTTGCGTGGAGAACAGCAGCATCAGCTGATGCTACCGGTCTCTACCAGCTCCAGGAATACAATGACGGAAGGTAGGTATCCTTCCGCACTGTATTCCTCCACCACTTTAAAAAAAAAAAAAGTCCCTAGTCTCACTTTATGCCATTGCTGCGTGGGAAATTCCATGTAGTATATATATGTATTATGTATGTAGTATGTATGTAGCATGTATGTAGCATGTATGTAGTATGCATGTTGCATGTAGTATATATGTAGTATGTATGTTACATGTAGTATATATAGTATATATATAGTATGCATGTTGCATGCATGTAGTATATATGTTGTATGTATGTTGCATGCATGTAGTATATATGTATTATGTATGTAGTATGTATGTAGCATGTATGTAGTATGTAGCATGCATGTAGTATGTAGCATGTATATAGTATGTATGTTACATGTAGTATATATGTAGTATGCATGTTGTATGTATGTAGCATGTATGTAGCATGTAAATTTTTTTTTTTTTTACATTCAACACATTAGCCGGATGATGGGACTACTACTGTCCCATCATTGGCTAATGTGTCAATCCCTGTCATGGTAGCAGGCATCGCCCGATGGGACTTGTAGGACGATGCCTGCACAGACCCCCGGAGCCTGCACAGACCACCGGCAGGCCGGCACAGCCCCCCGGCAGGCCGGCACAGACTACCGGAGCCTGCACAGACCACCGGCAGGCTGGCACAGCCCCCCGGCAGGCCGGCACAGACCACCGGAGCCTGCACAGACCACCGGCAGGCCGGCACAGACCCCCGGAGCCTAGTACTAGTTATTAGTGCCATTATTGTTGGTAAAACCTATGTTTATACTGTATCCGATTTAGGTGCACTCTGTTATTTACTTTCTATGTTATAGTTGCACCTACACATATATTGTTCACTTTTAGTATCATTTCACTTTTAGTTTTTTCTAGTCTGATCGGTACGCATGCCCAGGATTCTCCCTACTTGAGATCTCCAGATATGCTCACCAGGTGCGCGTGTGGCGTCCTGCTGCTACGCAGCAGGATCCATTCGCTCCCTATGAGCGTGGAAGGAGAATATCTAGTTTACTTAGTCGGGAGAGATCAGCGCAGGCGTCATACACTTTCAGACCTTTGAATGGGGAGTCTGGTGATTTGGTATTGCACATGTGTTAAATCAGGATTACACCTGATGCGTGTCATTGCTTATTGCTTAGTGACCCTATATATACTAATTCCGGGGCTTCTGTGAATTGCGCCTCCTGAGGAAGCCAAGGCGTAACGCGCGTAGAGGCGGCAGGCAGCGGCAGCATCTAGTCACTTTATTGTAAGTGTTTCTTCACTCTCTAGTTCAACATGCATTAATATGCATTTCATCCTGCTTAGTAGATAACAGTCTGCACTTGCTTTTGTAGTCATCACAGCGGGCTAATCCCTGCCAGTAAATGTCGTGGCAATTGATATTTGTATTTATTCTTAACCTTTGCCACATTATGGAAGGCGGTAGATTGCAGCATTGGCTGGTCATCATTCGTGGTGGAGGTCTCAGTCCTTGCATTTGCCTAGGTGATTAGCGCAGCATTTTGAAACTGATTCTCTGTGCGGTGAAAACTGCTTATGTTGCAATGCACACTATGCAGTAATGGATTTGCTGTTTGCTATAGCTGAGTCTACCTGTATTTAATGTGAGTGTATTAACAAATTTTGGTAAAAGAAATATCTTCTACTATCTGCATTATATTAATACGTTAGAGTGATTATTGTAGCACCCTAGAGTTTATTTGAATTAAATGGATGTGACTTATTATTGAATATTGTGAGGGAGAAAAACTCTTCACTATTATTTGATCTACATTGACTTATTTATTCTAGATGTTATTTAGTGTCTATATCTATCACTGCCTGCGTTAGCATTGATGCTCTGTTTCTGTTTTTAATTATTGTGTAATAAAATTTACCTTTTTTTGCTAAAACTCTTCTGGTCACTAAATCTTACTTAATAGTTTAGATAGGGAATTCTGATGATATATGTAGTATGTATGTAGTATGTAGCATGCATGTAGTATGTAGCATGTATGTAGTATGTATGTTACATGTAGTATATATGTAGTATGCATGTTGTATGTATGTAGCATGTATGTAGCATGTAATTTTTTTTTTTTTTTTTTACATTCAACACATTAGCCGGATGATGGGACTACTACTGTCCCATCATTGGCTAATGTGTCAATCACTGTCATGGTAGCAGGCATCGCCCGATGGGACTTGTAGTCCCATCGGACGATGCCTGCACAGACCCCCGGAGCCTGCACAGACCACCGGCAGGCCGGCACAGCCCCCCGGCAGGCCGGCACAGACCACCGGAGCCGGCACAGACCACCGGCAGGCCGGCACAGCCCCCCGGCAGGCCGGCACAGACCACCGGAGCCTGCACAGACCACCGGCAGGCCGGCACAGACCCCCGGAGCCTGCACAGACCACTGGCAGGCCGGCACAGCCCCCGGCTGGCTGGCACAGACCACCGGCAGGCCGGCACAGCCCCCCCGGCAGGCTGGCACAGACCACCGGAGCCTGCACAGACCACCGGCAGGCCGGTACAGACCCCCGGACAGTCGGCACAGCCCCCCCGAAGGCCCGAACTGACGGCGTATCATGATGCGCACAGACAGCGCATCATGATGACGTCATTTCGGCAGCCAATCAGAGCCACAAAAGTGGCTCATTGCATTTTGGACTTCCGATTCCGGTATCCGATACGAAAAAAGTATCGGTACTCGGTATCGGAATTCCGATACGGCAAATATCGGCCGATACCCGATACTTGCGGTATCGGAAAGCTCAACACTACCTGTGAGTATATTAATAGTTCAATAATAGTGAGACAGTTTGGTCTCTGGATACATATGACTGTAGATGTCTTCCATAAGGAAAAAAATAGTAGTTTTCGACATATGAAAATAACAGTAGTCTTCGATATATGAACATGCATTGTAATTTATTATCTCTCGATGGAACCATTTTTCTGCTTGTGCAGTAAGTTGTATTTATGCTTTTTGTATTTTGTAATGCATCTCAGCATGTTTTTAATTCACTAATGTCACTTAGACAGCAGCTGTGGAGGGAGGAGGTACGGAGTGATGTGATTTCCATATGAACCCGGCACTTCCCCCCACTGTTTGACCCGTTGAAGCGCTCGAGCAGCGCAAAATGGCCGTTGTCAGCCGTAAAACCACCTTCTCAATTCCTGCAAAGGAGAGAACATTAGGGTCATTTCCATGTGCATCTCTTACATGGTTAATTAAACGTGGGACTCCTTTTCCCGTTCTAATGGACTTAAAATGCTCACGAAAGCGAATGTATAGCGGACGTATAGTTTTGGAACCAAAACTATTGGAACCATTTTTCTGCTTGTGCAGTAAGTTGTATTTATGCTTTTTGTATTTTGTAATGCATCTCAGCATGTTTTTAATTCACTAATGTCACTTAGACAGCAGCTGTGGAGGGAGGAGGTACGAAGTGATGTGATTTCCATATGAACCCGGCACTTCCCCCCACTGTTTGACCCGTTGAAGCGCTCGAGCAGCGCAAAACGGCCGTTGTCAGCCTTCCTTGCACTCCTTATGTCACTCCCCCGACTTGACATGTTCATGATATGTCAATAAATCAGTGAAACTTTAATCTTGATGAGTGCGACCTCTTCTCTTTGCATGGATTCCCAGGATTGACTGTTTCCAGGTCTGGCACCCGAGATTCCCAGCTGCTGGACTTCTGCATGCCGCACATCATTTGAAGTCACACGGTAACAGCGGTGCCGTCCGCTTTTTATCTTGAGTTTTGTGATTCAACATATTTAGTATCCCTGTAATCATAACAACTGGTACCGTCCAGTGAACAAATTATTTGTGGCAATAGGCAAATTGCTTGAAAATATTTTTCTTTCTTCTTCATTAAACTCTTAAAATAGATAAGACAAATATAATGTCTGTATATGTGTTTGGCAAATTGCCAAATAGAAAAAAAAAACTGCAGTTCATCTTGCAAAAACTCTGTCCCTTATATATTAAAGCTTATGCCAAAATAGTTACTGGTTATTGCTGTTACAAGTATGAATGAAAGAACAAAAACGATTATGTCTAGACATCTAAACAAGTGCATTAAAAATGTCACTGCGTATATGCATGTGTTTTGTATATATGGTATTTTACATGTGATTGTGTACATGTGTGTATTATATCATGTGAGTAATGTGTAATTACGCGTATAATCTACTAGCATGTGCATATATTTCATATTTGTTCCTAATGTAAATATATATGTTAATCTTCATATGTCCTGCTTATGCAGGTGAGGCCTGATGAAGGGAAAGGCGGTCAGACATAATTCTGCTCAGGGGCCTTCCACTGTCAGTGTCCAACCATGGATATAGATACTAATTCTCTGCAAATTATGACCAAAATTATCAGTGCATTAACTATGGTGCTTGAGATGTGTGCTTGTCACTGCAGTCACTAAGCTCAGGTGATATAGCAAATATAGACATACACGCTTCAGTACTGAAATTGCAAAACCAAGAAGGAAAAGTTGCGGAATTATGAAAATTCCTGACATGTTAATTTTCAAATTATGAAAAAAATGAGCACCATGAGCAGAAATACTGTATATGCAACTATTTGATTTGAAATGTTATCAATGAGGTTATTAATGGTTATCCAAGAGATGTTCTGCCACCTGGGTACATAAATCATCATGATCCACTGCTGGCAGCTCCATTTGCAATTGCCAACCAATGAGGTCCCAGATGTGTTCAATGGGAGACAAGTCTGGAGGTTCTGCAGGCTATGGTAGCACATTTACTCCATGCAGGCTGCTCACAGTAGCACCAGCAACTTGCGGTCTGGCATTATGTTGAAAACAACTCCTGGAATAGTGTCATTCCCTTATGAAGGCTTCATGATTATGCATACGTGACCTCCAGACCAATCACTGGCTAGCATTGCAGCCAAGACAAAAGCAGGACTCATTGCTTAAAAGGATAGACCTCAATTCCAGCCGCCATTGCCACCTCGCTATGCACCATCATAACCTTTGAAAGCAGTGGTGTGATGTCAATTTAACAGCTGTTGCTGGACATATGGCTCGTAGCTCAATATCCTGCAAACTCCTTCTGATGTTTTGTGCAGACTTTTTTATGTCTTTCTCTTCAAGTGCAGAATGGACCATTAAGTGTCATTCTTCGGATCTGATGAAAACATGTAGACAGTGCCATTAAGAATTGCCATGCAACATCTTGTGCTTGGGACCACAGCTCCTGACTGACTGGAAGTCAAAGGTAACAGTCATAAGCTCTCAATGTAAGTCTATGAGAACCTCGTTTTGGCTCTCATTGACTTACATTGAGTCTATGACTTCCGGATCCCCCATAAAAGATGAAGACGGCAGTTGGTAAGTTTAAAACGGGGGGAATTTACTGTAGATTATTCCAATTCTAGTTTTTTCTCCAGCATCTTCATTGCAGTAAAATAAGAACAATACCATACACGTAAAATGGTCTGCAATTCCGGCCAAAATCAGTAGGCTTGGACAGCTGTAATCTATTGTGCATGGCAACCTTTAGATAGCTCACTGGACATCCATACTCAAGCGACTGTAAGTGACTTATTTCTGTAAATGCATATTATGCAATCATTGTCTAACCTCTGGATTCATAGTTGTGATTATGATGAAATGTGAAGCATTATTGTAAATGTTAGAGCTGACACCATGAAAAAGTATGCCAGCTATTAAATAACCATATTAGTGAGCACAAGAAAAACCCACCAAAAATACAATTGTTATCTGACTTCCCAGGTCATGGCATCTCTGTGTATTATACCGAATGATCCTACTGTGCTGGGACCTTTTTGACTAGGTAAATTAATTTGATGGAAATATAATACCCAGAGCATTGTAATTACAAGCCATTTGAAGAAGGTCACTTTATAGGAAAAGGTTAGGCTGCTCGTAGTGTGTCCAAAACATGAGCAACAAACAGAATAGCCCTAAACCCAACAAGGTACTTTATCACCCAGTAGTGGTTATTTGATCCATTTCCTTTATAATATAAGTGTGGCGCCCCTGAGGCTCAGTCGCCACAGAGGTACTGCACCTTCTCCTAAGGTGTGGTGCCCCACCAACTATTTAAGTTGGGAACTCCTTTCCACACTCCAACACCTGCATCCCACACACAGGATAGTTCAGCACTGATCACATTGCGGCTCATGCTTAGAGGGTAGCAGAGCACCTCTGGTGATTCCTTGCTTCGTAATGTGCTGGGAGGCGGGTGGAGTGGCGATCCATATAAAAGAGTGGGAAGGTTTAGAATTACAGGTCAGTCTGACGGGAGGTCAGGCGAGAGGAGTTCAGTTCTGAAGTTAGTTTTGAGTTCGGTTTAGAAAGAGTGCTGCAGCTGCCTCAGTGATCTGAGCCAGCTGGCACGGGAAAGAGAAGAGAAGGAGAAAGACGTAGACCTGCAACCTAAGCTTCCATAAGAGAGAGAAGGAACAGCGTGGAACGAAGGAGTAGAAGAACAGAGAGGAGTTGTGGGTTCGAAGAGGAACCCTGCCTATAGGTTCTCAGCGCAAGGCCGGGGCCCGGTCCCCGAGGTTGTATGGACACTTATGGTTCTGCAGCAGACACCGGTGGAGTAGTTGGCTGTAAATGCACTACTCCCATCTAAGACTTGGGACACAACAGCAACACGGATAGAGAGCCGGGATCCATGAGGTCCCTGATCAGGCTACAGCTGTCTGTCATACAAGTAAGGTTCTAGGAACATCTGACAGGAGGAACTTTAGGGAACCACGCTACAGGAGTTCTTCACACTAAATGGCGCAATAGAGGAGTCGTTCAGGAAAGGCACATGTTGGCGGAGTGTTGGAGAGTAGAACCCTGACTTTCCCGGGAGGTTGATTGAGTCTCTACCCCGGAGGACACGGCATGGAGGTGGGCACCAGTGGTTACCAAGAACTGTGAGTAAAGCGTTGAAATTACAAGCCCTGGTGTCCTCCATTCATTCGTCGCTAACACCTCCAGCACCGCTACATCTGTGTAACAGCATCTATACCATTCTGCACCTCTCCTCGTCCATTGCCCCTACACTGCCCTGGGACTACAGCTCCACCTGTGGGGAGCTACACCATCTTTGCTGCACCACACCATCAGTCCCAGTGGATCTGCATGCAGCGTTGGCTCAACATCTTACTTGCCAAACACCATGGTGGCGTCACGAACTATCCATATAAACTATATTACAAACATCACCGCCATTAATATTGGGCGCCCAGGGCCATGGACCAGGTCACTGCTGCTGTGACACATCCCCCTGACACCGGCCCGGTACCAGGTACCCCGCTGCCCTGGGTGTGAGGGCGACCCATAAGTAACTCTCAACCAGTGAAATAAGAGTACAATTGTAATTCTTGATTCCTGCAATGTATGATATATATTTATTTTTCAGAAATAACATTTTCATCTGGAGATGAACTGTTGGTATATGGGTAAAGCATAGTCAACATTATTAAGCTTGCAATTACACTGAAAGATTATCTTGAAATGAGTGCTCTTTAGACCAGGCTGCCGATCATCTGATGAACTCAGCACCACATCATCCTGTGTAAACAAGACTCGCGCTACCAAGAATAATAGCAGTCTATGTGCACAGAGCGATCTATTACAGATTGTTCAGTTACCATAATTTTCCGTGGTCTGCCTGTGTAAACAATCTATTAAACAATAGTCAACTGGTAAATGTTTACCAGTCTGTGTTGGTTTAGTGCCACCAGTTGGTCTGTGTAAACGGAACCTTACATTTTACTCTGTCTTTCTGTGGATAAAGCTGAGATTGGACAGTAACATGTAGAAGTTTGGGCACCCCTGGTCAAAATTACTGTTATTGTCAAAGGTCAGCCCCTTTTCGACGTCAGGAGTAATAGCACGCCCACATTGGAATCCCTCCCTTTGATATGGGCTCCGGCACTGAGCCCACATCTTTTCTGGTACATGTCAGCTGTTTTGGCTTGTATCCTAAGTCATACTACAAGACTCGTTAAAGGGTTGATTGTGACTTGTAGGATCGCTACTACCAATAGGTGGCGCTGTAGAGTAAAAGTCCTCTTTCTTTCTGAAGAGGCAATTTGCATATTATTTTCCCAGAGGAGCATTGCACGGCGAATAAGTCTCCTTACCTTGACAAGCCACAGCTGGCATGTCACTCTCCGCAAGGAGAAACCTTACCTATATTTATATAATCATTCATCGATTACATTTTAAAAATCACACAAAGGAAAATGAACCAAAGCTAATGATTGAGCATCCTACATGGTTAGTACCTAGTAGCACCCCCTTTTGAAAGTATCACAGCTTCTAAATGCTTTTCGTAGAAAGACAAGTGTCTTTCAATTCGTGTTTGAGGGATTTTCATCCATTCTTCCTTGGAAAATTATTCCAGTTCTGTGAGATTCTTGGGTCGTCTTGCATTCACTACTATTTTGAAGTCTAGCCACAGATTTTAATTTTAATGACAGTCCGACCAAGAGACTGTGAGGGCCACTGTAAAATCTTCAGCTTGCACCTTTTGCATTAGCCTATTGTGGATTTTGGCGTGTGTTTAGGATCGTTATGCATTTGTAGAAGTCATCCTCTTTTCAACTTCAGATTTTTTCTACAGGTGGTGTAATGTTTGCATCAAGAATTTGTTGAAAATTCATTGAATCCATTATTCCCTCTACCCATGAAATGTTCCCTGTTCCATTGGCTGTAACACAACCCCAAAGCACTTCATATTCTTCCAACTCATGAAAATCCAGCAATTTAGGGCCGCATGGGTCGTGGTGTAACGCTATGGCCACTTACAGCTATTCTCAGTTCCTAACTATTTATTGAGGACTCTACTGCTTGAGGTATGTCTGTACAACTCATCGCTTGAACCTCGAAAGTCCACTCCTCTCCATAGGAGAATTTAAGTCCCAATATGGCGACCACAGCTTTCTTTCAATATATATAGTCAAGCTTCCTTTCACTGTAGACAACTGTTCACTAGCAACCAACTTATACAACTCCTTCTCTGCTTTCAATACCCTTTAAGTGGTCCTTCTGCTTACCCCTAGGCAAAGCTCCATACAGTTTAGATGGCTTCACTTGACTGAGTTCCAATCTGTCAAACGTCTGTTTATGTTTCCTTGGTTCATAGGACATATTATCTTATGGGTAGTAGTTCTACCTTTTCACACACTGTAGCATGTCACTTTGCTAACTGTCAGACATTTGGTCCTACAATACTCATTCCTAGGCCCTATCTAACTCATGACCAGGAAACTGTCTCCTGTATCCTCAGGTAGCCCTTCCCATTCTGGGATAGTCCCAACTATTAACTCTGTCTAGTCCCCAACTATGCACATGCAAATTGTCAAATAGCTAAAATCACATTTGAAAAGTGCAATGCATTATATAACAATATCATATTTTCAAGGTGGTGTGGGTAGCAACTCCACTTCCTTTAACTTCAGCCAAACATTTGTCAGACAGCTATCTCAACCAGTGCTACCATAAACCATGAGCACTCGCTCAGTTGAGCGCGCCTGTGTTCTCTATGAGAAAGACATTGACTAACAAATAGGACAGTGGTTTATCTCGGGATTAATGCGATCGGCAGATCAAACTCAGACATGTGCAATCATCATCTCTCCTGACCATTATTAGGCCAGTATCCCATACACATTAGACCATCGTCAAAACTCAACAATATTGGCAGATTCAGCCAACATTAGGCTAATGTGTATGGGGGCCTTAACTGTAGATACTGTAGATACGACTTTGAAGAAGGAGCTGTGGAGGTGTCAATCATACATGCTCACATTATGGCCATTATTATGAGGTATATATGTAAAAGGGTTCCAGTAGTTTAAAGGTTGTGAACAGAGTATTTAAGTTAATAGTAATGATTGCGCCTTCTGCGCACCACTTCTACCACCCATCATTACTATCTCCAGTTTTAGAATAAATCAATATGCCTTTTAATTGGAAGTTCAGAGACTTTGGGTGGATTTTCACATGAAGATAATTTGAAATGAGTGTTCATAAAAAAAAACATTTCTAGATTATTGGCTTGTCTATCACTTATGAACGAACAAAACAGGGCATAAAGTATGCTGCCGATAGCAATGGTATGCTACATAATCTTACTAATGATTGTTCTGTGCACATGGAAGTTCAGTCAACTTGTCTAAATAAGCTGTAAAACCACTGCTGTTCGGCTTAAGCCCCCTTTAGATTTAGCGATGCACTAGCGATCCCAACAGCGATACGATCCGGTCAGGATCGCTGGTGCATCGCTAAATGGTCGCTAGTGAGCTACCAAACAGGCAGATCTCACAGCGATGCAGCAGCGGTCGTTACTTACCTTTCAGACGCGGCGATGATGACGTCCTCCCGCCCGCGTCCACGTTTCGCTCGTCGGCGCCAGCAGGAAGCCCAGCAGGAAGCGAACGTCGAGAAATGGACGTGGACGATCTCCCGCGGTCAGCGATAGCCAGCGGGGGAGCCGGTCAGAGGTAAGTATCACACATAGCGATATCGCTAGCAATATCGCTGCTGCGTCACAAAATCAGTGACGCTTTAGCGATATTGCTAGCGATATCGCTATGTGTAAAGCCCCCTTTACTTGTAGCCAGTGTGTATGTTTCCTCAGTGAGCTCTTTCTAGTCACATTATTATCTCTTCCCCTTAACAATTTTAAGCTGATTTATGACCACATCAAGGTTGAGTTTAGAAGCTTCCATGTACATTAGATAAAAGTAACCACAATGTGCCATTTTGGGCATGATTGACAAACAATCTAATATGTATGGGATTCCGCTACTGTCCCCCCAACATCACCTGAAATTCAACTGCCTGGCAGTGATTCTCTCATTGACAACAAATGGGCATTTGGCAGAGCATTCCTGTCTGTGAGTTAGGAGAGATGGCTGGCAGCCGCAATAATACCTGGGAGCCTTAGCTTTCACTTGTTCATAAATTAGTATATAGAAGTTCAAGAGAATAAAGATATTCTCATGGACAGATTAACAGTTAACTCATTCTGCAGCAAGCTATGTACTATAATACATAGAGGCTGTAGAAGCCACATGGTTCGTTGTTTTTAAAGCAATTCAATTTCATAAATTGATTTTAGACAATAATACACAAGTTTATGTAAAAACTTTGTCCTCAAAGGGATCCGTATTCTTGACCTGTCTTTATGACAGCCATGTATACTTAAACACAATAGGGTACTTTATTGGTCTAATTTTCTTGCTGTAGAACCATGAGGCATCTGTGAATTTCATCATTAAGTGCATACAGTTGTAGAAGCCTTTATACATCCTTTGTCTTTTACTACTCAATTGGAAAAAATGCATGTGTTAATTCATATAAAAAGTCTAACATTTCTAGGGTAACATGATGGTTAGTGGTTGTTGTTGATGAAATTGCATTTATTGCATTTACATGGTTGGATGCATGCTTGCTACACTGGGTTAGCCATTTCTCAAGAGAAGATAAATCCGTTTAGAAATCATGATTTGTAAAAACTAGAAGGCTAAAATGACTTTATGAAAGATATTGCTATAAAAAATGACCCAAATATTACTTAGATATGTCTCTAAATCCCAATGCCAAGAGGTTTTTCCATACCGGCATGTTTATGGCCATTGGTAG
The DNA here is from genome assembly GCF_039654945.1 of Dendrobates tinctorius. Taxonomy (NCBI): domain Eukaryota; kingdom Metazoa; phylum Chordata; class Amphibia; order Anura; family Dendrobatidae; genus Dendrobates; species Dendrobates tinctorius. The sequence goes on from NW_027361737.1 coordinate 17,026,790, forward strand.
TGAATGACTCTTAAATCATGTAAAGTTATTTACCCGTGAGCAGTTATGTGCCTTTGGTACTAGGACTCCTTTGCCCTAGAGGATTTTGGCAACGTGACTTGGCACTAATCGTCACTTTACTCACTGCCAAATGCTAAAGTATTTAGGGAAATCACAAAATATCACTTCATGACTCCAAGATTCCCAGACATTGTACCTAGTACCTACTGGGCCCAGCAATGAAACACAACATAATTAACAGTCTCAACTTAATGATCCTTTTATGAGGCCAAGTGCCCAGTCTTGATCTACTTTTTTCATTATTTCCTATGGGCCTGCAACCATTCTAGCAATGCAGAGGTTAACAACCGTGTACGTCGACAACTACGTTAGACAGCTGAGCGTTGGAAAAACAGTTCACTAATAAAATACAGACAGAACTGAGAGAAAATCCATCCAGTTCCTCTCAATGAAATCTATAAGTCATGTAAATCACACTTTTTTCAGATGGAATAAATTGCTCTTTAGGTGATGTGGAAGCAAGTGGTTTGCTTTGGGGGCCTCCGCGGTATTTTGTATTTACCGATCCGGTTGATGGGCCATGAGACTTTCACGAGTATTTGTGACCTGGGAATACTAGTTACGTTGAAGTTTTTGTTTTTAATTATTTGAAGGAACATTTTCCTTTAGATTTGTGGGACAATTTGTCAGCCAGAGAGTGATAATAAGTGTTACCACTATTGATACGAATGGGGACAAAGTAACAGTATTGTATCGCCATGCACTAAGAAACTGATTCAGAACCCAGAGGTCCAAAGACTGGCTGCTTCAGTCCTCACTAGCTCCAAACTAATTTGCATGGTAAAAATGTGACTTTTTGACCTCCTCTTGAACTATTTTTTTTTCTTGATAAGTTGTGATTTGTATTGTTGGTAAAATATGAAAAGATAAAGAAGGATTTGTGGAGGAGCTGCACATTAATTCCCGCACATTCACAATCTTGGCTGCTTTAATCCACTTCTTTCGGCAATTTGCAAAACACCATTTACCTTACTTGTGAACAAAAATAATCAAAGCAGCTCTACTGAAATAAGCACAAAATTCCTGCACAAATGATTAGAAAACAAACACTGGAAGTATTCGGATCATTGAAGACTTAATCCAGAATACACGGTGGAATTTGGTTATTGAGGTTTTGAGATACTCAAACTTTTTTGCCTTTTGCTCTTTATTTATCTTAATTAATCCTGATTTTGTTATGTTAGAAGATCACCTTTAAAGGGGTTCTCTGTGTTTGATATCAGGTGATAAATATAAATTTCTATTTACAGAAGTTCATTTTCAGCTCTGATATTTTGTCCTCACTTTCTCCCAGCCCAAGCGTGACTACTTCATATATTTTTATGAAGCGGTCATGCTCAGGTCGGGAGACCGGTGACCAGTCCCCGTATTAGCAAAAACCAAAGAAAACGTACGCGACCAAAATCCTAATATATTAAGGTAGAAAAATGTTTATTAAGGTATACAGATGCAAGGAGGAGGGAAGTTACCCTTGAAAGCACATGTTGACAAAGGATGCTCAGTGGATCAAAACAAACATAATATATACAGTAGGGGATAAAGGCAATAAGTAGAGTGGAAAATATCCATACAAATACAAAATATACAGTAGATAAAACAGTCACAAGTCAGGTATCATGTTGAAAGTGAAACAGGTCGCATAATGGATGATATGCAGACAGAATGACAGTCACTATACACCAAACCAGAGGACTGTATAAACAGATAGTACCATATCTATTATTATACCAACCCACAAAACTTTGTTCAGTATGCAATAAGGCAAACCACACCCCCAAAATAATTTTATAAAGTGCCAAATACCTGAAATAATCACAGGGGGTAGGAGCCAGGTCCAGGAGCGTCACCCCGATGCGCGTTTCGGCTATAAAGCCTTTGAGAAACTGAACAAAGTTTTATGGGTCGGTATAATAATAGATATGGTACTATCTGTTTATACAGTCCTCTGGTGTGGTGTATAGTGACTGTCACTCTGTCTGCATATCATCCATTATGCGACCTGTTTCACTTTCAACATGATACCTGACTTGTGACTGTTTTATCTATATTTTGTATTTGTATGGATATTTTCCACTCTACGTATTGCCTTTATCCTCTACTGTATATATTATGTATGTTTCGATCCACTGAGCATCCTTTGTCAACATGTGCTTTCAAGGGTAACTTCCCTCCTCCTTGTATCTGTATACCTTAATAAACATTTTTCTACCTTAATATATTTGGATTTTGGTTGCGTACTTTTTCTTTGGTTTTTGCTATTACATGCGATTTTTCCCTAGTATAGGTCCAGATCTATTTCTGATCTAAATATTACTGTTTAGGGTATATTTATGTGATGTATTTCACAAGATATTTATGCCAGTCCTTGTATTGCGATCCGATCTCAGACCGATTTGCACGGATATCTATATGAACCTTTAAGGTATGTGAACATGGAGCCTGTACACAGCACGTTTTCTTACCTGATAATTTGAAAATTAATGGAATTTTACTGAAGATTTGTAAAATGAAATCGTCTGATTTCCAAGCATTGCTAAAAACTTACTTTCTTTTGTAAATTTTTATAGAAAAATAACATTTAAGTGATGGTATGACTTTTTTCACTATAGAACCATTTTGAGGTCTCGCATAAAAGACCAGGCCTGATTTTTTTGTTTGTTTGTTTTTTTTTACTTGTTTGCTTTTCAGCAGCTTCAATATTTAGATTTTTTCACTGACATGACTTTATAAGATCTAGTCAGAGAAACTGTATTTTATTTCACACTTTCTAAGGCCTCTTTCACACATCAGGTTTTTACCGTCAGGCGCGATCCGGCGCTTTTGACAAAAACCGGATCCGGCGAAATGCAATGCCGGATCCGGTTTCCCCCCCATTGACTTGCATTAGAGCCGGATCGAGCCGGATGGCCATGCATTTCATCCGATTTTCGCCGGATCCGGCAATGTGACGCGATCCGGCTTTTGGAAAAAACGGCTACTGTAACGTTTTTTGTCTCCGGCGAAAAAGCCGGACACGCCGGATCCGGCGTGTCCGGCTTTTTCATACAATGAAAGCCTATGAGCGCCGCAATGCGCCTGATCTGGCGACAGCCGGATCCGGTTTTTTTGGTCTGAGCATGCTCAGTAGCTCTGCCCACAAGACATATATAAAAGCAAGACAGTGTGACCCTCAGCCACACCCAACATGCCACCCAAGCCAAGAACCAGGAGCAGGAGAAGGCAGCAGACATCTGCAGCAGCAGCACCATCAGCACCACCCCAAATGGAGCAGCATGCTGAACAACGGGAGGGGAGTCCAGCAGCAGATGAGAGACGGTAATTATCAAATCCCCCATTCCTCCAAACTAGGGCTATGGAATATCAAGATATTCATTGGCCCTTTGTTTCTCTTTATTCAACAGCCGCCCAATAGATGCAGCAGCAGCAGCAGCAGCAATGGCAGCAGCAGGAACACCACCCACAGCCATGGAGTCTGGCCATGAGGAAGACAGCACATCTTCTGGGAGCCCTCCCTCGCATCGTCAGCGTTTGACGGTAAGTTTTTATTTCCAAAATCCATCATCTCTGGAATATATGTCTATTCATTGCCTTTTATTTCAAAACAGGAATCACAAGATGAAGAGGAGCTCCCAGAAGAAGAAGGAAGGGGTGGACAGACACTTGGAGTGGGCTCACAAATGGTAAGTTTTTTGCATCAAATGCAGAAACACAACATCACACTACACACAACACATAGAAAACAATGTTCTGCAGACCACACACAGCAAACAAATGCCTACATCCAAAGACATAACATTTTTTGTTTTCTTCTCTAGTCTTCCCAATCTGGTGCTCGGCCAAGAGGTCCTCTCAGTGCCTCCCGGGGTCGTCGGCGACAGCAACGCGGCGGTCACCAGCATTTAAGTCTAAATATTTTTGCTTTGTTTTTTTTGCACTTTTTATTTCATTTCTTTTGTGGAGGCTAATTATGTTATTTTTGTCTTTTTCTTTAACAGCCTTCACAGCGTGCTCCCGACTCTGACGGTGAGGATGGAGGGATTGATGTGGACCGCCTCATCGATCTCGTCAGAGAAAGGGAGCCGCTCTGGAATATGGCTGACCGCCGCCACGCTGACCTTATCGTTACCCGACGACTCTGGGAGGAAATCTGTTCGCTCCTTGTGGACCGCTGGGAGGACCTCGAAGCTCGGGCCCAGATTAAAGAGCGTAAGTATATACAGTACCGGTTGCTTGATTTAAACCAGTGTTTCCCGAACTCCAGTCTTCGTGATCCCCACGGATCATGTGTTCAGGATTTCTATTTACTTTGGAAATCCTGAAAACATGACCCCTGGGGACCATGAGGACTGGAGTTTGGGAAACACTGATGTTGTATACTAACCACTTTGTCCTTTCTCGTTTCAGGGGAGAGAATTGTGAAGCGGTGGCGGTCTGTGAGGGATCGTTTCAAGAAGGAGTTCAATAAAGAGATGCGGGCCCCGAGTGGATCTGGAGGACGCAGGAGCAAGTACAAGTACGCACGAGCCCTGTCGTTCCTCCGGGAGACAATGCTCACCAGAAGGTAAATATTACACACCACATGTGACAAAAAAATGTTTAGATGTAACTTTTTTTTTTTCAGCCAGGGCCATACCATGTCACTATTTTAATTGTTTTTTTTTCTCTTTATTCCACAGCACGGTGAGCAGCACTCGGGAGCCTGCACGATTGGACCCTTCTGAGGCGATCCCTGAGGAGACCGTCACCGAGGGACACTTCGACCGCCCCGGTACATCTGCACCTTCCCAGCCTTCCCACACATTCGACCCATCTGTCCCATCCACCAGCACAGGAGCATCGTGGCCACCTACATTACATGAAGCTGCTGGTGAGGAGATCGCTTTCCCTTTACCCCACCCTTCTGCCCCTGCCACCTCTAGTACACCTGCGGGTACTGGGCGGCAGCGGCAGAGGGGTCAGGAAAAGACTTATGCGCCAGAGTTCTTGCATCTGAATGCATCTTTCCAGAACTGTCTAAAAGTCTTGTCAGAGCAAATCTCCGCAGGCTTTCAGCAGATCAACTCCAGCATTCTGGAGGTGAAGACACTTCTGCAAACCATGCATTCAGAAGCAAGATCTTCACCAAACCACACCTTTTTCAGGTCTGTTGTGGAGCGCATGGCAACACTATCTCCTACCCAGCAGATGCATGTAATGCATTCGTGCCACGGTGCTCTACAGCAGGTTACCTCCCAACCTCCACCTCCCACCACTGTAGTTCCTCCACCTGCACCCCCTCCAGCCACTTTCCATCCTCCCCCTCCTATTACATCTGCACCCCCTCCAGCCACTTTCCATCCTCCCCCTCCTATTACATCTGCACCCCCTCCAGCCACTTTCCATCCTCCCCCTCCTATTACATACCAGCAACCTCCCCAGTACCAGCAACCTCCCCAGTACCAGCAACCTCCCCAGTACCAGACATCTCCCCACTTCCAGCAACCTGCCCCGTACCAAACTCCTTCCCCGTACCAAACTCCTTCCCCGTACCAAACTCCTTCCCCATACAACTTTCCATCAACATCATCTGCTCCTACAGTCCCTGCCCAACCCTCCACTCCACCGCCCACCACCTCTTCTGCCTCCCACATGTCCACCCATTCCGTAGCTTTTTCCACACCATCACCTCTAACTGTTCCTTCCCCACCACGATCCCAGTCCTCTCTCCACACTCCCAGTGTCGAAGTGTCCCGCAGCCCCTCCAGCAGTATTTCCTCCCCACACTACACAGATTTGTAATGTGTGTTTTGTAATAAAAATGCCCAGTTTTTTTTCAAACCTTTATTAAAAAAGTTATTTTAACTTTAAAAACAGTTTACAAAAAAATAATATTTTAAATAAAAGTTAAATTATTGTTTACACTGGTTGTCTGTCATTTCTTTCTGCGGCGAAATATGTTTAAAAAAAGGTTAAATACAGGGTATTTAAAAGGTAAAAAGGTATTCAAAACCAGGTATATAACTCTGGGTAAATTTTAGCTTTTTGCCACAGTTGTGTTCCTGGTTGTGTTTGAAGCAAAGTATTTCACCTAAAAAGTTGTGTTTATTGTTGGTGATTTCCTAACAATGTACACAACTTTTGTTAAAAGGTGAAATACTTTGCATAAAACACAACCAGGTACACACCTGTGGCCTAAAGCTAAAAATAGAGACCATGACAAGATAGCCAACTTTGGTTGGCAAAGGTATATACTGTTGGTACAGAAGGTACACAAGTTTGGTTGGGCACAAATCTTTCACACTCTGTCATCCTGCCAGTGTACTCTGCCTTGAGGTGACATAAAGTATAGTGCAAAATTGTCCCTCATTACTGAAACCGACACAGAACTTCTAGTGGTAATGTCATGGTAATCTTGCAAGGTGGTTTCTTCAGAGGTGTCCTCAATGGAAATGGGTTCCTTGCAGATAACAAAATTGTGGAGTACCACGCAAGCTTTGATCACCTCGTCAACAGTTTCTGTCTTGAGGTTGATCGCAGTCAATAGGACCCGCCATTTGGCTGTCAGAATACCAAAGGTACATTCAACCATTCTTCTTGCTCTTGTGAGGCGGTAATTAAAAATGCGTTTTGGTCTTGTCAATCCTCTGCTAGAGTACGGTTTCAAAAGGTGTTCTGACAGCTGGAAGGCTTCATCCCCTACACAGACAAATGGCATAGGTGGACCAGATGTTTGCGGCAGCGGTCTAGGTGGTGGGAACTGGAAGGTGTTTCCATACAGTTTACGCCCCATGGCAGACAGTTTGAAAACTTGAGAGTCATTGGAGCGGCCATAGGCCCCAATATCAACAGCAATAAATTTGTATTCCGCGTCAGCGATGGCCATGAGGACAATTGAAAAATATTTCTTGTAATTGAAATATTCCGATCCCGATCCGGCTGGCTTTACAATGCGGATATGTTTCCCGTCCACAGCGCCCAAGCAGTTGGGAAACTGACATATCTGTTGAAACTTGTCAGCAATTTCAATCCACCTCTCTGTTGTGGGCTCTGGTAAAAACTCTTAAGCTAAGGAGTCCCACAGTGCACGGCATGTGTACTTCACTATTCCAGATATGGTGGAAATCCCGAGTCTGTACTGGAAATGCAGTGACGAAAGGGATTCTCCAGTTGCAAGAAATCTGTGGGGAATTAAAAAACAATAAATTAGTTTTAAATCACAGCATTACATACCAAAACTCAGCTATAACACTTGGAGATACAAACTACCACCAACAAGATTGCAGTGAAAGTGTGCTCTGATGCGAGCATATCAAATAAATGTGGCTTACCTTAAAGTCACCATCAGACGCTCTGCGGGTGAAACAGAGAAGCGGCAATAGGTGTCCGCTTTTCTTATGAGGTGTGCAATGCGCTCCACCAAGTAATCAAAATTCTCCATTTTCATCCGAACATATCCAAAAAATGTATCCGGGTTTCGTCGAAGGTCCATGCAGAGTGTAGAATAGACCCCACGCGTCATTCTCTTGGCTGTGATGGGGTGGATCCACAAACGTCGTCTACGATGCCTGATGCGCTGCTGTCTCGCTCTCTCCTTCTCCAGAACAATCACCCTCAAACGATTCTCCTCCGCTATAAAATCCGCCAAATTCTTCAAAATATTTCCAATCACAACATCCATCTTCGCCAGTAACTTGCTCTTCTCTCCAACCTGCACTTTCTCCTCTCCAACCTGTCAAAGAAGGGTTGTAGGAACACGCCATATATAGTTTTCCAGTAGCCAATCCCGTTCGGAAGGCCACAAGGGTCAATTTTAAAAACCAGATCCGGCGTAATCCGTCGAAAAACGGATAGAAAAACGGATGAACCGGATGAGACGGATCCGGTTTTTTCTGTCAAGAACAAGACGGATCCGGCACATCAGGTTTTACAAAACATTTGCCGGATCTGGCGTTCCGGCACGACGCCGGATCGCGCCTGACGCCGAAAACCTGATGTGTGAAAGTAGCCTTACCTGTTAAATTAATTTTTTAGGTTTTTATGATGATCTGAATACCTAAAAAGTGTCATTTTAAATAATGTGTACAAGAAAATGTATTTGATCATGTTTTTAATATTTTATTTTTTGGCAAGGTGGTCTTTTTTATTGACTTTATTACTTGTCGTCTTAAGTTTCACATGTTTTTGTTACATAATATGCCCACTAAAAGATTTTGGTAACATATTTTTTTCTTTTTATTCTGCAGTTTTTCGTTGTTACTGGGACATTTAGGCCGGGGTCACACTTGAGAGTGCAATGAAAGAAACTTGCGCGAGTCTCGCATGAATACCCGGCGCTGACACTGGCAGTTCGGACAAGAGCTTTCAGCTGCATAGAAAGACATCCCTCTTGCTAACTCTTCTAGCACTGAGAATTCTTCTCCACCACAAGCAGTGCACCAGGATTCCAACACCTGCCACCTCTGAGAGTTTGAGTCCATCTTTCCCAGCAGCTCCACAGGCTTAGTGCACCCAAAGGCCCCGATGTCCATCTCAAGGTTCCCATGCCAACAGAAGGACTCACACAGAAGGGTTCTTTGACAATCCACTGACCTGAATAACAGGCTCACAATGTCCCTAGCAGCCTATTGCCTGTGACCGCTGCTGTCACTTCACCGCCTTTTCTCTAACTGGACTTGACACTTCCTGAATTTGGCACTAACTCTCAGCTCCCACTACCCAATCTGGGATGGCCTTAACCCTCACATTGTCTCTATGCCTGCTGTGTACTGGGCAGATTTCACCTTTCACCTACATTGTAGACAGTGTGGTGCAGTAACCTCTGTTAAAGCTAGGGGGCGCTGCATATGCGACTCAGAATATGCATGTGGGCATTTCCTTGATGGTGAAACAGTGACCGGCATGGTTGTAAACATCCAGTATGTGTCGCAGATGTTCTCTGCGCTATAAGACAAAATGACGTTGCTATGGTGGGACTTGTAGACCACAAGTTATTTACCTATAAGGGCGGCTTATAGGACTAGTCAGAGAGCTGGGCGGGATCGGCTAGCCACACATACACCGCCCACATATGGGGGAGGTTTGGGATATATAGTGTGACTGAGGTCTGATCACATGGGTTGTGTGTTTGATCCGGAGTGGTCAGAGTGCAAGGTCTCGGAAGGCCTGGGTGTGTTGGAAGTGTCTGGGATTGAACTTCCTGAAGAGCACATGGAAAGGCCCGGACCTGCTAGAGTCTGTGATGGCTCTGTGTAGGGAAGCTACTGCCCGGCTGTGGCTCTGCAACTATAGACGGCCAAGTGAGCAAGGCACTGTCTGGAACAGTGATCCCAGTGCAGCTGCTTCCCTGATAACCCATGAGGGGGTGAGTGACACTGACCGGGGTCAGTAAGAGACTGTGTTCTGGCTATAGAGCATGCGTGCTGGGCATGGCACAGTATGTGTACCCACAGGCCTGAGAGAGCAAAGCTCTACTATGGACATTAAGAACTCGTCTGTCTGATGTAAGACTGTTTGCCTTGTGTTCCTGTGACATTGGTTTATGAAGGAAATAAACCACACAGACCGTTACTTTAAGCAAAAGTACAGACGGACGCTGCAACATAAGCAGTACTGTGATGCCTGTGCTGACTGGTGCCCACTGGCGCTAACGGATGAGTGAGCTCAATGCACTTCAGCGCTAGGCAGTACCAGTACTAAGTGCTGACTCTAACCTCTAAACCCTACTAGCATGCGTATCAAAGGGAAGGGATTTCATAATGAGTCATTCACCTGTCTCATACATCCATCATCACACACACCACTATAAACATAAGAACTAATGTCTATCATAGCACATGGCGGGGCGGCCATGCGTGGCTTTTATAGCCATGACCTTCCGGGACCTTCCTGATGATCCAATCAGAGCAGAAGCAGGACCTGAGCATGTGACCTCCAATCTCAAATGAGAGATTATCCCACAGGCATGCTCAGTGGACCGAAAGGAGGACTTAGTCCCTGGAGTAGCTCGCTGCTGACCAGCATGCGTTGCTATAGCTGGACCAAAGGTGGCAGCAGCAACCAAACCCACAATGCTAGTCTGAGCAGAGCGCCGGGAACGACGAGTCTGCTGAGCAGCCTCCCCTGCGGCAGGAGGGGAGACCACTGTAGGAAAGGCTCAGGATTCCTGCTGTGAAGTGACAGGAACCTAGCGCCTAACAACACTACATTTAGAAAGGACAGGAAAAACAAAAAGTATTTTCATTAAATCCAACTTAAGAACTGTGCTCAATGATGATATTGGGGATATACAGTAGACAAAGAGTGGGCGGCACGGTGGCTCAGTGGTTAGCACTGCAGCCTTGCAGTGTTGGGGTCCTTGGTTCAAATCCCACCAAGGACACATCTGCAAGGAGTTTGTATGTTCTCCCCGTGTTTGTGTGGGTTTCCTCCGGGTACTCCGGTTTCCTCCATACTGATAGGGAATTTAGATTGTGAGCCCCATCGGGGACAGTGCCAATAATATCTGTAAATCGCTGTGGCATTAATGGTGCTATATAAATTTGTAAAAATAAATAAATAATGAGGATTTAGGGGGGCTGGGATATACAAGTAAAGTAGGGAGCTGAGTAGGAGTAACAAATATGTAATAGTATTAAAAGTCTGCTGAAAAAAGCAAGAAGTCTTGCAAACAGGAGACTCTTATGTTGGTCAGAGAATATGATGTGTTGCGGAAACTGATGGCATGAAAGACATAACTGGGTGACAGATAGGAAAGACAAAAAAAGTTGGAGAAAGCTGTAAAATCCAAAAAACCTGTGCTCAGAGAGAGTTGCGACAATGCAGAGTCACTATGGGAAAGTGTGCATGGGGATGACAAAAATAGAAAGCTGTTAAACATGCTATAAGAAAACAAATAATAGGGTCCTTATTGGGATGTCACACACAGCGATCTTGCAAGTTTTGTGACGCAACAGCGTTCTCACCAGCGACATCGCTGTGTGTGACACTTACCAGCGACCGGCCCCCCTGCCGTGTATCGCTGATCATCCTGGAATGGCCAGCACGCATTGCTGCGTGTGGCAGGCAGGAGACCAGCAATCAGCGAGCTGGCGCTGGTAACTAAGGTAAACATCGGGCTTCTAAGCGGCGAGTGGCGCTTAGAAACCCGATGTGTACCTTAGTTACCAGCGCGCTGGTGCAGGGAGCTGGTAACCAAGGTACACATCGGGTTTCTAAGTGCCGCGCACCGCTTAGAAACCCAATGTGTACCTTGGTTACCAACTCCCTGCACCAGCGCGCTGGTAACTAAGGTACACAGTGGGTAACTAAGTGACATGTGTCGCTTGTTACCCGCGTGTCGCTGGTGCTGATCGCTGGCTAAGCTGCCTGTTTGGCAGCTCACCAGCGATCATGTAGCGACAAACCAGCGATCCTGACAAGGTCATATCGTTGTCTCTATGTGTGACGGGGCCCTTAGTAGAATCTTCTGGTTGTGCTAAAAGATGCAAGTTCTTATCTACAGTTCAGGACAATTACCTATCCGTTGGTAGGTGAACCAACCAGGGGAGGTAATCTGCTGGATCTGTTCCTGTCAATTAGACCAGATACAATTTCTGGTCAGGGAGCATCTGTGATACACCAACTATAATTTGATAAGTTTCAATGTAATATTCAATAAAACATTTCTGAGGGAAAATGTGAAAAGATGGAACTTTAGGAAAGCTGATTTCATCAAATTAAGAGAAGAACTTAATCATTTAGACTGGAACCATGCCATGGTAACTGGGGATACCGAACATAAATAACACATGTTTATGGATATACTACTAGAATCCTGTAGAAAACGTATACTCGCTGGTAATAAAATGTCCTTAAATAAAAAGAAACCATTATGGTTAAATAAGGAAGCACAGAGTTTAATTAGACAAAAAGAAAGGACATTCAAAATCTTATAAAAATATATTATATAAATATTATGAAAATAGCATTTCAGGAGTATAAAGATGTCAATAAGAAATATAAAAAGAGATCAAGCTAGCAAAGTCATCTACAGAGAACAAATCGGCAGAGGTATTAAAATAAATCCCCAAAATTTGTATAAATACATCAATTCCAAAAAGAAAAAACAGATGCATTGGCCCCTTAAAAGACAATAATAACAAGATATCGTTAATTATAGAGGACAAAGAAAAGACTGCAATATTAAACAGGAACTTCTCATCCGTGTTCACCAATGAACTGTCTGCTCCAGGGATCATTCAACAAGGGAAAAATCAAAGTTCACTACCTGATATAACCAGTTTAACACAAGAAAAAATATGCCTGCATCTGAGCAGTTAAAGCATAGACAAATCCCCTGGCTCAGATGGCATTCATCCGTGGATATTGAGGGAATAGAGCTCAGTATTTGATAGACTTTTGTATGTCATCTTCTTAAACTCTCTTGTAACAGGGTTGTGCCACAGGATTGGAGGATGGCTCACGTGGTACCAATAGATAAGAAAGGTAAAAAGGTAGATCCAGGCAACTACCATCCTGTTTTTGAGGGCATTATAAGGCTATGTGCACACGGTGCGGATTCTGCTGTGGATCCGCAGCGGATTTGGCCCTGCAGATCCGCAGCAGTTCTGCAGGTGATGTACAGTACCATTCTAGCCTATGGCAAATTGAATCCGCAGTGCAGACGTTGCAGATTTTTCCACGCGGTTTTGACTGCGGATTCAAATCCGCAGAAATAATTGACATGTCATTCTTTTCTGCAGATTCCGCTGCGGTTTGCCATCTCCATTGTGGAGGTGATAAACCGCAGGCTAATCCGCAGGTAAACCACAGGTCTTTAGACCTGCGGATCTACCTGCGGATTTTGCAAACCAATCCGCAGCGTGTGCACATAGCCTAAGAGATGACTTGCAGAAATACCTTGCAGATAAGAATATAATAACTGCCAACCAGCACGGATTCATGAAAGATAAGTTGTGTCTATGAGAAGGTAAGTGGAAATCTGGATGTTGGTAGTGATGTATATGGACTTTGCTACTGTACCACATAACAGCCTAATACTGAAGCTCCAGAAGCAATTATTAGGGTAAACTATTTACAGATTGGTCAGGAACTGGCTAAAAGACAGGAAACACAGAGACGTTGTAATGGTACATTCTCTAAATGGGATATAATCAGCAGTAGGCTAGGTTCAATTCTTTTTAATCTCTTTATTAATGACCTTGTGGATTTGATCAAAAGTAAAATGTGTCATTCTTTGCTATCGAGTGGACACAAAACTACTGCATGTAGGATGTTAAAAACCGACCTTGACTGTAGAATATTACAAAACGATATGGATAAGACGACTGAATGGGCAAACACTTGGCAAATGAGATTTAAGATTGATAAATGTAGACTAATGCACCTAGGACAGAGGAATCCTATTGTTGCATATACTGTACATTAAGTAAGAATATACTTGGGACTACAGAACAGGAGAAAGAATTCTGTATTCTGGTTACAAGTAAGCTGAGCAACAGTACTTAATGTCAAGCAGCAGCTGCAAAAGCAAACAAGATTTATTTGTGTAATAAAAGAGATAAAATCCCACAATCCCAACTTATAGTTAAATGTGAATTCAGTTTTTGGCTCCGCATTTTAAAGGGAACCTGTCAGCAGGATTGTCCACAGTAACCTACACAATGTCAGGTCGGTGTTGTTATACTGATTAAAATGATACCTTGATTGATGAAATCCGTCTTGTGTCTGTTTTTTAAATTTAATTTTCAGTTTTTAGTTAATGATATGCTCGTGCCCCGGGGCAGCCAGTGGGGGGGGCTTCATGTGGAGCTCTGATTAGGTATTCTAATGCAGAATGCTGACAGGTCATTGATCCCTCAGTGACCCGCTCTCTAATTTGCATATTAAATATATGTACACATTGAAGAAAAAAACAAAAACCGCTTCTGCAGGCAGATGTCAGCCATGGCACCTGCACTGCAGCATAATTGCATGCTTAGTGTCCAGTTATTAAGTATTCTTAATGTTATTGAGCAAGTGTAAAAAAAAGACAATTTCAGAATGGCGCCGCCGCACCTGCACAGTAGCAGCTATTGGTGTGCATAGAGATCCGATAGCCACTATTGTGCAGGCGGCGCCATCTTGCTGGAGAAAAAAAAATTTCCTCCTCCAAGATCGCGCCAACTGTGCCTGATCAGTAGCAGCTCTTGGCGATCTACACGTGTGGTAGTGATGACCAAACGTGCTCGGATAACGTTTTATCCGATCATGCTCGGTTGTTATCCAAGCATCTTGGTGTGCTCATTTATTATGTTTGAGTCCTGCGGCTGCATGATTTGCTGCTTTTAGACAGCCTCAACACATGTGGTTATTCCCTAACAAACAGACAATATCCGCATGTGTTGTGGCGGTCTGCCGCAGGGACTTGAACATAACATACGAGCACACCCAGATACTCGGCTAACACCCGAGTATGCTTGGATAATACGTTATCTGAGCACATTCGCTCATCACTAATGTGTGGTCAATACAAAGGATTGGCACATGACTCATTCCTTCTAAGTGTTAGGGAGGTACAGGGTGGTAGTCGTGGCTGATAGCATTGGTGTTAGCTCGCCCTGCCCTCCCATCACATACACATATTGGCCATAACACTGCATACCTGTGGCTTTTTCCCCAGCACCGTCAGGGTCCTCTGCCCAATTCTGGAGGTCTTCACGGTCCGGTTTTATACAAAATGAGCCACAGTCCAATTCAACTTTCAAACTAGTAACTTTACTGGTTCTGGTACACAGCATATTTGCATTCTTTCAAGCATCAACATCAGGTTTCACAATGTGCAAACACTTCTCTTTCCCTGTACTAAGCTCGCTTCCGGGATGGACCACACCTTTCGATCCTACAGCGTCCTCACTGTTCAGCCTTACTTCGTTAGGGGACTCGGTCAGCAGTTTCGCCCCAGTTCGGAGGGAATCAGCCCTTGCAATAAGCTGCCACATATTGAGAGACTTGCCAGTACTGCTTAGTCTTCGCTGGCAACTGCAGTCCCACTTATACTGCACCGCTAGCACTGCTGCTGTTGCTCCATCTGGTGTAATCCTGTCCACAAACACTATATGGCTGGGCTTTTTTCCTTTGGCAATGTTATGTGACATGGTGTTGTCTGGGCCTAGTTGGCCCAAGTGAGCTGCACGGGCACCCTGTCCCCAACTGACTTCTATAAGGAAGTCCTTACTACCTTATTCACCGTGCCCCTCCTATTTTAACTATTTACACTACTATTCCTACACTAAAATATACCCCCATCTTGTGGCCAAACCTGGGTAATACACTCACCCTGCCAATAACATTACACATAAATATATATACATTACATAGATTTACAACATTGCTCAGATACAGTATACTCTATACATAACTATGCACACGGGATAAGCAAAATCTTCTTACAGGGGAATTAAATATATGTACAGTAACCGGTATGTAACTTAAGGGGTTAACGAGACTTTACAACCCTTTACACAAGGACCATACTATGGACCAGGGGGCACTCACTACTGGTGGAAGAAAGGCAACTATGGCAGCTAAATAGGAAAGGGTTCTTTAGAGTTAGAGCAGTCTGACTGTGAAATGCCCTACCAGAAGAAGTATTAAAAGTAAATACTTCTTCTTGTAGGGGCTGGATGATTTCATTTATACACATAACATTGTTAATAGATAATTTAGTGACAAATATGTATAATTGGTGGGGAAAAGTTGAGCTTGATGGATCTAGGTGTTTTTTCAACTAATATAACTATGTATGTATGTTAGGAGTCTGCTATTTTGTATAGTTTTATGCACTATTAAATTAGGCAGTCTAATAATCATTTCGATTAAGCCCCCTATCAGTGGGAATACTGTTTATATAGTGCTAGGTTGTAAGGAATAGTGTCTCTCCTAGTGGAGAACGACATGCGTAACATGCCAGTTTAAAAAAAAACTTAAAGGCCATGCAATGCTTCTTGGAGAAATTAGATATAGTAACAATCCTAAGTAAATATTAACTGTTAATTAAGCTTTGCTATATAACTTAGGATGAAAGCCAAACCAGAATCTCAGCCTACAGACACATTTTTTGGAGAGGATTGCATGGCCTAAAATTCTCCATGCACAGGCATGTCACTATCCAAAACTAGAGATGTTACCGCTTAAGGCCCCGTCACACACAGCGAGATTGCTAGCGAGATCGCTGATTTTGTGATGCAACAGCGATCTCGCCAGCGATCTCGCTGTGTGTGACAAGCATCAGCGACTGGCCCCCCGTCGGGTATCGCTGATCGTGCAGGAATGTCCTGGGCCATTTTTTGATTGTTGGTCTCCCGCTGGCCAGCACGCTGCGTATGGCAACGGGAGACCAACGATCAGTGAGCTCCCAGCACTGTAAGCAGATGCTGGGAGCTGGTATCCAAGGTAAATATCGGGTAACTAAGTGCGCGCGTCGCTTACTTACCCGCTGTGTACCTTAGATACCTGCGTGCTCGCGCTGGGAGCTGGTATCCAAGGTACACAGCAGGTAACTAAGTGATGTGTGCACATAAGGTACTGTCACACTTAGCGATATCGCTAGCAATATCGCTGTGTCTGATACTTACCTACGACCGGCTCCCCCGCTGGTTATTGCTGATCGTGCGAGAATGTCCAGGACTGTTTCTCGTCGTCAGCTTCCTGCGGCGCTTCCTGTGGAGAGATGAGCGACGAGCGTGGAGCCGGACGAGAGGACGTCAGGATCGCCTAGTGTGACAGGTAAGTAGCAACCCCCGTCCCCAGTGTTGTCGCTGGTGAGATCTGCCTGTGTGGCAGCTCACTAGCGACCACTTAGCGATGTACCAGCGATCCTGACCGCGTCATATTGCTGGTCGGGATCGCTGGTGCATCGCTAAGTGTGACAGTACCTTTAGTTACCCGTTATTTACCTTGGATACCAGCTCCCAGCGCGAGCACGCAGGTATCCAAGGTACACAGTGGGTAAGTAAGCGACGCTTATATTGGGTAACTAACTGAGCACGTCGCTGTTACCCGATATTTACCTTGGATACCAGCGTCCTCGCTGGTCCCCATCGCTGGTGAAATCTGCCCGTTTGACAGCTCACCAGTGATCATGTAGTGAGGCACCAGCGATCCTAACAAGGTCGTATCGTTGTCGGGATCACTGGTGCATCGTTTAGTGTGACGGGACCTTTAGTCACCAATTAGTTAGACAGTATAGAGTTTGCAAAAGCAAAACCAAAGTGATTGCACTAGAGAATTTGTTTATTCACCATTACTCTGATGAGCAGTCCTTTTTTACTGAATAAATAGCATTCATATCCAATGCGGGATTCTCAGCAAAGAAAATACAAGTCTGTTCTTATGTTTCAAGAAAAATAATGCAGCACTCACCAGATGGATTAAATATTCCAAAGTCCTTTTTATTTCATCCGTGTGAACAAGTGACTTTATACAGGATTTGCGGGTTATTGAGGCATGCCTGGACCCATTGAAGTGCTTGGTCCGCGTTTTTGGCTATTTCCTATAGCCCAGAAGACGCGCGGAAATAACGCATAAAAAACGCGCAAAAATCGCGGCAAAAACGCACGTTTTTTCCGCGCCATTTCTGGGAAGGAGACCTGTTTCCTGAGCGTTTAAAAACGCTACTGTGGGCACATAGCCGTAATGTACCTGGAATGAAGACTAGTAGTATATAGCTATTGTGCGAGAATTTCTG
The DNA here is from genome assembly GCF_039654945.1 of Dendrobates tinctorius. Classification (NCBI taxonomy): domain Eukaryota; kingdom Metazoa; phylum Chordata; class Amphibia; order Anura; family Dendrobatidae; genus Dendrobates; species Dendrobates tinctorius. Next base: position 17,044,554 of record NW_027361737.1, read on the forward strand.
TGCATCGCCTGTATGTGAACTCAATACTGAATACATCCAAATCTTTTGAAAACTATGTTTAAAACTTTTTAGCATTTGTATATCATTAATACATCAATTGTGTGATTTCCATAATTCCATGACTTTTACTTATTGGTGTTGAAATTCCAATATTAAGGAGTGTTTATGGGAATTTAACATTAATGGCTTTTGTGGGGATACCTTCCTGGCATATATGCTGAACGTAATGTAAAGAAAAACTAAAAGGAAATATTTTACTTAGCTGAACAATTCTATTGCAGAATACCTGTGGACACATAAAACTGAGCCACGTGATGCTACAACTAGGAATTATATAATGTATAATTAGGGTCGGACATGTCATATGTATAACTTACGCCGCAGTATTTGGGCCAAGTACATAAGGGGGCTATTTCTATCCTCGAAGAATCTTCTGACCGTCTATTAAATTTCACATAAGGGACTGAGCTAATAAATTTGCTGGCTCATAATTTCTGTGGAACTGTTAGAGATACATAAGATTGCACTGTATGGTGAGATATTAGAGATCAAGAGACACATACCACTCTGTTTCTGCAGAGGGGCCCCCACTGTCTGGTCCACCCCAACATAATGTAATCACATAACCTCATCGTCTACGGCCTCTGGCACTGCAACTATGGTAATATATGTGTCTACTGAATAGAAAACAATTCTATATTATTTCCAAGAGCTATTTTTTAAAAATTATTGGACATAAATGTTACCTATAGCAAAATACACTAAGAATTTATCATTTGTTCTGTCTGGAGTTAGGTTAGGAAACTGTATTACAATGAATAAGTCTTGCCTCTAATATCATTACAAAATAGCAATAATACTATATACTTTCTGTCGCATCATATTACAGGCACAATGTTTTATTTCAGTACAAGTTGAATTCAGACCCGCATAAGAAATGAAATTATTGCACGGCGGCTAAATAAGATTACAATTAGGAGATCTGCTCTTTCCACTTTCTGTAAAATATGAAATCCGTCTGTTCAGTTTCCTCTACTTGTCCACCTCTTCCCCAGATGCCGAATCATTCACTGGGCACCCCGCTGCTTCTGAAAACAGAGCTCTTTCCTCTTTCCAGCTCACTTTAGACAACATGGTGGATCCCTGGGACTTTTGTGGGATGTTGCATATTGAGATGCATTTTTCACATTTCTGGGCTTAGAACTTAGACGAGACCTAGAGATTCCTCCATGAATGCTAAAGTGAACCTTGTAGAGCACGGAGTAGGTCTTGCTGTGAGAAGGTGGAGTGAGTCCTACTGCAGTCCCCCCCATTGTTTGCCTGCTTTCCTGTCTGACTGAGCTTAGTCTATGGAAGTGATGGCAACCTGTTGTGTCATTTTACTACATCGGTGTGAAATATGTTCATTTTTTCCAACCTTTAAAATAAAGAGAACTTTAAAAAATGTAAATGACTTCAAATATTGAGCTAGACAAAATACATGAGCTTCTTAGTTACAAAAAAGTACATAATATTAACCCCTTTCCGACATCGGACGTAATAGTACGCCAATGTCTGACTCCCTCCCTTTGATGTGGGCTCCAGTGGTGAGCCCACATCTTTCCCTGCACATATCAGCTGTTTTGAACAGCTGACAAGTGCCCGAAACAGCCGCAGGTGGGATCGCGATCCACATGCTGCTATTATAGGGCTCATAGCAAGTAAGTGATTTTACTACATACAGGTGATCTGATCATCGCCTGTATGTAGCAGAGCTGATCGAGCTATGGCAGCTTCTAATCTCCCATGGAGGCTATTGAAGCAAGCCAAAAGTAAAAAAAAAATTAAAAAAATATATAAAAGTTGAAATCACCCGCCTTTTGCCCCATTCAAAATAAAACAATAAAAAGTCAAACATACACATATTTGGTATCACCGCATTCAGAATCACCTGATCTATCAATAAAAAAAAGGATTAACCCAATTGCTAAACAGCGTAGCGAGAAAAAAGTCAACACGCCAGAATTACTTTTTTTGTTTGTCACCGCGACATTGCATTAATATGCAATAACAGGTGATCAAAAGATCATATCTGCACAAAAATAGTATCATTAAAAACGTCAGCTCGTCACACAAAAAATAAGAACTCAGACAACCCGAGATCACGAAAGATAGAGACGCTGCGGGTATCGAAACATGGCTCAATTTTTTTTATTTTAACAAAGTTTGGAATTTTTTTTTCACCACTTAGGCTACTTTCACACATCCGTGTTTTTAAATCCGGCACGATGCGGCGAAAATTGTGAAAACCGGATCCGGAATTGGATCCGTTTTTTTCACATAGAATGTAATGATTGCCGCATCGTGCCAGATGGACATGCGGCGCCTCCGGGTTTTGCCGGATACGGCAAACATGCGCCGTCTGGCATCTACAAAAAACGTTGGCTGCAACGTTTTTTTGCAGCGCCGGACCGGCTTTTTCAACAGTGCATGACCGGGCACTGTGAGTTTTAACCCCACAAGTGCCCGGGGCGCATCTCTCTCTCCCTCTCCCCTTCTCTCTCTCTCTCCCTCTCTCTCTCTCTCCCTCTCTCTCTCTCCATACGCTACATACCTTTCTTTGGCTGGCTCTCTTATCCCCCGCTGTCTCTCTGACTGCTCTCTCGTCCCCCGCTCTCTCTTTGGCTGCTCTCTCATCCCCCGCTTTCTCTTGGGCTGCTCTCTCATCCCCCGCTGTCTCTCTGACTGCTCTCGTCCCCCGCTGTCTCTCTGGCTGCTCTCTCGTCTCCCGATCTCTCTCCGGCTGGCTCTCTCATCCCCCGGTGCTGCGGCTCCTTTAAATGTCGTCCAAGCTGCATCAGGCGCCGCATGTACGTCCGGTGTCACCGCTGCAGGCCGGATCCGGCGGCCCGGCTTTTCGCCGCACGCCGCCGGACCCCTGACACCGGATGTGTGAAAGAGGCCTTAGATAAAAAAGAACCTAGACATGTTTGGTGTCTATGAACTCATAATGACCTGGAGAATCATAACAGCAGGTCAGTTTTAGCACTTAGTGAACCTAGAAAAAAGCCAAACAAAAAACAAGCGTGGAATTGCACTTTTTCAGCAATTTCACCGCACTTGGAATTTTTTCCCACTTTCTAGTACACGACATAGTAAAACCAATGATGTCGTTCAAAAGTACAACTCGTCCCACAATAAACTATCCCTCATACGGCCATATTGACAGAATAATAAAAAAAATTATGGCTCTGGGAAGAAGAGGAGCGAAAAATGAAAACGCAAAACTGAAAAAAGCTCCGGGGTTAAGGGGTTAATTTGCAATAGAGAGTAATAGCTAATTAAAAAGATTTCAATGTCTGTATCTAGATGCATCTTGGTGGTTTAGTTTCCAAGACACATGCATGTACCTGTCACATCTCCACCAGGACCTGCTCCTGCGATGTCTGCTTCTGTCGCCAGAAGCCGCCAAACTCACTCTTCGAGCGGCGCTGGTGATAGAAGAGATGTTGGAACCAGAAGCTCTGGATGGTGCTGGCTCTGTCCAGGTACTAAGGGTAAGATGACTGGGACCTGTAGTATTGTCCAGTGTGACATTGAGAGTGTGTGCACTATCCAGATGGGGTTATCATTATCTTGCTTCAGTCAATTGTAAAGCACCACACCCTATTCACGCTTCCCGTTTACTGCTGAAAGCTGCCAGATATAGCCTTGTGGTCCTCTGGTTAAGATCTGTGTTTTCTGCTCCAGCTTTTGACATTGGTATGTTTATTGAAGTTCCTTTTGCATGACAATTTTGTACCTTCGTTGCCCTCATGGTTTTTACCTGGTTACCAGACTATTCTCTTGCCCTGGTTTGCTCTTCTGGATAGCAGCCCTTCTGTGGAAGCAATCCATTAGACCCCGTTATAGACCAGATGCCTGTACAGGGGTTTAAGGGTGAAGGCCAGGGTTCCTCTGGTACCTGCCAGGCAGAATGGCTTTCAACAAATCTTTCAAAGTTAGCCTTTTTGGACCTGTGGCCTCTAACAAACATAACAGTACCATACAAGGTTACCAACGTTACCGTAGCTATCATTTCTCTGCCAACAGACTGCAATTACATATGTTCTATCAGTCCTAGATACCCAACGATGATAGGATTAATACATAATGCATAATATTCTTTCCTATAGTGGAAACTAATAATGTTCATAGCATGAAAGAAAAAAACAAACACAAAATAGTTACATTTTGACAGTCATCTATTCTGTGTGACCGGTCTGGGGAGAACTTTTGGAGATTTAGCCACTTATATGCAGGTTTTGTCACCAGCAGCAAAACTATTACTAAAATTACGACTGCTCACAGCAGTTCCCAGCCTCTCAGAGTCTGATTATGGGCCATTTAGAAGAGGATGAGACACAATGACCTTGCTAGCATGTCTTCATAAAATTTTAGCACTCGGGGAAATAGTGTGCTTCTCAAATGCTTTTCTTTTTATTCAAAGCATATCTGTATAATATTATCATTACTATTATTAATAGTTGTTATTATTGTCATTTTGCAAGTAAAAATAGTAATGTATAAATGTATTGCTGAATGTCCTCACTTCTTAGATTATTCATATCCTCCTGTGTGATCCATACAATTTGTTCTCCATAATCACATGCAAATATCTTCCTTGAAGGCTTGTTCCTTCTGACTTTATTGTTCTTTTCCCATTTCTGCTTTTATATTTGTTGGTTTGAAAGAAAATACAATATATTTGAACCATCAATTTAAAATAGCAGTTCTCTGAGTCAGTATTTTACCCATTTACTGCCTGCTGTTAATAATTCTGTGTTAAGAAGTAACAGTTTGAATGGGAGTTCCACTTATGATCTTAGGTTGTGGTGCTTTCTGTTTTGTTTTGCTTTTATGAAGATGTTATAAAACAGTCATGGCAACCCATCCATGCAGTGAGCAAAAGTTTGCCCAGTGCCTATGACATGATTGCAGCTGTAAATGCACAGCCTCTTGCGTCTCCTGTGACTTATCCTGTGACTAGAATCTGTAACTTCCCGTATCCAATTCATAACAACCAGGTGCGGACATGAAATTGGCGTAACCTGTGCCACAAAGGCCCAAGAGGTAAGGAGACCACTCCAACCTCCAAAGTTGATGGATCCATGCAGTACTATGAGCTACTGGACTGCAAAAGGCACATATGATGTTCTGGCACAGGGGCTCTCTTCTGTATCTGTCCGCCCTTGATAACAAATATCTCAGAATAAAATAGTTTCTTTGCAATAAAACAAAATCTTGATTTAGAGGGAGTCGTGTCAGCAGTTTATACGCCATAAAGCTGATGATAGCACTAGATAACTGTCTTGTAAACTGTTAACATATTTCTGTGGTGATTTTCATATTAATTTCATAAGCTAAACATGGAAGTTTTAACCCACCTTTTGCCACAAATCAAAGTGTCTGGGGGTGTTTCCGAAATGTGAAGTACGCTGGGTATTCTGCACTGAAGGCTCAACAACTTGCTTCTCTGATTTGAGTAAAGGTTATAGCAGTCACCTGGAAAGACACTGGAGCTGCCACTCAGAGCTGATGGAGATCTTGTGGTGTGTTTGGTGCAGAGAGAGCAAGACTTTTCATAGCTAGAAAACACTCATAAAAAACACTTTGGATTGTGGTCTATAATTGATTAAGACCAGTGATGGTGTAAGGGGGTGAAGCACAGGAAGACTCAGAGGGGGTTTACCTTCTCCACTCCTGATCTGGAACCATTGGCCAGACAGCAGGCTTGCTAGGGGGAAGACTTTCTGCCCTGCAGGTGCTGGGTCCTGTGACTGCTGGGAGGAGAGAGGAACAGGAAGGAGGGCAGCCTGAGAGCACGCGAAGCTCAGAGCAGCATGTGCAGGGGACAGGGCAGGTTGCAGCTGCACGCAGGGGAGAAGAGAGAAATCCCGTTCAGAGGACAAATCCAGGGGGACTGTGCAGAGAGACTGCCTCTTGTGAGTATGTGAGACCAGAGCCTGCAGTGACTGGAGAGGTGCACTCTGACCCCGTGCAGAGACAGTGACCCCCGTGCGTAGCCCCAGTACCTGCGGTGTTGGTGCAGAGCCCCTGACTCCTGTTGAGAGACTTATAGAGACACAGAGCCCTTGATTCCTGCGGAGAGACTGTTGGACCATAGACTCAGCGCAGGGGACACCCGGAATGCCTTGTGTTCCCCCTGCCATTCTTCATTAACCCCCGAGACCCCTGTTGTGGGTCCTTAGAGACTGCAGAGCCTACAGCGACTAGAGAGATGACAAGTGCAGCTGCTGATGGCGCCGACGCGGGAGAAGATGACCCTACAAGCAAGTACTCAGCAGACTGATAAGTTCCAAGAACACTCGTTTCTAACTGCTATTCCTTTTGACTATTTGATATACTGCTTTAAAACCAGTTTAACCCCCACTGCTATCTCCCTGCGAGGAGTATCATATCCCTGTAAATAAAACCCTTTAACTTTTGATCTGTCTCGGTTCCGTGGTGACATACCAGCACCTGCACGTTTATAACAATGGACGAAGCCGAAAAGTAAAGTTTGGGGTCTGTAACGAACATCTATTATTCAGGCACAAACCCTGAACATGGACTTCTCCAGGAAGTCTGTGTTACTGTTTGGCACCCGTCCATCGGGTGTTTCCTACGCTGTCAACTGCATGACAGCACTAGAAATACTAGCAGCTCTGATCGGCAGTAAGAATATTACTGCCAATTGGAGCGCCAGCAGTTGTGACTAGGGGTAAAAAGGTTACCTTCCGTAACAAAGGAGTTGGCTTAATGAGAGAGTACTACTTCCATCAGCCCATGCCTGCTGTCGCTAAAAACAGCTGTCAGCTTTATCATGGTTGGTTATCAAGAAAAGAGGGGTCTCCAAGCCGTTTTTTTTTCCATTATTTTAATAAATAATTTAAAAAAAAATCAGAGTAGGGTCTGCCTCATTTTTGACAACCAGCCAAGCTTAAGCAGAGAGCTGGGGGGCTGGTATTTTGCAGCAAGCAGGTGTCAATTTGGCCTGGACTGGATATCAAAAATAGAAGAGACCCCAAGTCAATTTTTATTTATTTATATAAATATCTGTCTATTATGAGGTCTGCTAATACATATTGAGATGAACTACAAAAGTTAGGGTCCATCCTGATTGGGTACACCTTGTTGCGGTAAAATGGCTTTTACACTTTAGTCATCAAAATAATGTCAACTAAGTCCCTTATGTTATTTACATGTACTATTACTATTTCTTTATTTACTTACTGCATGGTTTTTGCTCATTTTGTTTTTATCCTTGACTCTGCCTGCTAAATGGCCGCAGTGTGAGTGTGCACCTGCATATTACACTTATACCAACATGTGTTCCGGCTAATTTCTTCGGTTTTAATTTGTATTCGAGTGAGGCTTTATAGTTTATGCCTCCAATGAAAAATCTGTGGCAGAGAGACTTCTGCGCCTCCTGCATTTTACACTTTTATGTACTGATATATACTTGCTGGAAGCTGCAGTGAGTTTCCATTATTTAAAGAAATATTAAAATGTAAGTATCATATTATAAAAATTGCTTCACTCTCATCCTGCTCTAATTTTATTCATAGCATGTAACAGATTCTATCACAAAACAAGGTTAAAACTAAGCCCGTTTTACAAAGACCGATGAAAACACAAGAGAAGAGAATTCACTTTTGGCCTCTTGCCAACAAAGCAAAACTCCTTATTCAAACAAAGCTATTATCTAATCTTTATTACAGAGCGTTTTTTTCAATAAATGCGTCTGGACCATAACGTCAAGTATAATAGAACATTTTATGTTGCCAGGTTCTGTTTATCTAGAAAAGGCTACAAAATTGCAGCAATATTTCGTCTTTATAAAAAAAATATATATATATAAAATAACAACAAAAGAAAATCTTGTTCCTGAAATTCTTTTATTGGCAAGATGAAACTGGCAGGAAGCTTGCTATTCTTCAGTGTGTAGATAAACAGTCATGTATGACTTAACGTACAAGCTAATTTGGAAATAAAATATCCTGCGGTATTTTTTTTAAGAAGGCATCTGGCAAAAACAGTTTATTGAAAATCTTAACTATCCATTGTCTGTGCAGAATGCTGCATATTACTGATAATCAGCAGCATGATAAGTATTCAGGAACTTGACTATGAATAAGACATCATTCTGATGTCCATTTTTCACAAACGTGTTTTTGTATGTTTTCCACTGACAGAACATATGGGCCGTTCACATGTCTGTGTTATTCCACCTTCCAAGTGCCCACCAAAAAAACAGAAAAAGGAGACATGTTTGTTCTTTCTGCCAATCACAGATCATAATCACACATGCAAGTCTATGGTTCTGTAGAACTCGGGCAAAATACTGATAGCATCTTAGTTGTATCCTACAGCTATACATTTTTCACTGATTGATTGGTAAGTGTTTGAGAATCTTGAGAAAAATTCATACAAGACAAACTGCTGAAACAGTGATGGAAAAAACAGATCCATTGACGAAACAGTGATGAAAATATGATCCAGAACACTGATAAAAAATGGTCCGTTTTTCTTTTCTATGAGAAATAAATGGAGATGTGTTTATTAGCTACGGCGAGAGCCAAGGCTAGAGAGACCTTACACCACTGAGTCCTTGGTATTTATAAGTTGTGTTCCCTTTGCCCAGCCGTCAGTAATTGACTTCATGTGCATATTGTGCATATGGATAAAGCTGTCAATCAGACTGGAGGATGGAGTTAGCTTACAGCTTATGAATATGTATCTCTATATCTAGACTGCCAGGTATGGACATTTTTACGTCTGGGTTAGAGGTTAGAGACATTGCTGCACCACCATATAGGTAATAAAGAGTTACATGGCGTTAATTCATGTCGGGGATCATACTCACTTGCGAGAGACTCGCTCGATTCTTGTGCAAGTCTTTCACATGAAAACTTGGCACGGCCACCGGCACTGGGACCTACATAGGAATACATGTAGCCACACGCTCCGATCCAAGTGCCGGCGGCAGTGCCAGGTTTTCATGCGAGAGACTCGCACGAGAATCGTATGAGTCTCTCACAAGAGAATATGAGCCCTTAGTGTGAGGTACATGTAACACATATCATAGCGTGCAAAATTATTCACCCCTTTAGATTTTTACTTATTTTGTTATATTACCACCAAGTAGTCTAAGTTGGTGAAGTGAGAAAAATATAGGCATATATTTCATTTATGGGATCAAATAACTAAAATTGGCTTGTGCATATGTATTTGCCCATTTTGCTATGAAGCCCCAAAGCAATTGTGGTGCAAACAATTACCTTCATAAGTCATATGCCTAATGAAAGGATGTCCACCTGTGTGCAATCTGTGTCACATGGTCTGTCAGTATTTACACTTTACCCTATCTGAGAGGCCACAGAGGTTGCAACACCATTAAGCAAGAAGCACCACAAACCAAATACCATGAACAACAAGGAGATCTCCAAGCTAGTCAGGGACAAAAGTTGCTAAAAAGTACAAATCAGGGTAGGGTTATAAAAAAAAATCCCAATTTCTGAGGATCCCCCGGAGCACCATCAAATCCATTATCATCAAGTTGGAAGAATATGGTACCACAACTAACCTGCCAAGACAGGGCCACCCACCAAAAACACTCTCAGCCCAGGCAAAGAGTGCATTAATGAAGAGATGCAGCACATAGACCAAAGGTAGCCCTGAAAGAGCTGCAGAGTTCCCAAGCAGAAACTAGAGTATCTGTCCATAGAACCATAACAGAGGAGCATTGCACGGCGAATAAGCCTCCTTACCTTGACAAGCCAGAGCTGGCATGTCACTCTCCACAAGGACAAACCTTACCCCTTAGACCTCAGTCCAGAGCCTCTCACCTAGCCAAATCAGTTCTCATACTTTGCACTGACAACAGCCAATAGCTCGAAACACCGTGTCTGCAAATTGAGATTCTGATTTGGCTTTTATCCTAAGTCATATTACAAGACTCGTTAAAGGGTTGATTGTGACTTGTAGGATCGCTACTACCAACAGGTGGTGCTATAGAGTTCAAGTCCTCTTTTTCTCTGAAGAGGCAATTTGCATATTATTTTCCCAGAGGAGCATTGCACGGTGAATAAGCCTCCTTACCTTGACAAGCCAGAGCTGGCATGTCACTCTCCATAAGGAGAAACCTTACCCCTTAGACCTCAGTCAAGAGCCTCTCACCTAACCAGATCAGTTCTCATACTTTGCACTTACTAGAGCCAATAGCTCGAAACACCGTGTCTGCAAATTGAGATTCTGATTTGGATTTTATGCTAAGTCATATTACCAGACTCGTTAAAGGGTAGATTGTGACTTGTAGGATCGCTACTACCAACAGGTGGCGCTATAGAGTTCAAGTCCTCCTTGTCTCTCCCCAAATTTATGGAGAAAAGTGCTGTGGTCAGATGAGACCAAAATTGAACTTTTTGGCTGCCAAGGTAAACACTATGTCCTGTGCCAAACCAACATACACTGCTCAAAAAATAAAGGGAACACTAAAATATGACATCCTAGATCTCTCTGAATCAAATATTCCAGTTGCAAATTTTTATTTGTTGCATAGTGGAATGTGTTCAGAACAATAAAACATAACAATTATCAATGTAAATCAAAATGAATATCCCATCGAGGTCTGGATTTGGAATGATACTCAAAATCAAAGTGGAAAATCAAATTACAGGCTGATCCAACTTCTGTGAAAATGCCAAGGAAAAGATGCTAAGTATTGTGTGTGGCCTCCACGTGCCTGTATGGCCTCCCTACTGTACAACGCCTGGGCATGCTCCTGATGAGGTGGCGGATGGTCTCCTGATGGATCTCCTCCCAGACCTGGACTAAAGCATCCGCCAACTCCTGGACAGTCTGTGGTGCAACGTGATGTTGGTGGATGGAGCGAGACATGATGTCCCAGATGTGTTCAACTGGATTCAGGTTTGGGGAATGAGCGGGCCAGTCCTTAGCTTCAATGCCTTCATCTTGCAAGAACTGCTGATACACTCCAGCCACATGAGGTCTGGCATTGTCCTGCATTAGGAGGAACCCAGGGTCAACTGCACCAGCATATAGTCTCACAAAGGGTCTGAGGATCTCATCTCGGTACCTAATGGCAGTCAGGCTACCTCTGGTGAGCACATGTAGTTCTGTGCAGCTCTCCAAAGAAATGCCACCCCACACCATTACTGACCCACTGCCAAATCAGTCATGCTGAAGGATGTTGCAGGCAGCAGATTGCTCTCCACGGCATCTCCAGACTCTGTCACATATGTCACATGTGCTCAGTGTGAACCTGCTTTCATCTGTGAAGAGCACAGGGCACCAGTGGCAAATTTGCCAATCCTGGTGTTCTGTGGCAAATACCAAGCATCCTGCACGGTGTTGGGCTTTGAGCACAACCCCCATCTGTGGAAGTCGGGCCCTCAGACCATCCTCATGTATTCAGTTTCTAACCGTTTGTGCAGACACATGCACATTTGTGGCCTACTTGGGGTCATTTTGCAGGGCTCTGGCAGTGCTCCTCCTGTTCCTCCTTGCACAAAGGCAGAGGTAGCGGTCCTGCTGCTGGGTTGTTGCCCTCCTATGGGCCCCTCCATGTCTCCTGGTATACTGGCCTGTCTCCTAGTAGTGCCTCCAGCCTCTGGACACTATGCTGACAGACACAGCAAACCTTCTTGCCACAGCTCGCATTGATGTGCCATTCTGGATGAGCTGCACTACCTGAGCCACTTGTGTGGGTTGTAGAGTCCGTTCTCATGCTACCACGAGTGTGAAATCACAAACAACATTCAAAAGTGACCAAAACATCAGCCAGAAAGCATTGGTACTGAAATGTGGTCTGTGGTCCCCACCTGCAGAACCACTCCTTTATTGAGGGTGTCTTGATAATTGCCAATAATTTCCATCTGTTGTCTATTCCATTTGCACAACAGAATGTGAAATTGATTGTTAATCAGTGTTGCTTCCTAAGTGGACAGTTCACAGAAGTTTGATTTACTTGGAGTTATATTCTGTTGTTTAAGTGTTCCCTTTATTTTTTTGAGCAGTGTAGTTCATCACCCCAAGAACACCATCCCCACTGTGAAACATGGTCGTGGCAGCATCATGCTGTGGGGATTTTTTTTGGCAATACAGTTAGGGAAAATGGTGCGAGTCAAAGGGAAAATGGATGGTGTGAAATACAGATATATTCTTGAACAAAACCTGCTTCAATCTGTCAGTGATTTGAGACTGGGACTGAAATTCACCTTCCTACAAGGCAATGACCCAAAGCATATTGCTAAAGCATCACTTGAGTGGTTTAATCCAAGTGAGAGTCTGTAGTCAGACTTGAAGATTGCTGTTCACCAGATGAAACCATTTAAATTAAAAGAGCTTGAGCAGTTTTGCCTTGAGGAATGGGCAAAAATCCCAGTGGCAAGATGTGGAAATCTCATAGAGACTTATCCAAAGCAACTTGCAGTTGTAATTGCCGCGAAAGGAGGCTCTACAAAGAACTGATTTTAGAGGGGTGAATAGATATGCATACTGAAATTTTAAGTTATTTTGTCCTATTAGTTGTATGCTTCACAGTAAAAAAAAATCAAATATTCACAATTGTAGGCATGTTCTTTACATGAACTGACGCAAACGCTCCAAAAAAACAGTTAAATTACAGGTTGTGAGGAGGACAGGTCCTAGACAGCCAGAAAATCTTTTTAGCTGATGTCCGGTTTGGCAGGGAACCTTTGGAAGTTCTTTTTTGCACTCTTTTACCTAAGAATTCCCTGATATGTTTTTAAAGATGACTTGTAAATCCAGAACAACTCCTATACCGACACAATATTTGTACCATTTTTCAAAGAAACAATGCAAACAAAATACCTTTAAACTGTTGCTCTCATTATTACATCAAGGATATACGCCAGTTCGAAAGTGAACTTCAAAAATAGTCCTGGATCAAAGCACTCGTGACCAAAATTGAAGTGGAACATTTTTAAGGCACCCCTGCATCGTTTCACCACATTTCTTTAGTTTAGAAAACAATGGCAATCATAGAGTCATAGAATCATAGAATATTAGAGTTTGAAGGGACCTCAAGGGTCATCATGTCCAACCCCCTGCTCAATGCAAGATTCACTAAACCATCTCAGACAGATAGCTGTCCAGCCTCTGTATCTTCTCCCTTTCAGTTTTATTCCAAGTCTCATCTTAGCCTTCTTTTTTGCAAACTAAACATTCCCAGATTCTTAAGGGCCCGTTACACATAGCGATATCGCTAGCAATATCGCTGTAACGTCACCGATTTTGTGACGCAGCAGCAATATTGCTAGCGATATCGCTACATGTGATACTTACCTCCGACTGGCTCCCCCGCTGCTCATCGCTGGTCGCGCGAGAACATCCTGGACCATTTCTCGTCGGGCGCTTCCTGTGGCGAGGCGTGGACGCGGGCGGGAGGACGTCAGGATCACCACATCTGACAGTAAGTAGCGACCCCCGACTCCTGCGATGTCGCTGCTGAGATCTGCCTGTGTGTCAGCTCACTAGCGACCACTTAGCGATGCACCAGCGATCCATATCGTTGTCGGGATCGCTGGTGCATCGCTAAGTGTAACGGTACCCTTAAACCTTCCTCATTGGACATACTTTGCAGTCCATTTACCATCCTGGTAGCTCTTCTCTGAACGTACTCCAGTTTTTCCATGTCTTTTTTAAAATGTGGTGCCCAGAACTGGACACAGTATTCCAGATGCGGCCTCACCATGGAAAAGTAGAGGGGGATAATTACTTCACGTGATCTGGACGCTATGATTCTCTTAATACATCCTAGAACTGTGTTTGCCTTTTTTGCTGCTGCATCACACTGTTGACTCATGTGCAGTCTGTGATCTATTAGTATACCCAATTCTTTTTCACATGTGCTGTTGCTTTGTTATATTTGTCCCATTCTACAGATGTATTTTCGCTTTTCTTGCCCAGATGTAGAATCTTGCATTTCTCCCTGATAAATACTATTCTTTTAGTTGCTGCCCATTGTTCAATCATATCTAGATCCTTCCGAATCCATTCTCTATCTTCTCTAGTGTTAGCTATCCCTCCTAGCTTAGCATCGTCCGCAAATTTGATTAATTTACCTTCAGTTTCCTTATCTAGATCATTTATAAAAATGTTGAACAACATTGGGGCCAGGACAGAGCCTTGTGGTGCCCCACTCGAAGCACTCTTCCAATTGGATATGCAACCATTTATTAACAACCACTCTTTGCGTACGATTACTGAGCCAGTTATGAATCCACCGAACTGTAGCCATGTCAATTCCATACTTGCTCATTTTTTCAAAAAGGATAGTATGAGAAACTTTATCAAATGCTTTTCTGAAGTTGAGATATACTATATCTACTGAATTTCCCTGATCCACCCAGTCAGTGATTCCATCATAGAAGGAAATTAGATAAAGGCCCCGTCTCACAAAGCGATCTCAGTAGCGAGATCGCTGCTGAGTCACAACTTTTGTGACGTAACAGCGATCTCACCAGTGAGATCGCTGTGTGTGACAGCGATCAGCGAGCGGCCCCCCTGCCGGTATCGCTGATCGCTGGAAGAAACCTCTGGACATTTCTTTGGTCACTGGTCTCCCGCTGGCCAGCACGCATCGCTGTGTGTGACAAGCGGGAGACCAGCGATCAGGTGTAAAAAATAATAAAAAAAATAAAAAATATAGTTATTCTCACCTTCCGACGTCCCGTTCAGCCATCCTGCCTCTCTCCACGCTCCGGTCCCAGTGATCCTTTGCACGAATGACCGCGAGACTTTGTTATCCCTCGAGACCGTGACATCTCGCGGTCATTCTCGCAAAGGATCACTGGGACTGGAGCGTGGAGAGAGGCAGGATGGCTGAACGGGACGTCGGAAGGTGAGAATAACTATATTTTTTATTTTGATTCTATTTTTTACAGGGATGGCCAGTGATGCCGGGCGCTCGGCATCGCTGTGCTGATCGCTGGTGAAGCTGTCTGTGTGACAGATCACCAGCGATCACATAGCGACTTACTAGCGATCCTGACACCTTGATATCGGTGTCGGGATCGCTGGTAAGTCGCTTACAGTGACGGGTCCTTTAGTCTGGAATGACTTATACTCTACAAACCCATGCTGACTCTGGCTAATTACTGTATTCTTATGCAAGTACTTACTTACATGCTGTTTAATAATTTGTTCAAAAATCTTTCCTGTTGTAGAAGAAAGGCTCACTGGTCTATAATTTCCTGGCTCTGTCTTTTTTCCTTTTTTGAAGATATAGACAGCATTTGCCCTTCTCCAATCTTCTGGGACTTCTCATCTAGTTTGGTAGTCTTATGCATACAGTAAAAGAAACGGTGTCATAAAGAATCAGGTCAAGTTCACATTTAGGCTTTTCAATAAAGATGTTTTTTTGAGATGTTACAGAATACACAGTATGTACAATATAAACTACCCAAGGAGAAAAAAGCAGTCAAAAATCCATAAAAACAAAAATTTTATTAAATAATGTAAAATATCATATAAGGACATACGGTGTATGGTAGGGAAAACAGGAATATGGAGCATAATGGTCAAAAAAGGAGACCAGCCACACTGCAAGCATCGCACCAGGAGTAAGCATATAGGTGTAAACAGAATAGCAATAATCAGACAGGGGAAGGATGGCACATATTGTTATGGCAAGGAGTGTATTGAAACATCACCATATAGCCAAAGGATAGTATCCTATTACATGGCACACTACCCTGCCCGTGAAGAACACAAGACATCCATGACTGATGCCATATAAGGCATCAAGAACAAGAGCAAAAGTAAATATAGTTATACCTGGAAGCAGTGGTGGCAGTGGGGTCGGTCCGGTCCCCGACGCGCGTTTCGGAGCCAAAGGACTCCTTCCTCAGGGGGCGTTAGGGAAGGTACGACCACCCAGGTTTAAATAGCGCGCGCCTGACCAGAGACCATCCGCGCGCACAGGAGGACCGCCCCTGGATTTTTGACTGCTTTTTTCTCCTTGGGTAGTTTCTATTGAATGTGCAGTGTCCTTTATATTGGATAGTCCTAATATGTGGATCATGATATACAATATATATTATTGATCACAATTTATGGCCGTTTAGTCATATACTTTCCGGCCTCCACAGTACTATGTCTTCTCCCTACTCATTTTATTACATTCTCACTGTGTTATGCACAGGTATTTTGGTTGCGGACGGGATGGACTATCGGGCAAGAGACAAAGTCTGGCTCGATCAAGTGGACCAGGTGTTTGGTTCTGGGGGGAGCAGTACCCCACAGATGGTTGATTCAAGTTGGGATGTTAAACTTCAACATATGAAAACATTACTTCTTAAACGTTCCAGACTATGGTGGAACAGGTTATTCCTAGAGAAATATATAGCAAATCAGATGATTCCCAGAGGTTTGAGAGTCAAAGTCATCCCCACATTCCCCATCGAGGATGACACTTTCATCATGAAATGGGAAGAAGCATCTAATTTGTGTTCTCAAGCCTTTCTGCAACTTTTGGTGAATCTCTACTCTGGTAATATAGAGACGCTTGATAAATCCATTGATTTATGTCAGGAGGAGATCCGTAAGGGCTGTTCTCCTGATAAGATTCAATCGTTTGAAACTGATTTAGAGAAATCTATGGATATGGTGGTTAAAAAAATCCAGCAAAACCAATTGAACAAATTCAGCAGGGATGTTAAGGATTATCAGATGAAAAAAGTCTACTTATGGAGAAATGGCAATAATTCCAAATTGCAACGCTCTGTTTCTAATACTTCAGTCACCTCTGCAAGTGGGCAATCTGATGTGTCTCAAGCTTCGGCCTCATCCTATGACATTGGTGGGTCCCGCAAATTACGAGACCACTCGTTTCACCCTTACAAAAGACATTTTAGGAATCAACCTGAGCCATATCAGAAGGATAATAAGGTGATTAATCTTAGTCAACATGTCCTCACAAGGGTTGATCTGTCGTTGTTGGAAAGGGGCTTTACTTTTTCACCTACCTCTGACTTTGATACTTTCACAGCTGTGAAGGATCTCAACCTGTTTGCCAGGTCGTTGCTCTTCAAAAGATATTTCTTTAATAATGATCTCCAGTGTCTTTTTCCCACAGAAGAGGAGCAGGAGGCAATAAGAACTTTGGAGGTGTTGGCGGCTGAACATGATGGTGAGGGAGGTAAGATTCCCCCATCCATTCGTCCTAGATCGGCTAAATTCCCTCCATTCACATCATGCCCGAGCATAGATCTTTTTGTGCGTGTGGTGACGGATGAGTTTAGGAAGATTCCTAAATATGGTCGGTGTGACAATCTGACCAAGGAAGAAAGGGGGAGGTTAAGGTATCTTAAAAATCTTCCTGATGTAGTGCTGAAGCCAGCTGATAAAGGTGGCAATGTGGTGATTTGGCCGATAACAATGTATGAGAGAGAGGCATTCCGGCAATTAAACAATCCGGTATGCTACAAAAAATTAACCTATAATCCTCTCTCAGCTTTTTCTGCCAAATTGGACTTGATCATTAACAGGGCCGTCATCAATGGCATTGTCACCAAAGAACTGGCTTCGGCACTTATTGTAAAAGAACCTACTATATCCACTCTATACCTCCTACCCAAAATCCATAAGGACATCAGATCACCACCTGGCAGACCCATTATATCTGGCCGTGGGAATTTCCTTGAGCACATTAACAAATGGATTGACCATCATCTTCAGCCGTTAGTATCTAATCTGCCCTCCTTCCTCAAGGACACTGGGGATCTCTTGCGGAAGGTCGATGGACTCTGCTTGGAGGGTGATTCTCTTCTTGCTTCGGTTGATGTTGAGTCCCTATATACTAACATCAAGCATATCGACGGCCTACGTGCCGTACGATTTTATTTATCCACCTCTACCATCTCCATGGGACTTAGGGACCTCATCCTGGAGCTTTTAGAGTTCACCCTCACACACAACTTTTTTGTGTTTAAGGGGTCCTTCTTCTTGCAGCTCCAGGGGACTGCCATGGGTGCGGCCTTTGCGCCGTCCTATGCCAACCTTTTCCTGGGGCTGTGGGAGAGGGATCTCTTTCTGTCTGATAAACAGGGGTTGATTGAGCGTGTCCCATTTTGGGCACGCTACATCGACGATATCTTCTTTATCTTTCAGGGCAGCTCCACCGACCTTTTGCAATTCACGTCTAATTTGAATGACAACGATCTGAACATCAGGTTGACCTTGACGTGGGATTCCATAAAAATTAATTTTTTGGATGTCTCTGTCAAAAAGGATTCACAAGGGATCATTCAAACTGATATTTATCATAAGGAGACATCCACCAATTCTCTACTCCACGCCTCATCCTGTCACCCCCATCATCTCATCAAAGCTATCCCTGTGGGACAGTTCTTACGTCTCCGCCGTATCTGTTCCACTAATATCGATTTTGAAAATCGGGCTAATGAATTAAGAGCTCGATTCTTAGCACGTGGTTACAGTAAACGGAGTATAAAAAAGGCCTATCAACGTGCCAGACGTTCAACTCGCAATGAGCTACTCTACAGGGACCGCAATAAATCTAAGGGTAGTGAGGTTGTGAGATTTGTTACCTCTTTCCATCCCCAACATGGATTAATGCGGGATGTATTGAGAAGGGCTTGGCCTATTCTCATGGTGGACCCTATCCTGAACAAACTTCTCCCAGAGTATCCATCTATCTCCTATAGAAGGGCTAGGAATTTACGTGATCAATTGGTGGCTAGTCATTATGTTGATCATCCAGCTCACACTTTTCTAGATGATCATCCAATTAGACATGGCTGCTTCCCCTGTGGCAGGTGTATAGCCTGCCCTAACATTGAACGTAGTACCTCATTTACTAATTTTGATGGTACCAGGACGTTTTCCATCAAGCAACGTATATCATGTACCACTCGGTACGTGATATACTATGCTACATGTCCGTGTGGGCTCATTTATGTGGGCATGACCACGCGACAATTGAAGGTACGCACAAGGGAACATGTCTTGGGGATCTCGGCGGCTGCCAACTGCACCGACGATTCAAGCCTGAAGACGTTACCCAGGCATTTCAAAGAATTTCACCGGTGCAATGCCACACTCCTAAGAATAAGGGGCATTGATGCCCTTAACATCAATATAAGGGGTGGTAAATTATCTAATAGGCTGGCTAGGTCCGAAACCAGATGGATCTGGACACTAGGCACCATCCACCCACGTGGTCTAAACGAAAATATTTCGTATGCTCCTTACTTGTAACTCATCCATTTATCCCATTTTTGAGCTTTTTGGTCTTGTATTTTTACTTATGTTTTATTTTTTATTCATTTTCCAGTGGCTTGAATGATATATTCTTCTGGGAAGGTTCTGAGGTCTTCGTGAACCATGGAAGTTGTCTTATGGATCCATTTATGATGAAGACTCTGTGATCTCACATGCGTCTATGCCCACATCATATGGGTTTAACTATATAGTTAACTTGATGGGCTGGGTATTACCCATCTTTGACATATGTATTCCGTATATGTATTATTTTCGGCATATTTTTTGTATATTTTCTGTATCTTCATTTTTCATTTTTTATTTATTATTTTTTGTGTGTATTTTTTGCATTTTGTATTGTTACTTTTGTATTCATTGTTTGTATTATTGTGCATTATCCCATTTATATACATATGGTTATCCTTCGTATTTCCACATCGTGCGTCACTCATGTGCGTGCATCTTGCACATATCACGCATGTGACTGTCTATGCACTGTGTGTATTTGTCTATAAATTTATGGGGTTCCTGTTTATGAGCATTTGCAGTATACGGTGCACCATGTGTCCTACGCATTGTCTGTGTTGCATCTATATACATATAGATTCAGGCATTTTTTCTATGATACGTCTTTTTTCCCATATATATTTTGTGCGTGTTTTCTATTATTATGTGACCCATTGCTTCATTCCTATATTTTATTCCATGGTCCTTGCAGATATACCCCTCTGTGCACTAGTATTTTGCAATGTATCTGTGGTATGATGCATTTATGTATGCACAATCTATTTTTACTCTCCTTTTACACATTTCTATTTGCCCATCTGTTTTGCCCTTTTTACATATGGCGGCTCCTGCCTGATGCTGCCTGTGCGCATGTGCGATGTCCATCGCGCGTCCGCCCTGGCTCTCTGCCTGACGCGCTGGATCACGTGGGCCCGCGTGTTTCCGGTGACGTCACGGCATGGATCCGGTCGGCGCGGGGCGGGCCTCCTGTGCGCGCGGATGGTCTCTGGTCAGGCGCGCGCTATTTAAACCTGGGTGGTCGTACCTTCCCTAACGCCCCCTGAGGAAGGAGTCCTTTGGCTCCGAAACGCGCGTCGGGGACCGGACCGACCCCACTGCCACCACTGCTTCCAGGTATAACTATATTTACTTTTGCTCTTGTTCTTGATGCCTTATATGGCATCAGTCATGGATGTCTTGTGTTCTTCACGGGCAGGGTAGTGTGCCATGTAATAGGATACTATCCTTTGGCTATATGGTGATGTTTCAATACACTCCTTGCCATAACAATATGTGCCATCCTTCCCCTGTCTGATTATTGCTATTCTGTTTACACCTATATGCTTACTCCTGGTGCGATGCTTGCAGTGTGGCTGGTCTCCTTTTTTGACCATTATGCTCCATATTCCTGTTTTCCCTACCATACACCGTATGTCCTTATATGATATTTTACATTATTTAATAAAATTTTTGTTTTTATGGATTTTTGACTGCTTTTTTCTCCTTGGGTAGTTTCTATTGAATGTGCAGTGTCCTTTATATTGGATAGTCCTAATATGTGGATCATGATATACAATATATATTATTGATCACAATTTATGGCCGTTTAGTCATATACTTTCCGGCCTCCACAGTACTATGTCTTCTCCCTACTCATTTTATTACATTCTCACTGTGTTATGCACAGGTATTTTGGTTGCGGACGGGATGGACTATCGGGCAAGAGACAAAGTCTGGCTCGATCAAGTGGACCAGGTGTTTGGTTCTGGGGGGAGCAGTACCCCACAGATGGTTGATTCAAGTTGGGATGTTAAACTTCAACATATGAAAACATTTTTTCTTAAACGTTCCAGACTATGGTGGAACAGGTTATTCCTAGAGAAATATATAGCAAATCAGATGATTCCCAGAGGTTTGAGAGTCAAAGTCATCCCCACATTCCCCATCGAGGATGACACTTTCATCATGAAATGGGAAGAAGCATCTAATTTGTGTTCTCAAGCCTTTCTGCAACTTTTGGTGAATCTCTGCTCTGGTAATATAGAGACGCTTGATAAATCCATTGATTTATGTCAGGAGGAGATCCGTAAGGGCTGTTCTCCTGATAAGATTCAATCGTTTGAAACTGATTTAGAGAAATCTATGGATATGGTGGTTAAAAAAATCCAGCAAAACCAATTGAACAAATTCAGCAGGGATGTTAAGGATTATCAGATGAAAAAAGTCTACTTATGGAGAAATGGCAATAATTCCAAATTGCAACGCTCTGTTTCTAATACTTCAGTCACCTCTGCAAGTGGGCAATCTGATGTGTCTCAAGCTTCGGCCTCATCCTATGACATTGGTGGGTCCCGCAAATTACGAGACCACTCGTTTCACCCTTACAAAAGACATTTTAGGAATCAACCTGAGCCATATCAGAAGGATAATAAGGTGATTAATCTTAGTCAACATGTCCTCACAAGGGTTGATCTGTCGTTGTTGGAAAGGGGCTTTACTTTTTCACCTACCTCTGACTTTGATACTTTCACAGCTGTGAAGGATCTCAACCTGTTTGCCAGGTCGTTGCTCTTCAAAAGATATTTCTTTAATAATGATCTCCAGTGTCTTTTTCCCACAGAAGAGGAGCAGGAGGCAATAAGAACTTTGGAGGTGTTGGCGGCTGAACATGATGGTGAGGGAGGTAAGATTCCCCCATCCATTCGTCCTAGATCGGCTAAATTCCCTCCATTCACATCATGCCCGAGCATAGATCTTTTTGTGCGTGTGGTGACGGATGAGTTTAGGAAGATTCCTAAATATGGTCGGTGTGACAATCTGACCAAGGAAGAAAGGGGGAGGTTAAGGTATCTTAAAAATCTTCCTGATGTAGTGCTGAAGCCAGCTGATAAAGGTGGCAATGTGGTGATTTGGCCGATAACAATGTATGAGAGAGAGGCATTCCGGCAATTAAACAATCCGGTATGCTACAAAAAATTAACCTATAATCCTCTCTCAGCTTTTTCTGCCAAATTGGACTTGATCATTAACAGGGCCGTCATCAATGGCATTGTCACCAAAGAACTGGCTTCGGCACTTATTGTAAAAGAACCTACTATATCCACTCTATACCTCCTACCCAAAATCCATAAGGACATCAGATCACCACCTGGCAGACCCATTATATCTGGCCGTGGGAATTTCCTTGAGCACATTAACAAATGGATTGACCATCATCTTCAGCCGTTAGTATCTAATCTGCCCTCCTTCCTCAGGGACACTGGGGATCTCTTGCGGAAGGTCGATGGACTCTGCTTGGAGGGTGATTCTCTTCTTGCTTCGGTTGATGTTGAGTCCCTATATACTAACATCAAGCATATCGACGGCCTACGTGCCGTACGATTTTATTTATCCACCTCTACCATCTCCATGGGACTTAGGGACCTCATCCTGGAGCTTTTAGAGTTCACCTTCACACACAACTTTTTTGTGTTTAAGGGGTCCTTCTTCTTGCAGCTCCAGGGGACTGCCATGGGTGCGGCCTTTGCGCCGTCCTATGCCAACCTTTTCCTGGGGCTGTGGGAGAGGGATCTCTTTCTGTCTGATAAACAGGGGTTGATTGAGCGTGTCCCATTTTGGGCACGCTACATCGACGATATCTTCTTTATCTTTCAGGGCAGCTCCACCGACCTTTTGCAATTCACGTCTAATTTGAATGACAACGATCTGAACATCAGGTTGACCTTGACGTGGGATTCCATAAAAATTAATTTTTTGGATGTCTCTGTCAAAAAGGATTCACAAGGGATCATTCAAACTGATATTTATCGTAAGGAGACATCCACCAATTCTCTACTCCACGCCTCATCCTGTCACCCCCATCATCTCATCAAAGCTATCCCTGTGGGACAGTTCTTACGTCTCCGCCGTATCTGTTCCACTAATATCGATTTTGAAAATCGGGCTAATGAATTAAGAGCTCGATTCTTAGCACGTGGTTACAGTAAACGGAGTATAAAAAAGGCCTATCAACGTGCCAGACGTTCAACTCGCAATGAGCTACTCTACAGGGACCGCAATAAATCTAAGGGTAGTGAGGTTGTGAGATTTGTTACCTCTTTCCATCCCCAACATGGATTAATGCGGGATGTATTGAGAAGGGCTTGGCCTATTCTCATGGTGGACCCTATCCTGAACAAACTTCTCCCAGAGTATCCATCTATCTCCTATAGAAGGGCTAGGAATTTACGTGATCAATTGGTGGCTAGTCATTATGTTGATCATCCAGCTCACACTTTTCTAGATGATCATCCAATTAGACATGGCTGCTTCCCCTGTGGCAGGTGTATAGCCTGCCCTAACATTGAACGTAGTACCTCATTTACTAATTTTGATGGTACCAGGACGTTTTCCATCAAGCAACGTATATCATGTACCACTCGGTACGTGATATACTATGCTACATGTCCGTGTGGGCTCATTTATGTGGGCATGACCACGCGACAATTGAAGGTACGCACAAGGGAACATGTCTTGGGGATCTCGGCGGCTGCCAACTGCACCGACGATTCAAGCCTGAAGACGTTACCCAGGCATTTCAAAGAATTTCACCGGTGCAATGCCACACTCCTAAGAATAAGGGGCATTGATGCCCTTAACATCAATATAAGGGGTGGTAAATTATCTAATAGGCTGGCTAGGTCCGAAACCAGATGGATCTGGACACTAGGCACCATCCACCCACGTGGTCTAAACGAAAATATTTCGTATGCTCCTTACTTGTAACTCATCCATTTATCCCATTTTTGAGCTTTTTGGTCTTGTATTTTTACTTATGTTTTATTTTTTATTCATTTTCCAGTGGCTTGAATGATATATTCTTCTGGGAAGGTTCTGAGGTCTTCGTGAACCATGGAAGTTGTCTTATGGATCCATTTATGATGAAGACTCTGTGATCTCACATGCGTCTATGCCCACATCATATGGGTTTAACTATATAGTTAACTTGATGGGCTGGGTATTACCCATCTTTGACATATGTATTCCGTATATGTATTATTTTCGGCATATTTTTTGTATATTTTCTGTATCTTCATTTTTCATTTTTTATTTATTATTTTTTGTGTGTATTTTTTGCATTTTGTATTGTTACTTTTGTATTCATTGTTTGTATTATTGTGCATTATCCCATTTATATACATATGGTTATCCTTCGTATTTCCACATCGTGCGTCACTCATGTGCGTGCATCTTGCACATATCACGCATGTGACTGTCTATGCACTGTGTGTATTTGTCTATAAATTTATGGGGTTCCTGTTTATGAGCATTTGCAGTATACGGTGCACCATGTGTCCTACGCATTGTCTGTGTTGCATCTATATACATATAGATTCAGGCATTTTTTCTATGATACGTCTTTTTTCCCATATATATTTTGTGCGTGTTTTCTATTATTATGTGACCCATTGCTTCATTCCTATATTTTATTCCATGGTCCTTGCAGATATACCCCTCTGTGCACTAGTATTTTGCAATGTATCTGTGGTATGATGCATTTATGTATGCACAATCTATTTTTACTCTCCTTTTACACATTTCTATTTGCCCATCTGTTTTGCCCTTTTTACATATGGCGGCTCCTGCCTGATGCTGCCTGTGCGCATGTGCGATGTCCGTCGCGTGTCCGCCCTGGCTCTCTGCCTGACGCGCTGGATCACGTGGGCCCGCGTGTTTCCGGTGACGTCACGGCATGGATCCGGTCGGCGCGGGGCGGGCCTCCTGTGCGCGCGGATGGTCTCTGGTCAGGCGCGCGCTATTTAAACCTGGGTGGTCGTACCTTCCCTAACGCCCCCTGAGGAAGGAGTCCTTTGGCTCCGAAACGCGCGTCGGGGACCGGACCGACCCCACTGCCACCACTGCTTCCAGGTATAACTATATTTACTTTTGCTCTTGTTCTTGATGCCTTATATGGCATCAGTCATGGATGTCTTGTGTTCTTCACGGGCAGGGTAGTGTGCCATGTAATAGGATACTATCCTTTGGCTATATGGTGATGTTTCAATACACTCCTTGCCATAACAATATGTGCCATCCTTCCCCTGTCTGATTATTGCTATTCTGTTTACACCTGTATGCTTACTCCTGGTGCGATGCTTGCAGTGTGGCTGGTCTCCTTTTTTGACCATTATGCTCCATATTCCTGTTTTCCCTACCATACACCGTATGTCCTTATATGATATTTTACATTATTTAATAAAATTTTTGTTTTTATGGATTTTTGACTGCTTTTTTCTCCTTGGGTAGTTTCTATTGAATGTGCAGTGTCCTTTATATTGGATAGTCCTAATATGTGGATCATGATATACAATATATATTATTGATCACAATTTATGGCCGTTTAGTCATATACTTTCCGGCCTCCACAGTACTATGTCTTCTCCCTACTCATTTTAGTATGTACAATATGTATCCTGACTTTATAAAAAATGCTATTAGGTTGGAGTCGCACTAGCATATAGCATGAAAGGATCGGAGCACAGCTGCAGAGGAGATGGAGAAAGTAATTTCTCCATCTCCTCTGCTTCCGTTGTCGGCGGCAGTCGCGCTGCATTCGGGTGATATCTGAGTGCAGTGCGATGTTTCACTCACACCCATAGACTTGTATGAGTGTGAGTGAGCCGAGTCTCACTGCCAATCGCAGCATGCTGCGATTGTTCTCTCATGTCAGATTAGCATGAGAAAATAATCGCAGATGTGATCTGCCACATAGTAAAACACTGGGCAGAGTGCTGTGTGATGTTTTATCGAATAGCACTAGGCCGTGTTATACGGTAGTGTGACTCCAACCTTACTATATCTTAGTATTTGTGCAGAAAGTTGTACAATAAGTTATGGTATCATAAAATAAGGAACAAAATCAGATGCACACTGAACAAAAATTTAAACCCAACACTTTTGTTTTTGCTCCCATTTTCCATGTGCTGAACTCAAAGATCTAAGACTTTTTATATGTACAGAGAAAAGCCTTTTTCTCTCAAATATTGTTCGCAAATTTTTCTAAATCTGTGTTAGTGAGCACTTCTCCTTTGCCAAGATAATCCATCTACCTCACAGATGTGGCATATACAGATGCTGATCAGACACATGATTATTACACAGGTGTGCCTTAAGGCCCCGTCACACACAGCGAGATCGATGATTTTGTGATGCAACAGCGATCTCGCTGTGTGTGACACGCATCAGCGATCGGCTCCCCCACCGGGTATCGCTGATCGTGCTCTAATGTCCTGGGCCATTTTTTGATCGTTGGTCTCCTGCTGGCCAGCATGCATCGCATGTGGCAGCGGGAGAGCAACGATCAGCAAGCTCCCACCACTCTAAGCAGACGCTGGGAACTGGTATCAAAGGTACACAGTGGGTAACTAAGTGACGCGTGTGCTTAGTTACCCAATATTTACCTTGGATACCAGCTCCCAGCGCCAGCAAGCAGGTATCCAAGGTACACAGCGGATAACTAAGTGACGCGCTTGCTTAGTTACCCAATATTTACCTTGAATACCAGCGTCCTCGCTGGTCCTGATCACTGGTGAAATCTGCCTGTTTGGCAGCTCACCAGCGATCATGTAGCGAGGCACCAGCGATCCTGACAAGGTCGTATCGTTATCGGGATCGCTGGTGCATCGTTTAGTGTAACGGGACCATCAGGCTGGCCACAATAAAAAGCCACTCTAAAGCGTGCCGTTTTATCACACAGAATGATGGCACAGACGTTGCAAGTTTTGCTGGAGTTTTGGCATGCTGACTGCAGGAAATTGATGATCAAAATTTGTGTACATTGAAAAAGTCTTTGATCGTTGAGTTCAGCTAAGGAAAAATGGGAGCAAAAACAGAAGTGCAATTATATTTTTGTTCAGTGTATTTTTGGAAGTAAACAGATAGATCTTTGACCATATAGGTTATTTTTGATCAGAAAAGTTTGTCATTTTGTGCATTATCCATAGTTCCAAGCTACCATTCTCTCTGCTCCTCATCTGTCCTTAACTAGGCGATATTTAAGAGTAAAACAATAGAAATGAGCAAAAGCATAAGTTGATATATGTGCAATGTGTAAGACCTGTGGCTATTTTACAGATGAAGCCCAAGGGAAAAACAAAATGAGCATAAAAAAACAAAGTACATAGTAATAACTAGAGTTGAGCGACTTTTGGTTTTTTAGGGTCGCGTTTCGTTTCGTGAAACCCGACTTTTCCAAAAGTCGGGTCGAGCAAGATCGTCCGATTATAGGGAAAAGTCGGGGTCGTCCCGAAACACGAAACCCAATGTAAGTCAATGGGGAATAAAAGTCGGCAGTGAGAGGAGGACAGGAAACACACCTACAGTGCCCATTTGAATGCCAAAAGCATCAATTCTTCTTACTTAAGCTTGTTGTCACGGCACCGCCAGACTCAGGGCCTGCTGTCCCGGCCTCGGCCAGTAGGAGGCGCCGGACTATCACATCACCGTCAGACTCAGGGCCTGCTGTTCCGGCCTTGGCCAGTAGGAGGCGCCGGACTATCACATCACCGTCAGACTCAGGGCCTGCTGTTCCAGCCTCAACCACTAGGAGGCGCCGGACTGTCCTATCACCGTCTGACCCGTGGCCTGCAGTCTCGGCCTTGGTCTCTGGGAGGCGTTGTGCTTCAACCCCGAGTGGTGGCGGCGATAGTCATGAGGCTCCTGCGCAGGCGTCCGCTGGACGCAGGCTTCGCTCCTCGGTCAGTCATGAAGGGGCTGGTGCATTACCATCCAGCCTGGTCCTGGGGGCGGTCCGGATGACATCATCAGGCCACGGGCCTGTAAGGGATGACCTGATCCCTCAAATACCTTGGGACTGCTCTTGCAGGCCGCCGGATATATTCTTGGTTCCCCTGCGTGTTACTGTGTGAATTACTGTTGACTGACTCTGACTTTTGCCTGGACTTCTGACCCTTCTTCTGCCTAACGATTCTGTACCTCTGCGACTCTCCTGGTTTATGACACTGACTTCGGCCTGGATTCTGACTCTGCTTCTGCCTAACGATTGTGTACCTCTGCGACTCTCCTGGTTTATGACACTGACTTCGGCCTGGATTCTGACTCTGCTTCTGTCTAACGATTCGGTACCTCTGCGACTCTCCTGGTTTATGACTCTGGCTTCGACCTGGTATCTGTCTTTGCTGCTGTCTACCGTTTTTATACCTTTTCTGCCTGACTGGTTTAGTCTCGGATATCATTGCCTCTGTGTCCTGTGTTGGAACACCTTTCTGGCGACCGTCCTGCTCTGGTCTTTGCTCCTATTCAGACAGCACCTCCTGGGCTCTGCTATAAATCTAGATCCCTGTATAGGGGTAAAGAGTATCAGTGTTTCTCGGGGTGTTGTCCGGCTGCAGCCCAGACCGCAGGCAGACGTCACATTATATCCGGCCCAAAAAATAAAACGGCTTTTTGTGTCTATACAGATAAAAGCAGTTTTCCTCACCTTTTTTTTTCCTTCCTCCTGACTGAGCTGATTCTTGGCCCAAACACCTGTTACATTGCACAGCCTGGGAAGTCACTCTCAGGCTCAAGCATGCTGCAGCCTGGAAGCTTCAAGGAAAATGCTGGTTGTTGGAAATCCACATTCCTGGACCATCACCCCCTGGACAGCTTTGGGGGTCAGGTATTGCCCGCAAATGCGGCCAAACTGTTGTTACCAGTTTCCCATTCTTTTGCTAAGAAACGTCTGTGTGTGAAGGCTTATGTGGATTGTGGTGCTGCCATCAACCTTATGGATTTTTTATTTCCTAAGAGCCTTGGTGTACCTCTGTCAAGGCTTAAAGCGCCTATTCAGACTACTGCGATTAATGGTACATCTATATTCCAAGGAGGCGTGGAATTCGTTACTGCTGAAATTTCTATGTCAGTGGGGACATTACATAATGAACAAATGTCATTTTTTGTTATATACAATTTATCAGATCCAGTTGTGTTAGGCATGCCATGGTTGCACCAACATAATCCGGTTATTGACTGGCGCATAGGTGACGTTGTGCGCTGGAGTCCATGGTGTCAGAGTAACTGTATGTCTTTTTCAGTAAACCAGATTAAAATTAAAACACCTTCTATTCCATATGCGTTTAGGGATTATGAAGATGTTTTCTCTATAGTGGAGTCGGAGAAACTACCTCCTCACAGAGAATACGATTGTCCTATTGAATTGGTCCCTGGTGCCCGTCTCCCTAAGGGGAGAATATTCAACCTCTCTGGTCCTGAGCGTGTAGCCATGAAGGAATACATAGCAGACAGCCTTCGAAAAGGCTTCATTAGACCTTCCACCTCACATGTAGGAGCTGGGTTTTTCTTTGTAGAGAAAAAAGATGGTGGACTCAGACCATGCATTGACTACCGTGAGCTGAATGCCATAACCGTAAAAAATCAATACCCGCTGCCACTCATTCCTGATCTGTTTAATCAGTTACTGGGAGCTCGCTGGTTTACTAAGCTTGACCTCCGGGGGGCATATAACCTGGTCCGCATAAGAGATGGGGACGAATGGAAAACGGCCTTTAATACACCCCTTGGCCATTTTGAGTACCTGGTAATGCCCTTCGGACTCAGTAACGCTCCTGCAGAATTCCAGCACTTCGTCAATGATATTTTCAGAGATATTTGTGGGGTGTATGTCGTCGTATATCTGGACAACATTTTGATTTATTCTGCTGACCCTGTGACTCATGCTCAACACGTCCGTTCAGTACTGCAAAGACTGCGCGAAAACTCTTTGTTCGCGAAATTTGAAAAATGTGTTTTTTTTGCCGAAGAGGTGCAGTTCTTAGGATACATGGTCTCAGGCAAGGGGTTCCGCATGGATCCCGCCAAGATTCAACCCATTAAGGATTGGGTACAACCCAAATCGCTGAAAGCACTCCAGCGATTTTTGGGATTTGCGAATTATTATCGCAAATTCATCAGGGGATTCTCAGAGATTGCCAAGCCACTCACGGACCTTACCCGGAAAGGGGCGGACGTGACTAATTGGAATCCTGAGGCAACCAGGGCTTTTTCCACACTAAAAGAGTGCTTCGTGGCCAACCCGGTGTTGATTCAACCAAACTTGGACCACCCGTTTATTGTGGAAGTAGATGCCTCCGAAGTCGGAGTGGGAGAAGTGCTCTCACAAGGCTCTGCATCCCTCACTCAGCTTCGTCCATGTGCCTTTTTCTCCCGCAAATTCTCTGCCACGGAGAGAAACTATGACATCGGCAACCGAGAATTATTGGCAATTAAGTGGGCCTTCGAGGAATGGCGCCACTTCCTCGAAGGCGCCAAACACAAAATTACAGTTATTACTGATCACAAAAACCTAACCTACCTAGAGTCGGCTAAAAGACTAAACCCTAGGCAGGCCAGGTGGGCCTTGTTTTTCTCCAGGTTCGATTTTTTTAATCACCTTTCGCCCCGGAACCAAAAATGTGAGGGCAGATGACCTCTCCCGCAGCTTTTGTCACACACACACCGAGGACTATGAACCAGCTCCCATATTGGCTAATGGCATTGTTGTGTCGGCAGTATCTCTGGACCTTCTGGAGGAGATCCGTAGGTCATCAGAACAAGTTCCTGACACTACGCCCCCAAAAAAATTATTCGTCCCAGCCACCTTTCGCTTACGAGTGTTAAAAGAATCTCACGACTCCGTCCTGGCAGGCCACCCTGGTCTCAATAATACCACTAGGCTGGTAACCAGGAACTTTTGGTGGCCAACGGTGGCCAAGGACTGTAAGGAGTACGTCTCAGCGTGTGAAGTCTGTGCCCGCGCCAAGTCCCCCCATAACCGTCCTGCCGGCTGGCTTCAGCCCTTGCCCACCCCTGAAAGTCCATGGACCCACATCTCCATGGACTTCATTACAGACCTGCCACCCTCCGAAGGGAAAACTTGTATTTGGGTGGTGGTGGACAGGTTCAGTAAACAGTCTCACTTTGTTCCCCTGTCCGGCTTACCCAACTCTGAAACCTTAAGTAAGTTGTTTGTTCTTCACGTTGTACGTTTGCACGGCGTTCCGGCAAATATCGTATCCGACAGGGGTACCCAGTTCGTCTCGAAGTTCTGGAGGGCGTTCTGTAGACGTATTGGTGTTGAGTTGTCTTTTTCCTCGGCATACCATCCCGAGACGAATGGTCAAACAGAGCGTGCCAACCAAACGCTGGAGCAATACCTCCGCTGCTATGTTTCAGCACATCAGTCAGATTGGGTGGAACATTTGCCATTGGCAGAGTTCGCTCTCAATAATAGATACCAAGACTCCATCAAAACCACCCCCTTCTTCTGTAACCTCGGACTACATCCGCGCTTTGGATCATTTTCGGCCAAGATGTCGGAAATCCCAGGGGTTGAGCAAAATATACATCGTCTAAAGACTATTTGGTCCGAAGTAAACTCTAATTTAAAAGGGGCTCAAATTAGACAGACTTCGGCAGCCAATAGACGACGATCCCAGGGGCCGCACCTGGGAGTTGGTGACAAGGTTTGGCTCTCTACAAGAAACATCAAACTTAAGGTACCGTCGGCCAAACTGGGTCCCAGGTTCATCGGACCATATGAAATATTAGAGGTAATTAACCCAGTAGCGTTTCGGTTAAAGCTCCCGCAGTCTTTTAAAATTCCTAACGTTTTTCATAAGTCCCTCCTCAAGGTATACCGCTCCCCAATTCATCCCATCCGGTCCCCTCCTCCTCCAGTTTTGGTCAAGGGCGCCTTGGAGTACGAGGTCCAGGGCATATTTGATTCCCGTCTAGTGAGAAACTCGGTACAATATTTGGTGCATTGGAAGGGCTACGGCCCAGAGGAGAGGTCCTGGGTCCCCGCTAGTGACATTCGTGCAAAGCGGTTGATTAGCAGGTTTCACCTCCTCCACCCAGACAAACCGGGTTTTGAGGGTCCGGAGGCCCCTCTTAGAGGGGGGGGTACTGTCACGGCACCGCCAGACTCAGGGCCTGCTGTCCCGGCCTCGGCCAGTAGGAGGCGCCGGACTATCACATCACCGTCAGACTCAGGGCCTGCTGTTCCGGCCTCGGCCAGTAGGAGGCGCCGGACTATCACATCACCGTCAGACTCAGGGCCTGCTGTTCCGGCCTCGACCACTAGGAGGCGCCGGACTGTCCTATCACCGTCTGACCCGTGGCCTGCAGTCTCGGCCTTGGTCTCTGGGAGGCATGGTGCTTCAACCCCGAGTGGTGGCGGCGATAGTCATGAGGCTCCTGCGCAGGCGTCCGCTGGACGCAGGCTTCGCTCCTCGGTCAGTCATGAAGGGGCTGGTGCATTACCATCCAGCCTGGTCCTGGGGGCGGTCCGGATGACATCATCAGGCCACGGGCCTGTAAGGGATGACCTGATCCCTCAAATACCTTGGGACTGCTCTTGCAGGCCGCCGGATATATTCTTGGTTCCCCTGCGTGTTACTGTGTGAATTACTGTTGACTGACTCTGACTTTTGCCTGGACTTCTGACCCTTCTTCTGCCTAACGATTCTGTACCTCTGCGACTCTCCTGGTTTATGACACTGACTTCGGCCTGGATTCTGACTCTGCTTCTGCCTAACGATTCTGTACCTCTGCGACTCTCCTGGTTTATGACACTGACTTCGGCCTTGATTCTGACTCTGCTTCTGTCTAACGATTCGGTACCTCTGCGACTCTCCTGGTTTATGACTCTGGCTTCGACCTGGTATCTGTCTTTGCTGCTGTCTACCGTTTTTATACCTTTTCTGCCTGACTGGTTTAGTCTCGGATATCATTGCCTCTGTGTCCTGTGTTGGAACACCTTTCTGGCGACCGTCCTGCTCTGGTCTTTGCTCCTATTCAGACAGCACCTCCTGGGCTCTGCTATAAATCTAGATCCCTGTATAGGGGTAAAGGGTATCAGTGTTTCTCGGGGTGTTGTCCGGCTGCAGCCCAGACCGCAGGCAGACGTCACACTTGTCAACCTTAATTAACTTCATAATACAAGTTACGCACTGAAAAATGGGGGTTATTTGGCAAAAGGTGTGGGGGGGAGGACTGGCTGCAGGTTTTCATGTGCCCTGGGCGAAAGAGTGCCCCTTTAACACATACCACAACTCATCATGCTCCGATACGGCAGATAAATAGCGGTATAGTACAATGAAAAATACCTCACTTTTTACATCTCATGACGAGGCCCATCTATTTCTCCATACAGAATCATTGGTCCCATATAATGTTTGAAACAGTATATGATGAGCTCCACATAATGCTACAGTATATGTTGGTCCCCATGGATGAAGCTCCACTGTCTTATGGGCCCAAATAATGCTCCAAACATAATGGGCCCCATTTCTAATGCTCTAGTGTATAATGGGCCCTGTAAATGCTGCTCCAGTGTCTGATGTCCACCTTTGGAATGTTCCAGTGTATGGTGGGCCCCATCTATCATTCTCCAGAGTATAGTGCTCCCCAAAAATTGCTGTCCCAACATTGAAAACAATCAAATAAGTCTCCTCGCTAGGGAATCCCTGTACTTGTCTGGACAGGTGCTGTAGCTTGCTTAACAGCTCGCCAGCCGTTCTCACGCCCAGTATGGATTGCACGTGATTGCACAAAGGTTAGAAAGGGTACCGTATCCCTGGATAACATGTATGGATAACGTACACATTCAAAATATATGTCTCAGGAGGCAGGCTCAGACGGTGTCAGGCCCAGTATGGATTGCACGTGATTGCACAAAGGTTAGAAAGGGTACCGTATCCCTGGATAACATGTATGGATAACGTACACATTCAAAATATATGTCTCAGGAGGCAGGCTCAGACGGTGTCAGGCACAGTATGGATTGCACGTGATTGCACAAAGGTTAGAAAGGGTACCGTATCCCCGGATAACATGTATGGATAGTGTACACATTCAAAATATATGTCTCAGGAGGCAGGCTCAGACGGTGTTAGGCCCAGTATGGATTGCACGTGATTGCACAAAGGTTAGAAAGGGTACCGTATCCCCGGATAACATGTATGGATAGAGTACACATTCAAAATATATGTCTCAGGAGGCAGGCTCAGACGGTGTTAGGCCCAGTATGGATTGCACGTGATTGCACAAAGGTTAGAAAGGGTACCGTATCCCTGGATAACATGTATGGATAGCGTACACATTCAAAATATACGTCTCAGGAGGCAGGCTCAGACGGTGTCAGGCACAGTATGGATTGCACGTGATTGCACAAAGGTTAGAAAGGGTACCGTATCCCCGGATAACATGTATGGATAGCGTACACATTCAAAATATATCTCAGGAGGCAGGCTCAGACGGTGTTAGGCCCAGTATGGATTGCACGTGATTGCACAAAGGTTAGAAAGGGTACCGTATCCCCGGATAACATGTATGGATAGCGTACACATTCAAAATATATGTATCAGGAGGCAGGCTCAGACGGTGTTAGGCCCAGTATGGATTGCACGTGATTGCACAAAGGTTAGAAAGGGTACCGTATCCCCGGATAACATGTATGGATAGCGTACACATTCAAAATATATGTCTCAGGAGGCAGGCTCAGATGGTGTTAGGCCCAGTATGGATTGCACGTGATTGCACAAAGGTTAGAAAGGGTACCGTATCCCTGGATAACATGTATGGATAGCGTACACATTCAAAATATATGTCTCAGGAGGCAGGCTCAGACGGTGTCAGGCCCAGTATGGATTGCACGTGATTGCACAAAGGTTAGAAAGGGTACCGTATCCCTGGATAACATGTATGGATAGCGTACACATTAAAAATATATGTCTCAGGAGGCAGGCTCAGACGGTGTCAGGCACAGTATGGATTGCACGTGATTGCACAAAGGTTAGAAAGGGTACCGTATCCCTGGATAACATGTATGGATAGCGTACACATTCAAAATATATGTCTCAGGAGGCAGGCTCAGACGGTGTTAGGCCCAGTATGGATTGCACGTGATTGCACAAAGGTTAGAAAGGGTACCGTATCCCCGGATAACATGTATGGATAGCGTACACATTCAAAATATATGTCTCAGGAGGCAGGCTCAGACGGTGTTAGGCCCAGTATGGATTGCACGTGATTGCACAAAGGTTAGAAAGGGTACCGTATCCCCGGATAACATGTATGGATAGCGTACACATTCAAAATATATGTCTCAGGAGGCAGGCTCAGACGGTGTTAGGCCCAGTATGGATTGCACGTGATTGCACAAAGGTTAGAAAGGGTACCGTATCCCTGGATAACATGTATGGATAGCGTACACATTCAAAATATATGTCTCAGGAGGCAGGCTCAGACGGTGTCAGGCCCAGTATGGATTGCACGTGATTGCACAAAGGTTAGAAAGGGTACCGTATCCCTGGATAACATGTATGGATAGCGTACACATTCAAAATATATGTCTCAGGAGGCAGGCTCAGACGGTGTCAGGCACAGTATGGATTGCACGTGATTGCACAAAGGTTAGAAAGGGTACCGTATCCCCGGATAACATGTATGGATAGCGTACACATTCAAAATATATGTCTCAGGAGGCAGGCTCAGACGGTGTCAGGCACAGTATGGATTTGACGGCCCAGATTACACAGCGGAGGAGCAGGGAGAGGTAAATATTGCAAATGCTGGGGCCCTGCCCAAGCAAGGGGGGCCCACTCGTGGGCGTCGGTACTGGCACTGGGCCCCTCATAGTACAGCGGTGTGTCTGACGGCGGGTGTGCACCACCACCATCAGAGACACTTGATTGCACTATGAGGGACCCTGTGCCAGTGCCCGCGCCCAAGAGTCGGCCTACCCACCTGTCCAGGGTGGTAGGTGGTGACCCCGGCCATGGGGGGGGAGGCAGCACAGTTAGGGAGTTTTAGAAAGTGGCATATGTTGATGTTGGACATTCAGCTGATGCAAAAGGCGAAATAGGTGAAGCACCAGGAAGAGGTGGACCAAAGCAAGCCATTTTTCTGTCACCCTATGTGTCATCAGGGGAAGGTGGGACAAAATCCTTGGAAACCCATACGTGGTTCATTTTAATGAAGGTTAGATCATCCACATTTTGGGTTGACAGACGGGTCCTTTTTTCTGTCAGGATTGATCCAGCTGCATTGAAGACTCTTTCCGATAGCACACTTGCAGCTGGGCAAGCGAGCTCCTGTAAGGCATATTGGGCCAATTCAGGCCAGGTGTCCAGTTTAGCGGCCCAATAGTCAAAGGGGAATGACCTGTGTGGGAGAACATCGATATGGGAGGAAAAGTAGTTTGTAACCATAGTTGACAACTGCTGTCTCCTGTCACTTTCCATCGATGCAGTATTACCAGTTGTGTGAGCGGTATTTGAAAAATCAGTCCACAACATTGTCATGAAACCCCTGTCTCCAATGCCACTTCTGCTGTGTGCACCACGAACACCTCTGCCAAGCTGCCCCCGGCCCGTACGGCTCGTGTGAGAACCATCACCGCTGCTGTGTGCTGGGAATGCCTCAAGCAACCGATTTACCAGAGTTGCTTGTTTATTAGCCAATATTAGGTCAAGGTTCTCCTGTGGCATGATGTTTTGCAATTTGCCTTTATAGCGTGGATCCAGGATGCTGGCCAACCAGTAGTCGTCATCGTTCATCATTTTGGCAATGCGGGGGTCCCTTTTTAGGATCCGCAAGGCATAATCTGACATGTGGGCCAATGTTCCCGGTGTCAATGATGCACTGCGAGTGCTGGGTGGAGGAGTACTTTCTGGCAAATCCACATCCCTCCAGTCACGCACAAACCCTGTACCAGACCTTGCCACGCCAACATTTTCACTTGCCCCACGAGATGCATCCTCCTCCCCTAAGTAATCATCCCCATCATCCTCCTCCTCCTCCTCTTCTTCCTCCACCTCGTCCAGGAGAGGTCCCTGAGCAGACAATGGCTGAATGTCATCAAGGATTCCCTCCTCCTCTTCCTCCTCATCAACATTGGCTGCAGACGCCTGCTCCTTAAGGTGCGTCAAAGTTTGCATGAGCAGACGTATAAGTGGGATGCTCATGCTTAGGATGGCGTCGTCTGCGCTTACCAGCCGTGTGCATTCCTCAAAACACTGAAGGACTTTACAAAGGTCTTTCAGCTTCGACCACTGCACGCCTGTCAACTCCATGTCTGCTCTCAAAGTGCCTGGCCGTGTATCCTCCCACAAATGCATTATGGCCTGCCTCTGCTCGCACAGCCGCTCCACCATGTGCAGGGTGGAGTTCCATCTTGTTGCAATGTCGATAATGAGGCGGTGGTTGGGAAGGTGGAGCAATCGCTGCAGCTTCTGCATACGAACGGAGTGTACAGGCGACCGGCGGATGTGCGCGCACAGTCTTCGCACCTTCTGGAGCAGGGCTGTTAACTCCGGATAATTTTTGAGGAAGCACTGCACCACCAGGTTCAAGGTGTGAGCCAAGCAAGGTATGTGGCTGAGTTTTGAAAGGGCTATGGCTGCCACAAAATTACGGCCGTTATCACTAACTACCTTGCCTGCCTCAAGATGTACACTGCCCAGCCATGACTCAGTTTGTCGCTTCAAGTACTCGGCCAGCACCTCGGCGGTGTGTCTGTCGCCCAAACACATCATCTGCAACACAGCCTGCTGACGCTTTCCACTAGCTGCTCGATAGGGGGACACATCGTGTGCAACAGTGGCAGCTGCAGATGGAGTGCTCGTACGACTGCGCTCTGTGGACGAGCTTTCGCTTCTGGAGGAGGAGGAGGAGGAGGGTCGAACGCCTACAGCCAACTGTTTCCTATACCGTGGGCTAGGCAGCACTGTCCCACCACCGCTGTCCCCTGTGGACCCTGCATCCACCACATTAACCCTGTGCGCAGTGATGGACACGTAACGGCCCTGGCCATGCCGACTGGACCATGCATCAGTTGTGAGGTGCACCTTTCCGCTCACTGACTGCTTGAGTGCATGGACAATGCGGTCTTTCACATGATGGTGGAGGGCTGGGATGGCTTTGCGAGAGAAGAAGTGGCGACTGGGTAGGTCATAGCGTGGTACGGCATAGGCCATGAGTTCGCGGAAAGCTGTGCTTTCCACCAACCGAAAGGGCATCATCTCAAACGAGATTAGTTTGGCAATGTGGGCGTTCAAACCCAGTGTACGCGGATGAGAGACTGAGTACTTTCTTGACCTACTCATAGTGTCTGGGAG
Organism: Dendrobates tinctorius; assembly: GCF_039654945.1. Classification (NCBI taxonomy): domain Eukaryota; kingdom Metazoa; phylum Chordata; class Amphibia; order Anura; family Dendrobatidae; genus Dendrobates; species Dendrobates tinctorius. Next base: position 17,083,007 of record NW_027361737.1, read on the forward strand.
GGTGAGCTGGACTTGAGAGCTGCATATGGTGGAAGTAGCGGTGGACAGGGCGGACTGAGAGAGGGTTGATGATGGTGATGGAGTTGGTGTTCTTTCTGATGGCCTAGAATCAGTCTTTCGTTGATATAACAGTGGGATTCCCTGACTGCTGTGGTCTTGCAACGACACCTGAACATTTGCTGCTGTGCTAACCGGTGGGCTTACAGTGGGGGAAACAATGTAGCGTTGCTGACTACCTTCGTTGTGATCAGTTGCACATGTGGCACTTGAGGTTTGGTGTTGTGTCCACGCTTGCAAGTGCATGCTGGTTAAATGTCTAAGCATGCAACTGGTATTCAAATTTTTCAGATTTTTCCCTCGGCTAAAGGTCTTTGCGCACTTCTTACAGATAACCTTGGCCTGATCATGAGGATTTTGTTCAAAAAACTGCCACACTGCACTCTTCCTACTTTGGCAGACATTTTGCGGCCTAGCACGCTGTGATCTTTTGACCCTCTGGACAAGCTGTCCAGCAACTCTTTTGATGTTTGGAACCTGTCTTTGGAGTGCTCCGGGCCTGCCAGATAACAGCTGTTGCGATGTCGATGTCTGCTGTGGATGCTCCTCATCTGAGCTATTGGAAGCAGCACCCTCTTCCCCCAATGGATGCCAATCTGGGTCAACAACTGGGTCATCCATCACCTCCTCTTCTATGTCATGTGCACCTTTCTCTGTGTCACCGTGTATGGTGGTATAGTGTTCGTGAAGGGGCACCTGAGTTTCATCAGGGTCAAAATCTGGCTCTGTACACTGCGAGGACAATGTAGTGCTCTGAGTGAATGTACCAGCAGAATCATCCATCAGCGGCTGTGCATCAGTGCACTCCATGTCAGATTCATCTTGGCCTGGGTAATTCACCATTTGACTTGATAATCCAGGCATGGTATGTGAAAACAGCTCCATGGAGTAATCAGTAGTATGGCCTGCGTCATCCTTCAATCTTGGTTGGGGTGAAGGACACAAGGAAAGGTGTGGTTCATGAACATGAGCCTCCAATGACGACTCAGTGCTTTTACTTTTTACAACTGAAGAAGAGGAGGCGATAGAGCTGGAGGCTGAGTCAGCAATGTAAGACAAAACTTTTTCCTGATGCTCTGCCTTTAAAAGTGGTTTGCCAACTCCTAGAAAACTAAGCGTTCGAGGCCTTATGTAGCCAGACGATGACGCAGGGTCAGCACCTCCTGCATTCGGTCCTATTTTGCTCTTGCCACTACCATCAGATCCACCACCAACACCATCATTACCAGCTGCCAACCCCCGCCCAATTCCACGGCCTCTTCCACCAGCCTTCCTCATTTTTGGTAAAAATGTAGACAAAATCCAACAAACTATATAGTAATGTAAAACAAGGTACAAGGTGTCTATGGGACAGGGGAGATTTAGAATTTCTGCACACACTTGTGGACACTGGACACTTTTGGATTGTGTGAGGCCCACTAATATCTGAGCGCTATGTGACAGGCTCGATGGCACAGCTGCCTGTGACCAAAGTGACGAGAGGATAATGGAGATTTTGAATCTCTGCGCACACTTTTGGACACTGGACACTTGTGGATTGTGTGAGGCCCACTGATATCTGAGCGCTATGTGACACGCTCGATGGCACAGCTGCCTGTGACCAAAGTGACGAGAAGATAATGGAGATTTTGAATCTCTGCGCACACTTTTGGACACTGGACACTTGTGGATTGTGTGAGGCCCACTGATATCTGAGCGCTATGTGACACGCTCGATGGCACAGCTGCCTGTGACCAAAGTGACGAGAGGATAATGGAGATTTTGAATCTCTGCGCACACTTTTGGACACTGGACACTTGTGGATTGTGTGAGGCCCACTGATATCTGAGCGCTATGTGACAGGCTCGATGGCACCGCTGTGACAAAAGTGACTAGAGGATAAGGGAGATTGGATTGCTTTTAAAAAAGCAGTTTGCGGAGCAGTGGGTAAACAGCAATGCCAGCGTGTCAGGAAGCCTTAAAAGGCAGCCCAACAACCAACACCACTGATACACCACAATATAGCCTCCCCTTGCACTGCACACACAGTGACTTGTGTGTTGTGCAGGCCAAATCGCTAGCAGCAGAAGCAGTTTTTTTGTCTTCTTCCCTGCCTAACGCTCTCCCTACAGAATCAGCAGCAACCTCTCCCTATACTAAGATCGGCAGAAGTAAGATGGCGGTCGGCGTGCACGCCCTTTTATACCCCCTGTGACGCCCACCAAAGCAAGCCAATCACTTGCATGCCCTTCTGAAAGATGGTGGTGACCCGTGCCTAGGTCATCACGTTGCCCACAGTGTCCGTGGATCCTGATTGGCTGAAAAAGAGCGCAAAACAAACTTTTGAAACGCGACTTTGGCGCGTAAGTCGCCGACCTCGTGGCCGACCTCATCCTAGGGTCGGGTTTCGTTTCATGAAACCCGACTTTGCCAAAAGTCGGCGACTTTTGAATTTTTTCGACCCGTTTCGCTCAACTCTAGTAATAACACATATAAATAACATAGGGTACTTAGTTAACATAATTTTGATCAATATAGCGTAAAATCCATCCCGCCATGACAAGGTTTACCAAAACTGATACATTCTATCATGTCTAGTATAACATTACCTTGTGTCAACATAACTTAATTTAGATAAAGCAGACAAAAGGAGAGGCCACCTTTAACCCCTTAACGTCCATTGACGGACACAGTCCTTCATGGCCGGGTGTAAGTTCCTGCACCATGACGGGCTGTGTCCGTCATGCATTTAAACTACCACTGCGTGTAAACACGCAGTAATAGTTGAGTGTTGACAGCTGAGAGGCACGGCAACAGGTACAGGGACTCATGCTGTTGGTCCCTGCACCCAGATTGCTGTGATCGGTCAGTCAATCTGACTGACCGATCACAGCATGACTGCACAGGAGATGCTGAAATATCAGCACCTTCCGCCCAGTCAGTGCAGGAGCTCAGTGCTGCCAGTGGCTGAGCTTCTGCACTAACAACCAGGAGAAGTGTCTGTGCCGCCCCTTGCTGTTAACCCCCTAATTTCTGCATTCAAGCACGATTGCAGAGTTCAGGAGGAAGGCAGAGGGATGGGAGCTCCCTCTGCCTTCAGACCGACATCCCCATGACATCATTATCGCAGAGTCCGATCATTGCCATGGTGAGACGGGGTCATCATGACGACCCCCGGTTCATCAAGCTATGGAAAGCATCTAAGACCATGCTCACAGCATGTTGTCAAAAGCTTTCAGCATAGGTATAATGCACTGCAATGCTGGAGCATTGCAATGTATTATACCTGCAATCAAAGTAAAAAAAAGTGAAAGTCCCATAAAGGACCTAGATAAGAAAGAAAACTCTTTTTAAAAAATATCTAAAAAAAATGTAAAAATAGTAAAAATAATATAAAATCCACTAATACACATTTTTCTGTAAAAAAAATTAAACAAACAAAAAAAGGACACATTTAGTATCGCCATGTCCGCAAATATCCGATCTATAAAAGTGTCACACTAGTTAACCCCTTCAGTGAACACTGTAAAAAAACAAAAAAATAGCAAATTATGCTTTATTATCAAACCGCTTGGAAAAAGTAGAATAAAACGCTATCAAAAAGATGAATGTGAATAAAAATAGTATAACTGAAAACGTCATCTTGTCCGCAAAAAAACAAGCCACCATACAGCTCCTTCAGCGGAAAAATAAAAACGTTATAGCTCTCAGAATAAAGCAATGCTAAAATAATTATTTTTTCTATAAAAGTTTTTATTGTGTAAAAACGCCAAAACATAAAAAAAGATATCAATGGAGTATTGCTCTAATCGTACTGACCCGAAGAATAAAGCTGCCTTACCAATTTCACCACACGCAGAACAGAGAAAAAATAAAATAAAAAATTCCTGAATTGCTGGTTTTTGTTCATTCTGCCTCCACAAAAATCACACTTACATATTTACTCTACAGAGCCACCCACATGTATGCTCCACAAAAATCAGAATAGAAAGCAATCAAAAAATGCCATGTGCCCGAAAATGGTACCAATAAAAAGTCAGCCTGTCCTGGAAAAAACAAGACCTGACATGTCTCTGTGGGCCGAAATAGGGAAATATGATAGCTCTCAAAATATGGTGATGCAAAAACTTCTTACAAAAAAAAGCGTCTTTTAGTGTGTGGCAGAAGCTAAACATAAAAAAGATATAAATCTGGTATCTCTGTAATTGCATGGACTTGAAGAATAAAGTAATCTAATCACTAATACCACACGAGGAATGGCATAAAAAATAAAACCAATTCTTCACCTTTTGTGGATTTGTTCATTCTGCCTCCCAAAGATCGCAGAAGGCGATCACAGTAGTTTACCCCCCACATATGGGGTATCGGCGTACTCAGGACAAATTGTGCAACAACTTTTGGTAAGTTAAGTTCCTCGGGGGTTCTAGTTTCCAAAACAGTGTCACTTGTGGGGGGTTTCCACTGTTTAGGCACATCAGGGACTCTTCAAATGCAACATGGTGTTCAATCTCAATTCCAGCCAATTTTGTGTTGAAAAAGTAAAATGGCGCTCCTTTCCTTCCAAGCTCTGCCATACGCCCAAACAGTGGTTTACCCCCACATATGGGGTATCAACATACTCAGGACAAATTGCAGAACAACTTTTGGGGTCCAATTGTTCTGTTACCCTTGGGAAAATAAAAAAATTGGGGGCAAAAAGATCATTTTGTGGAAAAAATAATATTTTTTATTTTCATGGCTCTACGTTATTAACTTCTGTGAAGCACTTAGTGGTTCAAAGTGCTCACCACACATCTAGATAAGTTCCTTGGGGGGGTCTAGTTTCCAAAATTGTGTCACTTATGGGGTTTTCCACTGTTTAGGTACATCAGGGGCTCTCTGAATGAGACATGGCGTCCAGTCTCGATTCCATCCAATTTTACATTCAAAACCTCAAATGATGCTCATTCCCTTCTGAGCACTGCCGTGTGCCTAAAGAGTGGTCTTCCTCCACACATGGGGTATCAGTGTACTCAGGAGAAATTGCACAACAAATATTGTGGTTCATTTTCTCCTGATACCCTTGACAAAATAAAAAAAATTGTGTCCGAAGTAAAATTTTTGTGAAAAAGTTAAATGTACATTTTTTCCTTCAACATTGCTTCAATTCTTGTGAAGCAACTGAAGGGTTAATAAACTTTTTGAGTGCTGTTTTGAGTACCCTGAGGAGTGCAGTTTTTAGAATGGTGTCACTTTTGAGTATTTTCTGTCATATTGACTCCTCAAAGTGACTTCAAATGTGAGGTGGTCCCTAAAGACTCATACTCACTTGTGAGAGACTCACACGATTCTTGTGCGAGTCTCTCGCATGAAAGCCTGGCACTGCCGCCGGCACTCGGACCAGAGCGTGTGGCTACATGTATTTCTATGCAGCCACAAACTCCGGTCCAAGTGCTGGCGGCAGTGTCAGGTTTTCGTGCGAGAGACTGAGTATGAGCCCTAAACAAATGGTTTTGTAAATTTTGCTAAAAAGTGAGAAATCGCTGGTCAAATTTTAACACTTATAACTTCCTAACAAAAAAAACTTAATGCTTAAAAAATTGTGCTGATGTAAAGTAGACATATGGGAAATGTTATTTATTAACTATTTTGTGTTACAGTTTTATTGTGAAATTTTCAAAATTTTGGCAAATTTACAATTTTTTAAAAATAAACACAAAATGTTGAAGAAATTTTACTGCTATCATAAAGTGCAATATGACACGAAAAAAACCATTCTCAGAATCAGTGGGATACATTGAAGCTTTCCAGAATTATAACCACATAAATTGACAGTGGTCAGATTTGAAATTTAAGGCCTGGTCACTACAAAGTGGCTTGGTCCTTAAGGGGTTAAGGCAAGCACTCAAAATTGCAGTAAATAATGGTCATCTAGTGGGGCTAGTGCTATATACATAGGAATGTAAACTGGGTCATAAAGAATCTGGTGTAGATCGCGTATACCGTAGTCTCTGAAATAAATGTGTTTTTTGGAGAAGTTATAGAATATCCCTGCACCATATGTCCTAACTCTGTAAACAAGACTAATTGTTAGTATTTGTGCGGAAAGAGGTACGATAAGTTAGAATATCATAAAATATGGAAATAAATTAAATGTATTTTGCCCTAGCTCGATGCTATTTAAGAGAAGCTTTCGCTGTGCTTACTACCCCCCTTAACCTCTTGTACGAAATGCGCATGTTGCCATAGTAAGAAATACAGTCGTACATACATATATGCATAGAACATGTGGCCAATGACATCATTAGCACCATTTCAGCACACCAAAGGCTTTATTAGTTAGCAAACAAGAACATATTTTTCTTTATTTTTAACAAGTTGCTATGTGAATAGCAGGAAGACAGAAGTCCGCGCTTGTGCAGCAGAAATGACCAGATGTGCTTAGATCATCAAACGATAGCTGATGACACAGCATGAAAAATGGATTTCGGAAAGCAAAATGCTAAAGACTTGGCAGATTCTGCTCAGCGTTCATTCAACAAAATGTAGAACACTAAAACGGCACAAAATTATTCTTTGGGGGGTTTGCCACAATAATGTGAAAAAGCTTAATCTTGAGTGTTTTTCTTCATAACTCTGTTGTATAGAGGGTTTATTTTCTTGAAATGTTATCTATTAGAATCTCTAGTGTTTCATAAAGGACTGACAATCAGCAGAGACGTCGGGAGTATTACAGATGGAGGAACTGCTTAAAGAGCCGAGAGAAATGTGTTAATAGATGCATGCAATCATCTAAAGGGCCTGTCACACTAAGAAATATCTCTAGCAATATCGCTATAACTTGGGACGTTATAGCGATATTGCTAGCGATATCGCTGTGTCTGATACCTATGACCGGCTCCCCCGCTGGTTATCGCTGATCACGCGAGAACGTCCTGGACTTTTTCTCGTCGTTAGCTTCCTGCGGCGCTTCCTGCGGCACTTCCTGTGGAGAGACGAACGACGAGCGTGGAGCCGGGCGGGAGGACGCAGGACCGCCTAGTGTGACAGGTAAGTAGCGACCCCTGTCCCCAGCGATGTCGCTGGTGAGATCTGCCTGTGTGGCAGCTCACTAGCGACCACTTAGCGATGTACCAGCGATCCTGACTGCGTCATATCGCTGGTCGGGATCGCTGGTGCATCGCTAAGTGTGACAGTACCTTAAGACAGGGTTCCCCAACTCCAGTCCTCAAGGCCCACCAACAGATCATGTTTTCAGGATTTCCTTAGTATTGCTCAGGTGATAATTGCTTCACCTGTACAATACAAAGAAAATCCTGAAAACATGATCTTTTGGTGGGCCTTGAGGACTGGAGTTGGGGAACCCTGATCTAAGGAATAATATATTAGGAAGAGCAAAAATGAAAAGCAGAAAACAAATTTCCTTCCCATTCATTCCTGTGTGGAGAAAGTGAAATACCTTTGGTCTCATGCATACAGCTTCATGAAACCAGAGGCATACAGGCAGGGGTACTGTTCAGCTTGTGCTCCCCAGTTGCCCTGAATTGACTCACATTGCCTCGTTCACATTTACGTATAAAAAAATGGTACAGGGTTCATCCTGAAAAGCTGCTCATGCGAGTGTCTTGTGAGTGCCACTCCATAGGTAATGTGAGTTTTTTTCTCACCTAGCATCCATTTGAGGTCTGTATGCAATCCATATGCAATGCGTCATTAACATCATCTATTACATACTGTCATTCTCTATGCAACTTAAAGCCAGTTTACAAACTAATAAAGCAATGCTATACACAGATAGATAGATAGATAGATAGATAGATAGATAGATAGATAGATAGATAGATAGAAAAAAGAAAGCATAGCCGCACTATGCATACATTTAGGCCATGTGAAGACACAAAAACATTAAAAACATTGAATATCTTACTACTCAAAACAAAATTTCAAAAAAAGTTTTTTTCTTACAGAAATGAATGAATATGAAGGTTCTTAGCACATAAATTGGCCAATTCATGTATGCCCATCAACCATGACAAGGTGACCTCCCTCTGTTGGGTAACTGTTCCAGTGTATGTGCCACTCTTGGGTTATCAACCTACAACTATGGACACTGATGTCTCTCCCAGGTTTAACCTACAATTTATAGGCAGGTAGAAGTGATTTGTACATGTTCACATTTAGGAGGTGCTGGTCAGTTTTTTTGTATATTTAACTACTCGATTTTGGCTGCCTCCAGCCTGATCCTGCACTCCTCCCATTGACCTGCAAGTGGCCGTAATCAGTTCTACCTGCCCATAAATTGTAGACTAAACCCAAGAGAGACTTGAGTGTCCATAATTGTAGGTTGATAATAACCCAAGAGTGGCATATACAGTAGAACAGGTAAAAAACCTGACCAGCACCTTCTAAGTTTGAATAGGTGCAAGCTGCGATAGCTGCATTATATAGAAAAAGAAAACACAGCAGCATTCTATATGAGCCAAGATATATGCAAACACTGAAAACATATCTATTTATCTATTATCTATCTACTATCTATCTATATATCTATTATTCATTATCTACCTATAGTATGCTGAGGGGTCGAGCTGTGAGTTTACTGTACTTGGCCAATGAGAGATGTACATAAAAATAGGATGGCAAATACATGGTCCCTGTGCTGTTCGATTTTTTTGTTGTACCCATTGACTTGCCCGATATTCGCGTGCAATCACAGCATGCTGCGAGTTTTTGCTCAGACCAATTAGAGCTGAGGAAAACCTCCCAGATCAGAACTAACTCACTGAAGACAATTGATCAGAGTGCAGTGTGATGTTTTCTCACATTGCATTCCTCTGTATTATACCCCAGTGTCAGCAAGCCCTTAAAGGGAATATGTGATCAGAAAAATATTTATTCTTTAAATCAAGACTAAACATCGGCTTGCACTTGGACAAATGTTAGTCTAAGGTTTGAACGTTGAAACATATCGGTCTGCCCTAACGTGTGATATGTCAGTCACAATTTTTTAAAATCACTGCAATAAAAGTAAAGTTTTATACCTACATTTTCAGTCTAGAGCAGCTCTATTTTCAGTGTTAGTCTATGGGGGCCGTGCAGATGGAAGATTTTCTCCTTATACCGCATCGGTAGGAAAAAAATTGCTGAATGCCCTAGTTGGATCCAATATTTGGTTCGCACACGGACATGCAAGGCAATGAGTACACAGAAAACATCGGACTGCACTTTTATGACATCTGAACAGTGTCCGATTTCCATGGACTGACAGAATGGAGAAGATGGAGAAATTATTTTCTACATCTTTTCCTCATCCAAGGAAATCAGATCATACAGTGATCACACTCCGATCAGAGTTTGATCATAGTGTGATTTGCATTATTAACCCGATTGTCTCAGATGAGTGAATATACGGCTGTCTGTACCTGCACCAATGGTCATTGATTTCCTTGGTTTTGGCTGCATCCATATGTCCATATTATATGCTCCATAGTTAGCCCAAAATATCCTGCCCAACCATGGGTCTTCTGACTGGAACTGACAGCCTTGTGGTCGTATGTTGATTTCCTAGTTGAGGTCTGGAGACCCATGGTCCACTTTGTTATTGCGTTCCAGGTCCGGACATGTAAACTCAACCTTCTCCTGACCACTTTCTAGTACATGTCAAGAACCTGCCATCTAGTCACACAGATCCGGTCTGAATTATGGAGGTTGCGTTGGTAGAATGCACCGCGGGATGCAAGTAACTAGTTACCCGCTAGGATCAACACTTGGTACTATTGGTACAGAAGATCCCATTAGAATACAAGACATACGAGACAAAACATTTGCATAATTCATTAGTCTACCCCAAAGTCACTTGTCACTCACACTTGCTAGTTACATAATGTTTTAGTGAGTCAAATCATTACTCCATAAATTATTGAATTAGATCCCCCATAGCCATATTATAATCCACTTCTAAGCATGCTGTGGTTCTGTATTTAATTTGCATCCACTTCTCTGCAGTCTACCGTGTGGTGTTGTAAATCCTAAGTGAATTATTTCTTTTCACTGCACTGAGTGATGATTTGTAATAAAATCAGACAATTTATATATTAGAGAGCAGGCTTTCGGTCAATTCTGAATAAATTTATATGGGACTTGTAATAAAAAATACTAATTAACTTGCACACATTTTCTAGTGTTTCAAATAGGTAGAAAAGGAAGGACTGCTGAAAGAAAGGCACGAGCAGAGCACATATTTCACAGGAGAGAGATGACATAACTCCAACAGCCGAAGCCAGCAGTTCAAGGTGCTAATGAAATACCAGGGAATATTCTCCTCTATAACTGAGTACTGCACTTTTCTTTTTCCTCCTAAAATGTGTCCAAAACTTTAACAGATGAAAATACACAACTCATATGTCCACACTTAGAGCTCTTTATAACATATTTGGACTTTATTATTTATTGTTCCTGATGTGCACATATTAAGAGATTTATTATTATTGGTACATTTACTGACATCAGCATAATTGTGCATGGGTTAACACACACTGAACCGGGTTGTTAAAGAGCATGATTACAACTTTATTATGTAATTTAGTCGCAGGATATTTCACTCCTGCAGGCCCAGTTAGAGTCCACATCTAGAACAATGTTTCCCAAACTCCGGTCCTCGACACCCAATTGGTCATGCTCTCAGGATCTTCTTAGTATTGCTAAGGTGATGGAATTACTATTAAGGCATCAAAAATTACCACAGCTTCTCTCACTTGTACAAGACTGTCGATACCTTATAAAACCTGCCCTCTTTTTTCCCCGACGCAAAGAAAGCACTGTAAACCACCATTCAAAAACATAACTTTATTAAAGATTAACGAGTTATAGCAACTTCTTCTTTTTAAACACCCATCGTTGGAGGGGTAAGGTCGCAGCTCTCCATGTTAACCATCAGAAAATTGTGGGGATATGCCACCGGACTCCCGGCACATGCTACCCAGTCTTGCTCTTCCGCCAACGCTGCGACTTTCAACCAGCATTTGAACAGACAACCCAAAATATACACTAAAATAACAAAGACAAAAGGGCGGTCAAAGAGGCAGAGACACCTCAGGCAGCACAATTTATACCCCCTGCAAGGGGAGGACCAAAACCGGAAGGAACCCTTATTGACCAATGAAAATCCTTCCCATGAAGGTAAGGGGAAAGAAAAACCTACTAACCCTTTCTATGTGTCCCGGAGGAAAAAAGAGCAGGCAGAAAATATCTTCCCATAGAACTGCTAGCCAGTCAGGGGCCCCCTGCATACAATATATAGCCTGGCTCCTTCAGACTGTCCATACCTTATAATACCTGCCCTCTTTATTCCCCGACACAAAGAAAGCACTGTAAACCACCATTCAAAAACACAACTTTATTAAAGATTAACCAGTTATAACAACTTCTTCTTTTTAAACACCCATCGTTGGAGGGGTAAGGTCACAGCTTTCCATGTTAACCATCGCAAAATTGTAGGGATATGCCACCGGACTCCCGGCACATGTTACCCAGTCTTGCTCTTCCGCCACAGAGTAGCGACAACTTAAAGGAGCTACGACCCCCCACCCAAAGAAAAAATTACCTCCTCAATACCATCCTGCAATTCTGAAAGAAAAATGTCCATCCCAATGTCTGTAAAATGAACCCTGTCCGGATGCAAAAGCCTGACATTATTACCCTCCAGCTGTCTGTGCCTAACTATAATGCCTCCCTTAAAGTGTAGGAAACGAGATATGCATTAGTTCACTACTCTTCATGCCCTTTCTATACCAGCCCCATACCGAGCCCCGCGCCGCACCACTCTGGGAATTATCTCCGACCATACCATAGCAAGCTGAGAAAATAGACCCGAAAACGTATCCATATCTGCTCGCATTAATGTGATAAGTTCCGTTAGCTGTACTGAGCCTAAATCATTTCCCCCTGCATGCAATACCAAAATAACAGGAGATGCCGATATTCTTGATATTTGAACCATACTCCCGCCGGGGCGCAACTCATCCCTCTGCTCTGCCCAAAAGACATACGAATGTCCTAGAATCCAAACACTGGGTCTGGAACAACCTTAAACGAGGAGAGAATTAGACTAAATACCACTAACTTATTATAAAGTTAACAATTCAGGTCTGATGTACCGGAAAAAACACTTGGAACGTCACCTGCCTATCTTCATTATTTCCTCATCCCTGAGACCCGCGTGAGCTTCTTCCGACGCTGCGCCAATTCTAAAGGAATGCATACCAAATTCACCCGGAGGGAGACCCAAAAAGAATAAAATTCTCTGCAACAACGCCAGGAACTGAAATCTAGTTAACGAGGACCCGTCCGCGTGCGCAAAAAATGAGTGACTATTTGGCCTTATTTCCAAATACCGGGAGACCAAAACAATGAGGCAAACAGGACCAGAAATCGAAGCCAATGAAAACCATAACCCGCAACCCATGGGATCAGTTTTTGAACGCCAAATACGGATACGTATACCCCCACTGCGCAAGGTTACATCATTATGCTGCAAACCACCAGGAGCCTGACCCGACGGTGCCACCAGCTCGCTGACGCGTAGAGCCCCAAAAAAGGCAACTTCAAAAGCCACTGAAAGCAATGTAGATTCAAAAGAAGAGCTGCAGACTGCATTCGTGCATTCAATAATTCTGGCCAAAAGGGAAAAAGAGGCCACCTTGTCCGATTCAGTACCCTTGATTTCTCCCAATCCTTTAAGGCCTGTCGCAAAATAAAACTTTTTGTAACATCCTCCCATCCCTGTAGCTTAAATTGGAAAGCCAAACCTGATAACCTACTTTTGGCGAACGTTGCCGAAGAACTATTGTCACGCAAATGTTGAACATACGAAACAGTCACATCAAACCTGGCCTCGCTAGAAGAGCCCACCGGTAAGTCTCCCACGAATCCCCTCCATTCCTGCCCTGCCTTACCATATGCATTCCACATCGAAGGAGCTAATGAAGCCCGGACCAATGGCATCAGGAGATTTTCGGTATTTCCCAAATGTATTCCGAGCACTGCGTTCCTACCTGATTGGCGGTTGGAGCGAGCTCCCGAAACTTCTGAAACTTCTGAAATACCTGGGACGTGCCGAGATCGGAACCAAATATTCCAATCCAGACATTTTAACACAAGGAAACGAATCAACTTTATAACCAGAATCGAAGATGAAATACAAAAATAAATGCGGGAATTTCGCAACTGCTCCCCCATAACACCACAGCCACAACCAATGGAAAAAGCTCCAAAAGAGTTAAATTTTTTGTCCATTCGTTATCAACCCATTTCACAGACCATCTTTCAGCGCACCACTGGTTCCGAAATATAACTCCAAATCCCACAGATCCAGCCGCATCTGCAAACAGGGATATCTCTTGGGAGGACTTCTCTGTATCTTGAAAACAGGTGCAACCATTATACTTGAACAAAAAACTCTTCCAAACCCGCAAATCCTCCAACAAAGGAAGGCCCAGACGAATCCTGTGATGGGGAAATTTTACACCCTGTGTTGCCATGGCCAAACGCCGTGTAAAACCCGACACGCAAAAGCCAGCAAACCAAGAAGAGATTGCATTTGATCCAACGTCACTTTTTTTAGCAATAAGAAACCATCTATTATTCCCAACAATTTTGTGATCTTTTTCAGTGGTAAACGAAAAACCATATCAACCGTGTCACTTTCAATTCCTAGAAAAGAAAGACTGGTGACCGGACTGAAAGTTTTTTCCTCATTTAAAGGGACTCCAAAATAACTCATAAGCTCCTGAAACTTTGCCAAGACCTTACCACAACTATCCGACTCCGCTGGGCCTACAGACAAAAAATCATCCAAATAATGCGCAATCCACTAAGACCCAGATTCAACCTTTGTAACCCATTCCAAGAAGCTGCTGAATAGTTCAAAATAGCTGCATGAAGTAGAACAACCCATGGGAAGGCAAGTATCATAGTAATATGCACCATCCACACAGCAGCCCAATAAATAACAATCCGGGTGAATGGGTAACAGCCGAAAAGCAGACGCAATGTGTGACTTGACCAAAAATGCCCCTCGCCCTGCTTGACGTACCAACACAACCGCCCAATCAAACGAAGGATATACCACTGAAAACTCTTCAACACTGATTCCATCATTCACTGACGAACCCTTCGGGTGCGATAGATGATGAATCATCCTGATTTCCCAAGGGTCTTTTTTGGGAACAATTCCTATAGGGGAAACTCTGCAATTCGAAAACAAAAGGCCCTACCATATGACCAAGTGACACCTCCTTCTCTATTTTTGCTGCCAAGACCAACGGAAGCTATCTAGCTGACATCAAATTTGACGAAAAATTTGAACATTTGGAAAACGTAAATGGTATGAAAAAAACCATGCTTGAAACCCACTCTCAACTGCGCTGCAGCCACCTCATTGGGGTACCTGCTTAACAATGGCTCCATCGCGGTGATTTTCACCGGAGTCTTTTATGTCTTGCTGTAATGCTGGCCTAGCAAATCCTCCTTTCATGTTAGCTCGCGGGCATTTTGTGACTGCATGCGAACCGCCACATGATGAGCACGCGTGCTTATATTTGCATAAGCCATAAAAACTGCAGTGTCCATTGTTAAACAGCCAACAGGTTCCCGGCCTTTGTGCAGTGACTTGCCTCAAGCCTGGCGGCTGGCTAGGGGCCCTGGAATGAAAAGGCTGACTACTCCTCTGCGACATCATGAGCCGCAACCAAGAATCCGTAGCTTTAACCCCCCCAACCCAACTGTGGGTTAATGGCAAGTCGTTGCCGAAAATCCTCATCATACGTCCACCATGCTGACCCACCATGCGTCTTATATGAATTATAAATAGTATCCTTGTATAGAAACAATTCGGAGCAATGCTCTGGGTGTTTTTTACCCATTACACAGCCTTAAACAAAAAAGGCTTGAAGCCAATTATTAATCGTTTTAGCCACTTTCGTCCGGCTCTCATAAGGCCTGTCGTTATGCCGCCACTCACGGTAAACTGTGCTTTGCTCCGTAGAAGCAAGAGACCATACATCTATATAGTCATTTGCCCATAATTTTTCTATAGTCTCCTGTTCTAAATGAGAACCTAAAGGAGCTACCCCACAATAAAATACATCTCTATGAATATCCGAACTCAAAAGATGAGGAAGAGGAGGATTGGACCCTTTTAGTTGGGCTAATAATTTTGGGTTCAGTACCAATTTCTCTCAAATTACTCCTCAAATTATCTATAGTCACAAATCATTTCCCCATGCCTCCCCAGGCTCCCGTATAATTATTATTATTTGTTTATATAGCACCATAGATTCCATGGTGCTGTACATAAGAAGGGGTTACATACAAATTACAGATATCACTTACAGTAAGAAAACTTACAATGACAGACTGATACAGAGGGGAGAGGACCCTGCCCTTTCAGGCTTACATGCTACAGGATGGTGGGGAAGGAGACAGTAGGTTGGTGGGTTGCAGCAGTTCCGGTGTTGGTTGAGGTGATATCTCCAGTAGAGGTGAGGAGGTAGCGGGGTCATTGCAGGCTGTAGGCTTTCTTGAAGAGGTGGGTTTTCAAGTTCCGTTTGAAGGATCCGAATGTGGTTGATAGTCGGACATGTTGGGGCAAAGAATTCCAGAGGATGGGGGCTATTCGGGAGAAGTCTTGGAGGCAGTTGGTTGAGGAGCGAATAAGTGTGGAGGAGAGAAGGAGGTCTTGGGATGACCGTAGATTACGTGAGGGAAGGTATCAGGAGATTAGTTCAGAGACATATGGAGGAGATAGGTTATAGATGGCCTTGTAGGTTAGTATTAGTAATTTGAAATGGATACGCTGAGAGAATGGAAGCCAGTGAAGAAATTTTCAGAGGGGAGAAACGGAGGAGTAGCGAGGAGAGAGTTGAATTAGTCGGGCAGCAGAGTTATGGATGGACTGGAGAGGTGCGAGGGTGTTAACAGGGAGACCACAGAAAAAGATATTGCAGTAGTCAAGGCGGGAGATGATGAGGGCGTGCACAAGCATTTTAGTAGATTGAGGGTAGAGGAAAGGATGGGTTCTGGAAATATTTTTGAGCTGGAGGCGACAGGAGGTAGAAAGAGCTTGGATGTGTGGTTTGAAGGTCAGGGCAGAATCAAGGGTTACTCCGAGGCAGCGGACTTCCGGTACTGGGGAAAGCGTGATGTCATTAATTGTGATAGATAGGTCAGGTAAGGAAGATCTGTGAGATGGAGGAAAGATGATGAGTTCAGATTTGTCCACATTGAGCTTGAGGAAGAGAGAGGAGAAGAAGGAGGATATGGCTGATAGACACTCCGGGATTCTGGACAGCAGAGAGGTGACGTCTGGGCCAGAGAGGTAGATCTGAGCATAAAGGTGCTACTGGAATCCATGGGAATTTATGAGTTGACCCAGGCCAAGGGTATAAATTGAGAAGAGTAGGGGTCCTAGAACAGAGCCTTGGGGGACTCCAACAGAGAGAGGGTAGGATGAGGAGGTAGTGTGGGAGTGGGAGACGCTGAATGTGTGGTTTGAAAGTTATGGGGAGATCCAGGAAAGGGCAAGGTCTTTGATGCCAAAGGAGGAGAGGATCTGTAGTAGGAGGCAGTGGTTAACTGTGTCGAATGCAGAGGACAGGTCTAGAAGGAAGAGTATAGAGTATTGTCCATTTGCTTTGTCTGTAAGTAGGTTCTTAGTAATTTTAGTCAGGGCTGTCTCAGTGGAGTGATGGGGGTGGAAACCAGATTATAGATTGTCAAAGAGCAGGTTAGATGAGAGGTGGGAGGAAAGTTCAGCGTGGATGTGCAGCTCCAGGAGTTTGGAAGCGAATTGGAGCAGTGATATTGGGCGATAGCTGGACATAGCCGTTGGGTCGAGGGTTGGCTTTTTAAGGATAGGCGTGATTGTGGCATGTTTAAAAGCAGAAGGGAAGGTACCGGATGTTAGCGATAGGTTGAAGAGATGGGTTAGGGATGGGATAAGTGTGGTGGTGAGGTTGGGGTGGAGGTGGAATGGGATGGGGTCAAGTACACAGGTTGTGAGGTGCGATTTGGAGAAGAGGCAATTAAGCTCCTCTTCAGTGATGTTGGAGAGGGAGGTTATGGGGTTTGGGCATTGGTCTGGTATACAAAGGGGTTGTGGTGGTTGAACAATGAAGACTTGCCTTGTTTGGTCGATCTTATTTTTGAAGTGTGTGGCAAAGTCCTCAGCAGAGATGAGGGAGGTTGGAGAGGGCAGTGGTGGGCGGAGGAGGGAGTTGAATGTTTTGAATAACTGTTTGGGATTGTAGGATAGGGAAGATATGAGGGTTGTGAAGTAGGCCTGTTTAGCAGAGGTGAGGGCAGATTTGAAAGCGAGTGTTGCCTGTTTGAATGCAGTGAAGTTATCTTGCGAATTTGTTTTCTTCCAACGCGGCTCTGCAGCCCTAGACACTTGCCGGAGCTTTTTAGTGGTGTTATTGTGCCAGGGTTGTCTGTTGGTACGTCGCATTCTCCCATGAACGAGAGGGGTGACCGTGTCAATAGCTGATGCGAAAGTGGCATTGTAGAAAGCAGTGGCACTGTCTGTGTCTTGGAGTGAGGATATGGATGCCAGTGGTAGAATAGAGTCAGAGAGCGTGTGGGTGTCTAGGTGTGCAAGGTTTCTGCGGGGATGCGCTTGTTGCTGGACATGGGTGCCAGGAGAGGAGGACAGGGATGAGAAAGTGAGTAGATGGTGGTCAGAGAGAGGGAGAGGGGAGGTGGTGAAGTTAGAAAGAGAGCAGAGGCGTGTGAAGACCAGGTCTAATGTGTGTCTGTCTGTGTGGGTGGCTGAGGGAGACCACTAAGTCCAAAGGATGAAGTAAGGGACAGGAGTTTGGAGGCTGCTGACTGAAGGGTATCAGTGGGGATGTTGAAGTCAGCCATGATGACAGTGGGGATGTGAGTTGAAAGAAAGTGAAGAAGCCAGGTAGAGAATTGGTCAATGAAGGCAGTGGTCAGGCCTGGAGGTCCGTATATGACGACCACTTAGAGGTGGGAGGGAGAGTAGATGCAGACAGAGTGGACTTCAAAAGAGGGGAGGATTAGGGAGGGAAGAGGTGGGATTGGGTTAAAGGTGCAGTTGGAAGAAAGGAGAAGACCCACTCCTCCACCGTGTCTGTTGCCAGGGCGAGGAGTGTGGGTAAAGTGGAGGCCGCCGTAACACAGTGCAGAAGGGGAGGCGGTGTCAGAGGGTGCCAGCCAGGTTTCTGTGAGGCTGAGAAAGGCAAGATTGCAAGAGAGAATGAGGTCATGAATCACATGAAGCTTATTGCAGATGGAGTGGGCATTCCAAAATGCTCCAGAGAGAGGGAGCGGTTGGGTGTCAATGGCACGGGTTTTAAGCTGGAAAGATTGCGGTAGTTCTTATTAGACAGGGAGCGGTAGGAAATGGTAGTAATGGGGGATGTGAGCTGTGGGGGTCCAGGATTGGGAGATATGTTGCCAGCAGGTGGGAGAAGGAGAGTGGGCAGCTTGTTTTATGTTTAATTAGGACAGATTTGAGGTTGAGGAGCAGTTCAGCAGAGGAGGTCAGGTGGGGAGGAAAGAGGGAAGGCAAGATGATTATTTGGTTAGAGGGTGCTGGGGTTTGGGGATAGCGAAGGATAGTGAGGATTAAAGGAGCAAACACTGTGAGAGCATATGTAAGCATGGTGAAGGAGTAGGAGGGTTAATAGAAAAGCTTGATCCAAGTAATAAGAAGTGCTTACTTAGCAGACATACCCAAAAGAGACAGGTGTATAATGAGGGTATAGTGCATAATTAAACTCATCACTCGATGCCTCAGTAACCGGAATTTCCGATGGAACTTCAACCACTTCTTCATTGTGCACCCTGTGTTGCTCCTGCTGGGTATAAGCTGATTGACAAGTAGATGCCCGACTACGGCCTCATGACCCCAATGAAAATGACGAATGACACCACGAGGACCTTGACCGGTGACTGCATCTGGACACAGATCTCTTCCTCCTATGATGGCTGTGCCGACTATGATGTTTGGCAGACCCTTTACATGAATCAGAGGAAGATGACGAGGTTCAGCAGAAAATTCCCTAGGAGCTGGACATAAAGGGACTAAACCCCCCGAAGGGGAAGCCAGCACACCCTGCTGCTGCGAGAGACCCCATGCTCCCAAATTACTGACAGGAACTAAATTAACTGCCATGTCAGATACCGGTACACACGACTGCAACTGATTTTGTGCCAAGGATAACACTACCCCAACTGCTTTGCGAGGTAATGCCAGCTCCTGTTGACACCAAAGGAGCCATTACTGCTGGCGGGAGGGTGAGTGTCTGTGATGCAAGGGACACAGAGGGCCACAAATTCGGCTGTACATTTTGCGGCATTTGCTGTAGACCAGGCTGTGATAGCACTGAAATCAAAAAACATGATGGCACTGAGTCCAGCATGTGAGGCATAGGAGCCGACTGCTGAATATTTAATTGGATCCCTTTATTAGCTGCCTCCCTTGCCAATTGGTCTCCCTTTTGCTGCTGTATAGCAACTATGCTGTCCCCTATTTGCCTCATTGTGCCCAGCTTCATCACTAGCTGATGAACTAGCAATATGAGTACCCCCCATTGCAGCGGCTTTTTTAACTGTCCTGGGTAATGTGGAGTGTGCTGCTGATACACCCGCTCCCCCGCTGTGAGAAACAGCAGCTGCCAGCTGATATGTGGCCAGGGACCACTTCTGAGGGGGGTGCCGTGACGCAGGGCGGCCGCGCCTGGACACTTTCCCGCTCTTTGTTGTCCTTGCAATTATGAGGGGCGGGACCACAGATAACCCGCCCATCTCCACAGCAAGCGCCCAAGCCGTTCCACTGGCAGCCGCTGCTATGCCGCGCACCTGACCCGGCTGACAAGAAGCCGGGCTCCAGTGCTCTGGGGGGGCGTGGCCCGTGATCCAACCGCCGTCCGCCCGGAGCTGCATTAGATTCCAAGGAACCTGCCGCCTGCTCCTCCACCACCGCCAGCTCCTGTATCAGCGCTGTAATCCACCCAGCTCCTTCCCTGCTAATCCTCTCCCGAATTGCAGCCTCTAATGCCGCCATCCCTGCCTCACACATCACAGGGGTACCTCTGCTTTCGATCCTAGCGGTCAAAGAGGCGGAGACACCTCAGGCAGCACAATTTATACCCCCTGCAAGGGAAGGACCCGAACCGGAAGGAACCCTTATTAACCTATGAAAATCCTTCCCATGAAGGTAAGGGGAAAGAGAAACCTATTAACCCTTTCTATGTGTCCCAGAGGAAAAAAGAGCAGGCAGAAAATATCCTTCCATAGAATTGCTAGCCAGTCAGGGGCCCACCGCATATAAAGCCAGGCTCCCTCATAAGGAAATCCAGAAAGCATTAGGTGTGAGGGCCATGAGGTCGGAGCTTGGGAAACACTGATCTAGAACTAGAAAGCTAGCTGTCTTTCAGCAACAGTTTGTCATAGTTATTCCGGCCACATTAACTTTCTGATCATAGTACATAAAGTATGTTCTATGGTGCATGCTAAATCAAGTGTACCATTGAAAAAAAGTTGCTGTCTTCCATGGGAACGAAAATTGTCACCCCTTTTGGGGTTTTCTCACAAGCAAAGTATTTTTTTAATCAATAGGTCTTGGTAAAATAATAATTTCCACAATTGGATGCGTTTTAAAAATGTTCCTGGGCTGACATAATCTTATGCAGGTGCCCCTGCTGCGTACTGTGTAATGGCCATGTAAAGCATGGCCTCTCTCTTTTCTTTAAGCTGGATATTACATATAAGAAGCTCACAACTGCTGGGTGTCTATTAGATGGGGCTGCTGTATTTGTCATCCCTTATTCACACTGACATCATTAGATACATTGTAAGGTTTTAATACTATCGGTTAGGACAGTCCCGATTAGGGTCACCGTGACGCGGTGGGATGGCTTTTATGGTTTTTGATCCCCTATGTTATTTTCATGCTCTATTGCTATTTATATATTTACTTACTGCTGGGATTTTGCTCATTTTGTTTTTGTCTACATGCACACCAACTTATTTTCCAGTTCGTTACTTTTGATTTCATTTTTTTCATTGAAGATTTGCATCAGAATTAAATCTGCAGCATGTCATTTTTTTTAGCATTTTGCACAAGATTTCACCCATTCTAATGAGTGGGAAAAAATCTACAGCAAAAACATGGTAAAACACGATTATTTTATGCAGCGTCTTTCCTGCCAAGAGATGCAGAAATGGTATAGAAATTTCTGCTACAAATTCTGAACTTGTGCATATTTATACCCTTATATTGTATTGCTTGGAATTACTGTTTACAGCCCCTGTTCTTCAGACATGGAACATATTTGAAGGGTTCATTCTCATCTCAAAGCTGATTGCTTGTTCTTAAAGAGCTGAAAAACTGAGTACAGTAAAGCCTAAGAAGTAATGTATCAAACTTTTTTGGACAGCCAGGCTGTACATTTTAATTTTCTTCAGGTCATTAAATTATATCTAGAGTTAGAGCGAAAGTACGTTGCATTTCCAATATATATTTTAAATCACTTAATGTCCCCTCATCCATCATGAGAGATTTTCAGTTTTAACTCCATGCCATTAAAGGGTAGTTATTTATAGATCCGGTTTGTATTTTTATAGACCAATTATCGGAAGGGGAAAGTTGAGTTTTTCTGATTCTATTTTGAAACTAAGAATTAATTTTAAGTGATAGAGAAGATGGAGAATTTCATTAATCTAAGGAGGATTTCAGGGAATTAAACACATTAACCTATGGTTTCTATAATCAGAAATATAAGTTGGACATGGTACTCCTGCTAAATTTTCATCTAAGCTCTTTCTCTCCAATTCAGTACTCTGCCAAATGCTTCTGAGAATTCCATCTAACCCATCTACATCACTAATGTGCCATTAAAAATCTAGTCATAAAATTTGCTATTAAAGACAAACTTTTTTAACTTTGTTTTAGTGCACCTATGCATCAGACACAGTATAACCATGGTGATGCCAAAGGGAAGAGGCTCCCAAATTACATCAGGATTGAAAATCACTTCAAAAGAGTGGTAGATAGTGAGGTACCTTGTAATTGAAAATGCTCAGTACCCAAGGAAAACATTGCAAATGAGATGACAAAGTGACCTCCTAACACCCCTCAATGATGGCATGGAGGGAGGTCTATTAATTATTATCTGTTGTGTGTACAACATTTATAATAATTAGAGATGACGGGATGTTTTGAAATTCGAATTTTCCAACTTTGTTGAATTTTCCCCCAAAAACTCAACTTGTGCTGAATATTTTATGAGAATCTAAATATTGGAAAGCTTGGAATTGCTTTTAAAATGTATAGGGTGAGAGGAGAGATGAGAGATCTCTTCTAACCATAAGGGCTTACATTTTACAGACAAGAGAGAGAATCTCGTTGAGCATAAAAGCTTACACATTACAGGTGATAGAAGACCCTGCTGACCATAACAGCTTATACTCCACAAGAGAAAAAATAGAGGACCCTGTTAACCATAAGAGCCTACACTATACACGAGAGAGAGGACCCCACCGAACATAAGAGCTTATACTCTACAGGAAAAAGAAAGAAAGTGAAATAAATAAAGAACTCTATTAACCATGCACACAACAGAAAAAAGACTTACCCAATGACTCTAGAATTGTGAAACCACTCTGCCATAAATATTGTGCTCCTCTGGGAACCATTGTTTTGTGATGACCCTGGTAGTGATTTTGCATATACAAGGTATGAATCCAAGGTATAATTCGTAAGATGTTATAGCTAGACTTGAGCGACTTTTGGTTTTTTAGGGTCGAGTTTCGTTTCGTGAAACCCGACTTTTCCAAAAGTCGGGTCGAGCAAGATCGGCCGATTATAGGGAAAAGTCGGGGTCGTCCCGAAACACGAAACCCAATGTAAGTCAATGGGGAATAAAAGTTGGCAGTGAGAGGAGGACAGGAAACACACCTACAGTGCTCATTTGAATGCCAAAAGCATCAATTCTTCTTACTTAAGCTTGTCAACCTTAATTAACTTCATAATACAAGTTACACACTGAAAAATGGGGGTTATTTGGCTAAAGTTGTGGGGGGGTAGGACTGGCTCCAGGTTTTCATGTGCCCTGGGCGAAAGAGCGCCCCTTTAACACATACCACAACTCATCATGCTCCGATACGGCAGAGAAATAGCGGTATAGTACAATGAAAAATACTTCACTTTTTACATCTCATGACGAGGCCCATCTATTTCTCCATACAGAATCATTGGTCCCATATAAAGTTTGAAACAGTATATGATGAGCTCCACATAATGCTACAGTATATGTTGGTCCCCATGGATGAAGCTCCACTGTCTTATGGGCCCAAATAATGCTCCAAACATAATGGGCCCCATTTCTAATGCTCTAGTGTATAATGGGCCCTGTAAATGCTGCTCCAGTGTCTGATGTCCACCTTTGGAATGTTCCAGTGTATGGTGGGCCCCATCTATCATTCTCCAGAGTATAGTGCTCCCCAAAAATTGCTGTCCCAACATTGAAAACAATCAAATAAGTCTCCTCGCTAGGGAATCCCTGTACTAGTCTGGACTCCTCGTCGTCCCCATCTTCCATCTCACTGCACAGCATTTCAACCTTGCAAGTGCTGTGATCCTGAGCAAGCAGGGGGGGCCCACTCGTTGGCGACGGCACTGGCACAGGGCCCCTGATAGTACGGTGGTGTGTCTGATGGCGGGTGGGCCGAACCTGCACTTTCATCTGCAGCTTCCTCTTTGTCACCATGTAAGATGGAACTGTATATGGGAAGGGTAACCTGAGTTTCATCAGGGTCAGATTCAGGCCGTGTAGCGTGCGAGGGGAATGTAGTGGTCTGGGTCAATGTACCAGCAGATTCATCGAGCAGTGGCTGGGCATCAGTGCACTTGTGTCGCCCCCAGGAGTACGGTCGCCACAGTGGCATTACCTTCCTCCTAGGGAGTGTGATGTCATGCTTGGGAGCAACGAAGGATCTCTCTAGCAGGTTAACTGATTGGGCGGTGTTATTCCCACGAGTCATGACCCTCCAAACAGCGTTCATGAAGGAAAAGTGTTTGTTTTATGTGGGCAGTATGGTTGCAAAGCTGAACCTTAAAGGAATGTCCAGAAGGGCACCACCAGGAGTGGAGCCTACGGTTAAATTCGACTCCACCTGGGAAACCTCAACCATGCCAGCTACAGAACAGATGCACACATTGCAAGCTTAATTCTGTTAACGAACGAGACTCCGTCATGCCCCGCGGTCCGAGTCCGGCTTACTAGAGGGACACGTGAGGCTCTGGCACATGAGATTGGCCAATAACTGGTGTGTCATGCCCTTACATGTCCGTGGCTGCATGTGCGCTACACTGAAAAGGCCAGCGTTTGTCGCTTACAGGTGCAGATAACCCGCTGAACAACGTTAGTGATGGGGATCACTGATTACAATTATTACCCGCGAACGATGATTTCCCAGTAAGTGCAGGTCAACCGCAGTTCCGGAATTAGGCCTAACCGTCATTCCTGAAAAAATGAAAAACTTACGTGTGCAAACCAAAGGTGCTGTAGCTTGCTTAACAGCTCTCCAGCCGTTCTCACGCCCAGTATGGATTACACGTGATTGCACAAAGGTGAGAAAGGGTACCGTATCCCCGGATAACATGTATGGATAGCGTACACATTCAAAATATACGTCTATACATCAGGAGGCAGGCTCAGACAGTGTTAGGCCCAGTATGGCTTGCACGTGATTGCACAAAGGTGAGAAAGGGTACCGTATCCCCGGATAACATGTATGGATAGCGTACACATTCAAAATATATGTCTATACATCAGGAGGCAGGCTCAGATGGTGTTAGGCCCAGTATGGCTTGCACGTGATTGCACAAAGGTGAGAAAGGGTACCGTATCCCCGGATAACATGTATGGATAGCGTACACATTCAAAATATATGTCTATACATCAGGAGGCAGGCTCAGATGGTGTTAGGCCCAGTATGGCTTGCACGTGATTGCACAAAGGTGAGAAAGGGTACCGTATCCCCAGATAACATGTATGGATAGCGTACACATTCAAAATATATGTCTATACATCAGGAGGCAGGCTCAGACGGTGTTAGGCCCAGTATGGCTTGCACGTGATTGCACAAAGGTGAGAAAGGGTACCGTATCCCCGGATAACATGTATGGATAGCGTACACATTCAAAATATATGTCTATACATCAGGAGGCAGGCTCAGATGGTGTCAGGCACAGTATGGATTTGATGGCCCATACTACACAGCGGAGGAGCAGGGAGAGGTAAAGATTGCAAATGCTGGGGCCCTGCCCAAGCAAGGGGGGCCCACTCGTGGGCGTCGGTACTGGCACTGGGCCCCTCATAGTACGGCGGTGTGTCTGACGGCGGGTGTGCACCACCACCGTCAGAGACACTTGATTGCACTATGAGGGACCCTGTGCCAGTGCCCGCGCCCAAGCGTTGGCCTACCCACCTGTCCAGGGCAACGGCACTCGCACGGTGTCGTGCGCTAGGTGGTGACCCCGGCCATGGGGGGGGAGGCAGCACAGTTAGGGAGTTTTAGAAAGTGGCATATGTTGATGTTGGACATTCAGCTGATGCAAAAGGCGAAATAGGTCAAGTCCCAGGAAGAGGTGGACCAAAGCAAGCCATTTTTCTGTTCTGTCACCCTATGTATCATCAGGGGAAGGTGGGACAAAATCCTTGGAAACCCATGCATGGTTCATTTTAATGAAGGTTAGATCATCCACATTTTGGGTTGACAGACGGGTCCTTTTTTCTGTCAGGATTGATCCAGCTGCACTGAAGACTCTTTCCAATAGCACACTTGCAGCTGGGCAAGCGAGCTCCTGTAAGACATATTGTGCCAATTCAGGCCAGGTGTCCAGTTTAGCGGCCCAATAGTCAAAGGGGAATGACCTGTGTGGGAGAACATCGATATGGGAGGAAAAGTAGTTTGTAACCATAGTTGACAACTGCTGTCTCCTGTCACTTTCCATTGATTCAGTATTACCAGTTGTGTGAGCGGTACTTGAAAAATCAGTCCACAACATTGTCATGAAACCCCTGTCTCCAACGCCACTTCTGCTGTGTGCACCATGAACACCTCTGCCAAGCTGCCCCCGGCCCGTACGGCTCGTGTGAGAACCATCACCGCTGCTGTGTGCTGGGAATGCATCAAGCAACCAATTTACCAGAGTTGCTTGTTTATTAGCCAATATTAGGTCAAGGTTCTCCTGTGGCATGATGCTTTGTAATTTGCCTTTATAGCGTGGATCCAGGATGCTGGCCAACCAGTAGTCGTCATCATTCATCATTTTGGCAATGCGGGGGTCCCTTTTTAGGATCTGCAAGGCATAATCTAACATGTGGGCCAATGTTCCCGGTGTCAATGATGCACTGCGTGTGCTGGTTGGAGGAGCACTTTCTGGCAAATCCACATCCTTCCAGTCACGCACAAACCCTGTACCAGACCTTGCCACGCCAACATTTTCACTTGCCCCACGAGATGCATCCTCCTCCCCTAAGTAATCATCCCCATCATCCTCCTCCTCCTCCTCTTCTTCCTCCACCTCGTCCAGGAGAGGTCCCTGAGCAGACAATGGCTGAATGTCATCAAGGATTCCCTCCTCCTCTTCCTCCTCATCAACATTGGCTGCAGACACCTGCTCCTTAAGGTGCATCAAAGTTTGCATGAGCAGACGCATAAGTGGGATGCTCATGCTTAGGAAGGCGTCTGCGCTTACCAGCCATGTGCATTCCTCAAAACACTGAAGGACTTTACAGAGGTCTTTCAGCTTCGACCACTGCACACCTGTCAACTCCATGTCTGCTCTCAAAGTGCCCGGCCGTGTATCCTCCCACAAATGCATTATGGCCTGCCTCTGCTCGCACAGCCACTCCACCATGTGCAGGGTGGAGTTCCACCTTGTTGCAATGTCGATAATGAGGCGGTGGTTGGGAAGGTGGAGCAATCGCTGCAGAAGCTGCATACGAACGGAGTGTACAGGCGACCGGCGGATGTGCGCGCACAGTCTTCGCACCTTCTGGAGCTGGGCTGTTAACTCCGGATAATTTTTGAGGAAGCACTGCATCATCAGGTTCAAGGTGGGAGCCAAGCAAGGTATGTGGCTGAGTTTTGAAAGGGCTATGGCTGCCACAAAATTATGGCCGTTATCACTAACTACCTTGCCTGCCTCAAGATGTACACTGCCCAGCCATGACTCAGTTTGTCGCTTCAAGTACTCGGCCAGCACCTCGGCGGTGTGTCTGTCGCCCAAACACATCATCTGCAACACAGCCTGCTGACGCTTTCCACTAGCTGCTCGATAGGGGGACATCTCGTGTGCAACAGTGGCAGCTGCAGATGGAGTGCTCGTATGACTGCACTCTGTGGACCACACATTAACCCAGTGTGCAGTGATGGACACGTAACGGCCCTGGCCGTGCCGACTGGACCATGCATCAGTTGTGAGGTGCACCTTTCCACTCACTGACTGCTTGAGTGCATGGACAATGCAGTCTTTTACATGATGGTGGAGGGCTGGGATGGCTTTGCGAGAGAAGAAGTGGCGACTGGGTAGGTCATAGTGTGGTACTGCATAGGCCATGAGTTTGCGGAAAAGCTGCGCTTTCCACCAACCGATATGGCATCATCTCAAATGAGATTAGTTTGGCAATGTGGGTGTTCAAACCCAGTGTACGCGGATGAGAGACTGAGTACTTTCTTGACCTACTCATAGTGTCTGGGAGGGTGAGCTGGACTTGAGAGCTGCATATGGTGGAAGTAGCGGTGGACAGGGCGGACTGAGAGAGGGTTGATGATGGTGATGGAGTTGGTGTTCTTTCTGATGGCCCAGATTCAGTATTTCGTTGATATAACAGTGGGATTCCCTGACTGCTGTGGCCTTGCAACGACACCTCAACATTTGCTGCTGTGCTAACCGGTGGGCTTACAGTGGGGGAAACAATGTAGCGTTGCTGACTACCTTCTTTGTGATCAGTTGCACATGTGGCACTTGAGGTTTGGTGTTGTGTCCACGCTTGCAAGTGCATGCTGGTTAAATTTCTAAGCATGCAACTGGTATTCAAATTTTTCAGATTTTTCCCTCGGTTAAAGGTCTTTGCGCACTTCTTACAGATAACCTTGGCCTGATCATGAGGATTTTGTTCAAAAAAGTGCCACACTGCACTCTTCCTACTTTGGCAGACATTTTGCGGCCTAGCACGCTGTGATCTTTTGACCCTCTGGACAAGCTGTCCAGCAACTCTTTTGATTTTTGGAACCTGTCTTTGGAGTGCTCCGGGCCTGCCAGATAACAGCTGTTGCGATGTCGATGTCTGCTGTGGATGCTCCTCATCTGAGCTATTGGAAGCAGCACCCTCTTCCCCCAATGGATGCCAATCTGGGTCAACAACTGGGTCATCCATCACCTCCTCTTCAATGTCATGTGCACCTTCCTCTGTGTCACCGTGTATGGTGGTATAGTGTGCGGGAAGGGGCACCTGAGTCTCATCAGGGTCAGAATCTGGCTCTGTACACTGCGAGGACAATGTAGTGCTCTGAGTGAATGTACCAGCAGAATCATCTATCAGCGGCTGTGCATCAGTGCACTCCATGTCAGATTCATCTTGGCCTGGGTAATTCACCATTTCACTTGATAATCCAGGCATGGTATGTGAAAACAGCTCCATGGAGTAATCAGTAGTATGGCCTGCGTCATCCTTCAATCTTGGTTGGGGTGAAGGACACAAGGAAAGGTGTGGTTCATGAACATGAGCCTCCAATGACGACTCAGTGCTTTTATTTTTTACAACTTCAGAAGAGGAGGCGATAGAGCTGGAGGCTGAGTCAGCAATGTAAGACAAAACTTTTTCCTGAAGCTCTGGCTTTAAAAGCGGTTTGCCAACTTTTAGAAAACTAAGCCTTCGAGGCCTTGTGGAGCCAGACGATGACGCAGGCTCAACACCTCCTGCATTCGGTCCTATTTTGCTTTTGCCACTACCATCAGATCCACCACCAACACCATCATTACCAGCTGCCAACCCCCGCCCAATTCCACGGCCTCTTCCACCAGCCTTCCTCATTTTTGGTAGAAATGTATACAAAATCCAACAAACTATATAGTAATGTAAAACAAGGTACAAGGTGTCTATAGGACAGGGGAGATTTTGAATTTCTGCAGACACTTGTGGACACTGGACACTTTTGGATTGTGTGAGGCCCACTGAATATCACAGTGCTATGTCACTGGCTCGATGTCGCAGGTTTGAAAAATGTCACTAGAGGATAAGGGAGATTTTGAATTTCTGCACACACTAGTGGACACTGGACACTTTTGGATTGTGTGAGGCCCACTGAATATCAGAGCGCTATGTCACAGGCTCGATGGCACAGGTGTGAAAAAAGTGACTACAGGATAAGGGAGATTTTGAATTTCTGCACACACTAGTGGACACTGGACACTTTTGGATTGTGTGAGGCCCACTGAATATCAGAGCGCTATGTCACAGGCTCGATGGCACAGGTGTGAAAAAAGTGATGACAGGATAAGGGAGATTTTGAATTTCTGCACACACTAGTGGACACTGGACACTTCTGGATTGTGTGAGGCCCACTGAATATCAGAGCGCTATGTCACAGGCTCGATGGCACAGGTGTGAAAAAAGTGACTACAGGATAAGGGAGATTTTGAATTTCTGCACACACTAGTGGACACTGGACACTTTTGGATTGTGTGAGGCCCACTGAATATCAGAGCGCTATGTCACAGGCTCGATGGCACAGGTGTGAAAAAAGTGACTACAGGATAAGGGAGATTTTGAATTTCTGCACACACTAGTGGACACTGGACACTTTTGGATTGTGTGAGGCCCACTGAATATCAGAGCGCTATGTCACAGGCTCGATGGCACAGGTGTGAAAAAAGTGACTACAGGATAAGGGAGATTTTGAATTTCTGCACACACTAGTGGACACTGGACACTTTTGGATTGTGTGAGGCCCACTGAATATCAGAGCGCTATGTCACAGGCTCGATGGCACAGGTGTGAAAAAAGTGACTACAGGATAAGGGAGATTTTGAATTTCTGCACACACTAGTGGACACTGGACACTTTTGGATTGTGTGAGGCCCACTGAATATCACAGCGCTATGTCACTGGCTCGATGTCGCAGGTGTGAAAAATGTCACTAGAGGATAACGGAGATTTTGAATTTCTGCACACACTAGTGGACACTGGACACTTTTGGATTGTGTGAGGCCCACTGAATATCAGAGCGCTATGTCACTTGCTCGATGTCGCAGGTGTGAAAAATGTCACTAGAGGATAACGGAGATTTTGAATTTCTGCACACACTAGTGGACACTGGACACTTTTGGATTGTGTGAGGCCCACTGAATATCAGAGCGCTATGTTACAGGCTCGATGGCACAGGTGTGAAAAAAGTGACTACAGGATAAGGGAGATTTTGAATTTCTGCACACACTAGTGGACACTGGATACTTTTGGATTGTGTGAGGCCCACTGAATATCAGAGCGCTATGTCACAGGCTCGATGGCACAGGTGTGAAAAAAGTGACTACAAGATAAGGGAGATTTTGAATTTCTGCACACACTAGTGGACACTGGACACTTTTGGATTGTGTGAGGCCCACTGAATATCAGAGCGCTATGTCACAGGCTCGATGGCACAGGTGTGAAAAAAGTGACTACAGGATAAGGGAGATTTTGAATTTCTGCACACACTAGTGGACACTGGACACTTTTGGATTGTGTGAGGCCCACTGAATATCAGAGCGCTATGTCACAGGCTCGATGGCACAGGTGTGAAAAAAGTGACTACAGGATAAGGGAGATTTTGAATTTCTGCACACACTAGTGGACACTGGACACTTTTGGATTGTGTGAGGCCCACTGAATATCAGAGCGCTATGTCACAGGCTCGATGGCACAGGTGTGAAAAAAGTGACTACAGGATAAGGGAGATTTTGAATTTCTGCACACACTAGTGGACACTGGACACTTTTGGATTGTGTGAGGCCCACTGAATATCAGAGCGCTATGTCACAGGCTCGATGGCACAGGTGTGAAAAAAGTGACTACAGGATAAGGGAGATTTTGAATTTCTGCACACACTAGTGGACACTGGACACTTTTGGATTGTGTGAGGCCCACTGAATATCAGAGCGCTATGTCACAGGCAGAAATTGGCTAGTGTATCACAAACTACAAGGTGTATGTAGAATTGGGCAGAATAGGAATCTCCCTAGAGTGTAGGTCTGTAAGAACGGAACAAGTCCTCCACTTATCCTTCCACAGTGACACACAGATAGCTTCACTTTGGCTGTGATAACAGCCGTTACACGGTACTGTGTGAGGAGCGTACACCGCTGTATGGTGTGAAAAAATGCAAACCACGGGTAGGGGCACCACCATCAATGAATAATATAGTGGGATCCAACCCAGCCCATTCAAAGAGAATGTATGTGCAAGACCAAAGAAACAGGGATGGGCTATATACGGGGGATCACCACAGACAATAATTCGGCTTTTAGATAGACAGTTTTATTGAACATGTATAGACCACACATAAGTTAAAAACATAAAAAAGTCACACATGTGACTTGACAAAGACAAACTGGCTCACAATAGAACCCAAACCCTATAGGTACCCTCCACAAGAGACCTGTCTATATATAAACAGCATACCAGTTGGTGGATGGATATGGTGATTTGAGATGGAATAAGTGGGCTTACAATATTGCCCGTCTATCTGAAAAGAAGAAAATCACCGTTATACAGATAACAATGTACTCCCGAAAATAGGTTCCATATATATGACACGTCACCGTAATCCACAATGCCCATCAAAGAAATATGTATGCATATGCCCATAAATGAATAAATATATTCTAAACCCCATATAGGGGACGACAAGGCACAACACCAATGATGGGTGGAGACAAAAGCCCCATAGATGTTGATAGCATTAAAATACACAGCCCATGTGGAGTGACCTGGGGAGAGAAGATACCCGACGCGTGTCGCCACCCGCAGTGGCTTCGTCAGGGGTACTGAGTGCAGCTATAGCACGTCATTAAATACATGAAGTTTAATGATTAGTGACGCACAGCTGCGTCGCTTACCAGGCTAACATAGAAGAAGATAGGCATCTTGTGGACACAGGCGCCGGTGATCAGCCGTAATCAAAAAGCCCTGCACAAGCGCCGGCATGTAGCAACCGGAAGTCCGTCACAACACCTGAGTGCCATGTGAGCCGGTATGTTTGATCACTGCGCATGCGCCGGCGTACGATAACAGGAAGTAGATCACTGATCCCAGTTGCCATGTCAACCCATACACAGGGACACTGCGCATGTCTCAAGACATATACTCGCATCAATAACCAAAGAGCGGCGGATGTGAGATAGTAAATTCCATTAATCTAAATTAACAATTATGCACATACATAAACCACCAGCATAGTTTTATTTGAAAAAAACACACAATAACTATATGTATATATAATGCCTATCCAGACCCACAGAAAATGAGCAATAGTTCATTGCTGGCATACAATAACAGGAAGTGAGTCACAGATCACAGTTGCCGTGTCAACCCATACACAGGTTCACTGCGCATGTCTCAGGCCATACAATCACATAAATGGCCAAACAGCGGCGTATATAGAATAGCAGATTCCATTAATCTACATTGGCAATTATGCACCTATATAAGCAGCTAATAAAATGGAATATCTTTATTTGAAAAAAACCAATAACTACACATGTATATAGCACCAGCACATATTAACAGGAAATGAACATCAGTTATCAGGTCAACCCATGCATAGGGTCACTGTGCATAGCAAAGAACGGATAATCACATCAGAAATTGCCGTAATTTAATTGACACCTATGCGCATGCTTGAACATCTTGTACAAACAGCATGTAATTGTGAACAGACATTGACCAGATATGTATAAGTATAACGCTCAAGTAGGCCATCGGGCATGGCTGGAATGCCCCACAATACACATGCACCAAAGAGCCAATACTATTGAAAAATGCGCACCAAAAGTACAAACCAAAAAATGACAGCATTCAATGGAACCAAAATGTACACAGTCTCAAAGACATATATTTAGGTAAATATAGAATGTCATAAAGAACAGGAATTCCATTCAAGGTAACAATGTTGTTTAAAGGCAGTCCCAAACTGCACATTTATAATTATATTGTTTCGCCCCCTTGTCAATGAAGGTGTATACTAGAACGAGGGCTGGTCAATAGATATGGTTCAATAGTCCTAAACACTGAGCATTTCCATAAAGGATGAATCATAAGGACTGAATCTAAACCACAAAATAAACCCATTCAAGAAATAGAGAAAGCTGGTATGCTGTTTATATATACCCCCATAATGCAGTACTACCCCATATTTGAATAATGAAGCAGTCTTCAAGGTTTCAGGGTCGGAAAGAAAGTCAGTTCTGTTTGTAGAACCCCGTAAATAGTAGATCCTCGTTCAGACCAACAGGGGCTAGAGAGTTAAGATTAAAAATCCATTTGGATTCTCTTCTGAGGAGCTCCAATGTAATGTCACCTCCCCTGATGTCCGGTTGCACGGATTCCAATCCCAAAATCCTTGTTCCATGCCACTGTGAGTTGTGTACCGCAAGATAGTGTGAGGCGACTGACGTGAGAGTATTGCCCTTTTCTTTGTCCTTTTTAGCCGTAGTAATATTTGAAAAATGTTGCTGCATCCGCCTTCTCAGTTCCTGAGAGGTCTGTCCCACATATACCTTTGGACAAGGGCATACAAGAGCATAGATAACAAACCTTGCTTTGCAATTGAAATAAAATGCAGACCTAATCTGGAAAGGAGAAAAAGGGAGAGTCACAAGGTTATCATTAGCCATGTAGGGACAGATGTTACAATTACCACAAGGAAAAGTACCCCTTAACCGCGTGCCCCTGTTAAGCCTGGTGACAGGGCGTCTAAAATGACTGTGGCTCAGACAGTCTTTAAGATTTCTGGCCCTCCTAGCTACCAGACTTGGTGAGATAGAGATATGAGGCTTTAATCTTGGTTCTCTCAGAAGTATCCCCCAATGCCTAGAAAGGATATTTCTAATGTCACGCCACTGATTGTTATAGGCAGTTATTATACCCAAAGGTTTGGGGGGATCCTTAGTGCGTGGTTGTAAAAGCCTATTCCTGTCCAGATTTCTAGCCGTCCTGAAGGCATTAGAGATTACTTTTTTGGGGTATCCCCTATCTCTGAACCGACTGGTCAAATCACGTGCCTGGGTCAAGAAATCATCTCTATTGCTACAATTTCTTTTAACCCGGAAAAATTGACCTTTAGGGATACCGGTTTTCAAATGCTGAGGGTGAAAGCTTGTGAAGTGCAATAAGCTATTTGTAGATGTGGGCTTACGGTAAAGAGTTGTAGTGATCCGAGATCCATTGATGGAGAGTTTAAGGTCCAGAAATTCCACCTCATTTTGCGACAGATATGAAGTCAATCGGATGTTCCAAGGGTTGATGTTCAAGGAATCAATAAAGAGCCGGCAGTCGTCCACGGTGCCTGTCCAAAAAAACAGTATATCATCAATATACCGAAACCAGTTGGTAATATGTTTGGAGAATGCCTCCATGCAGAACACCGTGGTGGCCTCCCACCAGCCTAAAAACAGGTTTGCATACGAGGGCGCGCAACGCGCGCCCATCGCAGTGCCAGTAACCTGTCTATAGTGTACCCGATCAAAGACAAAATGATTTTTGTCCAAAACAAACAGAAGCAAATCCAATAGAAAGGAATCATGTTTTCTATCCCCTGAAGATTGCTGGTCCAGAAAGAAGGATACCGCTTGGATACCAAGATCGTGCCGTATACATGTGTACAATGACTCCACATCTAATGTCACAAGCCACATGCCCGGCGTGACTATAAGGTCCTGTACCTGCTGAATTAGATGAGTGGAATCTCTCACAAACGACTTAAGAGACATGACCAATGGCTGTAAGAAGAAATCAATGTAGATACAGGGACGTTCCAACAAGCCCCCAATCCCAGACACAATAGGCCTACCTGGAGGTGCCTGGAGGGACTTGTGGACTTTTGGAAGCATGTAGAAAGTCGGGGTCCTCGGGTGATGATTCGTCATAAAATCCTTTTCTCGTTTAGTGATAATATGACAGGCCAAGGCGGAATCCAGTAGTCTGTCCAATTTAGCCTTAAAAGCAATCGAGGGATCAGAGGGTAATGCCTGATAACAGTTGAAATTTGTTAATTGGCGTTTTGCCTCATTTAAATATAGATCTACCGGCCAAATAACCAAATTTCCGCCCTTGTCCGCTTCCCGAATGACAAAATCACGATTAGACCCTAGTTTTGCAATAACCATCTGTTCAAGCTTGTTAAGATTTCTCCCACTGTTGGGATCTAGCTTAAGAGTCTTGATCTCTCTACACACGACATCAAAAAAGATTTGTACCGCTGGAAACAATGAAAATTTTGGGGTGGCTTGAGATGGTAACCTACCCTGAAAGCGTCTCCTCGAAGGTCCAATGTCATTTTCTTCCAACAAATCCAGCAGGTCCTTGAAGGCCTGTCTTTCCATTAAAGGCAAGTCATCAATCATAGAGGGCTGATGATATAAAAGTTTGAACGTCAACTGTCTACAAAACAGATATAAATCTTTGATGAGGGTAAATTTATCCAAACTGTTGGTTGGGCAAAAGGAGAGGCCCTTCTCTAAAACAGCAGATTCAACCGGAGACAAGCTATACGATGATAAGTTGATAATCTGTAGCTTACCGGAATCAGGGGAGATTTCCATGGCAGGGGAGGGCATCAGCGTCTCCTGTTTTGTCGAGTGTCCCGCTTGTATTTGGGGGACCAGGTCCTGTAATTGCGGGTCCGCTTTCTCAGTGTATACCCTCTTACGTCTACCCCTCCTGTTGCGCCCTCGGCGTCGCTTGGCTCGGATGACAAAAAATCATCACTTGAAGGGAATTCACTCAAATTGGTCATATTGCCATCAACCCCATCAGTGGTTCTAGTAACTCTTTTATTACCTCTATGTACCCACTTGTAAGCACGTCCATTATCGAAATCTGTTTGATCCCTTTTAAATTTTTGTTTCTTGCCTCCAATGACATCCTTCTCAAATCTATCAATGATAGACTTGAGTTGAGATTGAAATGGTTCAACCAGAGTCTTCTTATCAAATCTATCTAACCTAGCCTCAAGAACTCTGATTTTATCCCTAATCGTGGTCAAAATACCTTGATCGTGTGATATAAGCATATCCATAATGATCTTTGAACAATTTAACAACCCAGTCTCCCAGGTTTTTTGAAAGTCCACCTCCGCCTCCCATGCGGGAAAAATTTGGACTCTCAAACCTCTGGGAACCAGTCCCAACCTCTTGTACTCCTCCAATGTTTTCACATTCCACCATGTCTTGGTGAGTGATTTGTGTAACCCTATCAACTCCCTTGACACATTTTGAAAATCCGTATCCCCAATGCAATTATCCCTTGATACCAAAGGTATAGTGTCAAAAAGCCCATTAGCCTGGGTACTCCATGCTGCCTCTCTAGCTGCCAAATCCATGGTCAAAAAAGATGCAATATGCAAATATAGCTAATAAATATTAAGATATTAGGGGTTAAAAATTAACCCAAAGTGTGCCACACCTAGAAATAGTGGAGGAAAGAAGCAACCACTGACTATGTAACATGCAAACCACGGGTAGGGGCACCACCATCAATGAATAATATAGTGGGATCCAACCCAGCCCATTCAAAGAGAATGTATGTGCAAGACCAAAGAAACAGGGATGGGCTATATACGGGGGATCACCACAGACAATAATTCGGCTTTTAGATAGACAGTTTTATTGAACATGTATAGACCACACATAAGTTAAAAACATAAAAAAGTCACACATGTGACTTGACAAAGACAAACTGGCTCACAATAGAACCCAAACCCTATAGGTACCCTCCACAAGAGACCTGTCTATATATAAACAGCATACCAGTTGGTGGATGGATATGGTGATTTGAGATGGAATAAGTGGGCTTACAATATTGCCCGTCTATCTGAAAAGAAGAAAATCACCGTTATACAGATAACAATGTACTCCCTAAAATAGGTTCCATATATATGACACGTCACCGTAATCCACAATGCCCATCAAAGAAATATGTATGCATATGCCCATAAATGAATAAATATATTCTAAACCCCATATAGGGGACGACAAGGCACAACACCAATGATGGGTGGAGACAAAAGCCCCATAGATGTTGATAGCATTAAAATACACAGCCCATGTGGAGTGACCTGGGGAGAGAAGATACCCGACGCGTGTCGCCACCCGCAGTGGCTTCGTCAGGGGTACTGAGTGCAGCTATAGCACGTCATTAAATACATGAAGTTTAATGATTAGTGACGCACAGCTGCGTCGCTTACCAGGCTAACATAGAAGAAGATAGGCATCTTGTGGACACAGGCGCCGGTGATCAGCCGTAATCAAAAAGCCCTGCACAAGCGCCGGCATGTAGCAACCGGAAGTCCGTCACAACACCTGAGTGCCATGTGAGCCGGTATGTTTGATCACTGCGCATGCGCCGGCGTACGATAACAGGAAGTAGATCACTGATCCCAGTTGCCATGTCGACCTATACACAGGGACACTGCGCATGTCTCAAGACATATAATCGCATCAATAACCAAAGAGCGGCGGATGTGAGATAGTAAATTCCATTAATCTAAATTAGCAATTATGCACATACATAAACAACCAGCATAGTTTTATTTGGAAAAAACACACAATAACTATATGTATATATAATGCCTATCCAGACCCACAGGAAATGAGCAATAGTTCATTGCCGGTATGTTTGATCACTGCGCATGCGCCGGCGTACGATAACAGGAAGTAAATCACTGATCCCAGTTGCCGTGTCAACCCATACACAGGGACACTGCGCATGTCTCAAGACATATACTCGCATCAATAACCAAAGAGCGGCGGATGTGAGATAGTAAATTCCATTAATCTAAATTAACAATTATGCACATACATAAACCACCAGCATAGTTTTATTTGAAAAAACACACAATAACTATATGTATATATAATGCCTATCCAGACCCACAGAAAATGAGCAATAGTTCTGGGATTGGAGGCTTGTTGGAACGTCCCTGTATCTACATTGATTTCTTCTTACAGCCATTGGTCATGTCTCTTAAGTCGTTTGTGAGAGATTCCACTCATCTAATTCAGCAGGTACAGGACCTTATAGTCACGCCGGGCATGTGGCTTGTGACATTAGATGTGGAGTCATTGTACACATGTATACGGCACGATCTTGGTATCCAAGCGGTATCCTTCTTTCTGGACCAGCAATCTTCAGGGGATAGAAAACATGATTCCTTTCTATTGGATTTGCTTCTGTTTGTTTTGGACAAAAATCATTTTGTCTTTGATCGGGTACACTATAGACAGGTTACTGGCACTGCGATGGGCGCGCGTTGCGCGCCCTCGTATGCAAACCTGTTTTTAGGCTGGTGGGAGGCCACCACGGTGTTCTGCATGGAGGCATTCTCCAAACATATTACCAACTGGTTTCGGTATATTGATGATATACTGATTTTTTGGACAGGCACCGTGGACGACTGCCGCCTCTTTATTGATTCCTTGAACATCAACCCTTGGAACATCCGATTGACTTCATATCTGTCGCAAAATGAGGTGGAATTTCTGGACCTTAAACTCTCCATCAATGGATCTCGGATCACTACAACTCTTTACCGTAAGCCCACATCTACAAATAGCTTATTGCACTTCACAAGCTGTCACCCTCAGCATTTGAAAACCGGTATCCCTAAAGGTCAATTTTTCCGGGTTAAAAGAAATTGTAGCAATAGAGATGATTTCTTGACCCAGGCACGTGATTTGACCAGTCGGTTCAGAGATAGGGGATACCCCAAAAAAGTAATCTCTAATGCCTTCAGGACGGCTAGAAATCTGGACAGGAATAGGCTTTTACAACCACGCACTAAGGATCCCCCCAAACCTTTGGGTATAATAACTGCCTATAACAATCAGTGGCATGACATTAGAAATATCCTTTCTAGGCATTGGGGGATACTTCTGAGCGAACCAAGATTAAAGCCTCATATCTCTATCTCACCAAGTCTGGTAGCTAGGAGGGCCAGAAATCTTAAAGACTGTCTGAGCCACAGTCATTTTAGACGCCCTGTCACCAGGCTTAACAGGGGCACGCGGTTAAGGGGTACTTTTCCTTGTGGTAATTGTAACATCTGTCCCTACATGGCTAATGATAACCTTGTGACTCTCCCTTTTTCTCCTTTCCAGATTAGGTCTGCATTTTATTTCAATTGCAAAGCAAGGTTTGTTATCTATGCTCTTGTATGCCCTTGTCCAAAGGTATATGTGGGACAGACCTCTCAGGAACTGAGAAGGCGGATGCTGCAACATTTTTCAAATATTACTATGGCTAAAAAGGACAAAGAAAAGGGCAATACTCTCACGTCAGTCGCCTCACACTATCTTGCGGTACACAACTCACAGTGGCATGGAACAAGGATTTTGGGATTGGAATCCGTGCAACCGGACATCAGGGGAGGTGACATTACATTGGAGCTCCTCAGAAGAGAATCCAAATGGATTTTTAATCTTAACTCTCTAGCCCCTGTTGGTCTGAACGAGGATCTACTATTTACGGGGTTCTACAAACAGAACTGACTTTCTTTCCGACCCTGAAACCTTGAAGACTGCTTCATTATTCAAATATGGGGTAGTACTGCATTATGGGGGTATATATAAACAGCATACCAGCTTTCTCTATTTCTTGAATGGGTTTATTTTGTGGTTTAGATTCAGTCCTTATGATTCATCCTTTATGGAAATGCTCAGTGTTTAGGACTATTGAACCATATCTATTGACCAGCCCTCGTTCTAGTATACACCTTCATTGACAAGGGGGCGAAACAATATAATTATAAATGTGCAGTTTGGGACTGCCTTTAAACAACATTGTTACCTTGAATGGAATTCCTGTTCTTTATGACATTCTATATTTACCTAAATATATGTCTTTGAGACTGTGTACATTTTGGTTCCATTGAATGCTGTCATTTTTTGGTTTGTACTTTTGGTGCGCATTTTTCAATTGTATTGGCTCTTTGGTGCATGTGTATTGTGGGGCATTCCAGCCATGCCCGATGGCCTACTTGAGCGTTATACTTATACATATCTGGTCAATGTCTGTTCACAATTACATGCTGTTTGTACAAGATGTTCAAGCATGCGCATAGGTGTCAATTAAATTACGGCAATTTCTGATGTGATTATCCGTTCTTTGCTATGCACAGTGACCCTATGCATGGGTTGACATGATAACTGATGTTCATTTCCTGTTAATATGTGCTGGCACTATATACATGTGTAGTTATTGGTTTTTTTCAAATAAAGATATTCCATTTTATTAGCTGCTTATATAGGTGCATAATTGCCAATGTAGATTAATGGAATCTGCTATTCTATATACGCCGCTGTTTGGCCATTTATGTGATTGTATGGCCTGAGACATGCGCAGTGAACCTGTGTATGGGTTGACACGGCAACTGTGATCTGTGACTCACTTCCTGTTATAGTATGCCAGCAATGAACTATTGCTCATTTTCTGTGGGTCTGGATAGGCATTATATATACATATAGTTATTGTGTGTTTTTTTCAAATAAAACTATGCTGGTGGTTTATGTATGTGCATAATTGTTAATTTAGATTAATGGAATTTACTATCTCACATCCGCCGCTCTTTGGTTATTGATGCGAGTATATGTCTTGAGACATGCGCAGTGTCCCTGTGTATGGGTTGACATGGCAACTGGGATCAGTGATCTACTTCCTGTTATCGTACGCCGGCGCATGCGCAGTGATCAAACATACCGGCTCACATGGCACTCAGGTGTTGTGACGGACTTCCGGTTGCTACATGCCGGCGCTTGTGCAGGGCTTTTTGATTACGGCTGATCACCGGCGCCTGTGTCCACAAGATGCCTATCTTCTTCTATGTTAGCCTGGTAAGCGACGCAGCTGTGCGTCACTAATCATTAAACTTCATGTATTTAATGACGTGCTATAGCTGCACTCAGTACCCCTGACGAAGCCACGGCGGGTGGCGACACGCGTCGGGTATCTTCTCTCCCCAGGTCACTCCACATGGGCTGTGTATTTTAATGCTATCAACATCTATGGGGCTTTTGTCTCCACCCATCATTGGTGTTGTGCCTTGTCGTCCCCTATATGGGGTTTAGAATATATTTATTCATTTATGGGCATATGCATACATATTTCTTTGATGGGCATTGTGGATTACGGTGACGTGTCATATATATGGAACCTATTTTAGGGAGTACATTATTATCTGTATAACGGTGATTTTCTTCTTTTCAGATAGACGGGCAATATTGTAAGCCCACTTATTCCATCTCAAATCACCATATCCATCCACCAACTGGTATGCTGTTTATATATAGACAGGTCTCTTGTGGAGGGTACCTATAGGGTTTGGGTTCTATTGTGAGCCAGTTTGTCTTTGTCAAGTCACATGTGTGACTTTTTTATGTTTTTAACTTATGTGTGGTCTATACATGTTCAATAAAACTGTCTATCTAAAAGCCGAATTATTGTCTGTGGTGATCCCCCGTATATAGCCCATCCCTGTTTCTTTGGTCTTGCACATGGTGTGAAAAAATGCACGCTCAGTACCTCAGCAGGACAAAAAAAAAATTGGGATTGCTTTTAAGAAAGCAGTTTGCAGAGCAGTGGGTAAACAGCAATGCAGCTGTCAGGAAGCCTTAGAAGGCAGCCTAACAACCAACACCGCTGATCCACCACAATACAGCCTCCCCTTTCACTGCACACACAATTACTGGTGTGTTGTACAGGCAAAATCGCTAGCAGCAGAAGCAGTTTTTTTTTTCTTCTTCCCTGCCTAACGCTCTCCCTACAGAATCAGCAACCTCTCCCTATGCTAAGATCGGCAGAAGTAAGATGGCGGTCGGCGTGCACGCCCTTTTATAACCCCTGTGACGCCCACCAAAGCAAGCCAATCACTTGCATGCCCTTCTGAAAGATGGTGGTGACCCCTGCCTATGTCATCACGTTGCCCACAGTGTCCGTGGATCCTGATTGGCTGAAAAAGAGCGCAAAACAAACTTTTGAAACGCGACTTTGGCGCGTAAGTCGCCGACCTCGTGGCCGACCTCATCCTAGGGTCGGGTTTCGTTTCATGAAACCCGACTTTGCCAAAAGTCGGCGACTTTTGAAATTTTTCGACCCGTTTCGCTCAACTCTAGTTATAGCTATAGGGCATTATGGGTAGGCCTGTGCAGCAAGACAAAAGGTTTCAAGTACTTTTATCTGCAAACTGCAAATGAAATTTAAACATATTGAAATAAAAAAAACTTGAATTTC
Organism: Dendrobates tinctorius; assembly: GCF_039654945.1. Taxonomy (NCBI): domain Eukaryota; kingdom Metazoa; phylum Chordata; class Amphibia; order Anura; family Dendrobatidae; genus Dendrobates; species Dendrobates tinctorius. Next base: position 17,125,603 of record NW_027361737.1, read on the forward strand.
AGGAAACTGAACTTAATCCTCCACAAATCCATCCACTCATCTCTAATAATAATGTCTTAGGTATTTTTCTCCTAAGTAATTCTATAGGACAGTTTCCAAAGCTTTTATGACCAGAGAGGAAAGTTTTTACATCTGATATCCAGAGAAAGTTTGTGGTGGACTTTGGAGGTGAATTCACATTTTGTATTCTGTTTTTACCACTTCAAGGATGACAAGGATGCAAATTTTTCTTGCTCTGCAAAAGGTATGGATTAGGGATGAGTGAACCCAAACAGTAAAGTTGAAGTCTTTGTTACTGTTCTGAGTTGGAATGCTTAATAAAGCTTGTTGAAAGGCTGCATCTCAGCCAATCAACACGCTTTTAAGCTGTGGGCACTTCTTCAACCTTCTAAGCCATGCTAAGTATTTTCAGTAACCAGCTAAGGCAAAGTAGACAGCTGGGGGTTGAGGTTAATAGGCTGTGAAGATAATGGATAATGGATAATGACCCCTTCCCAGCCTAATAAGACCAGCCTTCAGCTGCCCCAGAAATGGTGCATCCATTAGATGCACCAATTCCAGCGCTTCACCTCGACTCTTCCCGTTTGCCCTTGTGCGTTGGAAATTGAGGTAATAGTTTTTAGTGTTGATGTTAGCTGTATAATGCCAGCTTGCATGAAGTCCAGGGGTTAGAAATAGAGAGGCATTTATTAGACACCCCTATCACTAACCAACTATGTTAAAAGAAAAAAAAAAACCCAAACAGGAAAAAAAATTATCTGAATATAGACTCCTTCACACATTCCCTGGTTTACACAATTATTATTAGAAATTAATCCCAAGGAATGTGTGAGGGAGTCTTTATTAAAATAAACTTTTTTTTCCTGTGTGTGTGTGTTTTTTTTTAACTTGGTGGGTCAGTAATGTCTGATTGTCTGATAGACGCCTCTACATTACTAATCCCTGGGCTTGATGCCAGCTGGAGAATGCACATTTTGCTATATTCTGTAGAATACACTTTTTTTTGTAAATTTCTCTGACTGTATTTAACAAAATGGTGGCAATCAGCGGCCAACATCTTAAAGAATTGTAGAAGGTCAGTAAAACATTAAAAAGAAAAATAAATACCTCTTAATTGTTCAGCTCTCTGTTTCATCCCGCTGTTCCTTGCCCGCTGACTGGTTCTACACACATCTATTGTACTACATCTCGGGCCCAATGTTCACTCTACACTGGACGCTTCACCTCCTAGAGTGAAGACAGGGCTGAGCTGGAGATTTCATTTTAGGTTTACATCTTAAATCTATTATTATTTGGGATCTAGAGAGACCACAGAGCATAAAAGGGAACATTTAACCCCTTAGTGACAGAGCCAGTTTGCAGCTTAATGACCAGGCCAATTTTTACAATTCTGACCAGTCACTTTATGAGGTTATAACTCTGGAACGCTTTAACGGATCCCGCTTATTCTGAGAAAGATTTTTTTATGACATATTGTACTGCATGTTAGTGGTAAAACTTCTTCGATATGTCTTGTGTTTATTTATGAAAAAAACGGAAATATGGCGAAAATTTTGAAAATGTCGCAATCTTAAAACTTTAAATTTTTATGCCCATAAATCAGAGAGATGTGTCACCCAAATATCTTAATAAATAATATTTCCCACATGTCTACTTTACATCAGCACAATTTTGGAACCAAAAATTTTTTTTTGTTAGGAAGTTATAAGGGTTAAAAGTTGACTATTGATTTCTCATTTTCAAAACAAAATTTACAAAACCATTTTTTTTAGGGACCACATCATATTTAAAGTCATTTTGAGGGGTGTACATGACAGAAAATACCCAAAAGTGACACTATTCTAAAAACTAGACCCCTCAAGGTGCTCAAAACCACATTCAAGTTTATTAACCCTTTACGTGCTTCACAGGAACTAAAGCAATGTGGAAGGAAAAAAATAACATTTAACTTTTTTTTTGCAAAAAATGTACTTCAGAACCAATTTTTTTTAATTTCACAAGTGTTAAAAGAGAAAATGAACCACAAAGTTTGATGTGCAATTTCTCCTGAATACGCTGATACCCAAAATGTGGGGGTAAACCACTTTTTCAGCGCACGGCAGAGCTCGCAAGGGAGGGAGCGCCGCTTGACTTTTTCAACGCAGAATTGGCTGGAATTGAGATCGGATGCCATATTGCGTTCGGAGAGCCCCTGATGTTCCTAAACAGTAGAAACCCCCAACAAGTGACCACATTTTGGAAACTAGACCCATTAAGGAACTTTTCTAGATGTGTGGTGAGCACTTTGAACCTTCAAGTGCTTCACAGAAGTTTATAACATAGAGCCGGGAAAACAAAAAATCATTTTATTCCACAAAATTGATAATTTCGCCCTCAAATTTTTATTTTTACAAGGGTAACAGGAGAAATCATACTGCCACAGTTGTGCGATTTGTCCTAAGTACGCCGATACCCCATATGTGGGGGTAAACCACTGTTTGGGTACACGGCAGAGCTCAGAAGGAAAGGAGTACCGTTTGACTTTTTCAATGCAGAATTGGCTGGAATTGAGATTGGACGCCATGTCGCTTTTGGAGAGCCCCTGGTGTGCCTAAACAGTGGAAAAAAAACACAAGTGACACCATTTTGGAAACTAGACCCCTTAAGGAACTTATCTAGATGTGTGGTGAGCACTTTGAAACCCAAAGTGCTTCACAGAAGTTTATAACGCAGAGCAGTGAAAATAAATCACTTTTTTCCTCAAAAATGATAATTTAGCCCACTAATGTTTTATATTCTCAAGGGTAACAGGAGAAATACAACCACAAAAGTTGTTGTGCAAGTTGTCCTGAGTACGATGATACCCCATATGTGGGGGAGAACCACTGTTTGTGCGCATGGGAGAGCTCGGAAGGGAAGGAGCGCCATTTTGGAATGCAGACTTTGATGGAATGGTGTGCGGGCATCATGTTGCGTTTGCAGAGCCACTGATGTGCCTAAACAGTATAAACCCCCCACAAGTGACCCCATTTTGGAAACTAGACCCCTGAAGGAGCTTATCTAGATATATGGTGAGCACTTTGACCCCCCAAGTGCTTCACAGAAGTTTATAGACGCAGAGCCGTGAAAATTAAAAATCATTTTTTTTCCTCAAAAATGATTTTTAGCCCGTTATTTTTTATTTTCCTAAGGGTAACAGGAGAAATTGGACCACAAAAGTTGTTGTGCAATTTGTCCTGAGTACGCTGATACCCCATATGTGGGGGGAAACACTATTTGGGTGCATGGGAGAGCTTGGAAGGGAAGGAGTGTCATTTTGGAATTCAGACTTTGATGGAATGGTCTGTGGGCGTCATGTTGCATTTTGCAGAGCCCTTGATGTGCCTAAACAGTATAAACCCCCCACAAGTGACCCCATTTTGGAAACTAAACCCCCCAAGGAGCTTATCTAGATGTGTGGTGAGCGCTTTGAACCCCCAAGTGCTTCACAGAAGTTTATAACGCAGAGCCGTGAAAATAAAAAAGTCTTTTTGTTTTCCACAAAAGTGATTTTTTTTAGCCCCCAATTTTTTCATTTTCCCAAGGGTAACAGGGGAAATTAGACCCCCAAAGTTGGTAAATAGTGGAAACCCCTCAATTCTTGCTCCAACCCTAATCCCAACACACCCCTAACCCTTATCCCAACCCTAATCCCTAATCCTAATTCTAACCCTAATCCTAATTCGCCCTAACCCTAATTCTAACCCTAACCCTAATTCTAACCCTAACCCTAGCTCTAACCCTAACCTTAATTCCAACCCTAACCCTAGCCCTAAACCTAATTCCAACCCTAACCCTAATTCCAACCCTAACCCTAGCCCTAACCCTAGCCCTTACCCTAGCCTTAGTCCTAACCCTAATGGAAAGATGAAAAAAAAAATTTTCTTTATTTCATTATGTTTGCCTAACTAAGGGGGTGATAAACGGGGGGTTATTTACAATTATTTTTATTTTGATCACTATGATAGTTTATCATAGTGATCAAAATGAATGAATGGAATCTGCCAGCCGGCAGTTTCACGGCGGGCGCACTGTGCATGCGCCCGCCATTTTCTTCCGGATCCAAGATGGCGGCGCCCACCGGAGGATGCTGGCGTAAAAGAGGACCACCGGGAGGGAATCCAGGACCACAGGGAGGTACAGGGGGGGATCGGGGACCCCATTTCTCTTTCCTCTGATGTGTGATCACATCAGAGGTAAGAGAAATTAAATGCAAAATAGCGGCTTTTTTTGCGATCGCCGTTATACAGTAGGGTTAATAATGGCGATCGCAAAAGCGGGGTCGGTAAAAACCGACCTGATTCATGTTCTCTGGGGTCTCGGCTACCCCCGGCAGTCGAGACCTTGGAAAAAATCTGACACTGGGGGGCGCTATTTACTTACTCCACAGTGCCGTGAATTAACTGCACTGTGGTTTAAGAACCCTTAATTACCGCCGTTAAAAGGTGTATCGGCGGTCATTAAGGGGTTAATTTTGTGTGGAATAGCTTTGCTCGATATGCATGATATGGCAATTTTGTAAGATCCACTCAATTCTAATAAAAATCCATTTCCTTTATTGAAATATGCCTGTCTAAAAACACACCATGAAAATAATGTTTATAAATGCCCCCTTCTATGAGCCCAAACAGAAATGGTGTACACATAAATTGGAAAATGGTCAGCCAGTCATTTGGCCACATGTAATTCAACACTTTTTATTTAGTGGCCATATCACTGGAAATGAGAAGCCAATAGCAATTTTTCCCTGGTATAGTGAGTTCTTTTGCTGGATTTCTAGTGAGAAAATAACCTTCATATTCAAGGGATTGTGTGAGATCAGTCACCCCTTTTAATTCAGAAAAGCTAATTTCAGGAGAATATTTTCAAGAAGCCCTCCTTTGAAGCTTTTTTTTATATCTTTTTCACTAAATTTGTGTATATATAATAACACCAAGCAAGCGGAGCAATAACCACCATAATGCCAAAATATCCAAAAATATTAAAGAAGTCTTTAATGTAATAGTATCAAAATGTAAAATTCACATAGATAAATAGTACAGCATGTAACACGAAACAGATAGCTGTTAACACACAAGCTGGGAAAAACCAGATGAAAAAGCAGTCCTGTGTCCAGACATGGACATAAATGGGCTAAGAAACAAGAAGTATTAGTTCCTTAATTAGGATCATATCCCTTAGTCTGTAGTATAATGCCATCAGAGTAAGATAAACCATATTATACTCTTCCCAGTAGTAGATCCCCGTACACATGTAACCATGGCTAGTAAAACTTACCCATGTCCTTGTCTGGTGTGCAGGCACCCCTGATTACTCTGTCTCTATGCCGCATGTTTTTGTCCCATATACCTGGATCCGCTTGCTTGGTGTTATTACATATCAGGAGCTCCATATGGGATTTGTCTCCAAAAAGTCACTGAGGGTGACTTAAGAAGGATTCCTATTATGTACTCTGTACTTGGGCTCTTGTTATTTATCTGTGTATACATGTATGGTGTGAAGTTTTTTTTTTTGTATACACCTCTACGTCCACCTTCTCCAGGATCCAGCGCCGTTCTGCTCATCTTCTCAACCCTAGTCAGAAGCCTCTCATACAGCCAGCCAGATCTCATGCATTGCACTGAGGAGGGGCAACACCCTGAAACATGTGTCTGCAAATATAGAGAGTCTGAATAGCGGTGACATCACTGAAAAGAGGAGCAGAACAGCGCTGGATACAGGAGAAGGCGGCAGTAGGAGAGTATGTTAACACATACACTGAACTACATACACATATACACAGATGTAGTGAGAAAAAAGTTCATGAGAGGGCTTCTTTAAGAGATGTTAAAATTTGTTACTTTTTCCATAAAATGTAATTATTCAAAAGGTTGAGAGCTATATTACAGAAAGATTGTAGAGCTGCAGCGCTGTAGGCCACTTTAAATGAACCGAGAAAAGACGTAATACTGCAGAAGCTGAAATCACAAGGAAGGATGATCCCTCTATTGTAAAACAAAAGCTTTATGAAGTGTGAAATTTAAAAGAAAACTTGACACCGCTATAATAAGGGCAAAACAACAAAAGATCTAATGCTTGGTCATGCTCACATTGACCTTACATTTGTGTGAATTTATGACACAATTAGCTCACACCAGAATGAAAGCAGCAGAATTTTTCCAAGTGAGGTAGAGGATCTTAGTGACAGATAAATGAAGTAGACTCTAGAACTGCTAATCATTCTTTGTAAGAGAAAAGTTTTCTACACTAAACTTAGACTGGCGGTCATTAGAAGCTTTTTTTTTAATTTGAGGGCCTCTAGAAGAAACTTTATTTTTTATGATCCTGAAATGGATTTTTCCCTCAATATAGCCGTATGAGGCTAGTTTCACACTAGCGTATTTTCCACGCAGCGCTAGGCGCCACTAAGCCCCGCCTCCTGTCACCTCCCTGCCTCCCCCATCCGGTCATCGCCGCCTACTATCGCACACGGCCGCATGCGATCTGCGCACCCTATCTTTAGCATAGTGTGCGCAGACCCTGCGCTGGCCGTGCGCTAGTAGGATTTTAGCGTGCTCTGCGCACTTTTGAAGGTGCGCCGAGCGCGCCAAAATGCAACATGGTGCATTCGGCGCACACGGGCGCACCTTCAAAAGTGCGCAGCGCACGATAAAATCCTACTAGCGCATGGCCAGCGCACGGTCTGCGCACCCTGTGCTAAAGATAGGGTGCGCAGATGGCATGCGGCCATGTGCGATAGTAGGCGGCGATGACCGGATGGGGCGGGCAGGGAGCCGGCAGGGGGCGGGGCTTAGCGCTGCCGAGCGCTGCGTGGAAAATACGCTAGTGTGAAACTAGCCTGAGAGCTTGTTTTTTGTCTGATGTACTTTTGAATGACACCATTTATTCCACTACATAGTGTACTCGAAAACGTGTATTGAAATAGCAAACAAAATGTAGTTTCACAATTGTTTTGGGGGTTTTTTATTTACCATGTTCACTATATGGTAAAACTGGCCTGGCAATATGATTTCCCAGGTCAGTACAAGTTTACAGATATAAAACATGTTTAGCTTTGTTTTATTTAAGTGGTGAAACAAAATTCGGAAATATGCGGAACAAAAAAAAATGTTTACTTTTGTCGCTGTTTGCTGAGATCCATAGCATTTTCCTTTTTCCTGATATGCAGCTGTGGGAGGGCTTATTTTTTGCACTTTGAGCTGACGTTTCTACTGATAACAGTTTAGGAAACATACGATCTTATGATCGCCTATTATTGCTTTTTTATTGCAATGTTGCGGCTGCTAAAAACCCCCATCATTTTGGCTGTTTGATTTTTTTTTCTGTATGCACCGTGTACTAATCAAATCAATTTAGTTTATATTTTTATAGAACTGACTTTTATGAATTCAGAGATACCAAACGTGTATTTTGCATTGTTTAATTCTTAATAAGGCAAAAGGGAGGGATTTGAACATTGTTGCTTTTTTATTTTTTCCTATTTTTAAAACCTTTGTTTTTCATTTTTTACCATATTTAATAGTCCCCCTAGGGGACTTGAAGCAGTTATCATCCTATCGTCTGTGCTATATATAGCAGCACATCTATGTATAGAGAAAATCTTGATCTCCTATAAACTCCAGCTACAGGCTGGCTGGCTTTCACAGGAGGATCGTAAAGACATGCACAGGGGTCATGATTGTCCATCGGTGCCATGATGGTAGCATGGAATGATGCTCCCCCCTACCAGTGCATGTTAAATTCCGCTGTAAGAGATCAACAGCTGGATTTAACAGGTTAACCGGCATGGGCAGAGATCAGCGTTACCTACGGTTGTTAGAGGCACATGACGGCTAATTAAATCAGCCATCATATATGGTGAAAATGTGGGCTCTGCATGCGAGCCCGCATCAAAGGCAGGGACACGACATAGGATGTAAGTTTACATCCTATGTCCTTAAGGGGTTAATGTTTGCAGTCAGCAGTAGACTTCTTCTTAAAACAAAACATAAGCAGTCCAATATTTTTTAGATTATTGGAGGTTCATTTCACAAAAACTGAGTGCTCCGTATTACAATATAACAACATAAATGATTGTGCTCATGCATCGCCTCTTTACCTTAGAATCAATGAACATCGTACGTGACTGAAAGGGAATTATTGCAAACTTCCCCAAAGAAATATAGTAATCAAAGGAAAACTAATACAGTTTTAATGTTTCTCCCATAAAAAAAATGGTTTTGGGTCATTTGATTTTTGATCATTTTAGTTTTATAGTATTAAAAAATATTTTTCACAGTTATAATGGTCAAATCGTTAACTAAATTGTTTTGTCTATGACAGCTTTAATTATTCTGGTATTCACTTATCCATGCTTAAAAAAAAAAAAAAACTAACTGTGTATTATTATTATATATATTATTCATTTATTGTTTCTCTTTTCCTGTGGCTCCCTATTCCTTTGCATTTTACTTTCATTCTTATACATGTTGTTATCTTCCACTCTTAAAGTGGATATCAACTTTCACATTCAATTAAATTAGCTGACACTGGTTAGGGCTAGGTCTCCATTCAAACACACTGGTCTAGGATACAGTATCAGGGCCTCGCTGTCACGTGGACCCATCCTGTGTGACGCGACCAGCAGGCCGGTAACTGAAACAACAAGACACGGCACGTGAAACTGTCCTGCGTGACACGGCCCGCAGGCCAGTAACTAAAACAACAAGACATGGGGAAAGGGGAGACAGTTACAACGGTGGGCACTGCGATAGGGAGCGGGGACGTGGAGACCTCCTGCACTCCCCTGAGTCAGTGTCCCTCACACTCCTACGTTCCCTAGGCCGGTTCCGCACCGGGTGCCGATCAGGATACCTGTCACCCTAGCACACCCTACACTTTTCCCTTACTAGGGAGCTGGGTGATGCAGGCACTGGCCCCACCGCTGTACTAATACACACCAGGAAAAATACAGACAGGGAAACACCACTTAGCTTTGCTCTGTTGCTCTTGCTCCCAGCAACAGAGTCCACCACCAGAATGCAGCTTTCCTCCTGAATAGCTGCCACCAAGCTCTGTCAGAGCTGCAAGGAAATCCCCTCTGACTCCTTCCACAACAGGGTTCTGACTGAGCTGCCAGGACCTCTCTCTAGATCCTTCCTCCACCAAGGATGGTTATCATAGAATCATAGAATCATAGAATCGAAGAGTTGGAAGGGACCTCCTGGGCCATCTGGTCCAACCCCCTGCTCAAAGCAGGATTCGCTAAATCATCCCAGTCAGATGTCTGTCCAGCCTCTGTTTGAAGACTTCCATTGAAGGAGAACTCACCACTTCTCGTGGCAGCCTGTTGAAATGAACACTATCACCAACAGTGATTGCAACATCTGACACTCTTTTATAGGTAAGAGCCAGCAATCACACCTGCTTTATATCACATGCACTAAACTAAAGAAAGCAAGGTGAAAGAACAAAAGACACCACTGTGTAATAATTCTAATGGCCACCGGGGGCAAAAACAATCTTAAGCACACAGCTTAAGGAAAAAAAAGGTTACATGTGCTTTTAGCTGTCATGATCCAGCATGGATCATGACACTTGCCGCACATGGACCGGGGACAATATTCAGGCATGGCCGCTCACAGACAAGGAACGAGATTCAGGCACTGGCCGCTCTGGTACCAGTGGATGACATTCAGGCACTGGCCGCTCTGGTACCAGTGGACAAGATTCAGGCACTGGCCACAGTGGGACCAGGGGACTTACGATATATGACTGGCCACATCAGGACCAGGAGACCTCACAACTCACTAGTAGTACACCTTACTAATTAATGATTCTACACATTGCTTGGCGACTCCCTAGGGGAGAGGGAGATTTTTATATATGACGCCTCCCAGCTATTGGCTGGGAGCCATTTTGCAAGGGCACTACATTATACTAAATGCCTCTCAGCAACAAGTTAAGGACATTTAGTATATTCGCCCACTGTCCTTATAAGAACAAGGGAGTGCATGCATGCGCATACTAGGTGCACTGCCAGGAGCTGAGGCATGCACACCAGGAATCAGGAGTGACATGCCAGGAGACTACACCGTGGTGCTGTGGCAGTGAGAAAGCCAGCGTGCCTGTGTGGAGAGAAAAGAGAATATCACGTAGGGGCGCCGCAGTAGTACTACACAGAAATTGATGGCACATGATGCGGTGCTCAGTGACGTCACTGCTCTAGCCAACAGGTTCCTGAGCTCAGCTGCATGTTCAATAAGCTCAGCGTTGCATGGCGTCAACTTCTGCATGACCACTGGGCTAAGACTGACATAAGTTAGTAATTGTATTTAAAAAAATATATAGTAAAAGAAATAGTGTCAATGGCAATGAACAGGGCAATGTAAAAAAAATATATCAAAACTAAGAATGTGGAAGTTGGTAGCAGCAGCAGTGCCACCTTGAGCACCATCCATCGAGTCAGTAAAACTACCAAATGAAGGCCACAATTCACCTTTTACATCTCAAGCAAGTACATTAGTGTGGGGTGAGCAAAGGGCATTGCTGAATATTTGGCACATCATTCTTCTAAGCCACTGCAGGATGATATTGCCTCTAAAAGCAACACTGTCAGTTTGAGTCAGGGTTCTGCACTGATAATTTTTGGACCATTTTTTTTTATTTCAAAAATATGAAACACTGTAGGTGCACCTTGATATTAAATAGATGGTTGGTCACTACTGCATCCATTTCTATTGCAAGGTCACGTTGACATTACTATGGCTTTGTTGGCGAGGGGATGGATACTGTCATAGAAGACCTTAGTTTGTTATAAAAGTCTTTTCAGGTCAATTGGAGTAACTTCAATTTTGTGGCAAGATTATTTGCAGTGAATTGAATTTTTGTGAAAAAATCACCAAACCTGGCAAATTAAAATTTAAAAATAATTAGTCGTCTCTACAAGCTACTAGGATTGTGTGATTATGCAGATTCATTACCTAGCGAGCAAGACTTGTTTATGATAGCCATACCGGTAGTTTACTCCCTCCTTTCCTCCTTATAATAATAACTCATAATGTTAGAGACATATGATTTAAAATTGCAGAATATTGGAAACAGTATATGGTTCCTCTATTAGCTGAAATCATAATGATGGTGAAACTGTAACTATTTATTGGAGAAAATGAAGGCCCATAGTGCCAACACAGTTATTTTATTTTTTTACCAGTTGGAAGTGTGGCCTAAATCTTCCTACAGTAACTAGAGATGAGCGAATCAGATAAAATTTGAATTCGCCGCTTCGTGCTGATTCATAAAAAAATTAATCTCCAGGAATTTAATGTCCCTAATAAAACTTTTTCTGGTCTCTACAGACTCCAGAGCTCAATAAATGTAATGTGTAAAATATAAGAAAAACCCTTAGGCTACATTCCGATGATCAGGAAAGAGCAGCGCTTTGGACTCCGTATATTTTTGCAGCATCCAAAGCGCTGCATTCTAATCACGTAGGTAAATCCACATGTGTTCATTGAACAATGCGGATTTCCCACATCCAATACATATCTATTGTGGAAATTTCTGCTGTGGAGATTAGCGTCTCCGTAACAGAAATTGACATGCTGCGGCTCGTAAACCCGCACCGCGGGTAAGTCTACGCCGTGTCAAATAGAAACACTGTGTTCATGAGATTTCTTTAAATTCCATCCACAGCGTTTTGAATGCAGATTAAGTGCGCTGCATCCAAAACACTATTTTTCCTGATCATTGGTATGTACCCTTATACTCATCTCACTGCTCACCCTTCGGGACCCTGTCATCCATGCTATCCTCATTTCATTTTTTATTCCTCGCCGCTGAAATCACCAGGATCCCTCACTAAGTCAGGACTCTTGGCTTTTATGAGGCCTAGGAGGGTTCAAGCGAAAAGTCATGATGCCATGGCATCACCCCATGTTCCGGGACCTTGGGTGTGTATGCACAGCACTCTTCCGGCCTAATCAGAGTTGGGGATTTCAACTTGAGCGACAAGGATCAGAAGATTCGACAAGGACAAGGATGAGACAAGTGACAGGTGAGCATTGAGGCGAGTATAAGTTTGGTTTTATTTTTTTAACATTTTGATTGCAATTTACAGTTAAGAAAGATGGTGGCCACTAGCATATTGCTTAATCCATGCAGTAGCAAATTATAATAAAGCTTTCGGCAGATTTTTGTAAAATTCAAGTAGAATTCAATTTCCCTTTAATTCATTCGCTCATCTCTAACAGTAACATTTCTTTACTTTAAATCTCTCTTTGTACAATTACAGCTATACCTCTGCAAATAATTATTATGTATGTTATACATTTTTTATTATGTACCAGAAAGTCACCGGCGGTTGCTTTATTTTAGCTTACCTCATTTGATGTTACTTCTACATATCTTTTCTATTGCTAAAACAATAAAAGTAATGTTAAAGCAAATTATCAGAAAATCAAAACTGATTATACAGTAAAATATGTTTCAATAGAGATTCCATTTGACAGAAAACATTAAAACGAAAAAAGAACATGTTAGCATGGATTCATGGGTAAGGTCTTTGGAGAGATTCCAGAAATTCATAAGAGTTTTATAAAAGGAAACGGCGAAACGACACGGATTATAGATAGACAATAACCCTTCCATAAGCTGGAGTGTGTTTTTTTTACTTTCTGAGGGCAGATCTTAATACCTTTTGTGATGCAGCATTCTCTTTATTTTCCCTTAGCACAATGGCTCAGTAACATGTGAGGGATTTTGCGTTCATTCGGTCTCTGACAATCTGCAATGTAATTAGGAACACATATTATTGTATTTGCAGGAAACAGTACTGCCGACTCCCTGCTGACACTTTGATTATCCTGTTATCTAACTCTCACTTTCACAACTTGGCTAGCTTTAATTTATTCATAATATTTGAATTCTCTTAAGCCAATGCTCATTTCTTTTATTCTATGTTATGTTTTGTGCGTCGTGTGCCACGGGGAGTTTAGTGAAGGTAACATTTACATTTGGTGATACAACTGAGGTCTACAGAGAGCAAAAAAAAGAATTTTTCAAAGATTACTTTTATCATACCTCAGCCTTCATGATCCCCCCCAAAAAAATCTGTATTCCTCTGCTAATGTAGTGTGGGATTTAGGCAAAGCTACGTGTATATTCTTATTTTGCACATTAATGGCATATCCACAGGACATGCGATAAATGTTTGATAGATGCTGATCCTATCTGTCTGAGTGCTCACCTTTTTCTGCAGCTTCCATAGAGGTGAATAAAGAAAACGGTACAAAGGGAAGGCCATTTCTTCATTCATTCTACAAACAACACATCACCTGGCAAGAGTTGGGGGACTCCTGTTAAAGACATGTAGACATAAACTATATGGAGAAAAGTATTGGGATACGTCTCTTACAGAGAATCTATCAGGTCATTTTCGGTGATGCAAGTAATGTATGCCTGAAATGGGGATTTCTGAGCCTTTTCTGATCACGTAATTTTTAATGTCGTACTGGCTCATATTTATTTGGTATAAGCTTGTAAAGCTAAGTCGCACCACAGCTCTAAGTGGTCCACTTGTTATATGTCATGTTCCCCCTAGTACTCCATATGATAATGAATCAGTAAGTTGCACCTATATTCTGTTCTTCAAACCCACCATGCCAACTGTGTTAGTATGTCTAAGTTTCAAAAATCTCAAGCATGCATGGTTAGAGAGAGTGTGGAGCATGCCATGTACGATTTACACTCTGGACTGCTCACACTATGTCCTAACAAAGCACCTACAGTGGCATGTAAAAGTTTGGTAGTGAATTAACCCTAACAGGTTAATTAGGGTGTGAAACCTTGTTCAAAGTTTTCTGAGCACACAAATCTCCAAGCATGTCCAAACTTTTGCATTGGCCTTTTTGAAATTTTCAAAATGTAAAAAATGGCAATACACAGTTTTTAGCCTAAAATATAAAGGAAATGTGTCATCTTTAACTTTAGCCCTAATTTAGAGATCATTCCATCTTCAACTTGCTTTACTGCTCACAATAACAGTAATTTTGACCAGGGCTCCTCAAACTTTTGCATGCCATATTGCATATTACATTCCCAATTTCTTGGTGCCTCTGTGGATTGAGCTCACATTTTGTTTGCTTCCAACTTTGTGGGAACAGTTTGAAGATGGCCCTTTTCAGTTCCTGCCTGACTGGTGCCCCAGTTCACAAAGCAAAATCCATAAACACTTGGTTAGGGGACTTTAGTGTTGAAGAACTTGTCCAGCCACACAGAGTATAGGTCTCAACTCCATCCTGCACCTTTGGGATGTACTAGAACAGAGAGTGCGAGCGAGGCCTTCTCATTTAACATTAGTGTCTAATCTCACAAATGCTCTTCTTGATGAATGGATAAAAAAATCCCTCAGGTACCTCCAAACTCGTTATAGGAAAACCATTCTGGCTTCTCCAGAGGTCATGTGAGGCTTCTCTGGTTGGTTTTATCTTCTGCAATGTGTACAATGGTGGACATTTTATGTGATTTGTGCAAAAGAATAGTAAATTGTTAAAAATTTGCCAAATTCCGTTGAATGTCTAAAATGTTGACATGAATTTCATTCACACCAAATCGATTTTCTGATACCTTATAGCTACTGATGAAGCTTGGCTTGATTAAAAGAATGTTCATCATTTGCTTTTCATGTCAAGGAATTTCAATTAAAAAGATATAAGCTTACACACGTGGTCAAAATTGTTGGTACCCCTCGCATAATGACAGAAAAACCCACAATGGTCACAGAAATAATTTGAATCTGACAAAAGTAATAAATAAAAAATCTATGAAAATGAACAAATGAAAGTCAGACATTGCTTTTCAGTCATGCTTCCACATTTTTTTAAAAAATAAAACATTTTGGCCCACTCCTCAAGAACAAACTGCTCCAGTTGTCTCGTGTTTGAAGGTTACCTTTTCCAGAAGGTATGTTTCAGCTCTTTGCAAAGATACTCAATAGGATTTAGGTCAGGGCTCATAGAAGGTCACTTCAGAATAGTCCAATGTTTTCCTCTTAGCCATTCTTGGTTGTTTTTAGCTGTGTGTTTTGGGTCATTATCCTGTTGCAAGACCCATGACCTGTGACTGAGATCAAGCTTTCTGACACTAGGCAGCACATTTCTCTCTAGAATCCCTTGATAGTCTTGAGATTACATTGTACCCTGCACAGATTCTAGAGACCCTGTGCCAGATGCAGCAAAGCAGCCACAGAATAAAACAGAGCCTCTCCATGTTTCACAGTAGGGGCAGTGTTCTTTTCTTGATAAGCGTTCATTTTTCCGTTTGTGATGTGCCTTGCCAAAAAGTTCCATTTTTGTCTCATCTGTCCATAGAACATTCAGCCAGAAGCTTTGTGGCCTGTCAACATGTAGTTTGGCAAATTCCAGTCTGGCTTTTTTATGATTTTTTTCAACAATGGTGTCCTCCTTGGTCATCTCTCATGAAGTCCATTTTGGCTCATACAACGATGGATGTTGCGATCTGACACTGATGTTCCTTGAGTTTGAAGTTCACCTTTGATCCATTTTGACATTTTTCTGGGCTCTTTTGTTACCATTCGTATTATCCGTATCTCTGATTTGTCATCAATTTTCCACCTGCGGCCACGTCCAGGGAGGTTGGCTACAGTCCCATGGAGCTTAAATTTTTGAATAATATGTGCAACTGTAGCTACAGGAACATCAAGCTGCTTGGAGATGGTCTTATAACTTTCACCTTTAACATGTTTGTCTATAATTTTCTTTCTAATCTCCTTAGACAACTCTTTACTTCGCTTCCTCTGGTCCATGTTGAGTGTGATACACACCATGTCACCAAACAGCACAGTGAGTATGTAGGGTCGGTGGGGCGAGCTGGGGGGTGGTCCCTCTCTTACCATGCAGAGACGTAACAGAGACACAATGGAGGCAAGTGTCGGGTACAACAGGTCCAAGTTTATTCTCTTGTCGTCCACCTGACGGCCTCCGAAGTACACCGCACTTCAATTCACTTCACTTATCGGCCCTCTGTTTCCAGGGCCTCTTCACGCACACCGTACTTTACACCGGGGACGTACATATGCGCACCGTCCCCTCTTCACTCTTCGACGCTCCTGTCAGATCCGACACTGTGGCTGCCTTAGGCCCGTAAACCAACAGTACTTTTCCTTATCAGTCGTCTCTCTCAATACGGTATGCTTTACCTCAGTGCCTTGTCTATACTGCGGTACTTTTGTGTAAGGACCACCCCCCTGACTTTCTCTCTCCTCAGTCCCCCTGGTTTAGTTTTCCACACAGTTCACAAACTGTCGTAGTCCTCCTGTCACTGGAGCTCCCCCTGGGGACTGGAACTTTCTGGAACCCTCCTGTCAAATTTATATCATTCCCGGTTCCCTGTAACTCCGCCCCCCATGACCAACGGTTTCCTAAGCCCTAAGCTGATGTCAAGTCCTTTGCTCACACTCCCTCCTGCCCTCTACTGTCAACCCAAGGTACTGCATGTCCACTACACTTTCTCAGCTGTTTCCCCACTGTAGTAACTGACACCTGTCTAAACTGTGCAAACCTTATTTTCGCTATTCTGACAAGTCTGTCCTTCCGTCAGGTCACCTTCCCTACAAGTATCTTTAGCTCTCTATACAGGCCCACTCACTGATTCCAAGATTGTAGACACCTGTGATGCTAATTAGTGGACACACCTTGATTTAACATGTCCCTTTTGTCACATTATTTTCAGTGGTACCATCTTTTCGTCTAGGTCTTGTCATGATCCAGTCCAGAGTTTGTCTTCTGATGTCTTCTCTTTGGACTGGTCATGCGGGGGTTAATCCCCTCTGCCTCGCTCTGGAGCTGACTGGGCTATTTCAGTCCTCTGCAGCCTGCAGGCCAGCATCAGCTATACTGCAAGCTTCCAAGTTAGTGCCTCTGACCTGTATTCCTTTAGTGTTCCTCCTGCCCCTTTATTACCTGGACTTGTGTATGACCCAGGTTGCTCTCTGGACTCTGCTTCTGGTTTTTCCGTTTCTGATACCATGTTTTCCAACTGGCTTTGACCCTTTTGACTTGTACCCTGACAACAACTTACGTTTTGCATTTCTGATACCACGTTCCTGGTTGGTCTTGACTTCTCGCTCGTCCCTGACTACGCACTTGCTGTCTCCCTTGGTACTTCTGCTCCTGACAATTGCTGACTTTGGCTAGTCTGACCACTCTTTCATTACCTGTGACACCTGTGCTGTTGCTCTATGTTACTGTGCTGTGTGGGTGTGCAACCTCTCTTCCCTCACCATCACCTGCTGGTGGAGGTTGCGCTGTACTACACTGCAGCAGCATGTTAGAGGTCTATTTCATGAGTTATATTTTTTAAAAAATTCTGTGGAATCATGGTTGAAAAGCAATGTCTGACTTTCGTTTGTTCATTTTCATAGATTATTAATTTATTATTACTTTTGTCAGATTCAAGTTATTTCTGTGACCATTGTGGGGGTTTTTTGTCATTAAATGAGGGGTACCAACAATTTAGACCACGTGTGTAGAAAGCTGCTTGATACAAGTCTATAGTGTATGTTCTCCTAAAAGGAGAAATGAAAGAATTTTTATCATGCAAGATATTTTGTATTTAACGTTTCTTGCACCCAGTTATACATTTAGTGGTATTATGTTTCTGCCATTGATAGACTAATATAGCATTCCATTATTTAGAGGTCCTTTAAGAATCAATTATTTTTCATCATTTTCTAGCCATACACTTGCAGGTAATGAGAAATATGGAAATGAAACTATAGAAATGTTGGCACTTTTTTAGAAGTATATACAGTTCTAGCCAATATTTCACACTTATAGCCTCTTTGTGGCTAACATTTTCTGTTGAACAAATCAGTAAGATCCTTTCTTTTATTGCACAGTCCAAAATTCATGTAATGTGGGAAAAAAGATATATAATTATATTTGACTCTTGTTAAAAAAAAATCACTAATGACACATGTTCAACACCTGCAACTTTACAAAAGCCTCTTAGTACTTTAATATGGGATATAATGGCGATGCTCTTATATACTCAAGCTCATATGTGTTGAAGGGGTTGTCTGGTCAAAATTGATAAGTCTACAGTCACTCTATGTGACTATGCACACACTGTGCACTGTGGGGATTCACTGATTTTAGACCCAGGAACGGAGGGTACGTATAAGTTATATATACCCCAGTGGACGCGGCCTCGCTCTCCATACACTTGTATGAAGCAAGGCCCCGTGTTCTAGTCGGACACACCCACTGGCCGACTGTGCCACTAGATGGGTCATGGTCTCAGCTCAAGAGAAGTGTATGGAGCAAGGTCACGCGCTCTAGATGGACACACTCATTGGCTGACTGTGTCACTAGATGGGGCACGGCCTCAGCTGAAGAGAAGTGTATGGAGCAAGGCGACGTGCTCTAAATGGACACACTCATTGGCTAACTGTGTCACTAGATGGGGAACGGCTCCAGCTCAAGAGAAGTGTATGGAGTGAGGTCACGCTCAGTGGCCGGAGGTATGTATAACTTATAAATACCCTCAGTTCCTGAGTATAAAACCTGCGAATCCCTGCAGCGCACAGTGACTGCAGACTTATTGGTTTTAACCGGACAACCCCTTTGAGCATAGTAATATCTATACAGAACCACAGTCGAGAACTATGCTATATTAATTTAAAGAAGACCCTCCATGTGTTCAACCTACTAAAAGGATGTACCTTCAAAGGACATTCTTGATAAACACTTATATTACCTGGATTTGATAGATCTGTTTATGTGATCTAACACTACAGTTTTTTCTTCTATGTTTTATACTAAAACTTTAAAGGGCTTTTCTGCTAGCCCAATATTAATGACTTTTCCTCAGGATATGGTCATTAATATATGATTGGTAGGCGGCTGACAACTGGCACATCTAATACTGATCAGCTTCTACCATCTCCAGCAGTGGTCAAAGGTAAGTGAAGTGACGGAACTGGAAAACCACCACAGTGCCATCACACTGTTAGTGGCCACTCTCAGGTACTGCAGCTCATATTCAAATGAATATAATTAATCTGTTTGAATATACTAGAAACGTATCCTTGTGCTTTGCTTGTATAATGCCATCATATTGAGCAGCCCTTTACAGCATTGTCGTCATTGTCCCTATTGGGGTTCACAATATAAATCCCCTATCAGTTTATATTTGGATGTGTGGGAGGAAACTGGAGAACACGGAGTAAATCATCGCAAACACAGGGAGAACATACAAGCTCTTTGCAGATGTTGTCCTAGGTTTGACTTGAATACTTTACACCGGCACAGCAAAGCAACAGTGCTAATCACTGAGCCACCATACTGTCCCATGTACCGAATTTAGCACAATTATTGGAGGTGCTCCAATAGCACTATCAATAAAGAATAAAAATCACCATGAGCTACAGTCATAATCTTTTAATTAGTTGAACATGAGGTCTAATGGGGCCAATCTAAAAATACAATTTTTTACATTTGATTTTCAGAACTTACCCCAGTGTTGTCCTAGATCTGTACATCTTCAAGATTACTTGCCTTGTTTTTTCCTTCTGAAAATAGTAACTGAAACTAGAGTGCAAAAAGATTAGTTTATATGGATCAGGATGTTCTCTAAAGCTACTTCACTTATACTTAGTTTAAGTGAAAACTGTAAACTAATTGTTAGCAGATGGTTATTATAAGGTTTGCTCTCAGTACTGGTCTTCAATTAATGGATGCCAGAGAGCTCCTTTAACCCCAGGAGTGTAAGGTGTAAGATATACTGAACATTGCTACTTTTTTTTTACTGAAAAAATGTTATGTTGTATCCAATTACATGAAGATTATCACGATCCATTTTTGGATCCGTGGCAGACTGGATTCTCACATTAAAACTTTTTTGCTTTCACGCCATTGGGGGTTAATATCAGTTTTTCCCCCGGTGGCCGCTGGTATAATTACATTGCTGCTGAATTTGCTGATGCAGGTGGCCACCAACAGGTCAAGTTTTCAGCATATCCTTAGCACTGCACAGGTGATTTCAACACCTGCTCAAGCATTAATTCCATCACCTGTGCAATACTAAGGAAATCCTGAAAACATGACCTGTTGGTGGGTCTTGAGGACTGGAGTTGAGAAACACTGCATTAAAAGGTCACCTGATGCATCAGCTGATGGTCGGTGTTAGACTTCATGCTACAGCGACCGAACCGGAGGAAGGAGCTGGCTGGGAGCGGTGGTGTTGTATTTTTGTTATCCTGTTCCTTTTTATACTGTCTGTCTATCCTTACCTTGTGTTGTATTAGTGCAGTGGTGGGACCAGTGTCCTCCCTTGCCAATTCCCTACTTAAGGATAGGAAAGAAAAAAGAAGTTCCAGCGCCAGGAATGGAAAATTAAAAATCCATTTTATTGTGCCATTGCATATTAAAATTCCAGCAGGTACAGCATATCTGTCGGATGACTACAGAACAACGCGTTTCGACGCCTCAGGTCTTAATCATGTTCTGACATTAAATGCAACCAACTTCCTTTTGTTGGATTCTCCCACCTGAAAAAATCAGAAGCACATGTGTGGACTGCTCCAAAGCAGCTCCTGCTATGATAATTGTGGGAGTACCAAACAAAGTAGGAAAAAAAAAAAAAAACAGTCAGTGTAGACAATACAACATAAACGACATACATATTTTAAAAGAGAGATATATATACTCCTGATGTAAGGTAACAAAGATGAATATAAAGAATAATTCCAATGACATATTCCAAAATACATATCACATATTCAAATCCTATACATATTATTCTATAATTATACCACAATGGGGAAAGAGAAAAAACAAAAAAAATATATATTTAAAAAAAAAAAACAAATAAAAAAAAACCAAAAAAAAAAAAAACCACCTATTCCCCTTTTTTCCTCCTTTCTCTTCTTTTCTTCCTCTTTCCCTCTTTTCTTATCTCTTTTCCTCTACCAAGAATGGATCCCAAATTAAGAGGGCCCCAATCAAAAGTAAAAAGCAATCAATATATATAATATTACCACCCCTAAATGGAAGAATGGAACGAACATATTCAATAATGCAATATAAGATATATATAAAAAATTGATACTTCAGGACCTACAAGATGTAGACACCTACATAGAGTTAGATCAGGACCCCACTAGACATTATAATAATTTATTGTTGAAATGTCTAGAGGAGTGGGTCTGTGTGGGTGCTATTAATGAGAAAACTAAGGATTTTTTATTTAATAAAAACCCTGTGGTTCCGATTTACCATTGTCTCCCAAAAGTTCATAAAAATGTATTTCCTCCCCCACTGAGACCAATAGTTTCAGGCATTGGCTCTTTGGGAGGCTGGATAGATCATTTTCTTCAACCTTTGATTCTTGATATACCAGGTTATATCAGGGATACCAAAGAGGTTGTTAAAGCTCTGGACAATTTTTGTTGGAAATCCTATTACTCTTGGCTCTCATGCGACGCAATTTCTTTATATCCATCTATACCTCATAATGTTGCATTACGCTGTCTATCTCAACATCTAGACAGATTTAGTGACTATGACACCTGTTTAAAAGATTTTATAGTCTCATGTATTGATTTTCTCCTAAAGCACAATTATTTTTCTTTTGATAAAAATTTTTATTTGCAGTGCAGAGGAGTTAGTATGGGAGCTCGCTTCTCCCCCTCCCTTGCAAATATTGTTATGGCGAGGTGGGAGGAGGATTTCCTATATTCGGATGAGAACCCATTTTCCAAATGTCTGCTATGGTATGGCAGATATCTGGATGATCTGCTGATGATTTGGTGTGGTCCAGAGGATAGTATACAGGGGTTTGTTTCATATTTGAATACTAATGAATTTAACTTAAAATTTACCTCTTATCATCATTTGACTACAATGAATTTTCTGGATGTCACCCTATCTATTAGTGATTCGGATGTTGTCATAATTACCCCTTACCGCAAACCTACTGCCACTAATTCCATTTTAACGGCAGATTCCTGCCATGCGGCACAGACCAAGAATAATATTCCGGTAGGAGAATTGATTCGAACAAAACGAAACTGTTCCCAATCCAGTGATTATAATAGGGAAGAAAGTCAGGTTTGTAATAGGCTTTCCAAGAGGGGGTATCGTCCTTGGAGTCTCAATAGAGCTAAATCAATTGTAAGCGAAATCAACAGGGAAGACTTATTGTTTAAACATAAATCATCTTATATGAAAAATAAATCTAATAACAATATTATCTTTTCAACCAATTATAGTAATCAGTTTAATACTGTTACTAGTATTGTGAAAAAATACTTACCAATTCTTAATGAGGACCCTATTTTAAAACAGGTGATTCAGAATAGTATTAGGTATGTTGCTAAACGGGCACCTACACTTAGTACTATTCTTTCCCCTAGTCTTTTTACAAGTGACAGTGGCCAGACGGAGGGATCCTCCTGGATCACACTAAAGGGTTTTTACAAATGTGGTGCAGCTAGATGTAAAACCTGTAATTTTGTACAAAAAGGAAAAACATTTTTTTCTATAGTAAATAAATTTACCATTAAAAACTTAATAAATTGTAATTCTTCTTATATTGTATATTTAATAACATGCAATATTTGTAATATTCAATACACTGGTTGCACCACGGGACCCTTGAAGGTTAGAATCAGGAGGCATCTCTCAGATGTGTCTAATCACAATGCTGTTGCGGTTTCTGCAGTATCAAAGCATTTTGCCAGAGTTCACAAAGGGGATGTTAGCGGCTTTCATTTCATGGGAATAGAACAGGTGCACAGACCGATTCGGGGTGGAGACCACAGAAGGAAACTCTTGAATAGGGAATCCTTCTGGATCTTCACCCTGGGCACAAGATATCCGGATGGAATGAATAGTCGACAAGATCTTATATTGCATTATTGAATATGTTTGTTCCATTCTTCCATTTAGGGGTGGTAATATTATATATATTGATTGCTTTTTATTTTTGATTGGGGCCCTCTTAATTTGGGATCCATTCTTGGTAGAGGAAAAGAGATAAGAAAAGAGGGAAAGAGGTAGAAAAGAAGAGAAAGGAGGAAAAAAGGGGAATAGGTGTTTTTTTTTTTTTTTTCTCTTTCCCCATTGTGGTATAATTATAGAATATTATGTATAGGATTTGAATGTGATATGTATTTTGGAATATGTCATTGGAATTATTCTTTATATTCATCTTTGTTACCTTACATCAGGAGTATATATATCTCTCTTTTAAAATATGTATGCCGTTTATGTTGTGTTGTCTACACTGACTGTTTTTTTTTTTTTTTCCTACTTTGTTTGGTACTCCCACAATTATCATAGCAGGAGCTGCATTGGAGCAGTCCACACATGTGCTTCTGATTTTTTCAGGTGGGAGAATCCAACAAAAGGAAATTGGTTGCATTTAATGTCAACATGATTAAGACCTGAGGCGTCGAAACGCGTTGTTCTGTAGTCATCCGACAGATATGCTGTACCTGCTGGAATTTTAATATGCAATGGCACAATAAAATGGATTTTTAATTTTCCATTCCTGGCGCTGGAACTACTTTTTTCTTTCCTATTATTGATTGACTGCCTAGTCAAATCCGTGCGCAGGATCTGGATCCTACCAGCAAGGCAGTGCGGTGAGCTGGATTAATTTCTCTTTTTCTACTTAAGGATAGGTGCAGGGCAAACAAGGGTTAACATATCCTGCTCGGCGACAGGTTGAAAGAACCTGTATTGGGACGCTAGTAAGAGCAGGGCACATCCTCAGGAGAGTGCAGGAGATGTCCATATCCCCGATCCCTATCACAGGGCCCACCCTTGTAATTGTATCCCCGATGTTCCCTTGTTTGTTTGCTGTTTGGTGACTGACCAATCGTTGGGTTGTGTCACACTGGTCAGCCACTCTGTGACAAAGATTCCTTCTTCCATTAGTTCATGGTACTGATGAATCAGTTTATCGTCATAAACCAGTTAAATTATATAATGCTAGGGTAAGTTCTAGTCTAATGTGTATTATTATTTTTTTTTTACAATTATGTTACATGATCATCCCATAGATCAACAATGCTTGTGAGGCTAGTTTCACACTAGCGATTATTTCCTGCAGCGAACGGCGTCGCTAAGCCCCGCCCCCCCCCGGCTCCCTGCCCGCCCCAACCGGTCATCGCCGCCTACTAGCACACATGGGCGCTTGCGTTCTGCACACCCTATCTTTAGCATAGGGTGCGCAGATCGTGCGCTGGCCGTGCGCTAGCAGGATTTTGCCGTGCGCTGCGCACTTTTGAAGGTGCGCCCGTGTGCGCCGGACGCAGCATGTTGCATTTCGGCGCGCATGGCGCACCTTCAAAAGTGCGCAGCGCACGGCAAAATCCTGCTAGCGCACAGTCAGCGCACGATCTGCGCGCCGTATGCTAAAGATAGGGTGCGCAGATCGCAAGCACCCATGTGCGCTAGTAGGCGGCGATGACCGGATGGGGCGGGCAGGGAGCGGGGCTTATCAGCGCCGTGCGCTGCAGGAAATAAAAACTAGTGTGAAACTAGCCTGAGGAATGTGCCATTGCTCGGTTTGGGAGTTCAATCCACTGACCTGTTGCTTCATGGTTGGTTCCTCTATCTCCTGAGCTGTTGCCTTTTTTTCTTGGTCCACATGCTGATAGTTCCAATTCTTTGCTCCCACTTCTTGGTTTGCTTCTCTCCAGATGTTTTCCATTTTCCCATTTTGGTCTGCCCTACCACATTTTGAATTGGGTATTATATGTTCCCCCTTCACTGCTATACCTGTAGGTGGACTTGGGTTTAGGAGTTCCAGCCTTTCACCTAAAGGGTTTACCTTGTATGGTAAACACCAGCTGAATTCCTGCAGTGAGTCTGTTTGCTCTCTTTCCCCAATTCCTCTTCCTTTCACCTCATAAGGTTTCTGAGAGGTTATTGTTCTTTTAATTTTTGTCTCTCCTTAACTTTCTCTCTATCTTACTAAATATGAACTTGCTTTAATTTTCTCACCCTGGGTTTTCTTATCTTTCTGTACAGTTCCCTCTCCTCTTGTTGACAGTACCAACCTCTGGTTACTCATGTTACGAGAAACCTCTCAATGGCCTTTTAGCTAGCAAGATCTGAGGTAGTATTATTGAGTTGTGCGCTTAGAGTCTTCTAATCTTAACAGTACCAGTTGAATGTGGGTGCGGCATCACCCTGTAGAAGGTCTTCCCTTTGTCTGTTACCTGTGAGTGGGTATGTGTTACATTCATAACAGAATGTTGCTGTCTATTTTTATTAAAATCTGACATACTGTACATATTTTTTCTTCTACTGATGTTATTTTGCTTGAAAAAAAATAAATAATAACAATCCTAACTAATAGAGATGAGCGACTTTGCCATTTTTCGGGTCGAGTCGGGTTTCGTGAAACCCGACTTTCGCAAAAGTCGGGTCGAACGAAATCGGCCAATTATCGTGAAAAGTCGAAGGCCGACTGAAACACGAAACCCAATGCAAGTCAATGGGGAAGAAAAGTCGGCAGTGAGTGCAGGACAGGAAACACACCTACAGTGCCCATTTTAATGCCAAAAACATAAATTCTTATTACTTAAGCTTGTCAACCTTAATTTACTTTATAATAATAGATAGGCATTGAAAATTGGGGGTTATGTGGCTAAAGTTGTGGGGGGGGTAGGGCTGGCTCCAGATTTTCGTGGGCCCAGGGCCAAAGAGTGTCAATGGGCTCCTTTAACACATGCCACAATTCATGATCCTCTGATACGGCACAGAAATAGCGGTATAGTACAATGAAAAATACTTCACTTCTTACATCACATGACTGATATCCATTTTAAATTCTCCAATAGCTCCAAAAACGGACAGTATATTACTCCATACAGTATTATGGCCACCGCATAGTGCGCTACACAGAGTAATGAGGCCCATATATTTCTCCATACAGAATCATTGGTCCCATATAATGTTCCATACAGTATATGATGAGCTCCACATAATGCTACAGTAAATGTTGGTCCCCATGGATGAAGCTCCACTGTCTTATGGGCCCAAATAATGCTCCATATATAATGGGCCCCATTTCTAATAGTCCAGTGTATAATGGGCCCTGTAAATGCTGCTCCAGTGTCTGAGGTCCATCTTTGGAATGCTGCAGTGTATGGTGGGCTCCATATATCATTCTCCAGAGTATAGTGCTCCCCAAAAATTGCTCCCAACCTTTAAAACAATTAAATAAGTCTCCTCGCTAGGGAATCCCTGTACTAGTCTGGACTCCTCGTCGTCCTCATCTTCCATCTCTCTGCACTTGGACTGTTTAGGCAGAGGGCGTACAGACGTGATGTCATCGCGCTCTATGAACAGAATGTCACTGTCAGGAAACGCAGAAGACGTCACAGCGGTGAAGCAGGGAGAGGTAAGTATTTCAACTTTGCAAGTGCTGTGATCCTGAGCAAGCAGGGGGGCCCACTCGTTAGCGACGGCACTGGCACAGGGCCCCTCATAGTACAGCGGTGTGTATGACGGCGGGTGGGTCCTCCCTCCGGCAGAGACACTTTTGTGTACTATGAGGGGCCCTGTGCCAGTGCCGTCACCCATGAGTATGCCCCCCACCTGCTCAAGCAACCTGCACTTTCATCTGCATCTTCCTTCTTGTCACCGTGTAAGGTGGTATAGTATGCGGGAAGGGGAACCTGAGTTTCATCAGGGTCAGATTCTGGCTGTGTAGAGTGCGAGGGGAAGGTAGTGGTCTGGGTCAATGTACCAGGAGAATCATCTAGCAGTGGCTGGGCATCAGTGCACTTGTGGTGCCCCCAGGAGTACGGTCACCACAGTGGCATTACCTTCCTCCTAGGGAGTGTGATGTCATGCTTGGGAGCAACGAATGATCTCTCTAGCAGTTAAACCAACGCACAACACAGTTCCCACTCCAGGCCAGCAGGGAGAGCTCTGAACCTGACAGCTGAGGAGCTGCTCTCTGTGGTCGGGAGGAGGGAAGTTAGGGCAGTCTGTGAAGGGAAGAAGAAAGTGTGTGGACGTGAGAAGGGGAGCTGGAGGATGAGCAGAGTTAAGGCTCACTCCTAGCTGGAGCGCATGGTCCGGATTCCGGTCTCCGAGGTTGTAGGGACACTGACGGTCCTGCAGCAGAAACCGGAGGAAGTAGCAGCTGTAAATGCTCTGTTCCCAACTAAGGCTCGAAGGCCCCAACAGCAACTTTTGTGAGCCAGAAGGAAAAGGCTACGGCTGCCTGCCATACGAGAAAGTTCCAAAAGAGAGTCAACAGGGGAACTTCAGTGACCTCAGTACTGCGAGTACCTCAGATTAGCGCTAGAACGGAGGCCACACTACCTATCTGCAGAGACAGAATTCCTAGTTTGCTTCCAGACTGACCAACTCCTTCTCCATCTGTACTCTGCGTCCTGTACGGCACTTACCAAGTACAGGAACTTCACGACTGTGTCTGTCATCTTTCTCCTGCGCCTGGCGCACGGCTCTGCTACATCCTGCACTGCACACCATCTACTAACTCTTCATCTGCCCTGCGATTACGGCCCTACCTGTGCAGGGCTTCTACATCTTAGCTGCACCACAACATCTGTCCCAGATAAGCGACACTGCAGCGCTGGTCAATCTGATTAGAAACCACAGGTGGCGTCACGTATCATTCACCTATAAACGTTATTCACCTCTTTGCATGGATGCCCATGCCCACGGACCGGGTCACCACCACCGTGACACATCCCTCTGAGACACCGGCCCGGTACCGATTAACCCCACTGCACTGGCTGGCCACCCACACTCGATGTCAGATTTATCTTGGACTGGGGAATTCACGATTTGACTTGATAACCCAGGCATGGTATGTGGGAAAGACCTACATGGACTAATGTGAAGTGTGGCCTGTTGCATCATTCACTTTTGGTGGGGGAGAAGGACACAAGGCCCGCGCCCACGTCCACGGCCTCTTAAACCATACTTCCAAATTTTGGAGAAAATGTACCCAAAATAACATCAGATATATGGTACTGTATCAGAAGTGTACAGCTCTATACAGTCAAAGGATGATTGTCAGTCTCCTTATATATTTCATGAGTCACACAGAGACGCTCACAGGCTCAGTATGGATTAGACAAGAATATATAAAGTAGAAAAAGGGTACAGTATCATCAGATACCAGGTATACTGTATATAGTATAGTTTAAACATTCTAAATCTCCGTATATATTTCAGGAGGCAGACACAGACGCTCTCAGGCTCTGTATGGATTACAACACAATATAAAAGCCGTAAAACAGTAATGGATCTGAAGCGCTCAGCTGTACACAATGTAGGGGTCATTGTCAATCTCAGTATGTATTTCCACAGTCAGAAACAGACTCTCACTTGGTCAGTTTGGATTAGACCAGAATATAAAAAGCAGTAAATGGGTAATGTATCACAAGCGTAGAGCTGTATACAGTGTTGGGGTAATTTTTTAATCTACATATAAATTGCAGGAGTAACCCACAGACTCTCACACGCTCAGGATGGATCACGCCACAATATAAAAAGAAGATCTGCAACAAATAATCACACATGTGTACAAAAACCAGGGGAAGAGTCTTGAGGAGATCATTTGCATATTCCCAGTGCCTTCTGGGATAAGTGAAGAGTCTCCGCGAGCTCAACGATCACTGGGTTTTGGCCGTTGCAGCTGAAAAGAGGAAATCGGAAAAACCGCGCGCCGAATTTTGGCTCATCTTTCATCATTTTTAAGAAATCTCAAGATGGAGGAGGCCAGGAGCCATTTGGTGAGCTGCATTTCTTGCTACATGTTCACAGATTTACCAGTGGAAAAGCCAAACTTCACATGCCACAAATGCAAGCTTGTGTCCCTGTTGGAGGAAAAGTTGCAAAATCTCGAAGAGAGGTTAGCTACGTTGAAGATCATTAAGGAAGGTGAAGAGTTCTTGGACAGAGCAGAATTATCTCTTCATGTTACAGAAAGAGAAGAAATTCGAAGTGCACCTGAAGAAACAGAGGAATGGAGACATGTGACCCAGAGAAGCAGGAGGATCAGGAGGCAGTCAGCACCCATACTGCTCAGAAACCAGTACCAGGCTCTCACGCAGGAAAACGATGAAGAAATACATCAGGATAAGACTTTGCCCACAAACAGCAACCTTGTACGCCTTCAGAGTCCTCCTGGATGGAGAAAGAAAAATGTTGTGAAGAAGAAACGGAGAGTGGTGGTCATGGGGGATTCCCTGTTGAGAGGAAGAGAGGCCGCTATCTGCAGACCGGATATAACTTCAAGGGAAATGTGCTGTCTTCCAGGTGCAAAAATTAAAGATGTGTCTGACAGGATATCAGGACTCTTCAGACCTACAGATGACTACCCATTCCTGCTACTACATGTGGGGACAAATGACACTGCAAGAAATGACCTGGAAACCATCTGCAGGGACTTTGAAGACTTAGGCAAGAAAGTGAAAGAACTGGGAGCGCAGGTGGTCTTCTCTTCCATCCTCCCAGTGGATGGCCATGGAACAAGGAGGTGGAATAAGATTCTGCAGGTGAACAACTGGCTACGTCGATGGTGCCGTCAGCAACGATTTGGATTTATGGATCACGGAGTGAACTACTTATACGATGGACTACTTGCTAGAGATGGGGTGCACCTTACGAAGACTGGAAAGCATATATTTGGAAGTCTCCTTGCTACACTTGTAAGGAGAGCTTTAAACTAGAACAACATGGGAAGGGAAGCAAAAGACCAGAAAAAGCCATACACCTGACAAATGCTATTGAGAACTCTGCTATTAGAAGTGGAAAGGAAGAACAAAGACGAAAGAATCTACTTAATAAAAATATTGGAGAAAGAGAAACCATTCACAAACTAAAATGTTTCTATACTAATGCACAAAGCATGGGCAACAAACAAGGAGAATTGGAACTACTAACACAGGAAAAGAAATATGATGTCATTGGAATCACTGAAACTTGGTGGGACGATACACATGATTGGAATACAAGACTAGAAGGATACAACTTATTTGCAAGAAACAGACTTGATAAACGAGGAGGGGGTGTCGCATTGTATGTTAGAAACGCGTATATCTGCACAGAGATTGAAGCTTCAGAGACTGGGAGTTCTGTGGAAACTGTTTGGGTAAGAATACAAGGACAGAACAATGGAAAGGACACCATTGTAGGCATTCACTACAGGCCGCCTGTGCAAGCTGAAGATATGGATGAACTCTTTATGCATCAAATGGCCAAGTTCTCCAAAAAATATGACATAGTTGTCATGGGAGATATCAACTATCCAGACATTTGTTGGGAATCTCTCTCAGGCAAAACTAACAGGTCAAGGAAATTCTTATCCTCTCTTGCTGACAACTTTATCTTCCAAAAGGTAAGGGAGAAAACAAGGGGAACTGCTACCTTGGATCTAATCCTTATAAACAGGGAGGAAATGGTTGAGGAGGTAAAAGTGACTGGGACCCTAGGAGGTAGCGACCATGCTATTTTAGAATTTTGGATAACTAGAGGCGGAAGACCTGTGAAGACTCAGACGTCAAGGTTAGATTTCAGAAAGGCAGATTTTAAGGGATTCAGAAAGAGAATTGGAGGGATCCAGTGGCTGGATATCCTTAAAGACAAAAATGTCCAGGAAGGATGGGAAATGTTGAAAAATGAAATTCTCAAAGCACAGTTGTTAACAATTCCGAAAAGAGGGAAGAATAGGAAGCATTTAAGGAAACCAGGATGGATGAACACAGAACTTAAGCACATGCTAAAAAGGAAGAAAAAAATGTTCATAAAATGGAAAGAGGGAGGCATATCTAAAGAAGAATATAATGCTGTCTGCAGAACCTGCAGGGCACAAATCAGATTAGCTAAAGCTGAAAATGAATTGAGGCTTGCAAGAGATGTCAAAAGCAATAATAAAGGATTTTGGGGATATGTCAAAAGTAAAAGAAAAGTCAAAGATGCTATAGGATTTTTACAGGATGAAAATGATGAAATGGTAAGACAGGATGTTGAGAAGGCTAAACTTTTAAATTCCTATTTTGCATCTGTTTTCTCTCAGAAAGGAAATGTAACATCAACTGTTATTCACTGTCCTATTAAGGGAATAGAAGAATCCAGGATATCTATAAACAGAAAGATAGTGAGGAAACACTTAGCTAACCTAAATGAATTCAAGTCTCCAGGTCCAGATGAATTACACCCCAGAGTACTGAAGGAGATAGCAGAAGAAATTTTTGAACCCCTCTCCATAATCTTTGAAAATTTTTGGAGAACAGGAGAAGTGCCAGAAGACTGGAGAAGAGCAAATGTTGTTCCTATCTTCAAAAAGGTGAAGAAGGTGGACCCAGGCAACTATAGGCCGGTGAGTCTGACGTCTATACCAGGAAAGATCTTTGAACAAATTATTAAACAACATGTATGTCAATACCTGGATAAGAATGAAGTGATTAAACAGAGTCAGCATGGGTTTGTAACTAATAAGTCATGTCAGACTAACTTAATTTCCTTCTATGACGGTATCACTGATTGGGTGGATCAAGGAAATGCTGTAGATATAGTATATCTTGACTTCAGCAAAGCATTTGACAAAGTCTCTCATACAATCCTTATTGAAAAAATGACTAAGTATGGAATGGACAAGGCAACTGTTAGGTGGATTCATAACTGGCTTAGTGATCGGACCCAAAGAGTGGTCGTAAATGGCTGCACATCCAGTTGGAAGAATGTCTCAAGTGGGGTACCACAGGGCTCTGTCCTGGGCCCTGTATTGTTCAACATCTTTATCAATGATTTAGATGAAGGAATTGAGGGTAAACTGATTAAATTTGCTGATGACACAAAGCTAGGAGGGATAGCTAATACTAGAGAAGAGAGAGAGAGGATTCAAAAAGATTTAAATAAACTGGAGAAGTGGGCAGCAACTAACAGAATGGTTTTTAACAGGGAGAAATGCAAAGTACTACATCTGGGCAATAAAAATGAAAAAAGCATATATAGAATGGGAGGAATAGGGCTAAGTGACAGCACATGTGAAAAAGACTTGGGTATACTAATAGATCACAGACTGAATATGAGTCAACAGTGTGATGCAGCAGCAAAAAAGGCAAATGCAATTCTAGGATGTATTAACAGAAGCATACAGTCTAGATCACGTGAAGTCATTATTTCCCTCTACTCCTCTTTGGTCAGACCTCATCTGGAATATTGTGTCCAGTTTTGGGCACCACATTTTAAAAAAGACATCAACAAACTGGAGCAAGTTCAGAAAAGAGCGACCAGAATGGTGACTGGTCTGCAAACCCTGTCTTATGAGGAAAGGTTGCAGGATTTGGGAATGTTTAGTTTGCAAAAGAGAAGACTGAGAGGAGACTTAATAGCTGTCTACAAATATCTAAAGGGCTGTCACATTGTAGAAGGATCAACTTTATTCTCATTTGCACAAGGAAAGACTAGAAGCAATGGGATGAAACTGAATGGGAGGAGACACAGATTACATATTAGAAAAAACTTTTTGACAGAGTGATCAATGAGTGGAACAGGCTGCCACGAGAAGTGGTGAGTTCTCCTTCAATGGAAGTCTTCAAACAGAGGCTGGACAGACATCTGACTGGGATGATTTAGCGAATCCTGCTTTGAGCAGGGGGTTGGACCAGATGGCCCAGGAGGTCCCTTCCAACTCTACGATTCTATGATTCTATGATTCTATGTGGGCCAATGTTCCAGGTGTCAATGATACACTTAGAGTGGTGGGTGGAGGAGGACTTCCTGGCAGAAAGGGTACAGTATCACCAGATACCAGGTATATATAGCATAGTTTAAACATTAAAAATGTACGTCTATATATCAGGAGTAGTGTTGAGCCACCCCGCTAGAGTTCGATTCGGTTCGTCGAACAGGAGGCAAGTTCATCGAATGTTCGTCAAACGTTCGACGAACACCGTCGAGCCCCATTGAAAACAATGGCAGGCAAACACAAACACATACAAACACATAGAAAACAATTACAAAACACCTTAAAAGGTGTCCCAAAGCAGACACAATGCTCAGAAGACAAAAATAACATATGGCTTGGTATACACTTTTTTGCAAAAAAAGTATCGACTAAATACCCTGTATTTCTTGTCAACTTTTTACCAGCACTTGCTGATTACTTTCATATTTTTTACTGCAGGGTATTTTTGCACATTTGTAATTCTGTGCTTTCTTTTTGTGTTTCAGTCAGTGGGTGGTGTGAACACTGTCCGACCTACTTGTTCACATTTGTGCATGTCACATGTGTTTTTAATACACAGTGGTGGAGCAGGGAGAAGTAAGTATTGCAAGTGCTGGGGTCCTGAGCAAGCAGGGGGGCCCACTCGTGGGCGGCAGTACTGGCACAGGGCCTCTCATAGAACGCCGGTGTGTCTGACGGCGGGTGTGCACCCCCACATCAGAGACACTTGATTGTACTATGAGGGACCCTGTGCCAGTGCCGTCGCCAAAGAGTGAGCCCACCTACCTGTCCAGGGCAACGGCCCTCCCACGGGTGCGTGCGCCAGGTGGTAACCCAGGCCTTGGGGGGGAGGCAGCCCAGTTAGGGAGGTTGAAAAAATTGCATATGTTGATGTTGGACATTCAGCAGCTGAAAATGGAGGAATAGGAAGAGGAGGACAAAAGCGAGCCATTTTTCTGGCAACCTACGTGTCTGCAGGGGAAGGTGGGACAAAATCGTTTGAGACCCATGCATGGTTCATTTTAATGAAGGTTAGATCATCAACATTTTGGGTTGACAGACTTGTCCTTTTTTCTGTCAGGATTGATCCAGCAGCACTGAAGACTCTTTCGAATAGCACACTAGCAGCAGAGCACGCGAGCTACTGTAAGGCATATTGTGCCATTTCACTCCAGGTGTCCAGTTTACAGGCCCAATAGTCAAAGGGGAATGACCTGTGAGGGAGAATATCAATATGGGAGAAGTAGTTTGCAACCATAGTTGACAACTGCTGTCTCCAGTCACTTTCAATCGATTCAGTATTACCAGTCGTGTGATCGGTACTTGAAAAGTCAGTCCACAACGTGGTCATGAAACCCCTGTGTCCAACGCCACTTTGGCTGTTTGCACCACGAACACCTCTTCCATGTTGCCCCCTATGGCTCGTGTGAGAACCATCACCGCCGCTGTGTGCTGGGAATGCCTCAAACAAGCGGTTTACCAGAGTTGCATGTTTGTTAGCCAATATTAGCTCTAGGCTCTCCTGTGGCATGATGTTGTGTAATTTGCCTTTATAGCGTGGATCCAGGATGCTGGCCAACCAGTAGTCGTCATCGTTCATCATTTTGGCAATGCGGGGGTCTTTCTAGGATCTGCAAGGCATAATCACACATCTGGGCCAATGTTCCAGGTGTCAATGATGCACTGCAACTGCTGGGTGGAGGAGCACTTTCTGGCAAATCAACATCCCTCCAGTCACGCACAAACCCTGTACCTGACCTTGCCATGCCAACATTTTCTCTTGCCCCCTGAGAAGCATCCTCCTCCCCTAAATAATCATCCCCATCACCCTCCTCCTTCTCTTCCTCTTTTTCCTCCACCTCATCCAGGAGAGTTTCCTGAGCAGACAATGGCTGACTGTCATCAAAGCTTCCCTCCTCCTCTTCCTCCTCGTCTGCAGACGCCTGCTCCTTAATGTGCGTCAAAGTTTGCATGAGCAGACTCATAAGTGGAATGCTCATGCTTATGATGGCATCGTCTGCGCTTACCAGCTGGGTGCATTCCTCCAAGCACTGAAGGACTTAACAGAGGTCTTTCAGCTTCGACCACTGCACACCAGACAACTCCATGTCTGCCCTCAAACTGCCTGCCTGTGTATCCTCCCACAAATGCATTACAGCCTGCTTTTGTTCGCACAGCCTCTGAAACATGTGCAGGGTGGAGTTCCACCTTGTTGCAACGTCGATAATTAGGCAGTGCTTGGGAAGGTGGAGCAATCGCTGCAGCTTCTGCATACGACTAGAGTGTACCGGCTACCGGCGGATGTGCGAGCACAGTCTTCACACCTTATGGAGCAGGGGTGTTAACACCGGATAATTATTGAGGAAGCACTGCACCACCAGGTTCAAGGTGTGAGCCAGGCAAGGTATGTGTCTGAGTTTTGAAAGGGCTATGGCTGCCACAAAATTCTGGCCGTTATCACTAACTACCTTGCCTGCCTCAAGATGTAGACTGCCCAGCCGTGACTCAGTTTGTCGCTGCAAGTAGTCGGCCAGTACCTCTGCGGTGTGTCTGTTGTCGCCCAAACACATCATCTTCAACACAGCCTGCTGACACTTACCACTAGCTGTTCGATAGTGGGACACATCGTGTGCAACACTGGCAGCTGCGGATGGAGTGCTCGTGCGACTGCACTCTGTGGACGAGCTTTCACTTCAGGAGGAGGAGGAAGCGGGTCGAATGCCTACAGCCAACTGTTTCCTATACCATGGGTTAGGCAGCACTGTCCCACCGCCACTGTCCCCTGTGGACCCTGCATCCATCACATTAACCCAATGCGCAGTGATGGACACGTAACGGCCCTGGCCATGCCTACTGGACCATGACTCTGCTGTGAGGTGCACCTTTCCACTCACTGCTTGCTTGAGTGCATGGACAATGCGGTCTTTCACATGCAGGTGGAGGGCTGGGATGGCTTTTCGAGAAAAGAAGTGCCGACTGGGTAGGTCATAGCGTGGTACTGCGTAGGCCATGAGCTCGTGGAAAGCTTCGCTTTCAACCAACCGGTAGGGCATCATGTCTAACGAGATTAGTTTGGCAAGTGGGCGTTCAAACACTGTGTACGCGGATGAGAGGATGAGTACTTTCTTGCCCTACTGAGAGTCTCTGGTAGGGTGAGCTGGACTTGAGAGCTGCATATGGTGGAACTAGCGGTGGACACGGTGGACTCAGAGAGGGTTGGTGATGGTGATGGTGTTGGTGGTCTTGCTGATGGCCTAGATTCAGTCTTTTGTAGCAATAACATTGTGATTCCCTGACTGCTTTGGCCTTGCGACGACACATCAACATTTGCTGCTGGTGGTGTGCTAACCAGTGGGCTTACAGTGGGGGAAGCGATGTAGCGTTGCTGACTACCTGCATTCGGAGCAGGTGCACATGTGGTACGTGAGGTTTGGTAGTCCGCCCACGCTTGCAAGGGCATTGTGGTTAAATGTCTAAGCATGCAACTGGTATTCAAATTTCTCCGATTTTTCCCTCGGCTCAAGGTTTTTGCGCACTTCTTACAGATAACCTTTGCCTGATCATTAGGATTTTGTTCAAAAAAGTGCCACACTGCACGCTTCCTACTATGGAAGACATTTTGAGGCCTTGCACGCTGTGCTAATTTAACAGTCTGGCCAAGCTGTCCTGCAACTCTTTGGGTTTTTGTAAACCATTTTTGGACTGCTACGGGCCTGCCAGATAACAGCTGTTGCGATGTCGATTCCTGCTGTGGATCCTCCTCCTCCTCTTCTGAGCTTTTGGCAGCGGCACCCTCTTCCCCCAATGGATGCCAATCTGGGTCAACAACTGGGTCATCCATCACCTCCTCTTCAATGTCATGTGCACCTTCCTCTGTGTCACCGTGTAAGGTGGTATAGTATGTGAGAAGGGGCACCTGAGTTTCATCAGGGTCAGATTCTGGCTCAGTACACTGCGAGGACAATGTAGAGCTCTGAGTGAATGTACCGGCAGAAAAATCTAGCAGTGGCTGTGCATCAGTGCACTCCATGTCCGATTCATCTTGGACTGGGGGATTCACGATTTGACTTGATAACCTAGGCATGGTATGTGAAAAGAGCTCCATGGAGCAATCTGTAGTGTGGCCTGCCGCATCCTTCACTTTTGATAGGGGTGAAGGACACAAGGAAAGGTGTTGTTCCTGACCAGGAGCCTCCACTGACTACTCAGTGCTTTTATTTTTTGAAACTTCAGAAGAGGAGGCAATAGAGCTGGAGGCTGTGTCAGCAATGTAAGCCAAAACTTTTTCCTGAAGCTCTGACTTTAAAAGCGGTTTACCTACTCCCAGAAAATGGAGGCTTTGAGGCCTTGTGGTGCTATTGTGCTTTTGCCACTACCAGCAGATGCACCACCACCCCCACCACCATCAGTACCAGCTGGCAACCCCAGCCCACTTCCATGGCCTCATCCACCATACTTCCTCATTTTTGGAAATATGTACCCAAAATACCACCAGCTATATGGTACTGTAAAACAAGCTACAAGGTGTATATAGTATTGTGGAGAATTTGAATCTCCCTAGAGATTTTAGGAGGCTGAACTATTATCTCAGGCCCACTAGAGATTACACCTCAATTTAACAGGCTGAAATTGGCTAGTGTATGACAAAGTACAGGGTGTGTATATAGTATTGGGGAGAATGTGCATCTCCCTAGAGATTTTAGGAGGCTGACAATTATGCTCTCA
This sequence comes from Dendrobates tinctorius, assembly GCF_039654945.1. Lineage (NCBI taxonomy): Eukaryota > Metazoa > Chordata > Amphibia > Anura > Dendrobatidae > Dendrobates > Dendrobates tinctorius. Next base: position 17,163,076 of record NW_027361737.1, read on the forward strand.
GTCCAAGTATGGCAGCAGGCAGCCTAATAAGCAGGACTGCTGCACACAAAAGTGTGGAAAAATGAACGCTTGGTAACTGTGCAGAAAAGAGGAAGAAAAGTATTTTTGCTTTTAAAAAAGCAGTTTGCACAGCAGTGTGCAAACATCAATGCAGCTATCAGGGAGCCTTATAAGGCAGCCTAATAACCAACAGAGCTGATGCACAAAAAATATATCTTCCCCTGTCACTGCACACAAACTGTTGTGTTGTACAGTGGAAATCGCTAACAGCAGAAGCAGTTTTTTTGTTCTTCTTCCCTGCCTAACGCTCTCCCTTATTCAGAATCAGCAGCTGCAACCTCTCCCTAATGCTAATATCGGCAGAAGTAAGATGGCGGTCGGCGTGCACACCCTTTTATAGCCCCTGTGACGCCACACAAAGCAAGTCAATCACTTGCATGCCCTTCTCAAAGATGGTGGTGACCGATGCCCATGTCATTGCGTTGCCCACAGTGTGCATCCTCCATCATTGGCTGAAAAAGGGCGCTGGAAGCATCATTTGAAATGCGACTTTGGAGCTCTGGTCGCTGACCTCATGGCCGACCTCACGCTATGGTCGGGTTTCGTTTCATGAAACCCGACTTCATCGAAAGTCAGTGACTTATGAATTTGACAGACCCGTTTTGCTCAACTCTACTAACTAATAATAAACTGTTCACAATCTTTTTTGCATTCCAATGCATCTGAAGTGTAGCATTAAGTAACTTACCATATATACTTGTGCATATACATTCATTTTTTTGTGCTGAAAACGCCCCCCTCGGCTTATGCGCGAGTCATTGCCCAGAAAGCTGGCGGGGGAGTGGGGGAGCGACAGGAGGCAGCGGCTGTGGCACAGTGACAGCTGCAGCCGCTGGCTTCAAAAAGACATCATGCTCACCCTCCGTCGCTGCATCTCAGTCCCTGCATCTCCATCCTGGCACCGGCAGCTCTTCCCCTGGGCTGAGCAGTGATGTGGTACCGCTCATTAAGGAAATGAATATGCACACGTCTCCACTTCCATAGGCGTGGAGCACATATTCATTACCTTAATGAGTGGTACCACGTGACCGCTCAGCACAGGAGAGCTGCCGGCACCAGAATGGAGATGCATGGATGGTGCAAGGAGGGTGAGTAGAAGGGGTATGCCATGCATACAACGATGGGACGGGTTTTGAGCCATGCTTATAATGATGGGACAGAGGAGAGCCATGCATACAAGGATGGGGGGTGAACCCTGCATGCAAGAATGGGAGGGGGAGGTGAGCCATGCATACAAGGATGGGATGGGTGAGCCATGCATACAACGTTGGGACAGGGGTGAACCATGCATACAACGATGGGAGGGGGGGTGAGACATACATACAATGTGGAGAGCCACACATACCAGGACAGGACGGTGAGAGCTACACATAGCAGGACATAGATGAGGGGGCAATGCATACCCGGCTTATACTCGAGACAATAAGCTTACCCAGTTTTCTGTGGTAAAATTAGATGCCTTGGCTTATACTCGGGTCGGCTTACACTCGAGTATATACAGTAAGTTTTGTGTTTACAGCTCATATACAGTTTTATGGATCTCCCTGGAAACAGAATACGGATTAATTTTTCTGTTGCGGCAGTCATCCAGTGTTCTATATGATCCCCAGTAATTCTTGTATTCTAGGATGAATAAGGGGACAAACAGAAGAGAGAATTATCGCAGAATCAGCAGAAAAGTGCTTGTGACACACAGGTTTGCATTGGAGCTATAGACAGAAAATAGAGATTTTTAAGTCAGATCTATTAAAAATGCAGTTTCTACTTTGAAATAGTATTCATCTTAGAACAATAAAAAAAGTTTACAAAGACAAAGGTATATATAGCCAATTAAGGATTATTTTGGTGAATACATTAGTAAGACC